>NW_026575020.1:40095047-40695047 GCF_905146905.1 Nyctereutes procyonoides
ATTCATGAGAGAGACACACACAGAGAGAGAGAGAGAGAGGCAGAGACACAGGCAGAGGGAGAAGCAGGCTCCATGCAAGGAGCCCGACGTGGGACTCGATCCCAGGTCTCCAGGATCAGGCCCTGGGTTGAAGGCGGCGCTAAACCACTGAGCCACCCGGGCTGCCCGGCATTTCCCTTCTTAAAAAGGGATTATTTACTAACCTGATTCTGAATCTTAAATGAATCATAAAACTCAAGTAATCTTCTGCTAGAGACTCTCTGCCTGGCTAAAATCACTCTGAAACTACTACGACAGTAACAGTAACACATTTCTACACAGCACTCTACAGTTTGTAAGTCTCTTTTTTTGTTTTGTTTTTGAAGATTTTATTTATTTATGAGAGACACAGAGAGAGAGAGGCAGAGACACAGGCAGAGGGACAAGCAGGCTGCATGCAAGGAGCCTGATGTGGGACTGGATCCTGGGAATGCAGGATCACGCCCTGAGCCAAAGGCAGACGCTTAACTGCTGAGGCACCCAAGAATCCCTGTAAATCACTTTCAAGTACATCTTTATCTTTAAGCCACATGATGACAGTATATGTCGTATCCAAACACCTGCTAACTAGGACTGCCTGCCTGGCTCAGTTGGTTGAGTGTCCTAACTTTTGATTTTGGCTCAGGTCGTGATTTAAGGTCATGAGATCTAGCCCTGCATCAGGCTTAGCACTCAACAGGAAGTCTGCTTAAGATTCTTTTTCTCAAAAAAAAAAAAAAAAAAAAAAGATTCTTTTTCTCTCTCTCCCTCTGCCCCTCCCTCTGCTCTCATGCACATATGCTCGCTCTCTCTCTCTCTCTCTCATATAAATAAGTCTTCAAAAAAAAATAGCTGCTAACTAGAATTGAATTGTTTTATTTCACTCTTTTTGAACTGTTGTTTGATTGTGCAAATATATTTTACCAGCTCAAATGTGTCTCACTTTGATCTTTTTAAGTGCCTTGTTAATCACACTGGTTTTATTATTTTTTTATTTTTTAAATTTTATTTAGTTTTAAAGTAATTGCAGGGGCAGCCCGGGTGGCTCAGCAGCTTAGCACCGCCTTCAGCCCGGGACATGATCCTCGAGTCCTGGGATCGAGTTCCATGTCGGGCTCCCTGCATGGAGCCTGCTTCTCCCTGTGCCTGTGTCTCTGCCTCTCTTTCTCTCTCTCTCTCTCTGTGCTTCTTATTAATAAAATAAATAAAATCTTTCTAAAAATTTTAAAAGTAATTGCAGAGTAAAATTGTGTCTGTGGGGATGGTAGGAAACCCTATTACATGGAGAAAGTTGGGCAGCCCAGGTGGCTCAGCGGTTTAGTGCCGCCTTCAGCCCAGGGTGTGATCCTGGACACCCGGGATCGAGTCCGACATTGAACTCCCTGCATGGAGCCTGCTTTTCCCTCTGCCTTGTGTCTCTGCCTCTTTCTCTCTGTGTGTCTTTCATGAATAAATAAATAAAATCTAAAACAAAACAAAACAAAACAAAAACAAAAAACCATGGAGAAAGTTGTATGAGTCTAATCTTTAGGACTGTTCATTCATTGTTGCAGGAATTTATTATAATATGTTTATGATGCCTATTTCAATATAGTTCTTGAGCACTTGAAACTATTTCAAGACTTAATCCTCTTGACTCTTGTTCTTTGAAATATTCAGTACATAAAGACACAGGCCCCACCAGTTTGAAATTTCCCTTCTTCATTTGTTAAAAGTCAGTGGTTTCGTCAGTATATATGTGTAACTTGCAGGTATCCTAAATTGTTACTTAGAAAGCAATATTTTCTCTACTCATATATTGACTGCCTCCCAGATGTGGAGTAGTACTTTCCTAATGTGCTATTTTAAAATTTCACAATACTAATGATAAATTTTGGCCTAGAAGAATGGGTAAGCAAATTCATCAGGGATTTATTTTCAGTATTTTGTGTGCAAGGCCCTCTTTATTTTAAACAGTCTTACTTATTCTGTGATAAATATGGTAAGTAAAGAATCTATATTCTCTGAATGCTTTTGGATTGCTGTTTGAGAGGGATGTGGCTCATGGCGGCACTGGTCTATAGTTTTACTGAGAGATTAGTACTTAGACTCTCTTCCTTTTTCTTTTCATTTTTTAAGAAAATCTGTTTTACACACAAACATGGAATAATATAAACTATTAACAAGATTTTGATGGGTCTATAAATGAATGGTTGGCCTTGATACATGTTTCTGTGAAAAAGCACAGATTGTATAAACAGTAATGCTCCTCATGATCTTGACTTATCAAACATTCTGCCGGTATCCTGTTGCTGCCCTGTACCATAATAACTGTGAGTGGAGACTGCTGGTTCTTAGTGCCCAGTCAGGTCCCTAACCAAAGCCCAAATATATTTGGTGGCTGATTTTCTCCAAGTATCTGGTGCATGTACAGTGAGCTTATTTTTTTATTTATTTATTTTATTTTTTAAAAGATTTTATTTATTTATTCATTCATGATAGACATAGAGAGAGAGAGGAGGCAAAGACACAGGCAGAGGGAGAAGCAGGCTCCATCCCGGGAGCCCGATGTGGGACTCGATCCCGGGACTCCAGGATCACACCCTGGGCCAAAGGCAGGCGCTGAACCGCTGAGCCACCCAGGGATCCCCAGTGTGCTTATTTATATAAATGAAAGTTCTTTGTTCAGTATTAGATCTTGGTTGGCAAGGCCTCACTCTGTTTATCAATTATGTGGGTAATGTTAGAGTTCCCCAGGGTGGTGAGTTGGGGTGTTCCAAAGCACTTTAAGTTATGCAAATTAAACACCTCCCTGCTTTTAAGAGTCCATAGAGTTTTTGTGGGGTTTCTTTTAAAATAGAGGAGATTTCAGGACACCTGGGTGGCTCAGCAGTTGAGCATCTGCCTTTGGCTTAGGGAGTGATTCCAGAGTCCCTGGATGAGTCCCACAATGGGCTCCTTGGGTGGAACCTGCTTCTCCCTCTGCCTGTGTCTCTGCCTCTCTGTCTTTCATGAATAGGTAAATAAAATCTTTAAAAATTAAAGTAAAATAAAATAGAGATTTCTTTGGGAAAAATTAAAAGAAATGTTTTTTTTTTTTTTTTTTTGTTATGTTTGTCTGTATAGGAAACAGGTTACAGTGCTTATAGAGAACAAGAAATATATTGGTGGTGGTCTGGACCAGCTTTGGGACCTGGTGAAATGGGGACAGTGGGGTCCAAGCTGGAGTTGCATGACTCTCTTCATGGGTCTTCATGGCTCTTTTCATGGATCTCTTCATTCCGACGTTCCTTTCACTGTTAGGGATTATCTTTTGGCTAGCTTTCCTTTGTGTTATTGCTTTTTTTCTTTTTCTTTTTTCCTTTTAGAGAGAGAGAAAGGAGGGGTGGGAGGCGAGAGGGGCAGAGAGAGAGAGGATCCCAAGCAGGCCTCATGCACAGCATGGAGCCCAACTCAGGACTCAGTCCCATGGCCCTGAGACCATGACCTGAGCTGAAATCAAGAGTCAGACACTTAACTGACTGAGCCACCTTGGTGGTCCCACCTTTTTTCTTGAGTTCACAAACTAGTTATTAATTTTAGTATAATATACTTGCAGACAAGTACAAACATTATAAATGTATTTTTTACAAACAGAGCACATCTATGTGGTTTGTACTTGGATAAGGAAATAGAACATATAGTGCCTCTGCAACCCCCGTGTGTTCCATCTCACTTGGACTTTTTTAACTGCTTAGGAGCAGAACAAAAACTGCATTTCAGTGCATGAAAGGCTTCAGAGTTTTTATATAATATCTTACCTGGGTATAATAAATTCCCTCTTTAGTCTTGAAGGTGTGTCTTTCCATCTTATATTAAGTCATTCATCTAACTTGTCAGAGCTTTTTATTTTTCCTAGACGTAAATATCTTAATGAAGTGTTTTTCTTGCCTGAAAATATCTCCTTATATTATGTGCATAATAAATAAGTTCTTTCCACTGACTGTGTAAGAAAACATAGTCCAAGGCAGTGAGAAATGGATAAAATGAATGGAGTTTTTCTTTTAATAGCTCTTGCATGTAGTTACAGTAGTAATGAAGTGAGAATAATGTTAGGAATATCTTTGAATACTGTCAGAAAATGATCAAAAGCCCAAGTGCTTGCAGGGTTCCAGTTACCATGGTGACTAAGACTGCTAGGGCAGAATGGAATACTTGCTGGGATTATATAAGGCAGCATCTTGAGACATATATTTGAGATACACAGCTGTGTCTACCAGTGATAACCATGACTTTGGTGCTTTGAGACAGCAGAGGCCTCCAAATTGCTGATTATTTGACTCCAGAGGAGCAAATACACACAGCCAAAATAAGCATTGGAGGCTATACACACATACCCCCCCACACACACACACATAGAAGTGCACCAAAGTAAAGTGTAATGGTGTTAAATAAAAAATAACTGCAGAAATTATTCTACTTAAAAATGCTCCCAATATTTCTAATTAAAGAAGAAATCCCCTACAGTGCTTCCTTGAAAAACCTATTTTTAGGATGCCCTTGTTCCTGAATAGGAAAGGGTAACTAGAAATTAATGATTGGTTCCCTTGTCTCCTTTCTCCCCTCCCCCACCCTCACCTTCCTCTTCCCTTTTTTCTGCACCTCCCTATTCTTTCTCTTTTCCTCAAAAAATTACTACTTTCCTAGAGGTAAGTTCTCCAAACTGGTAATAGTAAAATATATGTGATTTCAGAGATAATACTTAAACTACCTGTACAAGCTTGTGATGAATGCTTTCGTTTTCTGTGGCTTACCACTGAAAAGAATTGCACACGTATCTGAAGTAGACTGCCACGAGAGGGCAGTAAATATCTTGATCACGTGATCCAGAGAAGCCTTGGCTAATAAGAATTTTATATGAGCCAGAAACATGATTTCAAATTTTCTAGTAGCCGGATCTTAAAAATGTGAGAAAAAAAGAAAAAGTGAAATTAATGTCAGTAATGTATTTTGTTTGGTCCAATATATTTAAAATACTTTATTTCAGCATGTCATCAATACAGAAAAATTATTGAGATCTTTTACATTCTTTTTTTTTTTTCATACTTAAGTCTTTGAAGTACGCTGAATATTTTATACTTACATACATTTTAGTTCAGATGAGCCACTTTTCAAGTACTCAGTACCCACATATGGCTATTGGCTCGGGCAGAATTCCTCCCACTTTCAGCTTCTGTTCTCAGAATGATCCACTGTGCTTTCTGGTGAATACATTTTGGCTGTTTGGAAGTTTCTCTTCTTCACAGGTCCCTCAGATGTCCCCTTTGTTTCTTCTGTCTCTTTCTGTACAGATGCCAATACCCTACAGGTCTTCTGGCTGTTGGTGATTTGTCCCCATCCACCTGTATTTGGGGATTTGAGAGACACTTTATTACTTACTATATTAGTTTGCTGGGACTATCATAGCAAAATACCACCGATGGGGTGGCTTAAACAACAAAAATTTATTGTCTCACAGTTCTGGAGCCTAGAAGTCCAAGATCCAGGTACCAGTAGACTTGGTTCCTTCTGAGGCCTCTCTCCTTGGCTTGCAGATGGCCGTTTTCTTTCTCATGTGGTCATGCCTCTGTGCATCCGCATCCCTGGTGTCTCTGTGTGTGTCTTCATCTCTTCGTTATAAGGACACAAGTCAGACTGTATTAGTACCCACCCATAAGGCCTTGTTTTTATCTATCTATCTATTTATTTATTTATATTTTATTTATTCATGAGAGACAGTATGAGAGAGAGAGAGAGAGAGAGAGAGAGAGAGAGAGGCAGAGGGAGAAGCAGGCTCCATGCAGGGAGCCTGACATTGGACTCGATCCTGGGTCTACAGGATCAGGCCCTGAGCCGAAGGTGGCACTAAACCACTGAGCCACCCGGACTGCCCCAAGGCCTTGTTTTAATTTGATTACTATACTTACTTAAAGGCCCCATCTCCAAATGCACATTCTGGGTACCAGGGGTTAGGACTTCAATATATGAATTTGGGAGTGACATAGCCCATAACATAACACTTAACTTTTGCTGAAAATGTTGTCTGTGGGTTTTTGGTTTTGTTATCTAGTGGTTCTCTCTGTTTTTGGAATGTATCTGAGTAGATTAAAGACTAAACTGATAACCCCTTTCCCCAGAATTTAGAAAATCAGTGATTTAAATACTATACCAAAATTTTATTTTATTTTACTTTAAAGATTTAATTTATTTATTCAAAAGTAAGCAAGTGAGAGAGAGAGAGAGAGCAGTAACAGTTGGAGGGGCAGAGAGAGAGGAAGAAGCAGACTCCCTGCTGAATAGGGAGCCTGACATGGTGCTCGATTCTAGGACCCTGGGATCATGACCTGAGCTGAACGCAGATGTTTAACCGACTGAGCCACCCAGGCACCCCGAGATGAGTATATTTCTAATTAGACCATCAAAGTCTAGTATAACCTTATCTGAAACATTACTGTTTTGAAGGTTTTGTCAGGCCTTGCTAGGAACAGATACAGGGCTTCTTCACCTTTTTAGTTGCTGGTGGGTAAAATCAGGGATTGGTAAAGGGGAAGGTATTTGTATTTACTTTTTAAGATCTTCCAGGAGGAGTGTAAAGAGAAAAAGTAAAGATGTTTTGAGAACAAGGGATTTCATTGAATCCTCCAAATAACCTCATTAGTGTCTATTTTCTTGTAACTGAGAAAACCAAGGGTTTGATGAATAAAGCAATAGCTCATGTTAATAAGATGGGTTCTAATTTAGGAAGTGCTACTTCAGAGTTTTTTTTTCAATATAAGAGTGAGGATTCCAAAACTCACAGGGTTGTTCTGATAGCCTCTTCTCTGGAGGTGACACAGGCAAATACTCGACTGTAGGAATGGCGCAGTTAACTTCCTGGCTTCTTGCACTCATCTCCTTGGTCCTCAGAGGAATTCATATCTGTAGGGCTCCTTTGGGCATCATCATACCTACAAAATAGTCATGGACATTTGGTGGGACAAGGTAGGAACACCATAGAGGAGACATGAGATTTAACACTAGACAACCTTTTTTTCCCGATGAGCAAGGTGCCATTAGAAATAAATTTATTAAATAATAAATAAATTTATTAATAGCTCCATTTCTAAATGTGACAATTTTTATACTTCCTCTGGAGCTGATTCACAGGAGGAGGAGACACCATTCCATAGCTTTATTTGGTTTAGCATGTCTAAATTCAAACTGGGGGTGATTATTCAAAGTTATTCAAATTTGTAAACCATCATTAGGGATGGAACAATGTACTAAGTGCCTATGTGTGCCCACACCATTCTAGGTGCAGAACTAGGGATAGGAGCAGGATACCAAGATAAAGAGGTTATTTACCTTTACCCTACTCAAGCACTCTGGTACATTTTCCCTCAAACTCTCATTCAAAAAAAGCTTTGCTCCCTCTCAGTAAACAAAATGTTTGGTATAGTAGTATCATTAAGGTATACTCCCCTAAAGGAAACAGCCTTAACAGCCTAGACCTTTTGATACCCCCAGCACCTTCAAACCCAAGACCCATCCTAAACCTAAATTTGGAAACCAGATACACCAGTCAGTTAAAAAAAAAAAAAAGCCAGTGTTAAAACAAGGAATTGCTCAATTGGCTTTGCAAGTCCCACACACAGTTTTGTCTGGTATACAAATGAACACGGAGGCATGGATTGAAACAGAGGTGTCACTGTAACACAGTCCTCTCTGTGTAAACAAGAACGTGTGATGGAACACTGCGCTCTTTTACTGAAAACTCTGTTCAGAGAAGTTGAATTATGCTTTTGACCACGGCTTTGGCCACAGCTTTGTTGGAGGTCACTTGCATCCCATGACCTGGGGAGCAGAATGAGCTCACAGAGAAGAAATTTACTAGTGTAGAATCAAAATCTAGGTTGTTTTCCCTTATGTTAGAAAGAAGAGAACCAAAAAAAAAAAAAAAGAGGGAGAGAGAACATTAAATTAGGGGTTAGAAGATTTGACTCTGAATCCTAGCTCAACAATTTACTTACTGGTCATGCGTTCTCAGGCAACTCATTTAAGCTCCTTGATCCTCAATCCTCATTGTGCCTGTTTACATATACATATACATGCCCTGGAGAAGCCAGGCATTTAAGGACGGGACCAAAGAAAGAGAAGCTAGTAGCAGAGAACAGAAAGAAAATAAAGAGGAGAGAATTGTAGGATGGTATAAGTGGTGAAAAGTAGCACACCACAGGGAAGACTGACGTGAGGAAGTTGGAAGAGTGGCTGTTGGACTAGGATGTCAGGTGTGGGTGTGCATCAGTGATCTTAGCTAATTCAGTTTAGTAAAGACAGTTGATTTGTAGAAACCCAGAAAAGATTTCCCTAAGTTTTGACATCTTAACATACATTGGAAACATCTCTAAGAACAAGTTTAATCATTTGCACCACACTTCTTCCTACTGTAGTCTCCTAACTTGTTGATAGAGTTTAGGATTGAAAAAAAGTGAGATAAGGGTCATACTTTTCAATTTCCTCTAAAGCTTTGCAAGAAGAATATGAGTGGCCAATTTATAACATAGGTGCCTTTGCAAAAAAGTGAAATATCAGGTCGTTTAGCTCACAGGATAATTCACAGGGCCCCATTTAATTTAATTCTATGGACCATTAATTTCCCACCTCTAACATCAGTAATAATGGCCAAATGATATATTCAGTGTTTAAAACCATAGTCAAGCTCTGAACAGTAGAATTTGTCTAAAACTCTTTATAAAATAACCTTAGTTTTAGACCCTAATCAAATTATAATGGTTTGTATATTAGCTTCTATGATATGTCTCATTATAAAAAGGGTGATTGTAGAACTTATCCTTTCGGAAGTTAAAAAAAAATTGACTCAATATTGAAAAAGAAATTCCTGTTTTTATAGCTGAGTTTTTAGACCGGAGTGACAGATGCTCTAAATTCTTTTGTGGAAAATAATATAGAATTTAGCCAACATTGTTCAGAGCTATAAATCAGAAAATGTTTGTATACTTACAACTTATTGTTAGCAGCCTTATTCTAGCCTTTTAGATCGCCTTCTATGTGCTTTTACTCCTCGTACAGAATTCCATTTCTTAATGCTCTTTCTGCCTAACACCTAAAATTATATACATTGTCATGAAATAAAACACTGAGTTCTAGTTCTGTTTTCTCCTCTAACAGGATGTATTACTGAGGTTATTAAGTCCATCAGTTTGGGAAACTCAGAGGGACTTGCAGGCACATGTTTCCTTGAAAATTTGCCTAAGAACTTTACACAGTATCTGTAAAGAGGCCCCCAAGTGTTGTCAGTTCTCATGGAGGTGATGTTGCTGCTTAATGCTGTTATGTAATAATATAGTCTTCCTAGTAGCAGCCGCATGATAAGATTCTGGCAGCAACTTCAATTTTAAAATATCTGATTAGCTCTTTCTCACCGGGGTACATGGGGAGACATTAAAAAAAAAGATGAAGATGAAAACATGCCACAACTGTGGAAATGTATCTATAATTAACCTATTTCTGTAATCTGAAATGAGTTTCTCCTTATCATAAGGATAATGGAAATGGATTTTAAAATGTAGACAAGCTCATTCTTGTTATGTATACCCCAAAATTTCACATAGTAAAACCTTTTGCTTTTTATTCATTGTCTTAACATCTGGTAGAGAAATGCGTATCTTCTTTCACCTATTAATTCCACTTACAGAAATTTACCTTTTACTCCTATTGCATAACTATTCAAGATTATTAGTATGAAGATGTTTATTGTAGTATTTTTATAACAGGGAATAACTGGAAGCAATATAAATGTCTTTTGGGAATGAATTGACTAAATAAATTGGTCATTATATACTACATTATATACAGTAAAAAGTCATTCCCTTCCCTGTATCCATGCCTGTGAATTATCCTCTCCCACACTGACTCAGGGCTTGACCATGAGGATTGCTTTGGCCAATAAGAGGGTGTAGACATGATGCAAAGAAATGAAAAGAATAATGCACATTAGAGCTGTCCTCTCTTTTGCTGCTTTTGGGATCCTTACAACCAACCTCATGGAAACTGAGCTAGCCTGTTGGATGAGACCCAGTACCATAGCTGCCAGCCAGGCAACTGCCAGACGTCAAAGAGATGCCATCCATCACTAGCTGTCCACAGTTAAATGAGCAAGGTCTGGCTAAGACTTTTGCTACAGTTTTATTAGCTGATAATTGCCTTTGTTTCTCTTGAGATTATCTCACTTCTCTCTCTCTCTCTGATGATCACCTCTTTCGCCTATCTAGATCTCTTTCTTCGAGCTGCATTCCCTACTAAAGCCTCCAATGTATCTCTTTTCTACACTCTTCTATTACTTTCACTCAGTCCCATGTAATTTAATATTTATGTGCTATTTTTCTCTTTTTCTGTGTGTTAGTTTTTTCTATCTAACTAAATAATAAGTTCCTGAATTGGAAAGATCATATTTCACATCACATTCTCTGGCCTTCATAATCCTTAGCATTTGATAGAATTATATGTAGTAACCAGATTTTCTCCTTCTATTCCAATGTCTTCAAAATACACCTTGCCTGGGGATCCCTGGGTGGCTCAGCGGTTTAGTGCCGGCCTTCGGTCCAGGTGTGATGCTGGAGTCCTGGGATCAAGCCCTACATCGGGCTCCTTGCATGGCGCCTGCTTCTCCCTCTGCCTGTGTCTCTGCCTCTCTCTTTCTTTCTGTGTCTCTCATGAATAAATAAATAAAATCTTTAAAAAAAAAAAATACACCTTGCCTAACTGTAGGACACCCCACTGGAGCAAGAAAAATGCTATACAAATGTAAGCTATATTTTTCTGCTCTGTAGCTGTCTTATTTGAATTTATGTATCCTCTGTTAAGTGAATTAAAAAATATATAGCAGGTTTGTGTGTGAGTGTGTGGGGATATAGGGAGTCTCTGCTAATCTCAAATATGTATGTACATTATACATTCTGCTATCTATGTTTATATTAAACATGAAAAAAATGTTAACCATATAGTAAGTGAAAAAGTTTACTTTACAAAAAATAAGACAAATACTGTGCCGGTATACACGAATACTATGTATGTGTAAAATCTGGAAGGATATACATCTCTCCCCACCAACCCCAAACAACTAAACAACAAAATACTGCTTCAAATTTCATTTCATTTATATAGTTTACCAAGAACATTCAACTTACTTAGTTATGTGAGATAAAGGAATTATATTTGGAAGTTAAACTTGGGTTAAATGAGAGAATTTATATTTAAAAGTCTCTCTTTTTAGGGATCCCTGGGTGGCGCAGCGGTTTGGCGCCTGCCTTTGGCCCAGGACGCGATCCTGGAGACCCAGGATCGAATCCCATGTCGGGCTCCCAGTGCATGGAGCCTGCTTCTCCCTCTGCCTGTGTCTCTGCCTCTCTCTCTCTCTCTCTCTCTCTGTGACTATCATAAATAAAAAAATAAAAATTAAAAAAAAAAAGTTTCTCTTTTTGGGGTTAAGCTCTTAACCGGAGTGGTTAAGCTCTTAATTTTGGCTCAGGTCATGATCTCAAGTTCTGAGATCAGCCCTTCATTGTGTTCTGTGCTGAGTGTAAAGCCTGCTAAAGATTTTCTCTCTCTCCCTGTCCCTCTGCCTCTCTCCTCCCCACAACCCCAACCCCCAACCCCTGCTCTGCTAGCAAGTGTGCACATACTCTCTCCCTCTTAAAAAAAAAAAAAAAAAAAAAAAAAAGGTGTCTCCTTTTACCATGAAACATTTAAGTGTTTTCTCTATTTTAAGTATTTTAGTAGGGGTTATAGGGGGTCATTTGGGTTATAGGGGGTCATTCTAAAATACAGCCTGCACTTCTTAATTGAAAATAGTGCTGTGGTGATCAGAGGGGTATGATTTAGATGAAGTCATATAAGCATAGACAGGTAGATTAATGAAAATGAGTAGAGAGCCTGCAAACAAAACTATTTTATCTGGCAATCACAGGGAGAAGGGATTGTCCTGAGCCAATCCCATTGGGATTCATTGTACTGTTTTTTGCTTTGTATATGTTTGAAACTTTCCAGCATTAAAAAAAGTTTTAAGACATAATGTAAAAAATAGAGATACTTTTGACAAAAGCAATAAAAATATGAGACATTGTAGTAATGTGAACCAAGCAATATTAGACCTTTATACAAAGCCTTGTAGAATTTATTTAGTAACTATTTTCAGCATGAATGGGAAGAGATACTATTGACACTAAAAATTATTTTTAAAATGTCAATTCTCCAAATGGATGTCTAGATTCATTCAGGTCTCTTTAGAGCCCATTAGGATTTTTTTTTTTTGTTAGAATTTTGATAAGCTTATTTCAGTGCTCATATGCAAGTATAAAGAACCAAGAATAGCCAAGGTGTTCCTTAAAAAGAAGAAACATGCCACACTTTTTATAAAGCTATATAATTAAGAGAATGTTAATGAGGAACAGAAAAACCTGTAGAATAGAACAAAGAGCTGAGACCCAAACGTGAGGGAAAATTGATGACTGCAATTCTCGTTCTGTAATATTATTCAAAAGTCAAATTTTTCTTAAAAAATTATTCTGACAGTTTGTTAACCCATATCTGAAACACAACTTTGGTTATATTAAATTTGAAATGTGAAACTTTATTTATTTTTTTATTTTTATTTTATTTTATTATTTATGATAGTTAACACAGAGAGAGAGAGAGAGAGAGAGGCAGAGGGAGAAGCAGGCTCCATGCACCGGGAGCCCGACGTGGGATTCGATCCCGGGTCTCCAGGATCGCGCCCTAGACCAAAGGCAGGCGCCAAACCGCTGCGCCACCCAGGGATCCCTGAAACTTTAAATCTTTTAAAAGACTATATTATGTATGGATGAATTTCTTTAAAAAGACAGAAAAAGCACTTTGCATAAAGATTAAGCTGATACATTTTGGTAATTATTCATAAAAAAAAAAAAAACACAAAAACCCAAAACCCAGTCAATAAACACAAAAAGACAAGTCATAGTCAGGGTAAGAAGTAGACCTCACTGTAATCAGTGGGTGATTATTGTTCCTTTTTTTTTTTTTTTATTGTTCCTATATAAAACAAATGACATTTGGCAGTAAGGCTCTCACAAGATTTGGTTGATTATTTGATTCAAGTTAGTTTCCACATAATAAAATTAAAAAGAAAAAAAAAAAAAGACACCGGGGTGGCTCAGCGGTTTAGTACCTGCCTTCAGCCCAGGGCGTGATCCTGGAGTCCTGTGATCAAGTCCCACATCAGGCTCCCTGCATGGAGCCTACTTCTCCCTCTGCCTATGCTTCTGCCTCGCTCTCTCTGTGTCTCTCATTAATAAATAAATAAAATTAAATTTAAAAAGTTAGTTTCCACAAACCAATAGCCATAGTCTTTTGAAACTTGCCTCTCTTTCTCTCCTAGACGTTATTAACAGGTACCTTGAGCTTATCAGGCTTTTACAAGACAGCTAGATCTTTAGATTCTTTCTTCTGATCCCTCTTGTTCCACTGAAAAAAATATACTTGGGGCCACTCTTGTGTATTTATTCACAGACTCTGAGAAAGAGCTTTTGCCGTGATGATGAGACTCAGCTGTAAGTGGCATTTACAGCCAGCGTTTCTCTGTTGTATCCTTCACACGTATGCATTAGAAAGTGTCTGTCTTTTAATCCTGAAGGTTCTGGAACTTGTGGGTTATCTCTTTTCCTTTCAGCCCTTCCTGCAGCTAGTTCTTTGTTTTTTTTGTTTTTTTTTTTAAGCTTTGTTTTTTTAAATTTTTATTTATTTATGATAGTCACACAGAGAGAGAGAGAGAGAGAGGCAGAGACATAGGCAGAGGGAGAAGCAGGCTCCATGCAGGGAGCCTGACCTGGGATTCGATCCCGGGTCTCCAGGATCGCGCCCTGGGCCAAAGGCAGGCGCCAAACCGCTGCACCACCCAGGGATCCCCCTGCAGCTAGTTCTTTTCTGAGTTCATCTCTTTCTCCTGTTTTATCAAGTGAACCTCACAGCATCCAGGGCTAGTAGCATACTTTTCCTGGCTTCTTTGTATAAATCCATACGTTCATTAGTCACCTTAACTGCTTCCCAGGTAGGCAGCTGCTGTTTCTTCTGTATTGTACATGCCATCCATCATTTTTCCAGCCTTCTATTACAGTTTCATGCTGCTCAATTCCAGTGCCAGTGTGACATATGTTATGTATTTGTTATGGCAATAGCCTCTTCCTGGTATCCATTTCTGTACTGGCTTTTTGTCAGTAAGGCTGCTGTAACAGCTCCAACATTTTATTTTATTTTATTTTTCCATGCCCTCAGGGAGGCCTAACAGCTCCAACATTTTAGTGCCTTGCTACAATAGAAGTTTCTTTCTAGCTCCCATGTTAGCTATAAGTTGTCTGCAGTTCTGAGATTCCTTTAAAGGTGTCTTACTCTGTGTTCCAGGTTGAAGAGCAGCCCTGTCTTGGTCTTAGATTGGAGGGAACTGAAAACACTGAGCTATGTAGCATCTCTTATTTCATCTTCTTAGACATGGCATGGGAAGCTTACAATTCTATTTCATTGGCCAAGGCAAGTCTTATGGCCAGGCCCAGTGTTTATATGGCAGGAAAGAATTTGTCTCTGAGGGGTGTACTATGAGTCACCAGACCCAAGGACAGGGATGTATAATTTCACCTAAAGGGAGAAGATAGAATAATTGAGAACAGTAATACCACCTGCATTTCCACTTCTAGATATATTCTCTAAAGCAGCAGTGTTTTTCACAGTGCTGAGTTCTTATATGAAAATAATAAACATTTGGAAGTTATCAGGGTATAAGTGACCATGGATAAGATAGCCCAGGGAGAGGAAAGAGAGTGTTAGAAACCTCATGGGACAGGTATCTACAAAGGAGACTAAGAATAAACAGAGGTGGGGGAAAGAATAGGAAAGAACATGTCTTGGACTCTTATGGAACCATTTCTGTCCCCCAAACCACAACTTTTTAAAAAAGAAAGCCTGAATGGAAATGCTTTAAATCTGTTCAGTTTATACCATCACAAGACTTAAATACTAAATAGCAGAAGAGATTTAAAAATAATCATTGTTTGTTATTTCAGAGATTTGCCACAATATGGGCAGAAGCAGTGGCAGTCCTATTTTGGAAGAACTTTCGATGTTTACACCAAACTCTGGAAGTTCCAGCAGCAGCATCGGTAAAGGAATTTTTTTTTTTTTTTTTGTAAAGGAATTTAATAGTTACAGGAGAATGAAGATCCAGTCTATATTAGTCCATGTTTTCACCTTTACTACCTCAGTGCTTTTTATCTCTTGATGCACTTTAATATATTTCATCTTCATGACACAAAGGAAATTACATTGCTTTTTTTCTTAGCTACTTAAGTTTTTAAAATGTTATGTTGTCATCTGATCTTTAAAGATAGTATTATAGTAAATCTGAAATGGTTCAGATTACCTCTAACATAGGTAGGCTGCTTCGCGGTTTCATTCTAAAATAGGTGTTATGTTTTGGTCAAAGCTGTTGGGGGGTGTTGTTAATTTTCATGAGCATAGCTCAAGAAGTTTCTTTCCATATATCAGCTTACTTTAAATAAACATTTAATACATGTTTTTTGAATTTAATTGAATGATGTTGAAATCTCATGAAAAATTCATGAATTTGAATTCATGAATTCAGAATTTCATGGTGAATTGGGTGGTATTTTATCCTATTAAATATACAGATTTGATTATTTTTGGAATTTATAGTCTCTTATTTCTATTTTTTTATCTCCTATGTAAAACAGACAAGTCTTGGATAATCGGTATGGCTTGAAGCGGTGGCAAATAGGGGAAATTGCTTCTAAGATTGGGCAGCTATACTACCATTATTAGTAAGTGAATTACATATGGAAAAAATAAAGCGTTGTCTTGATTTAAACACAGCATGCAGAAGTGTGCATACTATACTTGGTAGGAGGGAAAACTAAAGAGATATAAATGACCCCAGATTATAGTGATCAAAACAGTATTATGAAATGATCTTCCGTAATCCAAGTAACATTATTTGCTTCAATGGTTTACCTTTCAAACAGTTCATTTGGGCAGGCTTATTTATAACTGAAATGATTATGATCTTGGTTTTAGATAAATCATAAATACTAAATGAATTTATAGTTATTAACGACTTCACTTAAATCTTTATATATCATAACTTATATGTTTGAATGAGTGTTTTTTGGGGGAATACTTCTATTTGTAGGATATATCTAAAAGGTTTCATGAAGTGGATAAAGATAATTTTGATAAGATCTTTAGTGATGAGTCAAGGAAAGAAGAGAACTCCCTTTAGGAATCTAAATCTTATAGAGTAATATCAGGTATACCATAAAAAGCTTGGACCATACAGAATTTCTTCCTCTTCCTGTCTTTTGGCTCACAGTCCAACATTCCCCCATTAAAATCACTCTGAAAGGTAGAATATTTTCTTAAGTTCCTTGTAAAACTAGAAATGTTAAGCAGAGAACCAGATTCATCAGCATCCTCTGAAGATTACTATGGATTAGTCCATTTCTGAGTCCTATGAGAAAAAAACTGAAGAAATGAGCCTAAGGACAAGTGACTATATGGATTTGGGGAAGGTCATGAAAGGTCTGGTAGAAAGATGTAACTGGGTGGAATGCTGTTTGGAGAATCCCTTCAAAGAATGAAAACAACGTAGACTTTGGATTGTCATCAAAAAAGGCTTGGGAGCAGTGGTGAGGTTTTTTTGTTTTTTTACATTGTCATTATTTTTACACATTGTAAGGGTATTAGGATTATTGCTTTGCTGATTCAAATTTAGGATAGTCCTTCTTATCCCCTTGTGTAGAGGAATAGAGAAAGAATGAAACAGGAAACAAGTATTCATCATGAAGATTTTGAGATGCTATCAGATTTAAATTGAAAAAAATTTTTTTTTCTCATAGCCTACGCACATCTGAGACCAGCTATCTGAATGAGGCTTTCTCCTTCTATTCTGCAATCAGACAGAGATCATATTATTCTCAAGTCAATAAAGAGGACAGGTATGCACCTACTGTTGTTTTTAGAAAGAAGGAGGTAAAACACTTAAGAATTTTTAGTCTGTGTGGAAGTTATGCAAAGAAGTGTACATTTATTTAAATGGGCTTTATTGAGTGCCTTACAGTGTACTAGTCCTTCTTAAGCATAAAGATGTATCGTTAACCTAAAAAGCAATAAATGTTATAGATATTATAACAGATGTCACAATACCTGGTGGAGTCAGAACACAAAGAAGGGGTTGATTATTTCTTATATGGGGTCCCACAAAATTTAATAGAAAAGAGCTCCAAAGTGAGGCTTAGCTGATAGTCTTTATTCTAGATTTGTTGTAGCCTGTGTAATTTGAATTCATATACATTCAAAACCTGTTGATGGGACTGAAGAAAAGCCTGCTAATGCTGTTTACATTGTCTTCTATAAACCAGATATGTTACAATTGTGTAGCTCCACTGTAAAAAAAAAAAAATTACATAGAGTTCATTCATTCCCAGTGGTAATCTGTTGAGTATTTACTAATATATCTGGCAGTGTGGTGTAGATACTGGGTGGGAGAAGAAAAAGAAAAGAAAAAGGTGTGCGGGTGGTGTCTTTTCCTTTCAGAGGATTATCTTCTCATGGGAGTTACAGACGTATTTGGGGGACAATTAAACTGTGATGTCATTAATTCCAGGTAAAAATGGAATTGCTAAAGAAATCAGGGTTCTGCTGGAGAATCTTTGTTACTAATATTCCAGGAGTCATTAGAAGAGAAAGCTCAGGCATAGAAGATCTGAATGTTCTCTCTACTCCTGGAAGCAGAACTCACAGTTGTTGTATAGTGAAAAGATTATATTCTTTTAGCAGTAGACAAGATCATAATTTTGACGTATTTTTCTAGAGAACACTTTGTGGTTGGCTATCATAAGCTTTCCAGCTAAACAGCGATATTTTTGGGAAAGCCCCACTCTTGTAAATCCCCTTCATTCCCTAGCAGATCTTATTCAGGCTTGTCCAGAGGAGTTGGGTTGGTACAAGCAGAGCATGCAGATACTGCATTCTCCATTTTCCCCCAAAGTCATCACCATGCTTCATTCTTCCATCAGAAGTTCCACCACTTACCTCTCCTTCAGATTTTCTCACGGTTTGCTTCACATATTTCCACTACAGATATATTTCCTCAGGAATACCCCTCCACCCTTTTTTTTGCATTCGTATTGTACAATTTGAATTCTTGGTAAGATAAATTTTATTTCTAAAAATAGGCAAAAGGTCTATGTAATAATATCTTTTCAGTATGAAAATACATAGAAGGAAAGAACTTTTTATTTTTTATTTATTTTTTCTTTTTTTTCCCCTCCGTCCTGCCCTCAAAGAACTTTTTAAAGCAATAATGAAATACCTTGTCTAATTCACTCTTCCGCGTTTTCTAATTCACTTAAAGAGAAATTGGCCCCTTAGCTTAAAACCCAACAATTTCATTTATTAAAAACCTTTTCTGTCCTAATAGCAAATACCGCATATGAATGGTTTTCCTGTGCTGCCTCCTAGAGCAGGGCAGATGAACAGAAGTAGGATTATTTGGAACCAGGATGACCTAGTCTCTTGCCTTAGGCTACTAGATTAGAATGAAAGGACAGTCCCACATGTGAAACCTTGACCTCCTTCCCTTTACTTTAGGAAGGACTTCTGTTCTGTTGGTAGGTTGGTAGGTTGTTTCTTAGTTTGCTCAGGGCAGGGAGACAGTCAAGGTAGCAAATGGTGACAGCTGCTAAAATGAACAGTTGGTTTAGCCTAATACTCTCTAGTTTCAGTCATCTCATTGGAAATGGCAAGATTTCATTCTTTTTGATGGCTGAGGAATATTCTATTGTATTAATAAAATAAAATGTAAACAGAGAGGGAGACAAACCATAGAGACTCTTAATGATAGGAAACAAATTGAGGGTTGAGGGAGGGGATATCGGTAACTGATTGATGAGCATTAAGGAGAGCACGTGATGTAAGGAGCACTGGGTGTTACATGCAACTAATAAATCACTAAATTCTACCCCTGAAATTAAGAATACACTATATGTTAACTAAATTGAATTTAAATAAGAAATAAAATAAAATGAACAGCTGGTTCATTAAGAGAGTTTTGTGCAATTTCACAGTTGCAAAAATCTCAAAGGGGCAAGTTCTCTTTGCAGTGTCCCAGTACCTAAGGACTGTATTAAAGCCAAAAAGAATGGTATATTCCAGCCATCACCAAAAGTGACTGCCTGTCACTAAGCATATACAACTCTCAAAATGTCTCATTCCATGGGCCCATCCTATTTTGTAGAGGAGACGTTGCCCCATCATTATTTGTCCTGGGAGCCACAAACCCTGACTGTTGCAAGTGGCTGAGGCTGAACCTGGTCAGAGTTAGATGTAGAGAAGATGAAGTTTCTGAGTACTCAGAGTTTGGGGCCAAGTTACAGTCAGCCACCTGGGAAAACAGTTTCTCAGGCAAATGTGCAGAGTTGGTGTCTTAGAAGTAGGGGGCCTAGTAGACAAAGCTACAGTTCAGAGTGCCAGAAGAACTTTGTCAGGGAAATCATGATGTCAGTTGTAGTGTTGACAGTATGGAAGTTTTTTATCTTGGGAAACATGAATCTAAACTTGTGGACCTTGGCACTTCCTAGTAGTACTGTTTATAGGGAGGACTTGTTGTGGACCTTTTTTAGTGTGGTTCATGGGATCTTTTTTTTTTTTTTTTTTTTTCTGTAGTTTGATATGTTGTCAGACAGTGGGCTATGGGCTGTTCAGGTTTTCAGGCCTGGCTGGGATAGCCTCTTGTGTGTATGAGTGGATAGCACTGACTTATTTATCTGTACTTTGCTGCAGTTCGACACAAGTGGTTTCTGCAATGGAATACATCCACCTACTTCTTTATATTTAATAAAGGGATTGGCATGCCTGTTTTTGAACTGTCTGGTAGCTTAGAATCCTTTTTATACTTTTAAAGTGCTATGAAAAAAGAAAAGATAAATACACTGCAAACACCATATGTGCCTACAAAACCTAAAACATTTACTTACTGGCCATTTGCAAAAATTGGTCAATCCCTGGTTCAGTATGTGTTCTTGTGATCTGTGTTACATAGTTGTATAATCTATGATATAGATTCACAGAATCTATTTTATTTTTATTCAAAAAATTCAAGGAATTGTCTTATTACTGTTTCAACTATGAATTGACATCATCCTTCTACAAATTTTCCTCCTATTTTGAATTCCAATTCTGACAATGTGGCAGGCTAGATAATCAGAAATAGTCTCCAAACTACCTAGAGATGCTGGATAAAAAAATCAACCATCCTTTTAAATGGACAGCTTAGCTGTTAACAAAGTAAGGGAAATCCTTGGGTCATTAACCCTGTGACCAGTGCTGTGACAACCTTGTAAGAGGGTGGTCAGTTTTGGTGATATAAAAGAACTACTATGGATTTCTTCAGAAAAAGGAAAATTAAAACTGAAAGGAACGGGTGATATACAAGGGAAAAAAGTTATCCCTCTGTTTCTGAAAGAATCACAGACTTCATAAGACAGTAATCATTGTAATAATGGCTAATTGAGGTTATCCAGATAAAATGGGGCCAAATTCTGGACAACAATAACATGAAAGGAGACAGTAAAGAATTAAGCCATACCAATAAGATCCATTTATTGTTCAGAAGAAACTTAAATAAAATATTTTTATTTATTAAAATATTAAGAAAAATATTTTTAAAGAACCTAAAGAAAATGTATAACTTCAAAACAGGTAAAAGAGGAAAGTGAATAATATAATTATGATGTA
Source organism: Nyctereutes procyonoides (assembly GCF_905146905.1). Classification (NCBI taxonomy): domain Eukaryota; kingdom Metazoa; phylum Chordata; class Mammalia; order Carnivora; family Canidae; genus Nyctereutes; species Nyctereutes procyonoides. The sequence goes on from NW_026575020.1 coordinate 40,115,895, forward strand.
TGATCATTACAATAAAAGGTAGGAAAGGAATGTATACTAAAGTAAAATATAATTAGTAATTAGCACAAAAAACTAAAGTAGAAATAAGTCCAAGCATATTGGTAACCATAGTAAGTGAAAGTGATCTAAACTTCCTAATAAAAGTCAGAGATTGTCAATATGTCTTCTTTTTTTTTTTTTTAAGATTTTATTTATTTGAGAGAGAGACAGCATGAGCGAGAAGAGAGGCACATAGAGAGGGAGACTCTGCTGATCAGGGAGCCTGACTCGGGGCTCAGTCCTAGGACCTAAGGATCGTGACTTGAGCCACCCAGGTGCCCCAATCAGTATGCCTTTTAAAAAGGAAAATCCAGAAATACAGTGTTTATAAGAGATCCTCCAAAGATACAAGAGACACAGAGAAAAAATAGATCCCAAGGTGAAGAAAAGCCACTATATTTAAGGCAGAGAGTATTGTTATTTTTTTTTTTAAATATTTTTTTAAATTTTTATTTATTTATGATAGTCAGAGAGAGAGAGAGAGAGAGAGAGAGAGAGAGGCAGAGACACAGGCAGAGGGAGAAGCAGGCTCCATGCACCGGGAGCCCGATGTGGGATTCGATCCCGGGTCTCCAGGATCGCGCCCTGGGCCAAAGGCAGGCGCCAAACCGCTGCGCCACCCAGGGATCCCTATTGTTATTTTTTTTAAAGACGTATTTGTTTATTTCAGAGAGAGTGCTTGCACATGAGCAGGGGGAGGGGCAGAGGGAAAGAGAGAAGCAGACTCCCCGCTGAGCAAGGAGCCCAACTCAGGTTCTATCTATCCTAGGACCCTGAGATCATGACCCAAGCCAAAGGCAAATTCCTAACTGACTGAGCCACCCAGGTGCCTCAGTAGAGGGTATTATTAAGGTTAGAGGTTTACTTCTTAATAGTAAAAGGAACAACTCAAAATAAAAAATTCTAAACTTGTTGTATATGTACTTGCTTATACATTATAATAAAGAAAAAAGTGGCATATTTTCTGGGAGGAATTGATTAAAAATGATCCATTATACAAGAAGATTTTTAATATACCATAGTCATTTACATATCAAAGAGGGGAAAAATGAGATTTGAATAACAATTAAAAACTTGTTCTAGGGCAGCCCGGGTGGCTCAGCGGTTTAGTGCCGCCTTCCGCCCAGGGTGTGATCCTGGGGTCCCGGGATTGAGTCCCACGTCGGGCTCCCTGCGTGGAGCCTGCTTCTCCCTCTGCCTGTGTCTGTGCCTCTCTCTCACTCTCTGTATTTTTCATGAATAAATAAAATCTTAGGGATCCCTGGGTGGCGCAGCAGTTTAGCGCCTGCCTTTGGCCCAGGGCGCGATCCTGGAGCCCCGGGATCGAATCCCACGTCGGGCTCCCGGTGCATGGAGCCTGCTTCTCCCTCTGCCTGTGTCTCTGCCTCTCTCTCTCTCTCTGTGTGACTATCATAAAAAATAAATAGATAAATAAATAAAATCTTAAAAAAAAATTGTTCTAATATGCTTAAAACTGCCTACAACATTAAGCAAATACACATAATTTTCAAGCTTATATGAAAATTTTGTGAAATTGATTTACACCTGATGCAAAACAGGTTTCGAGGGGTATCCCTGGGTGGCTCAGCGGTTTAGTGCCTGCCTTTGGCCCAGGGCGCGATCCTGGAGTCCCGGGATCGAGTCCCATGTCGGGCTCCCGCCATGGAGCCTGCTTGTCCCTCCTCCTGTGTCTCTGCCCCCCCCCCCCATGTTTATCAGGAATAAATAAATAAATCTACAAAAAATAAAAAATAAAAAAACAGGTTTCGATTATTTTCAAGTGTATGATGTCTAACTGTGGTGCAATGCCATTAAAAATTAAGAACGACAGCATAGTTTTAAAAAAAATCAATAAATTTATCAATTAGTAGACACATTTCTCCATAACTCATGGGCCAAAGAGGGATTTTTAAAAATTTTATTATCAAACATATACAGAATGTATCATCATAAGATTATTACAATTGTAATGAAGGCTGTGGAAGTTGGAAATACTGGGTTTGGACTGATAAGGAATGAGTATAGATGGTCAGGTGTGAAGAGAGAGGTGCAATATTGATTGTAAATATCCTGTGATAAGTTACTCATAGCAACCACTAAAAGAATAGTAAGGAAGAGTTACAAGTAAGAAACTGACAGAGGATACAAAAAAGAGAAAGCTAAAACATAGTTGATTAACTGAAAAGAAAACGAGAAAGGAGTCCTAGAAAACACAAACACAGAAAGGGGAAGTAGAAAACAACCAGCAAAGTGGGAGATACAAACTCAGCCAAAGCAGCAATCAGATAAAATGTAAATGGTCCAAGTTCCTGAGTCTGTGAGGCAGAGATTGTCAACGTGGATAAAAAAGCTAACTATGTATTACCTAACAACATTAGTTAATATGAAAAGACACATGTACTGGAAATAGAGGGATAGAAAAAGATACGGCTTACAAAGTAAGCATAAGAAGACTGGTTTGATTATATTAATATCAGAAAATAAGATTTCGAAACAGAGAACGTTCTTCCCAGAACTTTTTTCACCTCGTATTTTCCTGCCTGTTGTCTTTTATTTACTCTTTATCATCTTACCTTGAATATCATTCTCTCTAGGAAGCCTTCTCTGTGGGCTCAAATAGCATCCTTTATTTCTCCTGTTGTATTTATTCCGCTGTGTTTTAAGTGTTTATCTGTCTCCACTGAATTTTAGGTAGCGTCCTGTCTCTGAGATCCGTGAAGAAGGGGCCATGTCTGTAATTGTTTGTTTTAATCATTTTTCTAGCACTCAGCAGGGTGCCTGTTGTATCTAAGTTCTCAATGGGTACTTGTTCAATGAATGAATATATGAATGACCACAAGGAATCTTTAAGAAATGTGTTTAAATGCTACTACAGGTTATATGCAGAAATAGTTGTAACTGTGCAAAATAGGATCTAAAGAGTTTAAAAGCTTCCAGAAAGATAGAAAAATCAAAGGACATGTTTTCTTTTTTAGTCTAATGAGTAACTTCCCATTTATCTGCTGTAGACCTGAGCTGGTTGTTAAGAAGCTACGATACTATGCAAGATTTATTGTAGTTTGTCTTCTGCTCAACAAAATGGATGTTGTGAAGGATTTGGTGAAAGTAAGTGTGCTTTAAAATTACTAAAATTCTAATTTGTAGTTGTATGTGGATAATTTTGTTTTTTAAAAATATTCAGGGAATAATTTTCATATATGTAAATCATTACAACATTCAAAGTACAGTAACTTTGGACAAGCATAATGCTAAAAGGATTTTCCTGCAGTCCTCATATTTTAGATACACACTAGCCAGAGACAGTGCTCTTAATTCCTTGCTTTTGTCCCTTAAGTATGTTTTACTTTCACCACCCATCAATAGATTGTTGGGAAATGAAAACAAAAGTTAAAATATTTAGTTTAAGAGAAAATTATTGAAAGGTTAAGTCAAGAACAAGCATACAATGTTTTACAAAGGTATTGTGAATGAATTTTGATTTTTCCATCCTTTTACTATGTCTACGTCACTGTCCTCCATTAACTCAGGTAATCAGGAGTTAACCACACTTGGGAATCACTCAATATTGCACACCCCATTCTGGTTGCACTCTGTAGTCGGTCATTCCAGTGGCGTGCTTCCTAATTTTTGGTACTCAGGTAGAACATGCTAGTTTTGACAAGTCCTCTTCTGTCTTCCTCCACCTCTAGTTACTATGGCTGTTCCCAAAACACAGTATGATATAAATCCAAAGAAAATCATCTAGATAGTCTTCATTTTTTTTAGGTGTTAAAAATTTGGGGCTTTACCTTTAGAAATCTTCTATTAAGTGCTGGTGTAGCATTGAGTAAGTATGAGTCACTCTGTTTCTCTATGAAGATCTTATTGATGTGTATTATTCTGGAGTCTTTTATTTTATTTTTTTATTTTTTTATTTTTTGGAGTCTTTTATTTTAAAGCAAAATAAAAGTTTTCTTCTTTGTTTTTGGCTATAAGTGAGGCTATATGTTGATAATAATCAAGCTTCTTAACTATATCAATTTCTGTCAAGAATATGGTGCAACATAGCCATCTATTTTTATGTTTTTTTTTTCCTGTAATCATTTTCCTTGTGATATTTTAAAATCAGGAATTGTCAGATGAAATTGAAGATTATACTCACCGCTTTAATACAGAAGATCAAGTGGAATGGAACCTGGTGCTTCAAGAAGTAGCAGCTTTCATTGAGGTCAGCTTTTGACAAGATAGATTGTCATAATTATGGATCAGTAAATGCATATGTGGTATACATTTTTATTGTGTGTATAAGTCAAGAAGAAGGAATAATTTATTATATTAACTTTTGTTGTAGCCATCAACTACTTACCGCTTTTTTCTCCAGGCGGACCCCGTGATGGTATTAAATGATGATAATACCATTGTGATCACATCTAATCGTCTTGCTGAAACAGGAGCCCCATTGCTGGAACAGGGCATGATTGTGGGACAATTGTCTCTGGCTGATGCACTCATTATTGGTAATTGTAATAACCAGGTAAAGAATTGTGAAGGAATTATACTTAAAATTCACTTTGAAAAATAATGGTTTTTATTGCAGAATTACAGATTATTATTAGAGAATGATTATTTCCTTATAAATATCCTAAATCCATTTGTGAGGAAATGGTTAATTCAATTATGCCATGTAAATATGGATTATATTACAGACATTTACAAGTTTAGAAAGAATTTTTAATTGCAGAAGAAGATATATTCGTGATATGGGAAGTGAAAATAAATTTGTTATTGAGCTATATAAACCAAATTATTTCATATATGTTAAAATCGCTATATACATATATGTATAGGCAAAAAGGCTAGGAAGAAATTTACCAATATCATAAAAGGTTTATCTCTGAAAAACAGAGTTATGGGTGATTTCTTTTTTTAAAGCTTTGCTTTAAAAAAAAAAAGATTTTATTTATTTATTTGTTTGTTTGTTTGTTTATTTATGAAGGAGAGAGAGCATAAGAGTGGCAGAGGGTGGGGGAGAAGCAGGCTCTCTGCAGAGCAGGGAGCCCAGTTTTGGGCTTGATTCCAGGACTATGGGATCGTGACTTGAGCTGAAGGCAGATGCTTGACTGACTGAGCCACCCAGGTGCCCCAAGCTTTGCTTTATTTAAAAAATGTTTAAGATTTATTTATTTATTTTGGGGGAGAGAGAGTGCATGTATGTGAGCAGGGAAGGGGCAGAGAGAGAGGAGAGAATCTCCAGCAGACTCCCTACTGAGTGCAGAGCCCCACACATGGCACAGTCCCACAACCCCATAATCAAATCTGAGCTGAAATCAAGAGTTGAAGGCTTAACTGACAGCCACCCAGGGGCCCCTGTTTTCTTCTTTATAATTTAAAAAAATCTATATATTTTACAGTCAGGTAAAAGGGAGGAAGAATTATTTTTAAGTATATTGTCACAGCAAATATCAAATTTTTTTCATGAAAGAATATTTCCATGATGATAAGGATTTAAAGTGTCCAGTGAATACATTTTTCTATATGCATTATTTACACAAGTTTTAATTTTAGATCCTTCCCTCACACCTTTTTTTTTTGTTATTGTTCATAACTTTTTCTAGTACTTCTCCAATTTTGGCTTTTAAAGCCATTAATTTGCAAAATTAATTTAAATTAAAACATTGCTTGCTTATGAGCAGAAGACACGAACAGACATATCTCCAGGGGAGACATAACAGATAGCCAACAGACACATGGGAAGATTCTCAGCATCACTCATCATCAGGAAAATGTAAATCAAAACCAAAATGAGATATCCTCACACATCAGTCAGAATAAAATAAAAAACACAAGAAACAACAAATGTTGGTGAGAATGTAGAGAAAAAGGAGCCCTCTTACACAGTAGGAATGCAAACTTAGGCAGCCACTGTGGAAAACAGTATGGAGGTTCCTCAAAAAGTTAAAAATCTAGAACTACCCTATGATCTAATAATTGCCCTACTGGGTATTTACCCCTAAAATACAAGAACACGTATTCAAAGGGATACATGCACCCCTATGTTTATTGTAGCATTATTTGGAATAGGCAAACTGTGGAAGCAGCCCAAGTTTCCATTAATAGGTGAATGGATAAAGAAGAGGGGGTGTGTGTGTATCTGTGTGTGTATAATGGAATATTATTCAGCCATAAAAAGAAATGAAATCTTGCCATTTGCAACAACATGGAAAGAACTAGAGAGCATAATGCTAGGCAAAGTAAGTCAGAGAAGAACAAATACCATAAAATTTCACTTATATATAGAATTTAAGAAATAAAGCAAATGAACACAGGGAAAAAAAGAGAGGCAAACCAAGAAACAGACTCTTAACTATAGAGAACAAACTGATGGTTTCCAAGGGAGAGAATGATAGGATGAGTGAAATAGGTGATTTGGATTAAAGATTTAATAAAAAATTTTAGGGGTGCCTGGATGGCTCAATGGGTCAAGTGTCTGCCTTTAGCTCAGGTCATGATCCTGGGGTCCTGGGATTGAGCCCCACATCAGGCTCCTTGCTCAGTGGGGAGTCTGCTTCTTCTCCCTTTGCCACTCCCCCTGCTTATGCTCTTTCTCCCTCTCTCTCTCTCTCCCTCCCCTTTTCTCAAATAAATAAAATACTTTAAAAATAATAATAAAATAAAATTTTAAAAAATTAAAAAAAAAAACGACACTGCCTACCTGAAGTTCTATAGAAGTATTATTCATAATGGAAAAGGATGCAGCTTTAATATCAGATAGAGAAAATGTATTGAAGAGGTTCTGAAATATAGGCCATAGCCTGTTCCATTAGGCTGTTTTGCCAAAAGTTAGCATGTTTTGAAGGACCTAATATAGGTCTTTTTGTTAAGATGACTACTTTTCATGTTTTTAAAAATACCTGAGGAAGTTGATGGATTGACAGAAATAAAAATAGAGAAATACAGATAAAGCTGTATACAGAAAATGTTAATGGTATAGGATCTAGATGATGAGTATTGAGTATTACCATACAATTAATTGTCTGTCTTTGGAAGTTTTTTCTAATAAAACATGGGGGGGGGTAAATTAATGTCATTAAATACACATGAGTGTCAGGGGTAATATTACAGTCAGAGACTTCTAAGTCTGTGTACTGCATTAATGGGGAGGTTTGTTTTCTTTGGTCTTCCAGGTTAAGTTTAGTGAACTAACTGTGGACATGTTCCGGATGTTACAAGCCCTGGAAAGGGAGCCAATGAATCTAGCTTCCCAGATGAATAAACCAGGAATGCAGGTGATCTTCTCTCTACATTTGCGATTTTGGTAACACTGTTCCTGCTTCTGCTCCTCATGGAATGCTGTTATACAACAAATGCTACACATGTGAATAAAGAATTCTCTTGATGAAACACGAGAGAGAGATAAGCACAATAAAAGTAACATGGAATTTTTAAAAAGCTATTTGATGAAGAGGATAGTAAAAACAGCCATTGATAATTCATCTGTGAAATACAGCTTGTATGTGTCTTGTTTTCTGTGTATAATATAGGAATCAGCTGATAAACCTACCAGACGAGAAAACCCCCACAAATATCTGCTCTACAAACCAACCTTCAGTCAACTATACACATTCTTAGCAGCATCTTTTAAGGTATATATGATCTGATAATTTTTATTATGTGGGGAAAATATGCTCTAAATAGAATCTGAGAGTCACTCTTTTCTTTGAATCTTTGAATCAAGAATTTAGATAAAATATGAAATTGAAAACTGCATTCAGAATATCTGATCACAGCTATTTTGGAATGGAAATTGCTTACAATGTTATAACTGCTCCTTAACATTAATGAGAATAGTGATTAATTATCATTCTTCTTTCTCCAGGTTTTTATTTCTAAACTACTTTAGGCATAACAGTCAGATTGCACAGGCATGTTATATGTTCAGGCAGCTCTATGGAGCCTTGTGGTCATCTGAAAGAAATGAAAAGTAGAAAATTCCTCCCAGCATTTATGTAGAGAAAGCCACAGGCAGGAGTTTGTCCTTTAGATCTATAGTCAGAATCCTTACTTCTCCATTTCAGGGTTTGCAGAGAACATTCTCTAACTGATGAGGTTTTTGAAATAATATCTTCAAAACTTTGGTAATAGTATAGATTCATAATGTCTCTGTTGTGTAAACAGTTATAAGTTGGAACCTGTAAGAGTGGTGGTTCTCTTGGAGAAGACAGTAATATATTATTGAATTAGGTTCTTTTTGTCCCTACAACTTTAAAATGTCAGGAACTTTAAATAAAACTGTTTGTTGTTTTGTATATGTGATTTTCTTTAATTTCAGGAGCTGCCTGCCAATAGTGTGCTTCTGATTTACCTGTCAGCCACTGGTGTTTTCCCCACAGGTCGTTCTGATAGTGAAGGTACAATAAAGGAATGCTCCCTGTCGTGAGCAGGGCTTGAATTCTCTTTATTTTCTACAAGACCACGGCCCATAGCCCACAGACCATCCCAAGCTTTCCAAAGAGGCTTCCAAATTGAAACCTGGTCTCTTTGTTGAATTGACAATCTTGTGGATACCCCAGTCTATTTCATTTGTTGAAATATTATACTTTGAAGTCCACAGATCATCAGCAAATTTGCATACTAAATGCATGCCTCACTATCAAGTCTGCCAAAGGCACATATATATTATTTAAATATATATGGAATAACCATGCCTAATGTTCTACTTCACATCATTGAGTTTTTCTGGGCCTTTAGGACATCAGGGAGTCTGGTCAGTGGCTTCATTGTGGCTGAAAGTCTTTGTAGAAATTAGTGCACTTTTATAACTGTGAAAGTTCAAGTCCTCATGATTTTGTTTTCTGTCCTTTTTTGTTTTTTATGGATTCAACCTGAAGAATAATGGGATGCTGTTTCAGAGTCAAAACTTAAAACTATCCAGAATATATGAGTCCAGAATATATGAAATTGTCAGAATAGATGAGTAACTTGGATGTAAATTAGGCAATTAAATCTTTGGACAAAAAAATTTTTTTCTTAACATCCTTAACATTTTCCTCTTCATCTGTTTGTTGAAATTTGCATTCCTTTATACAATGCATGTCCCTGCCATCTTCCTTGCATGACATATAGATTCTTTTTAAGTATTAAAATGAAAACAAAACAAAATAAATCTCAGAGTCTTTTCATGGCAGTGATCTTACAGGATAAAATATGACAGTGTTGAAAGTGACACAATCATAAATACTGCTTTAAATTTTTTTGTAATGAAGTTAGTAAGTTTTATTTATAAATGATTATTTCCATGTTTTATAACATGTGCTAGAAACTGGGCCCCTATTTAATATATTGACCTCTTATTTCACTGTTTCAGAGTACAGTAAGTACTAACTAAATGGTCCTTTGAGAGAGATGATTCCTAACATCCCACAGTTACTGTTCCATTTAGACAAGAGTTCAGCTAACCAATGTGACCATAGGAAAGGCTAACTTCAAAACTGGAACTACAGTGGCTGACATAATTAATGACAATAACAGATTTTTATCACACACTGAAATTTGGCATTTCTTTTCTTTAAATGAAGTTTTTATCAATGACAATTTTCAAAACCCATTCAAAATTTTCTCAAATTTTATAATTAGTGGCTCACTTAAAATTATATTTAAGAAATTATTAGGACTTCATTCTGCAACTTTCTTACTTAAATAATTTGGTTGAATGTGAGATTTAACTTTGCTTGAAATGTAAAGATCATTTTGAACTTCCCAGACCTCCATCCCTTTTCTGCACCCAGAAAAATGGGGTGTAGTAGATTCTTGTTTTGTTTCTCATTATATTCTGTTTGAAGAACTGATGAATACTTAAATGATTTTTTTGAATGTTGAAACAGGCAACATGCTGAAATCATTTAAATACCGCATTAAACTAAAATGTTAAATTTTAAAATGATTAAAATGTTTTGTTATTGTCTTCCATTTGTATCGAGAGACTCATATAAGACCTTTGTATTTGAGTGTCAGATCAGTGTTATTCTCCAACTGAAGTCTAGAATTCTTCCCTTTGTTTTTATAGGTCCTTATGATTTTGGAGGGGTACTTACTAATAGTAATCGGGATATTATAAATGGAGATGCCATCCACAAACGAAATCAGTCCCACAAGGAAATGCACTGGTATGTATTCCGGTGTCTCTCCCTATTATAAAAATTATAGTTCTGTCTTAGAAAATATTAACTAAAATGGGGAGTTTTTTTCTAGTACTGGAAATATTCCCTCAGACTACCGTTAATAACCCTTATTTGGATTCCAGTAATATTTTAGTCTCTGCCTGTCCTAGAAAATTAGAATTTTTGACTGATGTTTATTTTTTAAATTTTCACTGAGTATTATATGTCAGGCACTATTCAATCATTGGGGATATGTCAGTGAGCAGAATGACAAGTTGAAAGACTGTACATATATACATAAATAACATGTCAGGACGTGATACATGTTAACATCAATACAAGCTTTTTAATAGAAGGTTTTTTTGGTTTGATATAGTATAAGTGAACTTAATTGTATGATTTCAAGTAAATTTCATCTGTGTAAGTTTGCTCTTTTCCTAAATACAACACATTCACTGCTTGGACCATTATTGGCTCTACAATCTCTCTAGATGAGGGATCACCATCTGGTTATAAAGGGTACTGGACTTATCTGAAACTGCATTTCTGATAGCACTTTATACAAAAATGTTTTTTTTTTTTAATTTTTATTTATTTATGATAGTCACACAGAGAGAGAGAGAGGCAGAGACACAGGCAGAGGGAGAAGCAGGCTCCATGCACCGGCAGCCCAACGTGGAATTCGATCCCGGGTCTCCAGGATCGCACCCTGGGCCAAAGGCAGGCGCCAAACCACTGCGCCACCCAGGGATCCCCAAAAATGTTAACTGTTCATATTAAAGAATGAGGAAAGAAAGGCAGAGAGGGAGATATTTCAAATTATGTGTATAATAACTAACAGTTCTCCAAGCCATATATTGGTGCTGTCATTGACCTCGGTCGTAAATGATTTATATTCAAGAAAATTATATCTGAAAGATACTGAGGTTTGATGATGTTGCTTATTGACACATCATTTTATATATTTACATTTACATTAATATTTTTATACATACGTTGTCCAGTAAACCATGGGAAAGAGAGGATGCCCACTAAAACTGTGACCTTTTTAAGCAGTGGCTCTCAAATGTATGTTACTGGACTTTGGGTCCAGTGGGTCTTTCTTGGGCCAGGGAATCTATATGTTTAATAAGCACCCCAGCAGATTCTGATGCAAATGTACAGAGGAAGCATAATAAGTAGTAAAAGGGGATCCCCTACTTAGTATCTGCAATATTAAGTTGCAGCTTGACATATTAAAATCTTTGGGACGCCTGGGTGGCTCAGTGGTTGAGCGTCTGCCTTTGGCTCAGGGTGTGATCCCGGGGTCCTAGGATTGAATCCTGTATCGACCTCCCTACAGGGAGCCTGCTTCTCCCTCTGCCTATGTCTCTGCCTCTTTCTCTGTGTGTCTCATGAATAAATAAATAAAAAAAATCTTTTTTAAAAATTAAAAAAAAATAAAAATCTTTAAAATAGATCAAGATTTTAAAAGATTTACTGCAGTACAAATATGATTGTGTTCTCTCATCGTATTTTCAGAACATTTTCTTAGAGTTTTTAGATTCTAAAGACGCACCTATGTGCTGACTTATGATGTTTTTCTATTGTATGTTTGGTCCATCTTTAAATCTGTAGACCTCTCTTCATCTTGAATATTCCTGAATAATAATTTGCTCTGAATATTTTCCTAGCTAAAACTGCTAACTTATCTATCCCAGTCAAGATAGACATATTTTGTCTTTGGTTGAGTTAATCTTTGTTTTCTGCTCAGTGCTATGATGATGATATCTGGGCAGACCATACTGAGGAGTAAGATTTCTAAGACTTGGCCAGTAGTTGCACAGTTAATCATCATTACCATTATTATTTCCCCAGCCTTCATCCCGGAGACCTCTACCCTTTCACAAGGAAGCCCCTGTTTATTATTGTGGATTCATCCAACAGCGTTGCATACAAGGTAAGTTCTCCGAGCACCATTGTGCATGTTAGACATTATGGCACCACCTCGAGGTAAGCAGTCTTAACACAAGCCTTTTTATTTTGCTTTATCTTTTAAAAATTTTACTCAGTTTGTATTTAGTGTTTCTTTTCTTTTGAGGTTGTGCATGCTAGTCAGGATCTGGTGCTATGAATAGAGACACGAAGAAAACGAATGAATGGACACTCAGTGGAAAATTATAAATTCTTCCGCAGGAAAAAAAAAAATTCAAGATTTCCAAGATCTCTGGTGGGAGGTTTATTTTTGTTATATAACCCAGAGTAATTTTCTTTTATAGAGGTAGGAGTATATAGGCAAATTTTATTTTCTAGTTTTCAACCCTTTCCTCTTTTACACCTGAACGGCTGGAGTTTGAATGAATTCTCTATCCCATCTTACACTGTTACAATCTGAATATCAACATAAATGGTTTTAGATTATTTTTTTTTAATTTTGTGACAGTAAGTAAGAAAAGATGGCCCTGATTGCTGAAATAAGTAACAGGGTTTTAAAGTAAAAGCCTTTGTTTTATTTTGCTATAGAAGCAGTGTTTTTTAATGACTACGTAAAAACTACCCATAGCGAAACACTTTAAAATTGGATATTAGAATTCAAACTAATTTACAGGAAAATGAAAACAGAATCTTTATATGTGGTTACAATATTTCATTAGTTAACGATATGTTCAAAAATATGCTATGAACACAGATCTGCCAATTAAAACTATTTCTGTTGTGGGTGTTCATGTTATTAGATGGAGAAGCAAATATTAGATTTATTTCAGGAGAACAACAGAAATAAATGTCTGCTAACCAAGAGATGACCCCAAGCATATGTTTTCCATCTAATTCTTATGTTTAGTTTCACTTTTAGAGTTAGTGTCTGAATTTCAAGAGCATCCATCCTATTTTAAATCTTTCAGCATATATCCTGCTACCCACTTTTGTCAGGTTTGACATTACAACTTTTGATTTTAGGAAAATTACTATATACTTTCTTAAATCGTGTCTGTGTTGTTGCTTTTAATCTTTTTGAGGGGGTGGGAAGTTGCTGAAGGAAAGAAAAGCTTTATTTGCTAACTTACTTAAACCTATAAAATCAGAAGAGTCCAGTATTTTGTATCTTCACAAAATTCAAAAGAAGCATTCTGTGCCTTGATATCAATGAAAATGAATCATTTGCTACAGTTTAATGTAACAGAGTATGTTGATGTGCCAGGTCAAGTGTATTACTGAATATGATCTAGCATGCATTTAGAGTATTTTAGCAGTCTATTAATTTCTCTCCATTTGATTGGATAATATTTGATATCACTTTTTTTGATATCACTTTTAATAATCTCAGGAATATCATTCATTGTATGTGCCTGCTATTTCTAAAGTGCTGTTTGGATAGAGAATGAGTACTGCACACTGATTTTTAAAAACACCATTGTGCATAACTGGAAATGTATTTACCTAACAATATATCGTGATTTAATTGAAAATTTCAATATTCTGACACCCAGGATAACAGTGCACTAATAGAAAGTTTCATTTGTTTGCTTTTGATGGCCCATGCCATATCACTCCCTTCAAAAATTAAATTGTCCAGAACATACTTATCTGCAAATCAGAGCATGGCACAGACCAATTTGGTCTTTTTAAAAATTAGTACTATTCAGTGCCTCTAAATCTAGTATGCATTTCTCTGTGTTAACATAATGAAGGAGTCTGATATTTACTTTTCCAACAAAGCATATGTGAAAAGTCTTAAATTACCATTTTGCACATTTCTAATGAAAAAGAACTCTGTGACTGATGTATTATTTCTTGAGTGCCAACTTTACTGTAAATGTTTCCTGAACATGTTTGCTAATATTTCTTCATATAGATACCAACATTTCATGTATATTTCTTTATTTAAATATTGTTTCTTTATTTTTATGGGAATAACTCATGCCTATAGTTTAAAGCTGTAGTACGCAACTCTTTCTGTGTATCAAAAACATTCAAGTCCTTCTCAAAACCATCTGTCCCTGGACCCCAACTCCTGTGATTCTGTGTCGGTTGACTTGGTGGGTCCTGGGTGTCGGTGCAATTCTAGTCTGTGTCAAGGTGGGGACCCCTGAGTCAGCAAGTTACCCCATGTGTTACCAAAAATGGCAGTTCCTGCTCTCCCGCCCTCTCCCCATTTGCCTTCTCCCAGGGGCCACCAGTTGCATCTTTCGTAGCTGATGATTTGGGTATTTAACCCTCATTTGTCTAAATAACATGCTCATGTTGATATTTCTTAATTTGCCAGTTTTTGGCATTATGTCCTGACATCCCAATCTGGAAGACAAATTCAGCTCTTTCCCCTTTCCTATCCCCAGCTCACAGTTATACCTTCTACCTCAACTTCTATCATGATTTTGATTCACTGAATACTTAGTCCTTATATTATGACAAGTAGAAAATGCATTTAACTACTAAGCCATATAAAATTTTTCTTTCCTGTGCAACTTCCTGCTTTTCCTGGAACAAATAATTATGTAACATTGTTCCTTGTATTTGTCTGAATGTCACACTCATTCAGCCCCAATCTGCTCACCAGCCACCTACATCCTCTTTTAGGTTGTTCGGATGCATCTGTCTCTTAATTTTGTCTTCGTGCCGGATCCCGCCCCCCACCCCCCAATACCTCTGAACTGGTGCCCTCTGCAGATCCCTCATCCCAGAACCTCATTTCATTATTATCCTGGGAAGTCTTCATCTTTTCTGTTTCTCAAATCCCATGTCTTCGTCTTAGACTCTCATTTCATTTACTCTCTCATTTTGGTGCAGCATCTCCATGAGCAGCTTCCTAGAAAGGGTGAACAGTAGGTAAAATAGTTGAGGTCTTGCACTCCTTTAGTTGTTCTTTAATTTACACCCATGGTTGAATGATGGTTTTGGTAGAGGTTAGAAATTATTTCCTCTCAGAATTAGGAAAGGTTTGTTGTATTACTTTCTAGCCTCCAGTATTTCCTAAGAAGTAGAAAAGCATTCTCATCTTGGATTCTTTTATGTGACCTGTTTTCAGTGTCTGAAAATTCAGGAAACATATAGAATCATCAGTTTGAGCCCCAGTGTTTTTCAGTTTCTTAAACAAGATTCCCCAGTGTGGGTTTACTTTTTCATGCTGTTTGGTGTGTACTTCATGAGTCCTTGCAATATGGAAGCTCCACCTGTCTTCTTGAGTTGTTCCATTGACTTCCTCTCCACATCTCCTCTATTCTATCCCAGGGACTTCCTGTCACTCCTATATTGGACTCCTGATTTTCTGGCCCTTTATTTTCCTTCTCCTTTTTGCTCTTGGGGAAATTACATTGCCTTTATCTTCTAACCTGTGAGATTTCTCATTTACTTTCCAGAGGTTTCTTTCATAAGATATGTGTATGTCTGTGTGTGTGTGTATATATATATAAGATATATGTGGGAACCCTGGGTGGCGCAGCGGTTTAGCGCCTGCCTTTGGCCCAGGGCGGGATCCTGGAGACCCGGGATCGAATCCCACGTCGGGCTCCCAGTGCATGGAGCCTGCTTCTCCCTCTGCCTGTGTCTCTGCCTCTCTCTCTCTCTCTCTCTCTCTCTCTCTTTCTCTCTCTCTATCATAAATAAATTAAAATTTAAAAAATTTAAAAAAAAGATATATGTGCATACACAGACATAATCATCTTAGTTTTTATCTTGGTTGAAATCTCTTCTCTTACCTTTGAAAATCCTCTCCGTATGGTATCTTTTTTTTCTATGTTGATTTGTTTCTCTTTGGTTTTGTCTATATATTTCACATTAGAGACTTAACTCAGGGTATCATAATGTTTGCTTGTCTGCTCAGATTTAAGAGTGGAAGCTAGCACAATGATCGGAATCTCTGAGGTTGTGGATAGGGCTTGTTACACTGAGACGCTCATGTGATGATTTAGCTGGAACACTTAGCTGGGTAATCTCTGATGTCAATATCTTCAGGTCTTTCTTCACAGTCTGGTCATAATCACCAGAACAGACTCAACTATTCTGCTTGGAATGTAAGGATCTGACAATCAACACCATGCTTTGTTTTTCCTAAAGTTGGTATATGTGTTTATGTTTGTATATACATGTATCTTTATGTCTTCATTGCCTTACGCTTAAAATATTCTTAGTAATATATGTTCGATGATTAAATGAAGATATGCACTATTATCTTTATTTTGTAGATGAGGAAACTTTGCCTATGGAGGTTAAGTATTTTTCCTAATTGATTCTAGCCGCCTTTCTTTTTCCAATGCCCATGCTTTCTCCATGCTAAGCAAAAGAGGGGTTTTGCATGCTAGTCTGAGCCTCATTTCAGAGGAGAATGAATGATTGAAATACCAAGATCTGTATAACACTATGGCCCACACTTTGGCTCTCAAATTGTCATTAGGGAATGGGCAAGTTGAAGGGGCTTTATCTGTAGTTATGTAGTACTAGTGGGGGTAAAATAAATCCCTCAGCCATTTTGGGCAACATATCTTTTAGTTCTGCTTTCTTTTCTTTGGAAGAAGAAAATCCTTTGAGTATTTAAATATTTGTGACAGAGCTGGATCTCTGCCACTGAACTTGACTTAATGCATTTGTCACAGCAGTGATTTTTGTGTAAACAGCCCCATCCTAAAGTATTTGATTGATGGCTGTAGATTGCCACAGTCCATTCACCTTCCTTCCTAAGCAGAGCATCTTAGAGCTCTTCTACCAGTCATCTGCGCTCATTCCTTTTCTTTTTTTCTTCTTTGAAAGACTCTCTCTCTCTCTCTCTCTCTATCTCTTTTATTTTTGGTGTTCTGTACTTACACTGTGATATGTCTACATTTTGTTTCTTTATATTTAACCTATTGTGATTTGTTGGATTTTTTTTAATTGGTACATTGGATTTTTTTCATAATTGCTGGGAAGTTCTCAACCATTATCTCTACAAATATTGGCTGTACCCAGCTTCTCTCTCATTCCCTTCTGTAACTAATTATATGTGTATATATATATTTTTAAGATTTTATTTATTTATTCATGAGAGACAGAGAAAGAAAGAGATGCAGAGACATAGGCAGAGAGAGAAGCAGGCTCCTGCAGGGAGCCCGACGTGGGACTCAATCCTGGAACTCCAGGATCACGCCCTGGGCTGAAGGCAGGCGCTCAACCACTGAGCCACCCAGGCATCCCTATATGTGTGTATTTATTAGCACGGCATTCTCACTGTGTCTTGCATATCTCTTGACTTATCTTCTACATTTTCTTACTTTTTTGTGTATTTGGTTGAGATTTGGATAATTTGTTCTGATCGTTCAGTTCACAAATTCTTTCTTTAACTATGATTAATTTGCTTTTAAACCCATCTGTTGAGTTTTATATTGATTGGGTTTTATTTCTAGAAGTTCTATTTGGTTCTTTTTAAAATAACCCATTACCCTTTTTATAATTTCCTCTTTTTTCAAGTTTGTTCTTTTTTTCTCTCAACTTAATAAGGATACTCATTTTACTCATATTATTTATTATCTATCTGATAATTCTTTTTTTTTTTATCTGATAATTCTTATACCTAAAATCTACTTTTGCTGCTGAAAGACAGCCTTTGGTATTTTTGTATTCTTTTTTTTTTTTTTTTAAGATTTTATTTATTTATTCATGAGAGACACAGAGAGAGAGGCAGAGACACAGGCAGAGGAAGAAGCAGGCTCCATGCAGGGAGCCTGATGTGGGACTTGATCCCCGGTCTCCAGGATCATGCCCTCGGCTGAAGGAGGCGCTAAACTGCTGAGCCACCAGAGCTGCCCGTATTTTTGTATTCTTGAATGCCTGATGACCTTTAACAAATTTCTTCTCTTCATCCTCGAAACTATTTGTGGGAAATTCACTGAGCCCTAGAATGAAGATACTTTCATTCAGAGAAATTATGTATCTGCTCTGGCTAGACACCTAGAGACATTACCATGTTGGGACCATGTTTTTAGGGTTACCTACACAGTATGATTTTGGGCTGCAAGCATGCAAGAATGGGGGCACCTGGGTGGCTCACTGATTCAGTGTCTGCTTTGGCTCAGGGTGTGATCCCAGAACTCCAAGATTGAGTCCCACATCATGCTCCCTGTAGGGAGCCTGCTTCTCCCCTGCCTATGTCTCTGCCTCTCTGTGTCTCTCATGAACAAATAAATAAAATCTTAAAAAAAAAAATGCAAGGGGGGTAGGTGATAATTACAATCCTCAGGTATATAAGCACCTGTTTGTCTCTGCTCTGTTCAGTATACTGAGAACATTTTCCTTGCAGGCCTCTTGAGAAGTGGTCATGGGGGAAGGAAGGTGAAAAGTTTTGGTTCATCCTTACATGAAGGTGTAGCCCTTTGGGACTCTAATTTATCAGCACTGGTTTCCTATCAGACTCCCATCTGAAGCAGACTCTGAGCTCTCACTTGTGTCCTCTTCTCTGCATAAAATCTTTAAAACCTAAATTCAGCTTGTTTGATTGCCTCAAAAGAGCAAAAGAGGTCTGGAGTCAGCTTATTTCCTCTGTTTCTTCCACGCTGTTTCCATGTCTCTGTGACTTCCTATCATTGGAGTGGCCCTGGCTTCTGTCTTTTCCAGCCACAACTCACTCCCTTGATGCCCTTATTCAGTTTCATGACTTTAATTACAATCACTATGTTGACCATTTCCAAACCTGTCTCCAGCCCAGACCTTTTTCTGTTACTGCAGACTTGAATATAATCTACCTACTCCATCTCTCTGATTGGTAATTTTAAGAGAGCTCTCAAATTTCACATGCCCAAGACACAATCTCTGGACCTCTTACCCCTCTAGCTTTCCCCAGAGCAGTTAATGACTATGCACTTTTATAGTTGCTCCTAGCCCAGATCCTTGGTTTCATTACTTGCCTCCTCTTTCCCTCACACCCACATCCATGTCAGGCTGTCCTCTTGGCTGTGACTGATATATCCAGAATTTTACCACCTCCACTGCCCTCACCCTGGCCGATGCCACCACTCTCTCTCCCCTGAATTACTGTAGCAGCTTCCTGCCTTCTGCCCTTGATCCCCTAGAGTATTCCTGTAAATCAGATCATGTCACTTCTTTACTCAGAATCTCCAGAGGCTCCTCTTAGTCAAAGTGAAGACTTCATATTATCTGCCTTCACATACCTCTTCCTACTCTCAGAAGCATCTCTGATCTTTTCTCTTGCCAGATACCATATCACTCAGTTCTCTTCAACCACATTGACCTTGCTGTTCCTCTAACACACATGGCAGTCTGCTGCTTAGGATCTTTGTGTCTCTTCCCCCTGTCTTGAATCCTCTTCCAAAGACACCCACATTGTTCTTCAGGTGTTTGAAAAGTTGAAGCTTCTCAATAGGGTCTTCCCTAATTGCCCTATTTAAAATCATATTCCTCCCCTTCGTTCTTTCTCCCCCTCTCTTTATTTTTTCTTGATTATCATGACATTTAGCTTCTATGTAGTGTCATACACTATTTTAAGCACTTTAGAAATACTAACACATTTAATTCTCAGCAACCCAGTATGTTACTTTTATTATTCCCATTTTACTAATAAGAAAACCAAGGGATAGAAAGGTTAAGTAATTTGCCCAAGATCATACACACAACTAACTAGTAGGTGGCTGAGTTGGGATTTAAACAATCTGATTGGGATCCCTGGGTGGCGCATCGGTTTGGCGCCTGCCTTTGGCCCAGGGCGTGATCCTGGAGACCCTGGATCAAGTCCCATGTCGGGCTCCTGGTGCATGGAGCCTGCTTCTCCCTCTGCCTAGGTCTCTGCCTCTCTCTCTCCCTATGTGACTATCATAAATAAAAATTAAAAAAAAAAAAATAAACAATCTGATTATAAAATCTGTGCTACTAATAATACTCTATGCCATCTTTCCATATATAGCACTGGTCACCTTCCGTGATATTACATAACTTTTTTGTTTACTGTGGGTCTCTACCTGCCACCTCCACCCCATCTAAATGCCGGCTCCAGAAAAACAGGTTTTGTGTTTTTCTTTTTAAATCTGTTTTGTTTACTGCTATATTCCTAGCACCTAGAACAGCAGTCAGTATATTCAAGCAGTATTTGTTGAAGAAAAGAGATCCTTAAAAAGAATAATGTGTACTGTTTTAAAGTTGTAACGGTGTTTTAAAGTATCGGTTAAATAGATAACTTTCTGGGAGAAAATATCTAATGGCTATAAAAAGGAAATCAGAAAAACCCAATCATAGGGTACGAAATAGAGGGAAATGATCAGAATTATCTCTTCCCACTCCTCACAAGAAAGGCTAGCCCTTTGGGGTTTACCAGTAAATACTTTTAAACTTTTAGAATAAAATACACAAGTCCAAGGCAATGATGATGAGAACTATCCATTCAATAGATCAGTTAGGTCACAAGATCCTTATATAGCCTTAAGCATGTTCTTGGTCTTTCCTGTGCCTCTTTTTCTTTCTCTGTAAAATAGATTTTATGGTATTGTTAAGATTACAAGTTAGGGGGGCAGCCTGGATGGCTCAGCGGTTTAGTGCCACCTTCAGCCCAGGGTGTGGTCCTGGAGACTGGTGATCGAGTCTCATGTCAGATTCCCTGAATAGAGCCTGCTTCTCCCTCTGCGTGTGTCTGTGCCTCTCTCTCTCTGCGTCTCTCATGAATAAATAAGTAAAATCTTTTAAAAAAGAATTGTAAGTTAGGATCTGGGAAGCCTAGGATAATCCCTGAAAAGTAGCATTAGCACTCAGTAAATGATAGAAATTATTATGATAATGACTGTTTCAAGACACAAATAGCACACGAAAGAAAACCCTCCCCCAGATTAGTTTATCAATTATAGATTGGAAAAAAATAAAATACTAGCAGATAGACTAGCAAATAGATTAATAGGATAATCTAACAAAATTTATCTGAATTGTACATGAATTTTGTGAAAAATCAATCAATATTGTATACTATGCCAATAGGATAAATAAGAAAAATCACATGCTTAACTCAGAGGTCATTTTGTAAAATCTAATAAAATTTAGTACCCATTCTTCTTCATTTTTAATTTATTTACGGATGCCTAGATGGTTCAGTTTGTTGTGTGTCTGCCTTTGACTCAGGGCATGATCCTGGGGTCCTGGGATCAAGCCCCACATGAGGCTCCCTACTCAGTGGGAGGCCTGCTTCTCCCTCTCCCTATGCAGCTCCCCTTCTGCTTATGCTTTCTCTCTCTCAAGTAAATTTATTTATTTATTTATTTATTTATTTATTTATTTATTTATTTATTTATTTATTTAAGAGCAAGGGGGGAGGAGAGAAGGAAAGAATCCTCAAGCAGACTCCCCACTGAGTATTTGCAGAACCCTACTCAGGGCTTGATCCTAGAACCCTGAGATCATGACCTGAGCCAAAATCAAGAGTTGGATGCTGGGCAGCCCAGGTGGCTCAGCAGTTTAGCACCACCTTCAGTCCAGGGCCTGATCCTGGAGACCTGGGATCGAGTCCCACATCAGGCTCCCTGCATGGAGCCTGCTTCTCCCTCTGTCTGTGTCTCTGCCTCTCTCTCTCTCTCTCTCCCTCTCTCTGTCTCTCTCTCTGTCTCTGTGTGTGTGTCTCATGAATAAATAAATAAAATCTTAATAAACAAAAAAGAGCTGGATGCTTAACCAACTAAGTAAGCCACCCAGGCGCCGCAAGTACACATTCTTTTTTTTTTTAATTTATGTATTTATTTTACAGAGAGAGAGTTATGGGGAGAGGGTCAGAGGGAGAGGGAGAGAGAAACCCAAACAGGCTCGGCTCCATGCTGAGCACATACTGACATGCCATTCTCCGAGAAGGAAAGCAAGTGCCCAGCATAAACCATATTGTTTACACAGTCCAGGTCAAGTGAGCTACTCTTACCAGTTCTGCTAATGGTGGGAACCCTCCCCAAATCTAAGTCCCTAGAAGCCAGCCTACAGCCCAACCTTGTAAGCCGGCCTTTCAAAAATATTGCAGTCAGGCTTGTTAGGCTAACTCGCACTTTAAAAAAAAAGAAGAAGAGAAACGTTGGTCAACAACGGAAGCAAAGAAAAAGGAGACCCTGGGACATAAATAATAGCCATCTGCATTTTAACGTTATCCAAAAGCAAGAGCATCATGGCCAAAGATCCAGAAGGCCATCTCTGCAGTGTAGATAAATGGCTCAAGCTGCCTTATCTAAAGAATGCTTCTTAATATCATTCAACTTCCTCTCCTTGCTTTGATTGCAAGAAATTGCTAATTTACTTTATTTGATTTTTTAATATTAATATTATATTCACAAAGTCAAAAAATCAGAACTTTGAAAAAGGCTTATATGATATCTCTTTATCCCTCCTAGTCTCAATTCACTCAGTTATTCTCTCTTTATGGGTAATCACTTTTGTCTGTTTCTTGTTTATCCTTCTAGAAATTTTTTTAAATGTATATATAAACCAAAATAAATACATAGTTTTAATCTTCTTAGCTATATAAATGGTAATAACATGCTTTATACACAACTGTTCTGTAGCTCACTTTGTTTTTACTTAATGAGAAATATTGGAGGGGTGCCTGGGTGGCTCAGTCAGTTAAACGGCCAGCTCTTGATTTTGCCTTGGGTCATGATCTCAGGGTCATGAGACTGAGCCCCTTGTCACTTTCGTGCTCTCTTTCTCTCTCTCTCTCTCTCTCTCTCTCTCAAAATAAAAGTTGGAGATCTTTCCATATCCTTTCATAAAGAACGTCTTGGTTCTTTTTTTTTTATATATAGCTGCATAGTATCCCATTGTATGGTTGTGCCAGAATTTATTTTACCATTTTACCAATCCCTTGTTGCTGGTCATTTGCTTGTTTCTAGTCTTTACTGACAGTGCTGCAAGGAGTAACTTAGGGCTTAATGTTATTCACAGGTTTGAGAATATATTGGTAGCATAAATTTTTAGTTGTAGAATTCCTGTGTTAATGGAATATGCATTTGCATTTAATAAATACTGCCAAATTATCTTCTAAAGAATTTGTTCCTATTTATACTCCTATCATCTACATGTGAGTATTTGTTTCTCCATATTCTTGTCAATAATGTATATTCCCAAATTTATGGAAATTTTGCTAAACTGGCAGGCTAAAAAGTGATATTGTAGTGTAGTTTTGATTTTATTTCTCTTATTATCAATAAGGTTGATCTTCTTTTGATGTATTTGAGCCAGTTGTATTCCCTTTTCTGTGGATTCCTGTTATCTTCTGCCCATTTTTCTATTGGATGAGTAGTCTTTTTCTTATGGATTAGGAGAAGCTCTTTCTATAATAAGGATATTAATCTTTGTAGTGTGCCTTGCAGATATTTTCCCCAGTTCATTTCACTTTTGGTTTAGTTTATGCTGTATTTTACAATGCACAAGACTTTGATTTTGTAACTGGGCTTATTAATCTTCTTTTTTAAAATTTATTTATTTTTAGCAATCTCTATACCCAAACATTGGGCTTGAATTTATGACCCCAAGATCAAGTGTTGCTTGCTCTTCCAGCTGAGCCAGCCAGGCACCCCTGGGTTTATTAATCTTAATCATAATAGTTAGGAAGATCTTCTAAGTTATAAAACAAAGAACCCTTATTTTCTTTCAGCACTTTTATAGTTTAAATTTTTTTACATTTAAAGCTTTGATATATTTGGAATTATCAAGTGTGTGGTGCAAAGTATGGAGCCAACTTGTTTCTAGATGGCTATCTAGTTTTTTCCCAATGGAAAAAAATTTTTCCTACTTTTTAAAAAATTTTATTCATTTATTTTAAGAATGTGTGACTTGAACTCAAGACCCTGAGATCAAGAGTTGCATGCATTTCCAACTAAGTCAGCCACTCACTCCAAATTTTCCTGCTTCCTAATTTGAACTATCATCTTTATTATTTACATTCAAGTCCTATGTGTTTTGAGGTTTAATTTTGGACTCTCTGATCTCTTCCATTGGTCTTCTGCCTATTCTTAATGCCAGTGCCACATATTTTTAGTTACTGAGGCTTTAAAGTATGTTTCAGCGTCTCGTGAATCTAGTTCCCTCTCTTTGTTCTTCTTTTTCAGAGTTTTCCTGGCTAATCTACTTTTTCCATATGAACTTTAGAATTATTTTTTTCAGTTGCAGGAAAAAATATCTGTGGCCATTTTTATTGAGGTTGGTTCAAATTTTAATAAATTAGTGTAATGATATCTTTAGAATAGATTTCTCTATAAGAACATATTGTGTCTTTACATCCTTTAGAGAAAGGAAATCCTTAATCAGACAAAGAGTGTTTGAGTGTCAGATTTAATTCTCACTATAAATTAACATTGACATTATGGTTTTATACATCATTCTGTGTGAGCAGTTAATTTGATTCACAGTGAGAAATGGTTGCAATCTTCTCTGATTACTCCCCAATAAGTCAGGACTTAGAGCCTGTGGGGCTGAGAGCCAGATTCTAGACCTTGGAAAATCCAAGTAAATATTAGTGTATATTGCCCAATAAGATGGCCTCTTGGCAGATAGCCAGATGACCTCTCCCTGTAACATTGCGACTATATATATGCCTTTATTTTAAAATCAATAGTTTACTTTTCATGAACTTCACCATGTTAATAAAGTTTATTATGCATGGTAATTATACATGGATGGCAGTCTCTTCACCTGTTACTGATATTTCTGCATCTGCTTATGAGTAAAAGGCCCTATATACACTAATGACATGCTTTGGAAAATTACTATCTTTGATCAAATCTAATGAAAGTTTTAAATTCTTATATGTTACAGAATTTCACAAACTTATTTGGACAGCCACTAGTCTGCTTGCTTTCTCCTACAGCATATCCAAAAGCTTTACAAGGTATGTTGTCATTACCTGTTATATCCACAGGTTGCAAGTAAACACTGTTTACATTTTAAATAATACTGATCTTTGTCTCCCCACCTATAATGATCACATGTGGATTTATAGTGTTTAATGTGGCAGGTGTCAATCTGAAATAAACCGAGAAGTCTTGCAACAACTAGATTTCTTTAATGTGCTACCATTAGGTCTTGAGATAATTCTAAAAGAAATGATAAATCATCCCTGAGGAAAAAGGTATTTTTTGGTCTCTTACAGTTGGGGAACTCATGATTTGTGAATTTTAAAATTTGTTTTGCAGGTGTTTTGTTTTTGTTTTTGTTTTGGTGTGCTTGTTGTCATTCAGATAGCATGATTTCCTGTATCTCTGGCTACATATTTTAGGCATCTTTTAAGACTCTGGTCTAGAAAACTTCTCAGCCTATGCCTAAGTATTAGGATAACCTTACTGGCACAACTTAAAGGGTTTCTTTTATTCATATTTTTACCTTGTTGTAGTTTTTAAATAAAAGAACCTCTCTCCAGTGTGCCAGGGAGACAGTGTGTCAGTGTTACGGCTGTTTCTCAGATGGCTGAGAAATGAAAGACTGCCTTTAATAATATGTCATTGATAAGCAACATGTAAAATCGAACTCTAACTCCCAGTGATTAAGCTAGGTAAAAACTAAACAAACCTTAACACTGTCTTAGCAGTACTTGTCACTGTTTCACTATCTCCCTGACTGTGAATAGTGCTGGTGTCTCTCTGTGGGAGATGGCATTTTACTGCTACTTCCCAGCCAGAAGTCCTGTCTGCTGACATAGTTTGACACAGGAAGTGATGGTCAGCATTTGAAAGCCTGAGAGAAGCTGGAGACTTTTCACCGTTGTTTTAAGGTAAGTTTTGCTACTTAACAGGGAAAAACATGTAGAAATATTAAGTTCATGTATCCAAAAGTCAAATTACTAAGGGATAGAACTTACCTTCAAACAACGGTAAAATTCTCCTGCTTTGAGGACTTTGTTAACCTGTTTTCTGTCATTTCTGGAGAAATTAACCCCTGCCAAAGACTGAAGAATACTTTCTGCTGTCAATTTGTCTTATCAAGATGCAGCTTTATTTAAAATTGCATGATCTAATGGGTTCATACCAACATAATTTGTTCCAAAAGGCTTTATTGCATAGAGGGTTAAAAACACAGACTCTGAAGGCAAACTGATTGAGTTAGAATCCTGACTCAACCACTGACTAGCTGTGTGACCTTGGAAAATTACGTAGCCATTCTGTGCCTCAGTTTCTTTCCTATCCAATGGAGAAAATAATAGTACCTCGTTAAATAATTCTGGGTGTATAGTAAGTATTCAGTATGTGCTATCATTTTTTTTTAATTTTTTTTATTTACGATAGTCATACAGAGAGAGAGAGAGGCAGAGACACAGGCAGAGGGAGAAGCAGGCTCCATGCACCGGGAGCCTGACGTGGGATTCGATCCCGGGTCTCCAGGATCACGCCCAGGGCCAAAGGCAGGCGCCAAATCACTGCGCCACCCAGGGATCCTGTTATCATTTTTTTTAATGGTCATTATTATTAATGCTGGTTATTGTAATATGTGTCCTTAATGTTTTTTAGTCCAGTATCATATCTCTTTGCTAGAAATCTTAGACCTCTAATCCCTTAAATGTGGCCCATGTGGGCACAAAACTAGCAGATATCCAAGTATTTGAGGGAGGCCTAATTAGGTTCCTGCACCTCTGGTATCTAAAGTCTCCAGTTCTCCCTTGAACCACAAGTTACATCATCTATACAACAAACATTTATGCAGCATTTACTTATCAGATACTGTGCTGGGCACTGGAGATAACACTGAACAAATACAGCATGTTCCTCACAGAGCCACATGTCTAGCTGAAGAGATAGACAACCTAGGAGGCATTTCTTGTGGGTGCTATTAGTGTTTCATAGGAGGAGGCACAAGCAGCCCATGAGAGGACCTCCTAAGCAGCCCTTGCGGGTGAAGAAAATGGATAAAAAGATGTCAAAATAAAGTTGAAAGATATATAGAATTATATGGAGCTGGGACATGGTTAACAAGCATGTTCTAGCAGAGTAATAGCATGTGAGCCCAGATATAACAGCTCTGTGATGAGAGAGTATATGGAACATTTTTTTATGATTTCTTTTTAAGTAATCTTTATCCAGCATGGGTCTCAGACTCGCAACCCCAAGATTAAGAGTCACATGCTTTACCCACTGGGCCAGCCAAGTGCCCCAGTTTATGAAATATTTAGAGAAGTTAAAGTATTTCCTGCTAGTGAAAGGATAGGGTGTGGGATTGTGTGACTGAATCATGAAAAACCTTTTAGGATTTGTGAAGAGAGTTCAATGGAGGATAGTGGGGTGCCATCAAAAGATTGTGAACAGAAGAGCATTCATTAACCTTGTGGAGAATGACGTGAAGAGAAGCACTGATGGAAATAGGGAGATGGCAGCAGTGACCAGAGCTAGGTCACCTGTGGTGGCTTCAAAAGATAGTAAGCCCAGAGAGCCAACAGGATTTGGTGATGGATTGTATATGAAGGAATAAGGGAGAGGAAGGAGGCAGGGGTGAACTTCCAGATTTCTGGCTAAGATGCTGGTAGAAATGTTGGTACTGGATAAGCACATTTGTAGAGAGCAAAAGGGGGAAGAATTTGCTTTCAATTTCTGACATGTTGGGTTTTAGGTACCTTTGAAACTTAGATTGAGTATTGTAGTCTAGAGCAATTCTGTTCAATAGAAAGGTAATATAAGTCACAGGTCATTTTAAATTTTCTAGTTGTCATATTAAAAAAGTTTAACAGGTGAGGCACTTGGGTGGCTCAGTGGTTGAGAATCTGTCTTCGGCTCAGGTCATGATCCCAGGGTCCTGGGATTGAGTTGCGCATCAGGCTCCAAACAGGGAGCCTGCTTCTCCCTCTGCCTATGTGCCTCTGTGTGTGTGTGTCTCTCATGAATAAATAAATAAAATATTTTTTACAAAAAAGTTTAACAGGTGAAGTTAATATATCTTTTTGTCTTGAGGCTTTGAAATCCCACATGTATTTTATATTTCACAGTGCACCTCAGTTTGGACCAATCACTTTTTTCTTTAAGATTTAATTTAATTTATTTATTTTTAATTTTTTTTTAAAGATTTTATTTATTTATTCATGAGAGACAGAGAGAGAGAGGCAGAAACACAGGCAGAGGGAGAAGCAGGCTCCATGCAGGGAGTCTGATGCAGGACTCGATCCTGGGACTCCAGGACCACGCCCCAGGCCGAAGGCAGGTGCTAAACCACTGAGCCACCCAAAAATCCCCAAGATTTTATTATTTGACACACAGAGAGAGCACAAGCAGGGGGAGCAGCAGGAAGAGGGAGAGAGAGAAGCGGGCTTCCCATTGAGCCAGCAGCCCTGATGCGGGGATCCATCCCAGGACCCTGGGATCATGACCTAAGCTAAAGGTAGACACTTAACTGACTGAACCACTGAGGCGCCCCTGGATCAGTTACATTTAAGTGTCCAGTAGCTACAGTAAGGCAGTGCAGTTCTATACGTCAGTCTAGGCTGCAGATAAGAGAACTGGGACTCAGTAGGCATATAAGTGATACTGAAATTATGGGAGTAGGTGAGATCAGCAAAAAGTTTACTAAGCTCTGTCTTAAGTTTGTTCAAGAAAGCAGTGTACCTGGGATGTTTTTTGTAGTTCCATGCAGAATCTACTTTATTGGCTTATGGTTTAATGATATAGCTTTAATTTTATACATTTTTATTTTTAAAAAATATTCCTCAAATGCATCTCTTATCTTTTGCAAAACTGTTGTCTATATATATAACATGTTTGTTATTACAGATCAATCTCAACGAGGTAGCCTCTTCACTCTCTTTTTGAACAATCCTCTAATGGCCTTCCTATTTGTCTCTGGATTGTCAAGCATGCGCAGAGGTCTTTGGGAAAAGTGTCAAGAATATCTTCGAAAAATCAACCGTGATATTGCCCAGCTACTGACCCATTCACGTTCAATAGGTACCCTACTAATCTAACTGCACACTTAACATAAGATGATGGTTTTATATTGTTGAAATTGTTTGAATTTTTAAAGGTATTTGTTGAAGGCAGGAAACTTGAGAAGGTTCTCCTGAACTTTCTTCCCTTTTGAAATGTGTTTTTCTGTTAAGCATCTTTTTACTGTCATCTTTCTCCTCTTTACAGATCAAGCATTTCTCCAGTTTTTTGGAGATGAGTTTCTTCGCTTGCTTCTTACAAGATTTATCTTTTGTTCAGCCACCATGAGGATGCACAAGATTTTTCGGGTAGGCAAAGAATATTAAAGACCAATTTAAAAAAAAAAAAAGACCAATTTTACCATTATAGGTATTTAGGAGTCATGTATTATACTTTATTAAATATACCATATTAAATAAAATTTGGATAGATCCAATACAGTGTTTACAAATGATTATGTAATGTATAAAGATAACCCATACAAGGCATATCTGAATACTTAACACCCAATTTAAGAAGTAGAACATTTTTGGGCAGCCCTGGTGGCTCAGTGGTTTAGCGCCGCCTTCAGCCCAGGGCCTGATCCTGGGGATCCAGGATCGAGTCCCACGTCAGGTTCCCTGCATGGAGCCTGCTTCTCCATCTGCCTGTGTCTCTGCCTCTCTCTCTATGTGTGTGTCTCTCATGAATAAATAAAATCTTAAAAAAAAAAAAAAGAAGTAGAACATTTTCATTACCTTTTAGGCCCTCACAGATCCTGTCTTTCAAATGAAACTAAAATTCTGAATTTTATAATTATCATTCATTTTCTTTATAGCTTTGCCACATGTATTTGTATTCTTACACAACATGTTGATGGATCTATATTATATGTATTCTTCTATGGCCTGCTTTTTTTTTTTCCACCTACAATTATATTCCTGAGATTGAGCCAAGTTGATGACAACTGTAGCTTTTATCCATTTGTTTTCACTGAACTCTAGGATTCCATTGTTTGGGGTGCCTGGGTGGCTCAGGCAGTTAAGCATCTACCTTTGGCTCAGGTCAAGATCTCAGGGTCCTGGGATGGAGCCCAGCATCAGGCTCCCTGCTCAGTGGGGAGCCTACTTCTTCCTCTGCCCCTCTCCCTGCTCCTGCTCTCTTTCTCTCTCAAATAAATAAAATCTTTAAAAAAAAAAAAGTTTCCATTGTTTGACTATTTATGAAAAATTTCTTATTCATTCTACTGATAATGGAAATTTCAATTTTCAGTTTTTTATTATTATAAACAATATAACTGTGATATCTTCTATCAGTTACGTGGTACACATGTATAAAATTTTTTATGGGGAATAGATGTAAAAATGGAATGTGAGGTCAGATTATCAAAGCATCTTCAACTTTCCTAGGTTTTACAAAGTGGTTATATTAATCTACACTCACTAGTGGTGTGTAAGAGTTACTCTTGCTCTAATCCTCACCAGCACTTGTTGCAGTCTTACTTTATATCGTGTGACTCTAATGTGTATACAGTGATGTCCATTGTGGTTTTGATTTTTATTTCTGGGATTGCTTTTAGATTGAGCAACTTTTCATGTCTTATTCTATGCTTCTGTTTGTGAAGAGTGTGTTCAAATCTTTTGTCCATTCTGCTCTTAAGTGGTTTGTTTTTTTCTGTGAATTCATATAACCACATAACACTGTTTACTGAGGTCTTAAAAATTTTAGACATTATATTTTTCATTTCTGTAAGTAACATTTGGTTCTTTTTCGAATATGCCTGAACATTTTTTTAAAAGATTTCATTTATTTATTTGAGGGCAGGGGGAGCAGAAAGGAAGGGGAAAGGGAAAGAATCTCCAGCAGATGGTGCCCTGAGCATGACCCAGAGGTCATGACCTGAGCTGAAACCAAGAGTCAGTTGCTTAACCAAATGAGCTACCCAGGCACCCCTATGCCTGCACATTTATAAGTCTCTTGCAACTTTTAGTTTAAAAATATAATATTTTTTCCATTTTATTATGGCAATTTTAAATATTAAAAAATTGAACAGTGAATATCCATATATACTCAAGCTAGATTCTGCAGCTAACATTTTGATTTATTTGCTTTGGTATATTTGTCCATATCCATTTCCTCTTTCCATTCATCAGTTTATCTCATTTTTGTGATGCATTTTGAAATAAATGATGGGCATCAATAGACTTTACCCCTCAAACTTCATCATGCATATAAATAATGCGCATACACAGTTCTTTTTTTATTTTTTTATTATTTTTTTATTTTTTTAAAGATTTATTTATTTATGATAGACATAGAGAGAGGAGAGAGAGAGAGAGAGAGAGAGAGGCAGAGACACAGGAGGAGGGAGAAGTAGGCTTCATGCCGGGAGCCCGACGCGGGACTCCAGGATCGTGCCCTGGGCCAAAGGCAGGCGCCAAACCGCTGAGCCACCCAGGGATCCCCCACACTTCTTTTTTTTAATGTAAAGTTCATATGCAGTGAAGTGCACAAAACTAACATGTGCCATTAGGTGAGTTTTGACAAATACATTCACATGTGAACTCAAAGCAATCAAGTTTTACAACATAACATCATTCCAGAAAATCCTCTCTACACCCTTTCCCAGTTAGTCCACTGCCCATTACCCCAGAGGCAATGCTATTTTTATTTTTTTCACTATAGCTTGATTTCACCTATTTATGAAGTAGCTCATTCCTCTTTATTACTAAATAGTAGTCCATTGTCTGAATATACCAGAGTTTATTTAGGCTTTCTCCTTTCGATGAACACCTGGACAGTTTTAACTTTTTGACTACTATAAATAAAGTGGCTGCGAACATTCTTGTACAAGTCTGCTCAGACATATGTTTTTGTATTTTCTTGGTCATAGGGTAGGTATGTGTTTAGTTTTATTTGAAGCTTCCAGACTTTTTCTCAGAGTCAGAGTATTTGTACCATTTTATGTTTCCAGCAACAGTGTATAAAAGTTTTTCTATATCCTTGCCAACATTTGATGTTGTCAGTCTTAAATTTCAACCATTTTTGTGAATTATTTTTTAAAGATTTTATGTATTTCAGGGCAGCCTAGGTGGCTCAGCAGTTTAGTGCCGCCTTCAGCCCAGGGTGTGATCCTGGAGACCCAGGATCAAGTCCCACGTCAGGCTCCCTGCATGGAGCCTGCTTCTCCCTCTGCCTGTGTCTCTGGCTCTCTCTCTGTGTCTCTTATGAATAAACAAACAAACAAATAAATAAATAGGGCAGCCCGGGTGGCTTAGCAGTTTAGTGCCACCTTCAGTCCAGGGCATGATCCTGGGCTCCCTGCATGGAGCCTGTTTCTCCCTCTGCCTGTGTGTCTGCCTCTTTCTCTCTGTCTCTCATGAGTAAATAAATAAAATCTTAAAAAAAAATTAAATAAGTAAATAAATATCTTTAAAAAAAAGATTTTATGTATTTCAGAGAGCACGCATGAGAAGGGGGAGGGATAGAGGGAGAAGCAGGCTCCCCACTGAGCAGGGAACCCAACATGGGGCTCAGTCCCATGACTCTGGGATCATGACCCGACCCAAGCCAACCTGAAGGCAGATGCCCAACTGACTGAGCTACCCAGGTACCTCGTTTTTGTGAACTTACAGTGGTATCTCATTGTAGTACAATGTGTATTTCAGTGAATAATGTGGACATCTTTTCATGTGCTTATCAGCTATATTTTATTGGATTCTATGGCTTGCCTTTTTCTTGAACAGTAGCTTTTAAATTTTTGATGATGTTTTGGGATGCCTGGGTGACTCAGCAGTTGAACCTCTGCCTTTGGCTCAGGGCATAATCCCAGAGTCTCAGGATTGAATCCAGCGTCAGGCTTCCTGCACGGAGCCTGCTTCTTGCTTCTCCCTTTGCCTATCTACCTCTCTCTATTTCTCTTGTGAATAAATAAATAAAATCTTTCTTAAAAAATTATTTTTGATGAAGTTTCAGCTAACTAGTTTTTTTCTCTTGTGGTTTGTGTTTTATCCAAGAAATGCTCACGTATTCCAAAGTCACAAAAATTTTTTTCAAGTTTTCTTCTAAGAGTTTTATAGCTTTAGCTTTTGTACATTCAGGTCTATGATACATTTTGAGTTATTTTTGTTTATAGTGTAAGATAAGGGTCAATAGTTTTTTCTTTCATATGGGTATGAAATTAGTATTACTGAAATGATTATCCTTTTCTCATTGAATTACTTTTGTAATGTTTTTGAAAATCTGTCAATCATATACGTATAGAGATATTTCTGGACTCTAAATTCTGTTCCAGTGTCCAGTGGCATTCTCCAATACATTGATTATTCCAATTTTACAATAAGTCTTAAAATCCTGTAGTATGAGTCCTACTAAAATTTAAGTGTTTGGGTTATTCAAGACCCTTTGCATAATTATGTAAAATGTAGGATCAGCTTCACATTTTGATTAAGATTGCATCTAATCTATGTAACCAATCTGTGGATAATTATAATAATATTGAGTCTTCCAATCAATGACTATGATGTGTATTTCCCCGTTTATTTAGGTCTTCAGTTTCTCTCAGTAATGTTGTGTGGCTCTCATCATATATGTTTTATATGTATCTTAATAAATTTATTCCACAGTATTTCAAGTTCAGAAATGCATTATAAATAGAATTGTATTTTTTATTTCATTTTCCAATCATGTGTTGCTAATACACAGAAATACTGGTGTTTTTTATTTTTATTTTTTTTATATTGATGTTTTTTAAATTGACCTTGTTTCCTTGCACTCTTGCAAGGAAATTGAAATATTAGTTCAATTTGCTTTTTTATACATTCCTTAATATTTTGTAGATATATTATCCTGTCATTTTCACACAAAAATAGTTTTACTTCTTTCTTTCCCATCTGTATGCCTTTTATTTTGGTAGAGTTTTGTTTGTTTTTTGCTTTTGTGCTTTATTTCAAAGTTAGGTCTTCTGGTAAAACATTGAATAGAAGTAGTAAGAGTAGATATCCTTGCCTTGTTCCGGATTTTCAGGGAAAATTACTTAGTGCTTTACCATAGATTAGATGTTGATTGTTGGTTTTTCATAGATCCCCTGTTTCAGGTTGATTGAGCTCCCTTCCATTCCTAATCTGCTGAGATATTTTTTGATCAGGAATAGGTATAGAAGAGTGTTGAATACTTTTTCTTCATTAATTGATCTAATACATATTCTCTTAACATGGTGAATAACATTGGTTGATTTTTCTAACACTTAAGTTCAACCTTAAATATCTCGGTTAATCGTATTTTGTGGTCGCTTATTATCCTTTTGCATTTCTGGGTTCAATTTGCTAGTATTTCCTTATGGATCTTTGCATCTTTTGTTATGAATGAGTACAGGACTTAGTTTTCTATTTTTGCAATGTCTCTGTGTGGTTTTGTTATCAGGGTATTACTGACTTCATAAATAGAGTTGGATATGTTTCATTCTTTTCTATTTCTTAAAGTTTCTTTAGGATTGGTATTATTTCTTCCTTGAAAGGTATTCACCAGTGAAGCCATCTAGACCTGCAGTTTTCCTTTATGAAAGGTTTTAAATTATAAATTCAATTTCAGAGGCTTTTCATGTTTTTCTTTTTTTTTTTTCAGATAGATTTATTTATTTATTTATTTATTTATTTATTTATTTATTTATTTATTTATGATAGACATAGAGAGAGAGAGAGAGAGAGAGAGAGGCAGAGACACAGGAGGAGAGAGAAGCAGGCTCCATGCCGGGAGCCTGATGTGGGACTCGATCCTGGGACTCCAGGATCGCGTCCCGGGCCAAAGGCAGGCGCTAAACCACTGAGCCACCAGGGATCCCCTGTTTTCTGTTTTTCTTAGTCAATATTGATTGTGTCTTACAAGTTCATTTATTTAATTTATAATATTGTTTATAATATTCCATTATCCTTTAAATCCATATAGGCTCTCTAGTAATATTTTATGCCTTATATGGGTAATATTTCCTGTCTTGTTTTTTTCTTTTTCAGTCTAGCTAAAAGTTTATTAATCTTAGTGATCTTTCCAAATGAACAACTTTCGCTTTTTTTATAAGAATATAGTACATAATACATATACATATACATATACATATAAAATGTGTTAATCAGCTCTCTATGTTATCAGTAAGGCTTTCCAGTCAACAGTAGGCTCTTAGTTAATTTTGGGGAGTCCAAAGTTATGTATGGATTCTTTTATTTTTTTAAGATTTTATTTTTAAATAATCTCTACACTCAACGTGGGGCTCAGACTTACAGTCCCAAGATCAAGAGTCACATGCTCCACTAAGTCAGCCAGGCACCCAATATGTAGACATTCAACTATGCTGGGGCTGGCACTCCAAACCCCTCTCCCCTGCATTGTTCAAAGGTCAACTGTACTTTGATTTTTTTTTAAAGATTATTTATTTCTTTATTCATGAGAGACACAGAGAGAAAGAGGCAGAGACACAGGCAGAGGGAGAAGCAGGCTTCATGCAGGGAGCCCGACGTGGGACTCGATCCCTGGACTCCAGGATCACGCCCTGGACCGAAGGCAGGCGCTAAGCCACTGAGCCACCCAGGGATCCCCTGTACTTTGATTTTAATTTGCTCTTTTAACTTCTATATTTTTAAACTTAGACCTAACAACTTTTTTCTCTTCTAATATAAGCACTTACCTTTTAAGCACTGCCTTAGTTGTATGATTTAAATAATTTGAAATTTATTTAAGATTCTTTCTCTCTCTCTCTCTCTCCCCCTCTGCCCCTTGCTGACCTCACGCTTTCTCCCTCTCCCTCTCTCTCTGTAAAAAAAAAAAAAAAAAAAAAAAGAGGAGTTATGGATAAATGTCAGTTTGTTCAAATTGTTACTGAACTCTTTTAAGCAGTGTTCTTTAAGTCTTCTGTATTCTTACTGATTTTCTGTCTGTTTGCTCTATCCCTGACAGAGGAGTATTTAAACCTATAATTATCATTGTAAATTGGTTAGTTTCTCATTTCAGTTCTGTTTTTTCTTTACACATTTTGAAGCTGTCATCAAGTTCATACATTACTTAAAGTTGTTTTATCTTTTCATTGAAATTACCCATTCATTTATGAAATGTCTGCTATGCATGGCAATATTCTTTGATCTGCAGTCTATTTGGTTGCTGTTTTCTTCTGGTTTATGTTTTCATGGCAAATCTTTCTTCATCCTTTCATTTTTTACCTATGGCTCTCTTTATATTTAAAGTAGATGTCTTGGGGCACCTGGTTGGCTCAGTCGGATAAGCATCTGCCTTCGGCTCAGGACATTAATCCCAGAGTTCTGGAATCAAGCACTGTGTGGGGCTTTCTGCCCAGGGGGAAATCTGCTTCTCCATCGCCCTCTGCTGCTCCCTCCGCTCATGCCCCCTCACACCCAAACAAATAAACAAAATCTTTTAAAAATTAGAAAAAAAAAGTGGATTTCTTTTCAATAGCATTAGTTACGTACTACTTTTTTTTTCTATTTAGTTTGCCAATCTCATTTGATATTTTTAGTATTGAATTGTTTATATTAAATGTAATTTTTAACATAGTTTGATTTAAATATACTATTATTTGTTATCTATTTGTCCTGGCAGTGGTTGTACTTTTATCTTTCTCTACTGCTTTCATCTTTAATTGAATTAACTGAGGTTTGGTTTTGTTTTAAAACTTTATTTTTTTACTTTTTATTTTTTATTTTTTTATTTTTTATTTTTATTATTTTTATTTTTTTATGATGGTCACAGAGAGAGAGAGAGAGAGGCAGAGACACAGGCAGAGGGAGAAGCAGGCTCCATGCCCCGGGAGCCCGACGTGGGATTTGATCCTGGGTCTCCAGGATCGCACCCTGGGCCAAAGGCAGGCGCTAAACCGCTGCGCCACCCAGGGATCCCCTTTACTTTTTAAAATTAAAAAAATTTTTAAGGTTTTATTTATTTGAGAGAGAACACATATGTGCATGAGCAGAGGGAGGGGCAGGAGAAGCAGATCCCTCCCGCCTCCCAGCAGGGAGCCTAATGAAGGGCTCAATCCTAGGACTCTGGGAACATGACCTGAGCCAAAGGCGGACGCTTAACCAACTGAGCCACCCAGGCTCCCCTCGAATTTTACTTAACAACACTATTGGGATGCCTGGGTGGCTCAGCAGCTGAGCATCTGCCTCTGGCTCAGGGCATGGTCCCAGGATCCTGGGATTGAGTCCCACATCAGGCTTTTGCACGGAGCCTGCTTCTCCCTCTGCCTATGTCTCTCTGCCTTTCTCTTTGTCTCTCATGAATAAATAAATAAAATCTTAAAAAAAAACTACTATTGATTTACTTCTATCTGGTGTTTACTTTTTAATATAACTTCACATTTAATATAATTGTCTTCTAACAATATACTTCCATATTCTCCCTTCCAACTATGTACATTTGACTTTTATATATAAGTATATACTAAATGATACTTTGTGGTTAACATAGCATTAAACAATCAATGATCTTTTAAAAACTTTTTTTTAAATGATAGGGTGCCGGGCAGCCCAGGTGGCTCAGCGGTTTAGCGCCGCCTTCAGCCCAGGGCCTGATCCTGGAGACCCGAGATCGAGTCCCACGTCAGGCTCCCTGCATGGAGCCTGCTTCTCCCTCTGCCTGTGTCTCTACCTCTCTCTCCCTCTCTCTCTCCCTTTCTCTCTCTCTCTCTCTCTCTCTCTCTCTCTCTCTCATGAATAAATAAATAAAATCTTTAAAAAAAAATGATAGGGTGCCTGAGTGGCTCATTTGGTTAAGTGTCTGCCTTTGACTCAGGTCATGATCTCAGGGTCCTGGAATCAAGCCCTACATCAAGTTGCATGCTCAGTGGGAAGCCTGCTTCTCCCTCTCCCTCTGCACCTGCCACCTCTTGTGTTCTCTCTCTTGCTCTCTATCTCAAATAAATAAAATCTTAAAAAATTTTTTTTTTAGGATTTGGGATACAGAGGGAGAGAGGCACAGACACATGCAGAGGAGAAAAGCAGGCTCCATGCAGGGAGCCCGACGTGGGACTGGATCCCAGGTCTCTAGGATCAGGCTCTGGGCTGAAGGCGGTGTTAAACCGCTGAGCCACCCAGCTGCCCTAAAAAATATTTTTAAATGAGAAAAAATCAAATATATTTACCATTTCTGGGATTCCTTATTTCTTCCTGTATTTAATTTTCCGTCTGCTTTAATTTTTCTTCTATAGAATAGAATTTCCTTTATCATTTCTTATAATGCAAATCTGGTGGTGCTTAATTCTTTCATTATTTATTTCTCTGAAACAGTCTTTATTTCATTCTGATTTTTTTTTTTGAATCATAGTTTATTTAGGAATATGTTCTTTTGTATCTAAATATTTGAGTTAGGTCAGCCCGGGTGGCTCAGTGATTGAGCGTCTGCCTTCAGCCCAGGGCGTGGTCCTGGAGACCCGGGATCGGGTCCTGCATCAGGCTGCCTGCGTGGAGCCTGCTTCTCCCTCTGCCTGTCTCTCTCTCTCTCTCTCTCTCTCTCTCTCTCTCTCTCTTTCTCTCTCTGTGTGTCTCTCATGAATAAATAAATAAAGTCATTTTAAAATATATATATATATATATTTGAGTTATTGGGGCACGTGGGAGGTTCAGCCTGTTGAGTGTCCAACTCTTGATTTTTGGCTCAGGACATAATCTCAGGGTTGTGAGATCGAGCCACCCATTGGGCTCTGTGTTCATCTCAGAGTCTGCTTAAAATTCTCTTCTCTCTCTCCAAATGCTCCTCACTCCTCTCATATAATAAATATTTTTTAAAATAATAATAAACATTTGAGTTATCTTTATCTTACTGGTTTCTAAGTTAATTCCTTTGTGGTCTGATAATATACCTTGTATGGCTTGAGTCCTTTTAAGTTATTGAGACATGTTGTCTATCATGATAAATGTTCCATGGACACTTGTTTTAGACATATATGCTGCTACTATCATACCATCAGATGAAGAGTTCTATAAATGTCTGTTAGATCACCTTGGTTTATAATGTTGTTGATCATGGCTTTTAATCTTTACCGATTTTCAGAATCCTTATTCTATCACTTATTGCAATGTGTAGTGTGTCTTTTCATTTTTCTCTGGGTATTTTTAAGATTTTTCTCTTCATATTATTTCCTATAATTTGATTATGATATACATTAATAAGGTTTTCTTTCTTTCTTTCTTTCTTTCTTTCTTTCTTTCTTTCTTTCTTTCTTTCTCTTCTTAATTGGGGTTCATTGATCATCCTGGATCTATAGAATAATTTTGGAATATTTTGGAATACTTTTGGCCATTTTTGTTCAAGTATTTTTCTTCCTTCATTCTCTCTGGAACATAGTTCCATGCATATTAGACAGTCTTTTTTTTTTTTTAAGATTTTATTCATCCATTCATGAGAGACACACAGAGAGAGGCAGAGACACAGTCAGAGGGAGAAGCAGGCCTCTGCAGGGAGCCCGATGTGGGGACTTGATCCTGGGTCTCCAGGATCACGCCCTGGGCCAAAGGCAGGCGCCAAACCGCTGAGCCACCCAGGGATCCCTAGACAGTCTGTTGTTAACCTGCACATCGCTTCATGTTCTGTTCATTTTTCTAAAGTCTTTTTCTTTCTTTCTGTTTTGGTTTCTATTGCTATGTCTTCAAGTTCACTGACGTTTCTTGCACAGTGTCTAATATGCTGTTAATCCTATCCAGTCAGTTTTTCATTTCAGGAATTATATTCTTGGGATCCCTGGGTGGTGCAGCGGTTTGGCACCTGCCTTTGGCCCAGGGTGCGATCCTGGAGACCCGGGATCGAATCCCACAT
Source organism: Nyctereutes procyonoides (assembly GCF_905146905.1). NCBI lineage: Eukaryota > Metazoa > Chordata > Mammalia > Carnivora > Canidae > Nyctereutes > Nyctereutes procyonoides. The sequence continues at coordinate 40,155,667 of NW_026575020.1, forward strand.
CGGGCTCCCGGTGCATGGAGCCTGCTTCTCCCTTTGCCTATGTCTCTGCGCCTCTCTCTCTCTCTCTCTCTCTCTCTCTCTCTCTCTCTCTGTGACTATCATAAATAAATAAAAGAATAAATTTTAAAAAAAAGGAATTATATTCTCATCTCTAGAAATTCTTTTTGGTTCTTTTAATATTTTCCATTTCCCTCCTCATTATGGTTTCCTTTCTGCTCTTGAATGTATGTGTAAGAGCTAAAATCCTTGTCTGCTAATACTATATTCTCTATCATTTATAAGTTTGTTTTTATGATTTTTCCTACTGATTAGGGCTCTTGTATTCCTAATTTTTTTTGTATGTCTATTAATTTTCTCTTAGAATATGTGCATCGTGAATTTTATGATGTTGAATTCTGGACTTTGTTGTCTTTCTTTAAAGAATATTAGACTTTATTGTAGCAGGAGTTAAATCAACTTGCAAATACCTTTGACCTTCTTATGGCTTGTTTTTAAGCTTTTCAAGGGTAGCTGTAGAGTAGTGTTAGCATACAGATGTAGGTTTATTTTGGCCCAATACTAAAAGGCATAATTTTTCTGGGGTCTCTTTCATGTCCCCTGTTTCAAAAGATGGGTATTCTCCACTCTAGGAAGTGTTTGGTCAGAGCTCAGACATGTCTTAGCTCTGTGTGAGCTGAGAGAATTGTTGACCTCCAAATAGTCCCCCAGTAACTTGATTTTGGGTTTTTTTTCTTTTTTCAGGGGTATTGAACAGTTCTTTTTTGTCTCTCCTCATCGTATTTAGTGTGACAAAACAAAAATTTGGTCTTTATAATTGTAATGAGTAGCACCTACAGGCTAAAGGAAGTTAGAAGTGATATTTGAATATATGAACTATCATGTGAGACGCATAGAAGAGTTATAACTTATTTCTCCAGGAAATTTTAAATGAGTGATAAAAATATAGTCTATAGAAATTATCAGGGGGCACCTGGGTGGCTCAGTTGGTTAAGCAACTGCCTTCAGCTCAGCTCGTGATCCTAGGGTCCTGGGATTGAGCTCCACTTTGGGCTCCCTGCTCAGTGGGGAGCCTGTTTCTCCCTCTCCTTCTGCCGTTCCCCCTCCTTGTTCCACCCCCCCCCAATAAAATCTTGTTAAAAAAGGAAAGAAATTACCAAGTAAAGAAGAATTTCCAAGTGAGAATACTTGATTTTTGAAATTGTCTCTTTCTTTGGCATCTATATAATTACAGGTGATTTTCCCTTTTGTATTATTCCTTTTGTTTTTTTTCCTGATATTTCTTCTCCCTTTTTAAAGATTATTTTTTTTCACTCTGTTTGCTATTATTCTTAGAAAACTTACCATTTTCATGATTTTAATATTTATCACCATGCAGATTATATCCATCTTTACATATACTGCTCAAACTTGTCTTCTGAGATACAGACCTGAATTTTCAAATTCCTATTGAGGGGCAGTTCTATTTGTTTACCCTATTTCTTCAATAAAATATACCTAAAACTTGAAGCTTTATACTTTCTCCAAATAATTTTCTCTTACTTCTCTTGAATGGCTCCCAGCTCTTCTCTCTTCTCTTATGTTATCTGTTCCTAAAATATTATCTTTGTCATCTTTGAAACCTCCCTGTCCTATAATTAATTGCCAAGGCTCATTAATTTGACTTTTTCAGTGCTTCTCATGTCTTTCCTCTCATTTTAATTTCTGCTGCAACATCTATTTATTCATTCATTTAGTAAGTACTTGTTGAAATCCTATCTATGCTAGGACTTTTCCCATAATAAATAGGAGTTATATGATCTTTAGAATATAGCAGAGTACTCAGAAATAATAGGACCCAATAAATACTTGTGAAATAACTCACTGAATGAATATATTAGGGTGAACCTTATGAGACTAATTTTTTAAGGTTAGAGCAGTCAGATGTTAGCAATCTCCTATGTTCAACAAGTACACTACTATTAACAATCATACTAATATTCAGAGAATTACGTATTAAGTTATTCCTAATACTATTAATGCTAACAGTAGTATTATTAATGTTTTATATAATCTCTTTCATTAAACTACAAAACTTGACTTTTTCTCTTCTTTACCTACCAGGAAACACGAAATTATCCAGAATCATACCCACAACTGCCAAGGGATGAAACAGTGGAGAACCCTCATCTCCAGAAGCACATTCTGGAATTAGCGTCCATTCTGGATGTTCGAAATGTGTTCCTTGAGAGTACCATAGATGACTATTAAAACTAACTCTGGTTGAAAAATTTTTCATTTGCCACAGATTTTACATGGTGCAGTTTTCTAATGTGATGACAGACATAGTGGTGTTACTTAGTTTTAATTTTTTAATTTAAGGCCACCATTTTAAAAAACTGAAAAAATTGTTCAAACTTTTAGGGTAACTGTTTTAAAATACAGTCTTTCAAGTCTTTTGAAAAACTCAATCTTGGAATTTTTACTTTTTAGTTTTGAGGTATGGCTGTTTACCTCCAACATCTATCCCTACATACAAATAGTCAATGTTCTCACCCTCAAAAGAGTAAATCATTTATTTTTATATAATGAGGAAAATCCAACTCTTATACTTGGACCTTAAATGTATGGATTTAGAAAATATATCATTGTTCACAAAAATGAAACTAGCCAGCATGGACTATTAAAGATCAAGAACAGTCTTTCCATAATATTTCTTTTCATTCCAACTTAGTAGGTAGACAAATGTGTGATTCTTTGAAACATAATCAAAACAGTTTTTGAAATCATTTAATTTATTAAATACTGTCATAATTTCAGAAACTGTAGAGGATTGATTTGCATCAGAGAGTTAAATCTTTGATTGGAGTCTTAAGATGATAAATACCATTTGGAATGTGTGAGCCCTGTGTTATCATGAGATATGCTGGCATATTTTGCTCTCTTTGTAATGGGAATGCTGGGGAAAAAAAAAGACTTTTAAGTATTTCAGTCAAAAAAATCAGATGTTGGTTTCATAATACAATGTTTCCACAAGGAATTCTACTTAAACTCTTAATTCATGATATCAAGTTTAAAGACTATCCAGATTGAAGGCTGTGGCATATAGTACAGAGGTTATAATGTTTTTGCCTAGTTCACATTTATGAGACTTCAAAGTCAGAGATGTTATTTTAGTTGGGGGTAACTGAATTGTTATTTAACCTAAAATGGAAGCAACTTTTGCATTGACAATTTGGAAATAAGATTTTTTACAATACCTTATCTTTAATATTTTATATTCATGCACAAGTTTTTTATTATTTTAAGTAGGACTCGGTATATAATATAAAGTTTTTTTGTGTTTTTCTTCTCTGTCATCCCCTTCATAATTTCATAAGCATTAGTGATAATGTTTTGGGTTTTTTCCCCCCTTATTTTGACTCCACAGCATTCAAGTTCAGAAATCTATGAACCAAAAGCCTAATTTCTACCTAATTTGCTGTACAGGCTCACATTCTACCTCTGGCAGTCCCAGGGGAAATAAGGTGATTGCTTTTGGTGTCTCTTTCCTATGTCCTTAGGGAAATTTTACTGTAATATTTTTAACTTGGTTTTCATTTCGGGCATAGGGAATTATTTGGGTCTGAGTTATTCATATGCCTGTTCCAGTTTGCTGATTTTTCATCTAAAGTCTTGAAATTATTTTTCTTGAGTTTAGGGGACTTCGTGGCATTTTATTCATTTCTTTTTCATTATTTTTGTTTGTTCTTTTTTTTTTTTTTTTTTTTTTTTTTTTTGTTCTTTTAAACATTATTTCAGAAAGCTTTAGAAAACTTATCCAGGAGGGAGATTTCCTTTGCCTAGTGGGTTGTCTTTTTTTTTTTTTTTTTTTTTTAATTTTTTTTATTTATTTTTGATAGTCACAGAGAGAGAGAGAGGCAGAGACACAGGCAGAGGGAGAAGCAGGCTCTATGCACCGGGAGCCTGATGTGGGATTCGATCCCGGGTCTCCAGGATCGCGCCCTGGGCCAAAGGCAGGCGCCAAACCGCTGCGCCACCCAGGGATCCCCGGTTGTCTTTTTTTTTTATAAGATAAAGACTACTTTTCTGTTTTTTAGTACCTTTATAAACTTCATAGGTTTCCTTTCATAATGGTGTTCGCCTGGATTACAGTAATAGGCTGACCCCCTTGTTTCAGTTCCCCTGAAGTTGTGCGCCAGTAATGTACCTGACATCATGTATTTTCCTCTCTTCTGATGCTTAAAATAATATTCATCCTCCTGAGCTTTATTCTCACCTGCTTAGCATTAAGAACACTGGTCTGAGAACTAGGAGACCTGAGTTCTAATCCTGGCTTTGCTGGTAACTAGCTTTATGCCCTTTGACAAGTGTCTTCATGTTTCTGTTTTATAGTATTTTCATCTGTAAAATGAAGGCATTAGCCCAAGGTTCCATCTGGTTCTGTGGTTCTATAGTTGCAATCTTGATTCCAAAAGAATTAATTTCTCTCCCCCGCCACCTGGAAAGTTGGTTTCCCTGAGTTTAGCATAGATATTTTCTTTCCTAAGTCATATTTAGCTTATTTTTGTTCACGAAAATATCTGGGTCTCAGTTATTGTAGAAGCTAACCTTGTGAAGAAATTAGAGCTTTTGTGATTAGAAACATATTTGTCCAAGAACAAAGGGTCTTAGAAATCACAATGAGGGTTTAGATGATGGCATTGTTCCTTGAGCTGATAGTAATTTCTTATTGGCAGTTAAAAATCTGAAGTGAGCCAAAGCAATCTTGAATCTTTAAGAAAAGAAAACTGTGGTAGAAAATTCTAAACCTTTGTTTCATTCATGCCTTCAAAAGAATGTGTACTGAACAACAGCTATACTCCAGATTTTGTTCTAGGCATTGGGAAGCAAATGAAATAGACTTAAAAATTCTTGTCTTCATGAAGCTTATATTTTAGTAGAAGCTTATATTTTAGTAGAAGTAGAAGTAGTCAGGCAATAAAAATAACTTATGTTAGAGAGTTGTTAGTTGTATGAAGAAAGTTTAGAACACGGTAAGGGAAATGTTTTGATTGTTTTTGGGTTAAGAAGAGTGTCTGAGTGATCAGGGTCAGCCTTATTGAGATTACATTTGTGCAAATACTTCTTCTTTCTTCCTCTCTTTTTCTTTCTCTCTTTTTCTTTCTACTTTATATATGCTTGAATATGTAGCATTTAATGAACTGTCCTGTACCCCTCACCAAGCTTCTACATTTTAAGACATTACTTTAAGCAAGGACAAGAAATGTAAAGGACAATCACTCATGGGTGTTGGCAAAGAATTTCTTTCAATGTATACTCACACCCCTTTATAAATATAAAAATATTAAGCCCCTTATTTAATTTTAGAATTCATAGAAATTTACACATTGGAACTAAGAGCAAAACAGAGCAATGGAAAAAAGCACTTCTTTGTTTTCAAATTGCACAAACTCCCCCTGGAGATTCTGATACAGTCTCTCACCTCCCTTAAGAATCACTGCAAACAAAACAAAGTAGAGGATTGAAGAAGTCCCTTACATACAAGACAATGTTAAGCACAATGGAATTATTTTCTCTTTATCCATATATTTCTGAAGTGGGTAAAGCAGCTATTTCTCCTATTTCTCAGAAGGCTGAGACCCGAAAACACTAGGTTTACTCATAGTGGCAGAGCTAGAACTAAAACTCAAATCTCCTAACCACAGCCCAGTCTTTCTGGTAGCTCAGGTTGCTTTCTCTAATGAACAAGAAAGAAATAATTAGATATTTCTATTTTGGCACAAAAGGATAAGGTATTTTTTAAATATATCAAATAGCGAAACCAGAAAATCAGTCAGCCCTAGCAAATTTTTATTTATTAATTATGAAAAATCCCCAGACAATTTAGTGTTGATTCTAGCCAAGATATATTTTTTGTATCTGTGTGTGTGTGTTATTCTCCTAGGAAGTGGTGCTCTCAAAACCTCTCAAAGCACATAGAATTTACTGTACCCTTTATATTTTTACCAAGTTGAAATGTTTTGAAATTATAAAAGCAAAATGCAGACTAGTCATGGCTGAAATTTTCCTAATACAGGATCTGGATTTTATTTTATTTCCTTACTTGTGGTTACTGCCCTTCATTTTCTTCTTGTAGTAGAATTCCCTGAAGCATATTAAGTGATAATTGTGCTGAATTTCATTGAGGAAAAGGGAAAAGCATCCAGTCTGATTTAATCTGTCAATTTGTGGAGCTTTCTTTAGCATTCTTCTACAAATTTAATCTCTGACCTGTGAGACTTCAAAACTTCCTGTCTCTTAAAAGGGGTTTGAACTCCGTTGAAAATCTTGTACTTAGTTATCCACTTGTAATCAGCCTGATACATAGAGAACATTCTGGACTGAAAATATATAGTAAGGTGCCAAGGTCAGCAAACTTGGCTACTGCCAGTGATTCAGAACGACCTCCCTACCCTAAGTGAGTAAAAAGGTTTGATATGAATATGAATGGTATGAATCTCCTGGTGATATTTTGGATGTATATGTTCTGTGTGTCTTTGAAGAGTATAAAGGGTATTTACACGGAGGGCTCTTTTGTTGACCTTATTTATTTGAAAATCTTATTTTTTTTGTAATTGCATGTGTATATTTTTGTGATGCTAAATGCAATCTCTGTGTATACTTTTTTGTATATATGTACATATTTGTAAATATATTATTATGCAATGATGCAGTATGTGTATATTATATACCCATACCCATTGTGGGCTGAATTTATTTAAGTTCTGTAAGGACATCATAGTGGCATTGTTCATGCTGCTGTAATTAGGTTGTGGCTGTATCTCATTCGTGAGCCTCTATTTTGAGGGGCTTGTGTTTGGGTAAAATTGGCTATTTTGGAGTTGGAATTAGGATGAAAATCTTAACAGAAAGCAAGATGTTTTTAGCTTTAAAATCGCCTGCCAATTTCCATTTAAATGGATGATAAATTAGTGATATAAACCTGAAAGACCTTATTGTGTGAAACTGAGACACCAGCAGGTCCTTAAGCTATATTAATCCTTTATTTTCTTGACCCATAGTTGGGGATTATTACTGAGTAGTATTTATATTGAGAATTAAGGGGCTGTGGAAAAAATTACTTTGATCACATTTCAAAATAGATAGGAAAATGTCCTTTAAATAGAGAAATTTGTTTGTAGTTGCAATGTCAATACCTGATACTAAATTTTAATTTGGGAAAAGTATTTTCACCGATGTGTCTCATTTTATATCTGTCTCTGTGAGGCAGAAAACGGGGCATTAGCTAGGGGAAGGCTGTACCTAGGTGGGGTGGGATTTAATAAGGAACAGGAGATTATTAATCGTATATTTGCAGCAGCAGCTGTGATTAATTTAGTCGTCTCAGCGTTTCAGACTATAGGTTTTTTTTATTGGAGTTGCATATCAAAGATGAGTAGGCTCATCTGAGAAAATGGTTCCAGTGAATAAAATGCCTCCAGTTGTATTTCTTTGTCTCTATGAGACCACTTGTGTTCTGCAAATTGATATATTCACACATGAAATAGCAATTCTTAATATTTAGGTGCATGGCATGCTATAAAATCTGGGCCTGCAAACTTCTACCATAGATGATGGGTGGGGGAGGATATCCTCTTAGAGGATAGTAAATATGTGCAGTGCCAATGTGTGAACATGGAATATCACAGAGTATCAATGTTCAGTCTCTCCTATCTTCACCTGGCATGTGTATTTGCATGGACGAGTGTAGGAGATCTTTAGTATACACTTGAATACATTCACCGCAAAAATTACGTAGAGGTCATCTTTGCATGATGAAATATAATTGCAAAACAACTGTTTACCCCATTATTTTTCAGATGATTACATCTGAGTGATACAATATTAAATTATCGTAAATAGAGGTGTTTGAGTCAGAAGTCGCTTTTACCACCCAACAAATGTCACGTTTGCCGCTTCATTTTATTTTTAATAAGGAGCCATCTATTCATAACACCTCTCAATTACTATTAAATTTAAAATAAAGTTAATATTTTAATATTAAAATTTGGTAATGTACTATTTCTGAAAAATCAGTGAAAATGTGACATTCTTTTGTTATTGTAACTAAATCACTTACTGCAATTGGAGAGTAGCAGAGCAGATGTTATGCTGTTTAAAATTCATAGATCTGACTCAGGCTCAGTGTGGACATTAATTTGAGAAAGGAGCAGCAATAAGAAGTGCAGTAGAGAGATTGACATTGTGAATATGACCTCTGTTTCAAACAGATGTAAATACAATTACTTTGTAGTTAAGTAAGGTAAGAATTGCTTAGAAAACCAAGTCTATTCCCCCCATTCTGTACTCTTAGACATTGATACTTTATTCCTATTCATGCAGCACCTCCTAGTCTTTTCTGGACACTGTGACCACTTTACCTTAAAAAAAAGAAAAAAGAAAAAAAGGCAACTCATCTTCCTCAAAATAAAATTTCAGGACACGGTACTACACGGTGTTCCAGCTTCACTGAATTTTTGGACAGAGACTTACTAAGCATGCCTTGTGTTTAAGGAAAAATAATTGATGTGTGAATGGAATCAATCGCTTATTGAAGGGAAGGGTGTCAGGATAATGTAGAGGGACATACCCTTAAATTGGGTAAAGATAAGCATATTAAATTAAGTGTAACTGATTTGTTGGTGCCATAGAAATATTTCCTTTGGAAGTCTGTAAATATGAGATGTTTTCTTAAGCTAAAATTGGTATTTTTCACTTACTAGATTGGTGTAACTTTTGACAATTCCATTTCTGTGTAACACTGTTAATCCCTGAAGCACCATTTTTTAATTTTAAAATGTTTGTTAATTTCTTTTGCGTCTTCTTTAAAAGTTATTATCAAATCTAAGCAGTGTGGTTTTTTTTTTAAACATTATTTGAACAGTAGATTCAATTTTTTAATAATTTAAAGTATATTTTATTAATTCTGTACTCCAGATTCACTTAAGCCTAAGTTTGGTCATAAAACATAGTACATATTAGGAATATTTTCCTATTTTGGTGAACATTTCCAGTCTATATCCTAAGACAATCATCTTTTTAGGTGTAGTATTGTTTATTGAGACATTGGTAATTTCAGGGTTCAGAGTTTTACTCTTCTAATAGGCTTATGGAATGAAAGTTAATTGAGTGATCCTATCATGTTCAGAATGAGATAGGGAATTACAGCTAGCCTTCATATAGGTTTGCAGTAAATGGTATTTAAACTTTTATATCACTAATATTATTTTCTCTTTTGAAGCTATTGTGAATATCCACTTGTCTATGATGAAAATTAAGATTTGTTAACATTAAAATTTGACCCATAAGTTTTCTCAAACATCAAATCACTATGATCAACCATTGTAAAATGTGAAATGATAATCCCAAAATAAATACTTCCAAACCATAGAAAAATAACCGCTGCATTATTAAAAATTTTATTCCTACCCTCCTTTGCAGGTTATGATTTTTCCTAATTTATATGTTGTGATGCATTTAAAATCTGCAGGAAAAAAAATTGCTTAGAGTGTTTTAGGACAATAAGAATTTTTATTATTTCCTGAAGAATGAGGGTTTTTTTTTTAAAGCTCTTGGTTATCTTATAAAAAATAACTCTCGATGGTTCAGTAAAATATTTTAGGACTTCATGTTCATAGCTTTTTATAGTTATTGGATTACATTCCTTTTGCCACATAGACCATATGGCTAGTTCTCCAATGATTTGTTTGTTTTTAATAAACCTTGCTGTTCAACAATCAGAGTCTTATATTTTGGAGACTTCTTCCAGTTGAGGTAGACAGGACTTAAATATTAGGAAAGCCAGATACAGTGTCCTAACATTTTCACAGTATAACTTACAAGTGAAGGAAATTATCCAAATAGGTTATCTTCATTGTGTAGCACCAATATGAATAGTAATTCCATTAATTGTTGAATCATATGAAGCAGTTATAAATCATTTCTTACTTTGCTCTAAAAATTATTGTCATTTCAGGCCACATTTATTCTTTTCCCTGGGCAGTTTCCATTGTAAGGTTGAATATCCTTTTTCTTTATTCAAATCATCACTAAAGGTTAAGCTAATCACATAGGAGTTAAAATAAGTTATGTTTGATCTTTTTCCCTGGAAATAATGGTGAACCTCTTGTCTATATTATGGATATTAGGCATAAATGCACTTGTTTCAATCATAGCAGAACCATTTGGAGAATACAATTACTTGATTTTGTAGTGGTGTGAAATACTTTTTAAAAATTGTGCTCATCTGTAACTGAAATGTTATAGAATTGTAACACTATAGAGAATATAGAGTTATATTAATTAGCTCTCCTCAAGAGATTGAAGCACAATAATTTTCATGTAACAGTTCTTATCCAAGTGCTGCTAATCTTTGTGCAAATAATGAAGCTATATGGTTGCCTATCTAGCTATTCACAAATCACTGTAATCCTTGAGACGTAGTCTTGTTGCTCATTTGTACTAAATTTTGGGTATTGTGGGTTAATATTTTAGATCAAAATCTGTCAACTCAGCTCTGTGAGACAGCAAACCATTTGGATTCATTTTATGTTTTATATGTGTCATCAGTAGAATAAATTTTGAAGGGGCTATTTACTACCAATGACTAAAGGGGAAAATTATATTGTCAATGTCATTTGACTTGAACATTTGTGGTATTGTGAAAGTCTATTTGTTGTGTTTCTGAATTGCTTAAGCCATACATACTCCTAAGGATGTTTTCCTGTCGTGTTCCTTTTCAGCAGCCTTTTTCTGCTTTGTCTGTTATGGTTAATATTTCATAGATTTTAGAAACTGAGAAGTTACTGAAACATTTTATTTTCTTGAGTTCATCACTTTCAACTCTTGTATGATGTGTGATTTGTCATAAAGGATAGCAAGCCTTTCACTGAACTACTTCACTAAATGAATTTCATAGTAAACACTGTGATTTTGCAGAGTGGATTCAGTAGGCCCTTCTTTGCAACGTTTTTGTCTATTACAGTGCCTACCACCTTTAGGGCACTAATGGTAGAGGATGGAAAGTTGAACGTTTTGATGTTTATTGAATAACAAGATTACAGAAAATTTGATTTTTGTTGTCTGTATTGAAAACATTTTTGCATTGATAAATGTTCTCTAGGAATGTGACTACATTCATCAGGTGTGAACTCTTGTAAATGAATTTTGTATCTTGAATCCACGTGTATATTAAGTGTATCATCAATATAAAAATAAACATTATTTGCTTAACGTTTTTGGTACTTCTTCAGAATTGCTGACAACGTAAGTGCTAAACTGTTAGGGTTTGCTTCTTCCAGATAATACCTCAGACACTTCCGACTCTTGGGGTCCTAGCTTCCATGCTTATTCTTCTAGTTGGTAAATTTCTTCTAAGTTCTAATCTTGGTGTTTTCCCTGTCCATCTCGCCGTGGTCAAAAACTGTCATACTCAGAGGGAAGATTGGGAGGATGGGTGGAAGCTGCTGACCCTCTGGCTGTTTTTAGGTGCTGGGCAAGAACAAGAGTGACTTCAGTGCGGAATGTCTGACTTGGTTGGCACTGAAGGGTCCATAGACCCGATGTAGGCTAATTTGCAGTGTAACTTTGAACAAGGCAGTTTTACCTCCTTGGAGTTTGTTCACCTATCACAAGTTGGAGGCCCATTAGTAGATTATGAATGTAGTGGAATGCCATTGGCTTATTAATGAAATGCAATATGTCGGAGTGCGTTGTGTAAGGGTATGATTCTGGAAACTTCTTTCAGTGGTATATTACGTGTGTCCCGGGTTGCGATATAAAACATAACCTGCAACGGGTCATAAGCATAAAAGTTAAAACTAGTCACAAAGCGCGAAGACCTAGTTCTAGTTTCTGAAGCCACAGGCTTCTGTGAGGAGGGAGGCAGGGACTTGCGGTGATCACCTACTACTACGCGGTGGGCAAGACTGCTGTGCAGGGTACACTGGGGTTGGGAAGCGGGAAGCGGAACGGAAACTCCCTCCGCTCGGCTCTGCCCCGGCCTTAGGGCTCTAAACCGCACGACGCACGCTAGTCCCACCGCCACCAATAGGATGCTTCTCCCTTCTGCCACGAGGCTCCTCCCACTCCCCCGCTCCGCACCACCCCCTTTAAAAAAAATCAGAATAAAGGCTTTGGCCACCCAGTCATCGTCCACGGGTCGGGCCGCTGGCTGACGTGGCGGACCAGCCGTAGGTGGCGGTCAGCCTCGCGCCCGCGCCCTCCGGCGACTCCAAACCAACCGCCGCCCGGACCAGCTCGCAGGCGACCGCGGCGACCGCGCACGGGCGCATGCGCGCGGCAGATCCTCCCCGCGCTCAGCCACTTCCGGCGCGTTGGTGGAGGTGCGGTTCCGGGTCGCTGCTCTGCTCGCCGGCCGGCTGTGGGGGCTGGTGACGCGGGCCGGCGTTCGCGAGAGGTCCCGGAGGCGGGGCTCTGCCGGCTGCCGAGAGAGCGGCAGGTGCGCGGGCGGGGGCCGGAGATGCCAGCAGGCCCCTTTTTCTCTCGGTGGCCTAGGTCTGCCTCCAGAGCGGCCCGGACGGGGTTGCCCGAGACCCGAGGCGGGGGGCGGTACCAGGGTGCTGAAAGGGCGGGGGTGGGAGCAGAGGGGCTGTCCGGCCTGGGAGTCTGGAGCCTAGGGTTTCAGGATTCCCCCTCCCCCCCCCCCGCGACCTTGGACAAGTCACACCTCTTTCCTGGGTCTCAGTTTCCTTGCTGTCAAATGGGAGAGACGTCGAGTCCCCCTCTTCTTTGACAGTCCAGACGCGGGCGGTTCAAGAGTGAGCCTGAGTGAGTGGGGTCCAGACTGCCGTGGCAGGTACCTGCCTAACCCTGGGCGTTAGCCAGTTTCTTTTACCCAATTTAGCCGTTCTTTTTCTCAGCGACGTTCTTAGTGCGAGTCAAGGCTCTGACTAGACAGCCCGGGTCTGGCCAGGTAAACAAACAATGTGTGACTGTCAGAATCAACTGAGAAATACTGGCCCTGGGGGAAGCCGTAATTTCATTCAAGTTGTTTTTGCTTGGGGCTTCCAAAGTGAAGTAAATTTAGGCACCGATGAGAGATGCTATTCTTTGTACCTGCTAGTGAAGCTCTTTAGCAGATCACAAGTGCAAAGGAGAAGGTAGCCCACTGAGGTTTGTGGCAGTGATAGATTCTCCCCTGTCTTCTGGTTAAATCTCCCTCTCTCCTCTTGCATTTACCCCCAACATTTTGGCCTTACGCTTGAAAGGAAATACCCAATGCATTGTATCTTTGTTTTCATGCAGGACAGAATGCTTTGATCTCCAAGCTGTTTTAAATCTGGTAGATAAGCCAGGTGAGTAGGTGGTTTACAGACATTGAAGAATTGTACAGACTTAAATGGACAATATGAAGTGGTAAGAAGTCATTTTGTAGATCTCAGAGCAGAACTTAGGTGTCCTCCACAGCACATGGAAACTTAAGGTTGGAACCAGAATACTAGTGTTTCATACAACACTGGGAGAAAAAGATGTTTGAATCTCATGTTGAATATCACATAAAACATTCTGAAGATAAAACTGAGTTCAGGTCATTTTAATCACCCTTAAAAGAAAACTATGCAGCATTTCCAGGACATGTTTAAGGGTATCTGATGCTTAAATAGGGTAGTTGTCTGGCTTGCCTGTTTTTTCTAGGTTGTCAGCTTTTTCTAGTTGACAGCTGTTGGCAAACCATCCTAGATTATTGCACCGTTATCCCACTATTGAGTTACATATTTTTGTCTTCATCTTACAAAAAAAAAAAAAAGTAAACTGTAGTTAATATTGGGGGCAAGGTCCCAGACCATCATGTGATGTTAATGTGTACCCTAGGAAATTTTCCTAAATGTGTTATATGCCATAGCCAATGTGGCATGATAAAAAATCAGGACTTGTGAGTCAGAGTCCTGGGCTCAAATACCAGCCCTGCCACTTAAGCACACACTCTGGCAGATTACCTCATCTCCTCGAGACTGGATTTTCTTATCTGTTTATGCATGTGAAGCATCTGAGTGTTTTTTAAATGTTTAGCAATTGTGTTCTATTAAATGTACATGTAAAATTAAGAAACTTAATTTTGAAACCTGAAGCTTAACACAGCAACTCAGTGGTGAAACCTCTGCTGTGTTTAACTTAGCTCTCTCTCATCTGATTTATAGATACTGTGTTCCATAAACCCTTGGCCCACATTTAAGTGGGAATGCAGCTATCTTGGATGTCTGGAACCTTTTAGGCACCAGTCTCTGAAGTCTTGGTTGCTGGCCTAAGGACTAGACTACTAGGTTGGTTCACAAGCTGGTCATCTGTGCAGGATAGCCACACAGCAAAAAATGTTTGCAAAACTAAAGAAGAAAATTGCCGAAGAGACTGCTGTGTCCCAGAGGCCAGGAGGTGCTACTAGGATCCCACGGTCAGTGAGCAAGGAGTCGGTTGCCTCTATGGGAGCTGACTCAGGAGATGACTTTGTAAGTATATTCTCTAGTTTTTAATATTTGGTACAGTCTTGATATATTTTTTAAATAATACTTTGGAGAATCTTTTCAATACTTTTCTTTTAAAATTGAAAGATTATCTGGGGCTTATATTTTATTTTTCTTAATTTAAGGTGCTTTTTTTTTTTTCCTATTTTTTTTTGGAGTCCTTTTTCATAGTCTTTACATTATCCTCTTGTATCCTTTTTACACCTTGTGCATCATCTTTTATATTTCATTTCTCAAAAAGCCTTGGCCTGTTATTTCTGCAGACAGATATACTTTAAGTTATTGTGGCCCAACATGGTCTGGGAGTTATGGTACGAAGTTAGCCAGAGTGCACTATTTTACTGGGAAAGTTGATGAAAAGATGACACCGATGACTGCAATATGTCCCTTACTTGTAAAGGACCTTTGTGTTTGGAAAGATTTCAGAAAAGTGGAGATGCTGTTGTGTCAGGTTAGATGTGATGCCTTAGGATTAAAAGTATGTCTTTGGCATAGGACAGGATCCTCTCAAAGTCCGATGTCTTTTTTAAAAAATGATTTATAAAAAAAATGATTTATAATTCTTGATATATGTAAAGGAATGTATGTAATATAAATGTAAAGTATAAAGCATAAAAATAAAATGAACACTTGTTAATATGTCACCTTCCAAAGAACTAGAACATTATGGATACTGTTGAAACCACTTGTATGCTCCTGCCCAGGTCACTTTCTTCCTACCTGCCCTCCAGATAAATTTTGTATTGATCATTCTCTTGATTTTTAAAATATTTTCCCAGATATGTATATATTTGTAAGCAATTTATTGTTTAATGTTACTTATTTGTGCACTTCATAAAAATGGTATTCCATAGTTTTCTTAAACTTTTTTTTTCTCTTAATTCACCATTTTTCCGGAATGCATCTGTGTTCCATGAAGCTGCGATTCATTTGTTTTTACTGCTAAGATTCCAGCATTTAACAAGGCCACAATTTATCTCTGTCTTTTCCTGATGTTAGACACTTGAGCTGTCTCCATGGTCAGATGAGTGTCTTCCTCCTTTCTTATACTACCTGTCCTGGGTCAGATTACATGGCAGAAGCTATTAGGTTATTGGGATGGAACAATAAGATGACCAGATCTAAATCATTGGCTGCTATATTTCACAGGAAATATAATGTACATTTGATCCCCAGGCTGAAGGATATAGTTTCAGTGCTGAGTTCTGTGGCAGAAGTACCCGCTTTGCCTTCATGATGACATGCTAAATGAAGTCTCTCATCTTGAATGTATTCCAGATATAGATAGTGGTGTGAATTCAGGAACTATTTTCTTTTGAGACTTCTAAAGTAAAATACTTGGACTTACTGTTTATACATTCTAATCTTCACTCCCTAGCTCCACACCTGTATATCCCATTGCATATATTTCTCTAACCAGATGTTTTTCCTTTAGTGTCTCAAATTCTAAAATGAACAAATGAAATGCAGTAGAGAGTAGTAGTTAGGAACTCAGTCAGGCTAAGGATCAGACATGGATTTGATTCCCAGCTTCACTGTTGTTATGTGACTTGGGGAAAATTCATTTTCCATGCCACATCTGTAAAATGGGGTTAGGAACTATATTAAAGTATGTGTGTCCCCAAGGTTCACCCTAAGGTTCAGTTATTTACTAAGTGAATTCACAAGACTCAGGATGGTTTACTAACTGTTAGTATAATCAGTGGCAAAGTATAATCAGCAAAGGGAAAAGGTGCATGAGGCAAACTGGAGAAAACCAGGTGCAAACTTCTAAGAGTCCTCTCCCCCCTGGGGTAACATATGACACACTTAATTCCCCCAGCAATGCATTGTGACCATGCATGCCACCATTTATTCCAATACCATGTACACACATACACAGTTTATCTGTTTAGCATCTCCTAGCTCCATCACATTGAGGAAGGAGATAGTGTTGCTCCTGCTTTACAGGTAGAGAAGCTAGGACCCAGGTATGTTAAGAAGCTCTTCAGTGATCATGATTAAGGTATAACGAAACCTAAAACAAGAGTTGTTGATTTCTGGTTCAGTACTGGGATCTCACATTTGCTGAAAACCTATGTGTGAATATGACCTCTTGTCTATTTCAACAGGCTTCCGATGGAAGCAGCTCCAGAGAAGATCTTTCATCCCAGCTTTTGAGAAGAAATGAACAGATACGGAAATTAGAAGCCAGACTTTCTGGTATGTCTAAGAACTCATAAAAAGCAAGCAAAGAAAACTTGCCTTGGCTGACCCTCTCTCTATATCTAATAGCCATATTAGATAATATGTAATAGCCATAGTATAACTTTATAGTTGTATTGACATATTTTGACATATTTCTTAGTCAAAAGGGAGCAATTTGTACACTCTATTCCCTCCTTTTGTTAGTGTACTGAATAGTTTAAATTCAAAACTGAGTTTTAAAGTTAAAAAACCAACTTAGGTGTTTCTGCTCCTGAGGTTTCTAGCCATGGATATAAAAGGTATTAAAAAAAAAAAAAAATATATATATATATATATATAGACTAGATTTGACAGTCTTTCACCTGTTAGCATAGCTTTCAGGTGGAGAAGGGTAGAAGGTAGTATTTACCCGGAATGGCCAACAGATTCTTCAACACCATAGAGGGTTGCCACTTGCTACAACTACATATCAACTGTGTAAGTGTCCTTCTGGGTCTTTAGACCACTTTCCAATGATATTCAGCACCTGTATAGAAGCTGTAACTCTCATTCTGTCTTTTGTGTGCAGTTTACAATTTACACAACTTCCATTGTATCCTTTCCCTGAGCAGGGCATGTTTGTGATAGAGTTGTAAGTTCTTATTTTGGTTTCTGCCAGTGGATACATTCTGAAAGTTTCATCCTGTGAAGTGGTCAATGGCTTCTGTGTTTCTTTTTGTCCTTTGGCCTTATGCACATTTTATTGGAGTGAAAGCAATAGATTACAAAATCTATCAAATTATATGTGAAATATTTGTGTTTGGGAGGTTATCAAAGGTGCATAGTATAGCTCCCAGCTCCCAGTTAGTCCATTATCTTCTTTTGTCCTCACTATAGCCTTATTAGGGTTAGCAAGGTTAAGGTCACACATGTAGTAGTAGGTGGTGGAGCTGATCCAAACCTAGACTTGCTTGTGAAAGTCCATACTCTTTTTTTCTGCAGTCTTCTTTAAATTCAGTTGTTATAATCCTGTTATACTTACTTGTAAATAGTATCAGGAACAGCAGTGAAATAACTTTACATTTGTCTAATGTTGGGGAGAAAGCTGTGAAATACTACGTGCCTTCCCTAATACAGATGGAAGAATAGTTTGGGTTTGACTTTGGAGAAGGGACAGGGCCAAGAACGGACACTTACTAAACCCAGTTATGTCCCTTATGTCCCAATACCTCTTATTGAACATTATGTGTCAGGTGCTTCTAATATGGAGAACACCTAGGTTATTGTCTAATTAGGACATATGAAACACTTAGTTTACCAATTGCATTTTGAGGCAGGTACAGTTAATACCATCATTTGCTAAGTAAAGAAACAAAAGGATCAATAATTTGCTTGGTCTCTCAGCTATGGACTGACAGAGCTTCAATTTGGCCCAAGCCTGCCTACTTTTCCACTATACCATACTATCTTCTTTGGCCACTCAGGTAATTAGTTCTGACTTTCACCTTTAATATGGCATGGGAAGCCCAGTTTCCATTTAGAAAAGAAGCTGCCTTTTCTAGAGAATTAAGTACTTTCACAGTAAAGACTATCCTTTGGTAAGGTATTTGCTATTGCCTCAACCACTGTTAACTCAGTTGTGTGGATTGTGAGCTGTCGAGTGAGTTCCCTTTGCTCTATCTATCCTATTGCTAATACTGGCAGGGGAAGTGAAAACTGAGATTTGAAATTAAGTAATGAGCAGGGCAATTTTGATGACCAGACCAGGCCCAATTCTTGCTGTCTATCCAGGCTAAAAAAATCTGCCTGTTTGTATTCACCATTTACACTGTGGATGGTTTGTACTATACCTGTTTGCCTTTGTTGTTCATTGTTAATGGGAGGCTGTCTGCCTAGCTTTCCTTAACAGCAATGGTTTTCGGGTTGAGAAAATCATCATCATTTTCACTCATTTTTTTTTTGTTTAATTAACTTCCTTTCCTGATGTTTGTCCATTCCTGGTATGTGCATCACCCTCCTCACCCAAGACTATGCTGAACAGGTCCGAAACTTGCAGAAGATAAAAGAGAAGCTTGAAATTGCGTTAGAAAAACACCAGGATTGTACGTATTTTTTTCCTGCTTTTTCTCAATCTTTTCAGGGTTTACTTTTTTTAATGAAACAATAGTGTATGGTTAAGTTTGTCCTTCATCATAGCTCAAATCTTTGTAAGTGTACTATCAGGGTGATATATAATGTTTGTCTGATATTTATAAGCATATAGTTCCTATTTATGTTGTGTTATGGGCATGCTTCTTTGGAGAAGGTCGTTATGTGTATCAGCTTGTCTTCATCCAGTTGACCAGTTCATTGGCTGCCCTTAGATTTTAGTAAAATCATGTGCCTGGCCCTTAGACCTAGATTAGGAGACTGGTTCTATCCATAGCTTCATGCTTCTGCATTCAGTAATGGGAGGAAATCTTTAGCTGTCATCACTCCTCCAGCAATAGAACATATATTTTACTTAGTCTATCCTAACTCATATATTCTCCTTTGGATTCAGTCCAAGAAAAATGCTAACAGAAGTAGAAAGTTATTTTCTGTTGATATAATATATACTAAAAAAAAAATTTTAAGGGAAACAAAGTGAAAGATTTTTTTTGTTTTGCCTAGTTTTGAGTTTTATTTTTAATTCCGATAAAGTGGTAGTAACCATCACTTAGCAACAGCATTAGCATCTTCTAGCAATCTCCCTAACTTATTATACCATTGAAAAAGTTACGTTTTGGCATCTTCCTAAATGTATATACTTGCTTATTACAAAAACAAAACGAGAAAGCGTAAAAACAACTGTGGTCTATTACTAAGCCCAAAAGATTCTGGGAAAGTTGAGATGGATCAGGTTTCTCCCAGTCTCATTATCCACTTATGCGACCTTGATCTTTTTTGCTAGGTGACAATTGTAATCACATGGGCTATTTGTCATGCCGTTTCTGAAATATTTCCATATCTCAAATAGAGCCTCTTTGTTAACAGCTTCCATGCGGAAATTTCAAGAGCAGAATGAGACATTCCAAGCCAACAGAGCCAAAATGGCAGAAGGACTGGCTTTGGCATTAGCCAGAAAGGACCAGGTATTTTATATGTGACGCCCAAGACTGGTGGAAAGATTTCGCTTAGTGACATGATTTCAAAAATCATGATATAAACCTTGTAGGAAACATTTACAGCTTAGGAGAAAAGGAATGCTGTATATAATTTACAGTTGTAATCATGAAGAATGTGAGAGTATCATCCTGTTACACCGTATAACTTTGTAAAAGGGAGAAGGGAAATCATGTGTCCTAATCTGGTAGCATATCCCAAGAGAAGGAAAACAATCTCTGTACTCTAAAAACTTGTCTCAAGGCCTAGACCCCAAACACTTGCCTTTTAGAGTGGAGAATGCTATCAAGCTAGACAGCTTCTATGATGTACAGAGTTCTTACAATCTCTGTTCCCCAGTGTCTTCAACCCCAGTGAGTTAGACAGAAATTAACTCCTGTAATCCCATTAGAACCATCCATTGACAGATGCTGAATGAATAACAATAAGAAAGGAAAAGAGTACTATTACCATTATAATAATTATGAAGTATGTTTCATTCTGTGGCATTTTAAATTTAAGATAAACATCAAGATATTATAATGATAATCTTGATTTATTAAGACAGGATCAATATAGTATGTTTCACTTAAGAAAATACATAATTCAAAAAAAAAAAGAAAATACATAATTCATCTACAGTATGTGGATGGGTGGTTTTTAGAGTATTAGTTACCTAAGACATTTGCTAGCCAGAAAAAGACATTATTCACCAATACTTAGTGGATAACTATGATATAAATGTATACAAATGAATATATCATCTAAAATTGGTGGATTCTGATTGTAGGCACTTGGAATATGGCTTTTTGTACCAATGGTTATTTTTCCTCCCGTTCTGTGATTGGTGAATGAATCCTTTTTCCTTTAACTTATACCAGACAGTGTAAAGCATATTGGTAAAATCAAGACAAGCAGGAAAATAATTATCAGGGGCTGGTGAAGACTGTCTCCCTCACCTTCAGTGAATTAATTTTTAAATATCAATTATAGATTTACCAACTCAGCTGGTCCCAGCTACCCGCTCCCAAGAAATAATAATAGCATTCATGGAAAAATACTATGGAATAAAGTGAAAAGCTGCATCAGAATACCACATTATAGCTTTACTGAGTCCTCTACTTAATAAAAATCCACAGGCTTTTATCTGTGTTCTAGAATTTTCTATAAAATTCATTTTCTTCTCCTTTTAGGATTCTTGGCTCTCTACTAAGCCAACTTTATGGGGTTTTTATTTGTTATTTTGGTTGGTTGCTTGCTTGCTTGCTTTACAGGGGGAGTTAGGTTGTTTTGTTTTCTGAAAACCTTATATTACTGATACTCTTCCCTGGAAACTATACTTTTTTGTTGTTTTGTTTTAGGAATGGTCAGAAAAAATGGATCAGCTTGAAAAGGTTAGTTCATCTTTTATATTTATCTCAGTTTGAATGTCAGCCTCTCCTCAGGGCTTGGACAGTGGTTTGTGCAGTACCCAGTATACAGATTGCTCTACCACCTCTTAAACTCAGGGTGCCAGTTGACTAAACACTGACTTGAAAATCTCACGAGTTTCCCCCCCCCCCTTTTTTTTTTTTAAGATTTTATTTATTCATGAGAGACACAGAGAGAATGGCAGAGACACAGGCAGAGAGAGGAGAAGCAGGCTCCCTGCAGGGAGCCCGATGTGGGACTCGATCCCAGGACTCCAGGATCATGCCCTGGACCAAAGGCAGACGCTCAACCACTGAGCCACCCAGGGGTCCCATGTTTCCCTTTCTTGATGGGCATGCTGGATGTCTTTTGTGTGCCCCTCCCAAAATCCTCTTCACCACTCTCTTACCTTTCTCTATGTACCTGGAGGCTGATGGAAACTGTATCAGCAGGACTCCATTGCCCTCTGGTTCCGGACTGGGTTCTGCCAGTGGAGAACTCCTAAGGAACTATGGGTGGAAGGAGAGTGTGGTTAGGATTCCTCCAGCCTTCTCCATGTGGGATCCCTTCAAGTTAGTTGTATCCCATGGCCAAAGGTCAGTTTTAGTGGACATTCCTGGGTTTCTTATAACCGCTACATCCCTCTACCTCTTCATACCCGATTGATATGAGCACATTATCTCTTTGTGTTTTCTTACCCACCCACAGCTTTGAAAAGTCCCTTTAGTAAACTTCTCAGAATACCCAATTTGAGACTGCCATCTGTTTCCTGCTGGGACCCTAATTGGCACTGTGGTAATGTTAGGAATACTTTTTAAGGAAGCAGTCGGGAAGGAGGGCATTTTTCAAGGCTTAACATTGAGCAGATAAGAACGTTTCTTGGCTAAACACAGATGAGGAAAATTGATTACTCTAGTACCATAGCTTGTGTAACACTGTGTAGGTGCTTAATGTAATTTATTCCTGGCTCCCAGACATGAACAGGAAGATGAAATTTCAGGCCTATAGTTAGAAAAACATTTTAATTTAAAAGTCAGCTACCTCGGGCAGCCCTGGTGGCTCAACGGTTTAACGCCGCTTTCAGGCCAGGGCCTGATCCTGAAGACCTGGGATTGAGTCCCACATCAGGCCCCCTGCATGGAGCCTGCTTCTTTTTTTTTTTTTTTAATAATAAATTTATTTTTTATTGGTGTTCAATTTACCAACATACAGAATAACACCCAGTGCTCATCCCATCAAGTGCCCCCCTCAGTGCCCATCACCCATTCACCCCCACCCCCCGCCCTCCTCCCCTTCCATCACCCCTAATTCGTTTCCCAGAGTTAGGTGGAGACTGCTTCTGACTCTGCCTGTGTCTCTGCCTCTCTCTGTGTGTGTGTTTCTCATGAATAAATAAATAAAATCTTTTTAAAAAAATAAGTCAACTACCGCAGCTCAAATTATATGCTGCTAATTCATTTTCTGTTTTCATCAAATACTCCTAAATTACTTTTTATGGTAGAAAAATTATTTCTTAGATTGATATATATATATGCAGTCTCAAAATATATTTACTGTTCATTTTATTAAATAGATGAACTTTATTGTTGCTGCATTCTTGGGCTAAAACTCCAGGTTAAACCAATTCTCTCTGTGCGTGCTGTAGAAATCTGATTATCAAGCTGTTAAAGAATGCTTCAACATATTTATGTAAGGAAAGAATTATAGAAAAGTCAAACTATCTCCCAAAGAAACTTGTGCTTAAAAAATCTGAACATGGTATTAATGCTGGTCTTCTTAAATATGGAGATATGGGTTGGGTTAAAGTTTTCTTTTCTTAAACTTAAGATTGTAGCAGTTGAAATTCTCATTGAACTGTTTTTTATCTTTTAAAATTACAGTAAGGGGGATACATACCGGGCTGAAATAAAGCCTACTTCAGTGCACTAAGGCCATCCCCTCTCGCACCCCTGCCCAGAGGAGGGACATATTTTAGACTCAGAAAGAACAGTGAGACATCTATGTAGGTCTTTGAAGCCACTGTAATTTTTGGAAATGTTATTTTTATACTGTTTTGATTTCTTTTCAATCAGAAATTGGAAACTGCAGCAGCAGAGTTTGTCCTTAAGAGAGTCTATCTTGGGAAGCTGTCATTTAGGAATTTGTAACCTGCTCACATCAGTCATGTCTAATTTTTGTTGACTTCTAACTGAAATTGCTAATTGACACCAGTTCTACTGAAATACATCTAGTTTTTTCAGGGTATTTAGGCTTACTCCAGTTATTCATATTGTTCATCCAGTTCAGTAGGTCACTGAGAAAAGATGTGTAAAATGAATATCTGCAATTTCTTTTTTTTTTAAGATTTTAAAAATTTATTGATTCATGAGAGACACAGAGAGAGAGAGAGGCAGAGACATAGGCAGAGAGAGAGAAGCAGGCTCCCTGTAGGCAGCCTGATATGGGACTCAATCCCAGGACCCTGGGATCATGACCTGAGTCAAAGGCAGGTGCTCAACCACTGAGCCACCCATGTGCCCCAATATCTGCAATTTCTTTTTTTTTTTAATTTTTTTATTTATTTATGATAGGCACACAGTGAGAGAGAGAGAGAGAGGCAGAGACACAGGCAGAGGGAGAAGCAGGCTCCATGCACCGGGAGCCCGACGTGGGATTCGATCCCGGGTCTCCAGGATCGTGCCCTGGGCCAAAGGCAGGCGTTAAACCGCTGCGGCACCCAGGGATCCCCCAATATCTGCAATTTCTAATCAAACTTAAGAACTTTATTTTTTTAAAAGATTTTATTTATTTATCCATGAGAGAGAGAGAGAGGCAGAGACACAGGCAGAGGGAGAAGCAGGCTCCATGCAGGGAGCCCGATGTGGGACTCGATCCCAGGTCTCCAGGATTATGCCCTGGGCCAAAGGCAGATGCCCAACTGCTGAGCCACCCAGGCGTCCCAAACTTAAGAACTTTAAAGTACCAAATAATTGTTGCTCTTATTCCCCTTATTCACAGCTGTATCATTTAAAACACATTTATTTTTTAACTTCAGGTAAGTTTTAGATAATGGCATATTGCTCACATAACCATAAAGCTTCCTGTTATCTATTATTGTCTACTGAGGAGAGTTTTTTAAAGATTTTCCTTTATTAAGAATCTGCGGGGACCCCTGACTGGCTCAGTCAGTGGAGTGAGCAGCTCTTGATCTTGGGGGTCATGAGTTCAAGCCCCATGTTGAGGGTAGAGACTACTTAGAAATAAAATATTTAAAAGAAAAAGAATTCTGCTGAATAAAAATAAACATTGTGTAGATTTTAAAAAAGCATTCTTATATAATATAGATTTGAGATGTCTTTGTTGCCTGAGATGATGTCTTCTTCCTCCAAATAGGAGAAAAGGCTTCTGACAGCTCAGTTACAGGAAGTGAAGAACCAGAGTTTGAATCTTTTCCAAAGGAGGGATGAAATGGATGAATTAGAGGGGTTCCAGCAGCAAGAACTAAGTAAAGTAAAGCACATGGTGCGCATTTTATTTTCATAGCTACATATTATGTAGATGATTAATTACTTTGATTTTACTAGTCATCACTCTAATTGCTGATGAACATACCCTAGTAGTCTGTGATATTAATCATATGTGTATGTTTTTCAGTTTATGTAAGTGCAAAAGTTCTGTTTGAAATGTGCTTCCTTTTCCTTTTCTTTGTTTATTACGGGCATGTAAAGCCGCTTATAAGCTCACGCAAATGTTATGAAAGTTTGGTTTGTTGGTCCGTATTTTTAAAAACAGGTCTCAGGAGTATTTCTTAATAGTGGCCCAGTGAAACTTTATATCTTTGTATCAGCTTTTAAAAAAAGAAGAAACTCTGGGGAAAATGGAGCAAGAGTTGGAGGCACGAACCAGAGAACTGAGTCACACCCGGGAGGAGTTGATGACCTCCAGTCAGATGTTATCAGACTTGAGCCAGAAGCTAGAAGAATTGCAGAGACACTGCTCAGCGCTGGAAGAGCAGAGGTTCTTGCTTGGTCTGTGGGGCCCATGGGAAGCGGTGTTAGTGTAGCCCTAGCTATAGCTTGCCTGCCTTTCACCACTGCTCTTTGCAACACTTTCTTTTTCTTTCTTTCTTTTTTTTTTTTTTAAGATTTATTTATTTATTTATTTATTTATTTATTTATTTATTTATTTATTTATTTATTTAAGACATAGAGAGGCAGAGACACAGGAGGAGGGAGAAGCAGGCTCCATGCTGGGAGCCTGATGTGGGACTTCATCCCAGGACTCCAGGATCATGCCCTGGGCCAAAGGCAGGCGCCAAACCGCTGAGCCACCCAGGGATCCCCTTCTTTTTTTTTTTTTTGAAAGATTTTATTTATTTATTCATAGGGACACAGAGAGAGAGAGGCAGAGACACAGGCAGAGAGAGAAGCGGGCTCCATGCAGGGAGCCCGACGTGGGGCTCGATCCCAGGTCTCCAGGATCACGCCCTGGGCCACAGGCGGCGCTAAACTGCTGCGCCCCTGGGGCTGCCCTCTTTGCAACACTTTCTGATCTGAGTTCTGGCCCAGGGCTTGGGACCCTCTGCTCCCACCACCCAACACCTTCACTCCCCTTCACCTGCCTAAGCTCAGCTTCCAAACCTGCCAAGCAATTCAGTATGTTTTTGTTCCTAAGCTATTAAATAACCAAGGCAGATTAGGATTTTTTACTTAAACCTGGGTGGAATTTTTCTTTTTTGGCTTCTACTTCAGAAAGAGCCAAGGAGTCTTCTCCATCGATAGTCTTCACATGGCTAACATTTGCAGCCCTGACATATAAAGAACCATCTGTATTTTTTCCTGTAGAAGAGTGTCTCTTAGATAAGATTTCCAAATCTGCTTATTGTCTACTTTCTTTCAATGAAGAGATCACGTGACAGCTTCAAAAACAGGTGCAGAAAATAAGATCTCGGCCCTGGTGCAAAAGGAGCAAGAGCTCCAGGCATTCATTCAGCAGCTTTCCATGGACTTACAGAAGGTAAGTAGAGTACTAGGAGTGGATCCAGGTGGCTAGAGCTTATGGGGTAGAAGCTAAATCTGGCAGAAATTTCTGTCTCAGGGTGGCTACTGAAACTTCTGTTTCTCATGCAATGTGGCCCTAGTTCCTGGTGTAGCCCCGCTACATCCTGATGGAAGTGGCCACACAGCTGAACAGAAAAGGTCAGTATTGTCCCGGCAGGAAGTCTCAAAGTATACCATTTGATCTACTCCAGTTTGTCTTAAGTACTTCATGGTGGGCCATGAGCATAAGAATAACAGTCATGGTTGATATGGCTTAATCTGGTGTGTTCCAAATGATAATCCTTACAGTTCATTTGGCCAACATACATTTATTGCCTTCCTATTATAGGCCTGTGCTAAGTTTTGAGACTATAAAGAAGAAGAATAAAACATTATTATTGACTAATGTTTCTCAGTGGCATGTTTCTTCTCACCATTTTGAATAGAACAGTTAGTTGTCCCTTGCATTGCAGGACATTTAGCTTTCCTGGCCCCTGGGTTCTTAGTGCCAGTAGCACCCTTCAGGCATTGACAGTCCAGCCCTTCCCATCATGTGAAAAAAACACCCCCTGGTGGGTGGTACCACCAACTCTACCCTCTTCGCTTGAGAACTGCTAATCTCAACTGCAACAGAGACTTACTACATCATTACAGTACAGTTAAGATTTGTGTAAATAGAAATCTATATACTCCTTCCTTCTAGGTATTAGCACACATATAGATGCCCAAATGGAGGTTATATACCTCACTCAGAGTTCAGCAGTGAGTGACAAAGCTGGATTCTAGCCCAGGTCTTACTCCAAAACTCATGCTTGTCCTATTGGACTGTGTTGCCTTCCAACAAGGGTCATCCAGTAAATAGATCTCACATATGTGAATGA
Organism: Nyctereutes procyonoides; assembly: GCF_905146905.1. Lineage (NCBI taxonomy): Eukaryota > Metazoa > Chordata > Mammalia > Carnivora > Canidae > Nyctereutes > Nyctereutes procyonoides. The sequence continues at coordinate 40,182,763 of NW_026575020.1, forward strand.
CTCTGATACAAGGTCTCTACTCTCAGTGAACTGAAGATCTAGACACACACAGTGTTTTCTCAGAGGCTTATAGTTTCATTATAGAACTCAAACCTAACCACAAGAAAACACATTCTTAACAAATCCTAAATAAGTGAAATAGATTTTGAAATGGAAAATATATGCCATAGGGAGAGAGTGTATTTCTACCATAGGAGTCAAGGAACTCTTCCTGGAGGAACTGGAATTTCAAAGATGGGTAGAGTAACAGGCTGAGAAAGCAGGACACAGAATACATAGGGTGGGGGAAGATAACATACACAAAATTTAGGGATTCAAGGGACCCTTTGATATCAGAACCATCTAACTTACCATGTCATCATTGGAAAAACTAATTTTCTAGCTTGTGGTTATACTAATAAGTTCCCTCACTCATTCTAAAAATATGATCAAAGCCTTCCTATGTGTCAGGCTCCGCACTCTTTGCCCAGTGTTAAAAATACTGTGGTGAGCAAAACAGATACTGCCCTTGCCTTTGTGGAACTTATAATCTAGAGGGAAAATCATATATCAGTCAGTAATCATGTAAATATACTATTGCAAACCATGGTGCATGAAGGAAAACTGCAGGATGTTGTAGGATCCTGTAATGGCATCGGGTTAGATCTAGCCTTGGAGTCAGAGAACAAAGCCCTTGAAGAAGGAACACTTGAGCTGTGGAGGGGGAGAGACAGTGGGAGAGAATTTGAAGCAAGGAATAGTGAACAGTATGAACCATAAACCCAGAAACCTTGAGGCAGTAGAAGGATGAGCACATTCAAGGAACTGGAAGAGAAGACACAGAGAATGGACTGGCATAAGGGGAAACATTGGATGGGGTTCCAGTTAGGAAGTTCTTATACCTGTCTAGGCATCAGATGGTGGCTTTGACAAGAATGGTGGTAAAGATAATGGGGAAGTAGACATTTACAAAATAATGAGGAGACTGACCCACTCGCTAATGTAATGGATGTAGGAGGGAAGCAAGAGAAAAGGAAGTTTTGGTGATGGTTTCTGAGTTTCTTGATAGCAACTGAGCGGCTGATAGGGTCGGTCATTGGGTTAAGAATATCAAAGGCTGCACAGTTTTATCATGAAGAACATGAGTTTGGAGTCAGTTTTTTGTTGTTGTTGTTGTCCTTATCGTTATTGAATAAATATAACATTTATAAATATAAGTAGGGTAGAGAGTATAACAAGGCAGTGATCCCCTTGTAGTTAAGCCCCAGGATGAAAAGAATAATCTATTTATACTTGAAGTTCCCCATGTGCCATTCACTATTCATCCCATTCCTTTTTCCTTTATAAGGAATCTAGAAACTGTTGTTTCCTTTTTCTTCACTTTATAATTTTACTGTTATTTTATCCCTAAATAGTATGTATCTTCTGTTGTTTTTCATGCTTGTTAAAAATTATATAAATTATGCTATAGGTATTCTTCTAAAACTTACTTTTTGTGCTCAACATTATATTCCCAAAAAACATGCATTTGTATACATGCAGCTGTATTTTTTTTTTCTTTTCTCAACTATATAGTGTGAAGTAACAAAATTTATTCATCGTATTGACCATCAACATTGAGGTGTTTCTGGACTTTTACTGTTACGAACAAGGCTACTGTGAACATTCCTCTACCTGTGCAGGTTACTCTAGGGTATATTTAAGATGTGGAAAGGTTAGGTGTGCCTGGCTGGCTCAGTTGGTGGAGCATGCAACTCTTGATCTCGGGGTTGTGAGTTTGAGCCCCACATTGGGTGTAGAGACTACCTAAAAATAAAATCTCACCCAAAAAAAAAAAAAAGATTTGTACTTTTTCAACTTTTCGGCATAATGCCGAGTATTTTTTTCCCTAGTAGTTGTAGTAATTCACAGTCCCACCAGCCATGTTTGTTCTGCTTCCTTGACAACATGGGATATTATCAGGCATTTATTTTTTGCCAGTCTAGAGAGTATGAAATATTAACATTTTTTTAAAGATTTTATTTATTCATGAGAGACAGAGAGAAAGCAGAGACATAGGCAGAGGGAGAAGCTAGTAAGGCAATGTACTGTATCATACAGATACCACAGTGGCATATGCCCTTCGCAGGGATCCCGATGTGGGACTTGATCCTGGAACTCTGGGATCATGCCCTGAACCCAAGGCAGACTCTCAGCTGCTTAGCCACCTGGGTGTCCCCTTTCAGCATGATTCTAATTTGCTTTTCCCAGATTACTACAAAGTGCTACTGTCCTTTCATGCTTATAGGTCATTATTGTTCTGTGAAGTACTCATTCAATTCTCTAGCCCATTTTTCTGCAGCATTTTCTTTTTCTCCTTGATTATAGGATTCTTTATATGTATCCTGGCTGCCATGCTCCCTTGTCAGTTATATGGGTTGCAAATGTCTTCTCCCAGTTTTTGCCTTGTCTTCACACCCTTTATGGTCTCCTCTGATGAAAATATGCTCTTAATTTTAGTATAGTTGAATTTATTATTTTCCTTTAAGTTCACACTTTTGCTTTCTTAATTTACTTTTAAAAATGGTTCCCCCTTCAGTGAGACTTCCATTTTATTTATTTGTTTTTTAAGTAATCTCTACACCCATCATGGAGCTTGAACTCAGTGATTCCCAGATCAAGTGTCACATGCTCTACTAGCTGAGCCAGCCAGGTGCTCCCACACCTGCTTTTTTAAAGAAATTGTTTCTTACCCAGGGCCATAATGCACTTTTCCTGCATTACCATATAGGAAGTTTTACAGTTTTGCTTTTTATAGTCCAGTCTTTAATATGCCTAAACTGTGATTTGGGTTTTAGAAAGGGATCTGTATCTTTTTTTTTTTTTATTGTTTTGGTACCATTTATTAAAAAATCTGTCCTTTTCTCACCAATCTGCAATATCAGCTTTGTCACAGTTCAGGTTTCCATATGTATGTAGAACTATTAGGCTTTGGGGCATATGCCACTGTGGTATCTGTATGATACAGTACATCGCCTTACTGGCTATTAGGACAAGTCCTGGTGTCTGATAAATCTCCTTACCTATTTCTTTTTTATGAGTATTTTGAATATTCTTGGCCCATTGTTCTTCCACAGAGAAGCTTGTCAGACTCAAAAAAATTTTGTTGAGTTATTGATTGGATAGCATTGAATCTGTAGGTCCATTTGGAGAGCAGTGATTACTTTATGACGTGAGTTCTCTTTTTTTCTTTTTTTTTTAAGATTTTGTTTATTTATTCATGAGAGACAGTGAGAGAGAGGCAGAGACAGGCAGAGGGAGAAGTGGGCCCCATGCGGGACTCAATCCCGGAACTCCGGGATCACGTCCTGAGCCAAAGGCAGTCACTCAACCACTGAACCATCCAGACGTCCCCCTGATGTGAGTTTTCTTTAACCAAGAACATGATCTATTGTTTCAGATATTCAGTGTTGCTTTTTTTTTTTATTAAATGACTCTGTAAGGTTCTGTGATTTTTTTTTCATGAAAGTTTGTTATTTACTGTTAAACTTATTCCTAGGCACGGTTTTTTATACCAATTATAAATTGTGTCATTTTAAAAACTACTTTTTGTACTTGTTGCTGGCATATACTATAAAAATACTGTTATTTTTATAAATTGATTGTTTTGCACAATTTATTAATTTTTATTGAGCTTAGTAACTAATTACAGATTTTTTGAATTTCTTGAATAGCAGTCATCTGTGAATAATGATGGTTTTGTTTGTTTCAAATTCTTATACATTTTTTTCTTTGCCCTATTCTGTTGGGTTGCTTGTTTTCTTATTGTTAAATTTTAAGAATTTTTTTACCTTTTTTGGATAGCAATTCCTTGTCATGTGTCTTTTGCAAATATTTTCTCCTAATCTGTGGCTTGACTTCTTATTCTCTAGACACTGTCTTTAATAGAGCAGAAGTTTCTAATTCCGATGAAGTCTAGCTTATCAGTTATTTCTTTCATGCATCAAGCCTTTGGTGGTATGTTTAACAAATGATTGCTATACCCATGGTCATCTAGGTTTTCTCCTGATGTTATCTTCTCTGAGTTTTATAGTTTTTAGTTTTACATTTATATCTGTGATCCATTTTGAGTTAATCTTCATGAAGGAGGTAAGGTCTCTATGTCCAGATTCATTTTTTTTCATGTGAATGTCCATTTGTTCCAGCACCATTTGTTGAAGAGGTTGTCTTTGTTTCATTGTATTGTCTTGGCTTCTTTATCAAAGATCAGTCAAATATATTCATGAGGGTCTATTTCTGAGCTCTCTCTTCTGTTCCACTGATCTATTTGTCTGTTCTTTCACCAAGACCATCCTTTCTGGATTATTGTAGTTTTATAGTAAGTCCTGAAGTGAGGTAGCCTCAGTCCTCTAACTTTGTTCTTCTCATTCAATATTGTATTGGCTTTTGTGGGTCTTTTGCATTTCCATATAAACTTTAAAATAATTTTTTTGACATCCATAAAATAACTTGCTGGGGTTTTGATAGTGCATTGAATCTGTAGATCAAGTTGGGAAAAATTGTTATCGTAACAATATTGGGTCTTTTTATCTGTGAACATGGACTGTCACTCCATTTATTTAGTTTTTGTCTTTTTTTCATTCATCAGTTTTATAGTTTTCCTCATAAATGTCTTATACATATTTTGTTAGATTATACCTAAGTATTTCATTTTGGGAAGTGTTAATGTGAATGATACTGTCTTTTTAATTTCAGATTCTACTTGTTTATTGTCAGTATGTAGGAAAGCAGTTGACTTTTGTGTAACAACCTTGTATCCTACAACCTTCCTTTATTCTTTTTTAAGACTTTATTTATTCATGAGAGACAGAGAAAGAGGTGGAGACACCGACAGAGGGAGAATCAGGCTCTCCACAGGGAGCCTGATGTGGGACTCAGTCTGAGACTCCAGGATCAACGCCCTGAGCCAATGGGAGGTGCTCAACCCCTGAGCCTCCCAGGCATCCCCTACAACCTTTCTTTAACCACTTGTTATTTCTGGGAGTTTTCCCCCAACTTATTTGGATTTTCTAGATATATATAATGGTGTCACTAACAAAGACAATTTTAGGTTTTCCTTCCCAATCTGTGTACTTGTATTTCCTTTTCTTGTCTTATTACATTAGCAAGGACTTCTAATACAGTGTTGGAAAGGATTGATGAGCGGACATCCTTGTCTTGAGTGGAAAAGCTTTGAGTTTTTCACCATTAAGGATAATGTTAGCTGTGGCATAGAAGGGGCCTGAAGTAAAGCAGCCAGAGTGGAGAAGGGGGCCCCATGTGTGATATGGTGCACAAGAAGACTAACTGGAAATTGGTGACCAATTCTTTTTCTGTTCCTAACTTTGCCTAATACCAAAACCTGTTTGTTTTTTTATTTTCACTATAGAGTCACCTGTATCTCTCAAGTTCATATTGATGTATAATAGAATGAGTACAGGCTTTGGTTCCAGAAGACTTGAGTTTAAATCTTTAATTTATCACTGGCATATGCTTGTGGGCTAGTTTGTAAGTTTTGGCTTCCTTATAAATGGACACAATAAAGGGTGAATGTAAGGACTAGGGATAATGGAAAGTGCTTACTCATGCTCTGCAAACTATAGCTGCCACTGCTGCACTCTGCTACAAATTATGATTATTGCATTATTAGTGAGAGACCTATCATGATTGGTTATCATGGCCAAATTGTTTTTCTTTCCTATCAAACTTTCTCTCCTTTGCTGTTCTGTTTTATGTAATGTTACTATTGTGCCAGGCACCTGAGTCACAGACTTGGGAGTTCTTTTTACCTCTTCTCCCAGCTTCCTAGTCATGCTGAACTTGCTTTTCACCTCTTTGCATGTGCTGCACTTTACCCAGAATTCTCATTCTGCCCCAACCCCCTTCTCCCTTGACTTGCCTAGTTAGGGGGCTTGATCTGACTTCCCCAAACAGTTAATCCCTCCTGCCTCTGATATATCACCTTGTATGTCCCTCTGCTGCAGCATGATTGTATTGTTTTATAATTAATTGTGTGTATACACGTCTTTACCACCAGCCCTACTTCTGTGGGTCAGGAACTATATCTGGATGTATCCTCAGAAGACTACACACAGTGTAAACTTGATAAGAGTTTACTGAATTGCGGGGTGCCTGGGCAGCTCAGTTGGTTGAGCGTCTGCCTTTGGCTGAGGTCATGATCCTCAGGGTCCTGGGACTGAGCCCCACATTGGGACTCCTTGCTTAGCAGGGAGTCTGCTTCTCCCTTTCCCTCTGCTCCTCCCTCTGTTTGTGCGTGCATGCTTGCTCGCTCACTCAAATAAACAAAATCTTTAAAAAAGTTTACTGAGTTATGGAACCTTGAGTCTAGACAGTTCAATTACTAGAAAACCCTCTACTACCTATGCTGTCAACCCTGTATTCTATGTTTAAGATTTTGTTTGCTTGAGAGAGAGAGTATGAGCAGGAGGAGCAGAAGGAGAGGGAGAGGAACAAGCAGACTCCCCACCAAGCAGGGAGCCAGATGGGGGACTCCATCCCAGGATGCTGGGATCATGACCTGAGCTGAAGTCAGACTCTTAACCAACTGAGCCACACAGGTACCCCCACAGTGAGAATTTAGAATGGAAATTGCTTCTTCCTAAAGTTGCTACATTTTATTCTGAGAAGAGTTTGGCTGGGTTTCAAGCTGACATGAAACCATAGCTCAAGATAGAGCAACAGAAGCATAAAGCAAGGAAACAGAGTACCTGTAAGAAGGTATAAGTCTTCACAGTAAGATATTGATGCTTTATGAACTTTTTTAAATTTTTAACTTTTTAAAATTAATTAATTTATTAATTTATTAATTAATTAATTTATTTATTTATTTTAGATTTTATTTATTCATGAGAGAGGCAGAGACATAGGCAGAGGGAGAGCAGGCTCCATGCAGGAAGCCTGGGACTCCAGGATCACACCCTGAGCCAAACAAAGGCAGACATTCAACTGCGGAGCTACCCAGGCATCCCTGAACATTTTTTTTTAAGATTTTTTTTTAATTTGAGAAAGAGCAAAAGCATGGGGAGGGGTAGAGTTAGAGGGATTAGCAGACTCCCTGCCAAGCAGGGAGCCCGATGCAGGGCTCAATCCCAGGACCCTGGGATCATGACCCAAGCCGAAGGCAAATGCTTAACCAACTGAGCCACCCATGTGCCCTTATACAAACTTTTAGAGAGGTGCCTGGGCATCTTCAGTGGATGCAAGGACCACTAGGGATCTAAAAACTTATGGAATGAAAGCTTCCTGGATCCTCTGCTTTGACATTAAGTAGCAGTTGAAGATTGGAAACAGTGAGAGGAACCAAGTCATAACCTGCCACTGCCACCGCTACCACTACCATCATTGCTAAAGAGATAGACTGAAATAAAGTGGGTAGCTGTTGGTTTGGGGCCAAGGTGTGAGGTGCACAGTGGCTCTGCCCTGGTCACTATGCTGGGAGCTGCAGTGAGTGTCCTCATGTATTTTAGAAGTTCTCTCATTCCGTTCTTAAGGCAGCTACGTTGGTGTCATTAATGCTTCATCTAGCCCCATATTTCCCAGAATATTGTTCTCTTGGGCATTTGTAGGACTTATGGGGACCTTCTTGAGGGGGATACCTCTGCCAAGTTTGGCATCTGAGTTAAAGACATACATAGGTCCTGTTGGACTCTGGGTTAGTAGAATGAGATGTGTGCTTGGTGAACATAGACAGTAGTAGGTCATGACCGAACAATCTGATTGTCTTAAAGAGAAGAAGCATCTTCTCAGATTTCTGCCTGCATCCCACTGATATCATAGCCTTGTCTTTCCTACATCAATAATGCTTAAATTAAATGAGCAATTGTCTCTTGCACACTAGGTTTGAACTGATGTCTGGGTGGTGCTGGGTTCTGGTGTTTCTTCTGTATCCCTTTTCAAGGAAGATTCCTTAGCTCTCTGTTCTTCTTAGAGGCAGTTGAGAACAGAATTTCAGGGAAACGTAATGGTCCAAGAGGAGACAGGGAGTGGGAAGGAGAAAGGGGTTAGAATGTAATATAATCTTTGCCTTCACTTGCAGGCCACTGCTAAAACTCAAGAGAAAGAAAAACTCGTCACACAGTTGCAGGAGAAGGTCTTGTCCTTGGAGAAGAGACTAGAGCAGAACTTATCAGGAGAAGAACATGTGCAAGAACTCCTAAAAGAGGTAAGTAGCTCTTTTCGGACAGCCACTGTTAGGAAGGTAGGGGTAACACTGGAGATTTCATACAATCATAGAGCTTCAGAGCCAGAGAGTCCACAAGCAGCTGGAAAAGAAGAGCCCCCCCTCCAATTTCTGATTATCCTTCTTACAGCAAAAAACAGCCACCTGTCACCTGTGTATATTGCCATGTTTTCCAGGAAAGGGAGAGCCTCGTTCAGAGATGCCTGTGAATGATTAGCATCCTAATCACCAGTGAACCCCGCCTGGTGATTTATGCTACTTGGGCTGTCTTATCTTACCTCCCTGATCTCTTCCACCCTTTTGCACTTTCCAGTGGCCAAGGAAAATTGTTACTGTCTGCCTGTGGCATGAGCAAGAATCACCTTCGGCAGTGAGGGGTTTCACTGGAGTGAGGCTGTTGAGCAGATTGACCTTTGCCCTTTCTCATTGAGCCTGCATTGTCTGCCCATATTCTGTTCCTCCTGCTTTTTGTATCTCAGGACTGACCTCACCCTGACAAAGGTGACAAAGCCAAGACCTTAGGCCTAGATTAGACCCTCACTGTCTGTCTTTGTTTCAACTAAACATCTCCACTCCACTGCCACTATTGTACTTCAGGGCTTCTAGCAACTCTAGCCTAGTCCACAGCAGAGGTCTCCAAACTGCCTACCTGGCATCAGCCCCCTCCTTTACCCCTGATGCAGTCTTTTGCGCCCACTGCCGAGCTGGTATTCCTGGCCGCTTCACTCCCTTACCTTCTTGCCCAGCTTTCCTACAATCTGCAGTGCATATATCCTGGGTTCTGGGGTGTAAATTGATTTCTAGAGTCAGACTGCCTAGGTGTGTATCTCACGTCATCTTACCAGTTGGTGACTTAAGGCAAGAAAATTAATCCTTTGTGTTTGTTTTCTCTTCTGTGAAATAGAGTAGATAATTGTACCAAACACAGAATTGTTGGTAGGATTCAGGGAGTTACAATATGTGAAATACTTAGAATGAAGCTCTAGAATGTAGTAGGGTCTCCGTATTTTTCTGCTATTAATGTTATAATCCTTAGTATTGTGCCATCATCATTATTATAAAGCTTAATGTGCATAGGAGGTACTTGGAGAGTTTGTTTAGTGTGTATATTCCTATTCTTAGAAATCCTTTTTTCAGTAGGTCTGTAAGACCTCAAGTTTAACAACTACTTACTCCTGCACTACCACATTAGTCTTATGCCAGTATGTGGACAGCCCTACTTTAAAAAATATTGCCTACAGAATTAAATTCAAGCTCCTTTCTGCAGCATAAAAAGTTTCCCATGATCTGCCCCTTTGCCTGACTTTCTAGTCTCATTTCTTGACCTGAATCCACCATTGCCTTAGCTTTTTGCAAGTTGTAGCTCCCCAAATGTCCCAGGCTGTTTCATGACTCCACTGGTGATCACTGCCTGGGTGCTCCCCGCCAACCCCTGGCCACCTGTTAATTAGGAAGCCATCCACTTTCCTGAGGCAGTGAGTATCTGGGTATCTTTGTGGGTGTTCATTGCACTCTATTAATTTTTTTGTTAGTCTTGCCTCAGTCTCAAGGTCAAAGAATTGTATCAAATTTATCTGTGTGTACTTTATGATATGTGACTATTACCTCAGCTGTTATTTTTGTTAATACATTTGTGTCCCCCTGTCTTGCTCAAATCACAGTAGGTGGTAGACATCAGTATTTATTCAATGGAAAAATGACTGTTTTCTTTTACTCTTCTTTCAACTTACAGAAAACCGTTGCTGAGCAGAATTTGGAGGATACCAGACAGCAGCTCTTGGCAGCCAGAAGCAGCCAGGCCAAGGCCATTGACATCCTGGAAACTCGGGTACTGACCTCATTCCCAGAGATTCCTGTGTCTGGATGGTGGCCTGGTTGGATGACATCGTTGGGGGAAAATCCCCTAGGGTCAGAGGTTCTCTTTTGAAGGGACTGTTTTGAAACTCACTTACACATGGCTGAGTTAGTCATTTTCTTCATTCTTGCCAAATTGCTACCATTGTTCCACACAACATTGTTCTCTTGCTGTTCCCTTTTATCCACTTTGCCTTCCCTCCCATGGGAAGCTATTCTGATGGGGTTCCTAGAGATCCTTGCATTGTGGGGTGACCTTAAAATGGGCAGCCTTGTTTTGCATGCATGTATGTTGATTTATGTAAGTGATACAGTTCCACACTGTCACATACTGTCACATTCACCTGCTCCACTTCTGTCCATGTCCACATCGTTGTACTTAGTGCTCTACATCATATATCTATCAGGTGCTGGACATCTGGATTGCCGCCTTCTTCCTGTCACCACAGGTTACACTACCTGTCACTAACAGCCTCGTCCCTGTCACCCTGAGGACAGAGAATGCCTATGACTAAGTTAGGACAAGAATGTTCTTGCAAGGGAGGGCTGCCCCTGGCTCTGCTCCCCCAGTGTGCATGAAGGTTTCTGTATCTGCATTACTGCTTTTTCCAGCCATTTGTTTGTTTGCCAGTTTAGTGAGTGTGAAGTGGTGGAAGGGGTAAGGGATCTCCGTGGGGCCTCTTTCATAAGGGCACTGATCCCATCATGAGGACTCCACCCTCATGACCTAAGCATCTCGCAAAGGCCCCGCCTCCTGTTCCCATCACATCAGGCAACAGGATTTCCATATGAATTTGGGGAGGACACCATAGTAAATGCTTATTAGCTCATTTTTAAAATCTTATCTTCTGATAGATATACTTCAAGCTCTTTTTTTTTTTTTCCAATACAGCTTGGTTTATTTTATTAGCATTCAGTTCTGTTTCTGAATGTTTTTTATTACGATAAAATATACATGACAAAGTTACCATTTCATCCATTTCTAGTTTACAATCCAGTGGCATGAAGCACATTCACACTGTTCAACCATTACCACCATCATCTCCAGAACGTTTTGATCTTCTCAAACTGAAATTCTCACTTCCCATTCTCTCCCATCCCCAGCCCCTGGCAACCACCATGCTACTTAAGTCTCATTACTCTGGGAATGTCCTATTAGTGGAATTGTATGATACGCATCCTTTTGTGTCTGGCTGATTTCACTTAACATATGTTTTCAGGGTTCATTCATGTTGTAGCATGTGTCTGAATTTCATTTCTTTTTAAGGCTGAATAAGCCTTTTTTTTTTTTTTTTTTTTTTAAGTAAAACTCCATGCCACACATGGGGCTGGAACTCATGACCCCGAGATCAAGAGTCACATGCTCTACCACTGTGCCAGTCAGGTGGCCCAGGGCTGAATAAGCTTTTTAAAAAAGGCTTTCATTCTTTTATATGTCTATACCACGTTTTGTTTATCCCTTCATTTGTCAATGGGACTTTTGGGTTATTTCCACCTTCTGGCTATTGTGAATAATAAGCATTAGCATAGTGCTATGAACAAGGTTTTTGTGTGACCTTTTACTTTCATTTCTCTTGGGTTTATACCTAGGAGTAAAATTGCTAAGGGACATGATAACTCTGTGCTTAACCCCTGGAGGAGCTGAACCTTTCTTGAGCTCTGCCTCTAAATTGAAACTTGGGTAGATACTTTCTGAAACCAGGAGTTAAAAAGCTAGGTTTCATTTCTGGCTCTACCACTATTAAAATCTGTGATCCTAGGCAGCCCTGGTGGCTTAGTGGTTTGGCGCCACCTTCGGCCCGGGGCTTGATCCTGGAGACCTGGGATCGAGTCCCACGTTGGGCTCCCTGAATAGAGCCTGCTTCTCTCTCTGCCTGTGTCTCTGCCCCCCGCCATGAATAAATAAATAAATAAAATCTTTAAAGAAAAATCTGTGATCCTGGACAGGTAACATTACTTGTCCTCCTATGTAGAAATATGCTGTTCTCCACGAGTTGCTTCAGCTCCATGTGAATGTGTATAAGGAACCATAAGAGTATCCTCTTGTCAGGTACCTGCTTTTCCTTGACAAAGCTGCAGCCTTCCTTGTGTTTATGTTTTTAATCATAAACTTTCTCAAGGTCATACCTTACTCAGCAAACAAGAGGACTTCATAAGGGAAATTGGCAAAGATAGCTCCAACCAGATAGAAATGCCCCATTGGAGAGCCACACCCAGCTCAACGGACAGGGTCTGGTCCTGTCCACAGGGCCAGCCACACATCCTAGTGCAGCATCAGGTACAAAGTCAGACTGAGTTGATGGTTGTGGAATGAGGGAAGTTTGTGTCATAGGCAGTCATCCCACTTCTGGGAATCTAGCCTAAGGAAGTGGCTCAAACCAGGTCACAAAATGTTCGGTGAAGATGTCACTGAGATAACAGCTGTGTTATCTCAGATGGGAAAGTGGGACACAGCCCAACTGCCAGCACAGTAGGAATGGTTCAATACTTTGTGCAATATCCTTTAAAGAAATAATTTAAGTTCTGATGACTACATGGGATACAGAAGGAAACGTAAGGAGGAGAAACACAGTATTCCTGGAATTATATACAGAGTTGTAAAAAAAAAAAAAAAGGGAGGGGGGCAGCCCCGGTGGCCCAGCAGTTAGGCACCGCCTGCAGCCTGGGTGTGATCCTGGAGACCTGGAATGGAGTCCCACATCGGGCTCCCTGCATGGAGCCTGCTTCTCCCTCTCCCTTTGCCTGTGTCTCTGCTTCTCTCTCTGTGTCTATGACTACATAAATAAAATCTTAAAAAAAAAAAAGGAACTTACACGTATTTTAAAAAAAAAGGCAGTCATAAAAATACAGCAGAGGAAAATATGTTAGAATGGTGGTGTTGTATCATGGTAGATCTATAGGTGTCTGTGTCTTTTTTCCTAATTGAAACATTTTCTGGGGGTACCTGGATGGCTCAGTCAGTCAGATGTCTACCTTTGGCTCAGGTCATGATTTTGGGATTCTGGAATTGAGCCCTGCATCAGGCTCCCTGCTCAACAGGGAGTCTGCTTCTCCCTCTGCGTGCTCCCCCTCTGTTCGTGTGCTGTCTCTCAAATAAATAAATAAAATCTTTTTAAAAAATTCTGTAATGTACTCGCTTTATGATTTAAATAGATTTGATTTTTAAAGTTAATTATTACCACTCTTCAGCTTCTTTTGAATGAAACAATGCTTCTCTTTCCCCCTCAGGTGAAAGAACTTCAGCAGAACTTGCAGGCATCTGAGGAGAAGCTAAAGCACAGTGGTGATGTCATGGTGGCTCAGGAAATTCAGATTCAGGAGCTCGTAAGTGGTTCTTGTGGCTGCTTGTTCTAGGCACCTGATGCTTGCCCTTTACGCCTTTGCAGCTAGCTGCTCCAGACTCACTCTAGTGAGGTATTTGGACCTGACCTTCGATACAGTTGAGCTGGATGTGAGCAGGTGGGCAGCTGCAGGCAGAGAGTCAGGACCTGCTGGAGGATCTGAATTACCAAAGGAGAGAGAGACTGGCTAATTCCCATCTGACTGCTGGCCATAGGGCCCAACCTAGTTCTGAGACTGTAGGAGGGGATAACTCGACAGTCCAACCTCCAACCTCCAGGGCTGTGGAGAACAGTCCTGGCTCTGGGGAGAACACGGCCAAGGGTTTGGCCAGCTGTCACAGCCCCAAATGGAGTGTTGAGTTAGAATCTAGAGAAATAAAAACAGTACTTACTGTACGTTTGCCATGCCAGTCACTGTGCTAAATATCCAGCACGTGTTTCCTTCAGTCCTTGCTACAGACCTCAGAGGTATGTGCTGTTATCCTCATACTCTAGAGGAAGCTGGTTCAGTAACCCAGAGGTCATGGTCTCCTAGGTAATAAATGGCAGAACCCCCATCTTTCTTGGGTCAAAGGCCTTGTTCATCTTCACTGTATTTTACAGATGGTCCCTGATTTATGATTGATCAGCTTAATGATTTTTGACTTTATGAGATGCAAAGTCAGTATGCACTCAGTAGAAACCATACTTCAAATTTTGAAGTTTGAGCTTTTCCTGGGCTAACGATGCACAGTATGATACTCTCCCTCCATGCCCGACAGTGGCAGGGAGCCACATCTCCCAGGCAGTCCTGTGATCACAGAGTAAACCATCGATTCTGTATCTATACAGCCTTTCTGTTTTTCATTTTCAGTGCAGTATTCAGTAAATTACATGAGATAGTCAACACTTCAGTAGAAAATAGGCTTTGCCCAGCTGTAGGCTATGCTATGTAAGTGTTCTGGGCATTTAAAAAAAAAATTTTTTTTTAAAAAGATTTTGTGTTTAAGTTATCTCTCCACCCAATGTGAGACTCAAACTCACAACCCCAAGATCAAGAGTCACATGCTCTGCTGACTGAGCCAACCAGGGGGTCCCTGTTCTGAACATTTAAAGTAGGCTAGGATAAGCTATGATGCTTGTTTCAACTTATTATTTTCAACTTATAATGGGATCATTGGGTCATAACCCCATCATTAGTTAAAGATCAATACTGCCTCCCTAGGGAAGCCTCAGCCATAGAGGGCAGTACCAAGACGGGTGAAAGAGGGCTGTGTCTTAGGACTGGCTGGTGCCCTAAGCTATCCCCCTAGCACCAAGACCAGTCCCAGACTTCAACTACTGAACAGACCAGGGGCAAGAGGCAGAGCTGCAGGTAGAGACCTCAACAGCACCTGGGCCAGAGATCAGGAAGCAGAATTCTTTCTACTGGACAGCCATCTTTGGGTCTGAGGGAGAGAATGGGGTCCTTATTGTCACCACGGATAATTGTCCCCACCCCCACCCCACAGGCTGCAGCAAACCAGGAGAGCAGCCGTACACGGCAGCAGGCCCTTGCTCTGGAGCAGCAGTGCACAGAGCGTGTCCACACACTGGAGGCCCAGCTTGCTGCCCTGGAGAGAGCCCGGGTGGCCGACCACACGGCTGCAGAGCAAGAGGTGGTGAGTGAGGAGAGGAGGGAGGCCAGGCTTATAAGCGCCAGGTTCACATGCTGCTGCGCTGCTAAGTCGTTGACAGAATATCAGCCCCTGCTAAGCTAGGGAACCACTTTTTAGAGCAGCTTTTCTCTTTCCAGCAAGATACCTGCTCATGAGAATGGATATAAAAAGCCTGCCTTTTATAAAACCCAGACAGATGGGTTTTCCTCTTTTTTTTTTTTTTTTTTTTAGATTTTATTTATTTATTCATGAGAGACACAGAGAGAGGGAAAGAGAGAGACAGGGACAGGCAGAGGGAGAAGCAGGCTCCATGCAGGGATCCTGATGTGGGACTCAATCTTGGGACTCCAAGATCACGCCCTGGGCGAAAGGCAGGCGCTAAACTGCTGAGCCACCCAGGGATCCCCGGGTTTTCTCTTTTTACGGGCTGCATTGGTACCTCCTGAGCAGACCCTTCAGCCTCTTCCCACTGTTCCTCTGCAGTATTCTCATTCCTCCCTCATGGCTTTTCCCTCTCCTTCCTTTCCCTGCCATGCATCTTCAGAGTCAGGTGCCATATTTCTTCTTGTGAGGCATTGTGAGGTATGTGTCAGCTGGCTTTTTCTTACCCCTGCCCCATTCTCATCTCCACACCACACCCCACAAAGGGTGGGGTGCATTTTCAAAGGTTCCATGTCTGTAGGACTGTGTCCGGGGGAAATAGGGTAAAGCCCTTGTCTTCTTACATGTGCATTTCTCAATTTGCAGAGAAAGCTGGAGCAAGAAAATGCAGCCCTCAGACAAAGTAAGAATGAATGTGAATGTTCTTTACAACACCACCAGCTTGAACTAAAGAAGCTAAAGGTATTTATCTAACAGCACCAGCATGTCACAGCCTGTCTTTTACACGTGTATTGGGAGCAGCGCGGTGAAATTTTTGTACTCAGAGTGGAGAAGGCGTGAACTAGCATTTCTTCAACAGTTCTGTTAGACATTTGCTAGAAATCGTTACTCATTAAGTCCTTTCGGTGATCCAGGATGGTAGGAAGAATTATGCTCATTTTGTAGTTAATGTCATTTGAGGCTCTGCCCAAAGTTCTCTAGTTAGTTTAAGGTGATGCTGGTCTGACTTCACTCAGCCAGCTCTCTGTCTGTGTCAGCAGCTGCCTGAAAGTCATGTTGTCACAGCACTAGTGTTGTTGACTTTTCCAGGGGAATTGGTAAAGTAAGGACTTAAATGGTTGTAAGGACCTTACGTATTTATGTTGGAGCCTGTGTGTAGAGATGAAGAAACAGTCTATTGGATTGTTACCCTTTCCCCTCTGAGAACTCAGTGCTTTAATCAGATGCTGCCCACTTCTCTGCCTGGACATAACTGGATGCAAGGGAAAGAATTTCTGCCACTTTCTTAGAGGCCTCCAGGCTTCTCTGTCCCCTTTCATAGGAGCTCTTAGATGATGGATCATAGCAGCACTTGCCCTACTTGTTCATGACACAGAGATCTTGTGGGTCTTTCGGCAGAGACCTTCTCAGAACATCCACAGCTGAGGGTCTGCATAAAGTAAGCTTTCAGTAACAGTCTCTGCCAAGTTAGGTAGGTGCTAATGCAGTGGTGCTGAATCATGGGAAGCGTGTGCCTGGAGTCACAGCTGTTTGTGTATTCCTTCAACAAACATTTAGGCACCACTGGAGGTGTTGAGATCTGAGCAAAACAGGCAAAACTCCACCCCCTACCCCCCACCCTGTGGAGTCTGTAACTAGAGATAGCAGATGAGCACTAGTCTTAAATTCAGTGTAGAGTAAACCAGAGTGAGTGACAGGGAGTAGGGAAGAGAGGACTCTTAAATATGGAAGTTAGGGAGGGCTTCAGTGATATTTAAGCAAAAGCCCTGACTCTTGAGAAGGAGCCAGCAATGTGCCTTTTTGGGAAAAGGAATAGTCCAGACTGAAGAAATCACAAATAGAAAAGCTCTGAGACAGAAAAAAGTTTAGTTCGGAGAACAGCACAAAGGCTGGTGTGGCTGCCGCTTAGGGGGCTAGGGGCGAACAAGATGAGAGGAGGCAGGCAGGGAAACAGTTGGGAGTTTTAAGCAAAGGAGTGATGGGAGAAGTTTTGTTTTAAAATGATTACTCTGGCTGTAGAGAATGTTCTGGAAAAGAAGCAAGTACAGAAATTAGGGGGTTCAGATATTATATCACTTACTATGTTTAAGGGCATAAAGGAAAAATTGAAATTTTCAGCAGAGATCTGGTAACTACTAAAAAGCAGCAGTGTTAAAAGGAAAACATGTAAGAACGTCAGAGCCAGAGTGTGTAGGGCTGGAACATAGAACATGGTAGACTCCAAAGGGCATGAGGAAGCTTTCGTGGGTAATGAGTATTTTCATGGTTTTCATTGACTAATTTCACCCTAAGTCACCACGTTGCACATTTGAGATATGCATAGCATATTGTTATACTTCAGGAAAATTGTTTTAAAAAACAATACAGAGGATCCCTGGATGGCTTGGCGGTTTAGCGCCTGCCTTCGGCCCAGGGTGTGATCCTGGAGTCCCGGGATCAAGTCCCACATTGGGCTCCCTGCATGGAGCCTGCTTCTCCCTCTGCCTGTGTCTGTCTGTCTGTCTCTCTCTCTCTCTGTCTCTCTCTCTGTCTCTCTCTCTCTCTCTGTCTCTCTCCCTGTCATGAATAAATAAAATCTTTAAAAATAAATAAATGACAATACATTAAAAAAATAATGAATATGTTTTAGAGCAGATTAGAACTCACTAGAGAATTAGCGAAGTGAAGGAAGGGTAGAATAAAATATAGAAAAGGCATGATAAAAGACAGGATGCTGCAAGGTGCCTGATCCAGGTCCGTGGGGACCCAGAAGGGCGCACACAAGTGAGACTGAAGCAACGATTTTTTTTTTTAAGGATTTTATTTATTTTTTATTTATTTATTTTGGAGAGAGAGAAAGAGAGCAGGGGGAGGTTGGGAGAGGGAGAGAGAATCCCAGCCAGATTCCACGCTGAGCACAGAGCCTGACACAGGGCTTGGTCTCACAACCCTGATGAGATAGTGACCTGAGTGGAAACCCAGAGTCAGACGCAAATGAATGAGCCACCCAAGTGCCCTGAGACCAAAGCAATTATTGAAGCATTAATAGCTGAGAAGTTTCCAAACTGCTAAAAGCTGTCAAGTCACAGGTATAGGTATGAGGATTCTTACAAATCCAAATAGGATAAATGTTATTTTAAAAAAAATTTTTAAAGACTTTACTTATTTATTTGAGAGAGAGAGAGAGAGAGAGAGAGAGCGCACAACCAGAGGGAATGGCAGACAGAGGGACAAGCAGGTTTCTCACTGAGGAGGGAGCCTGATGTGGGTAGGACCTGGGACCCTGGGATCATGACCTGAACCAAAGGCAGATGCTTAACCAACTGAGGCACGCAGACACCTGTTTTTGTTTTTTTTTTAAAGATTTTATTTTTATTTATTCATGAGAGACAGAGACATAGGCAGAGGGAGAAACAGGCTCCACTCAGAGAGCCTGATGTGGGACTTGATTCCCAAGACTCCAGGATCATGCTCTGGGCCAAAGGCAAGCGCTAAACCACTGAGCCACCCAGGGATCCCCGGCACCTGTTATTGTGGAGCTTTTTTAAAAGGTTTATTTGTGGGGATCCCTGGGTGGCTCAGTGGTTTAGTGCCTGCCACCTTCGGCCCAGGGCGTGATCCTGGGGTCCCGGGATCGAGTCCCATGTCGGGCTCCCTGCTTGGAGCCTGCTTCTCCCTCTGCCTGTGTCTCTGCCTCTCTCTCTCTCTCTCTGTCTCTCATGAATAAATGAATAAAATATTTTTTAAAAAGGTTTATTTGTTTTAGTAATCTGTCCCCAGTGTGGGGCTCAAATTTACGACCCCAAAATCAAGAATTACATGCTCTTCCTACTGAGCCAGTCAGGCACCCCCAGGATAAATTTAAAAATCTATAGCCAGAGGGACACCTGGGTGGCTCAGTGGTTGAGCATCTACCTTTGGCTCAGGTTGTGATCCTGGGGTCCTAGGACCAAGTCCCACATCAGACTCCCCAGAGGGAGTCTGTTTCTCCCTCTGCCTTATGTCCCTGCCTCTCTCTGTGTGTCTCTCTGAAATAAATAAAATTAAAATAAATAAATTTTAAAAATTAAAAAATAAAACTTATAGCCAGACACAGCATGATAGTAGAACTATAAAAACCAATAAAACATGGGGATCCCTGGGTGGCGCAGCGGTTTGGCGCCTGCCTTTGGCCCAGGGCGCGATCCTGGAGACCCGGGATCGAATCCCACGTCAGGCTCCCGGTGCATGGAGCCTGCTTCTCCCTCTGCCTGTGTCTCTGCCTCTCTCTCTCTCACTGTGTGCCTATCATAAATAAATAAAAATTAAAAAAAAAACCTTAAAAAAAATAAATAAATAAAAATAAAATAAAAAAACAAAAACAATAAAATAGAAACAGGAATTAGTCACCAACAGATTTGCACTAAAGGAAGTGCTAGAGAAAACAAAAATAAAGGAAGTGCTAGAGAGCATCATCCAGGTGAAGGAAGATTCTAGATAGATGCATGAAAGATGTAAAGCAGTAAGGAAGAATGAAGAGCAATGATCATTGCAGCTAATGTACACAGAAAGAAACAAAATCTGTCCTGCACTGTGCCCATCTGGGTCCAGTCCTGAGAAAGGAACCATACCAATTATTTGAGAATTTATGTTCTTACGTAAAGTTTTTAGCAGAAACTGATAGAAGATCTCACGAAGCCATTCCCTGCAGGAATGGCTACGACTAAGGGAACAGAGCAAAGAAGGTGGAATTATTAATCTTAGGGATTAAGACAAAGAGCTCCATAGATCTGATACTTAGACCTGTGAGTGGGAGGCACTGTTCAGTGGGCACTTGGGGGTTTTGGGGGAATGAAGTCAGCCCCAAGTGTGGGGAAAAACTGCCGCATGGATGTACTACTGCTTTGGGAAGAAGTCGCTGCTGCCAGGACCAAGCAGCACTGCTCACAGAATCTGGAAACGAGGAGGACGGAGCACATCTTTGGCTCTGTCCCCTGCCTTCCAGTCTCCCCCAAGTGCCTCCTGTGGGCTAAGGTTCATATGGAACCAGCCTGAGGAGCAGAGTCCCAGGTACAGCAGGCAAAGCCCTGGATATAAAGGGGGGCTGATAAGCAGTAACTTAAAACCCAGCCCATGCAGGCTGTTAGGAAGTGGGCTTAATTTTCACACATTTGGGGAATTTTTTTGATATCTTGGATTTCTAGTTTAATACTATGACAGTCAATAAGACACCAACTGATTTCAGTCCTTTGATATTTATTGAGGCTTGTCTTCATGACCAGCCTGTAGCCTGTCTTGGGAAGTATCTCCACACACACTGCAGCTGGGGAGAGTACGCCATACGGAGTCATAGTATTGTCCGTATCTCCTGAGTGTGTTCTGATTCTTCTCTCTTGTATTCTCGTTACGTCACATAGAGCAGCATGCTGAATCTTGGAACTGTGATCCTGGATTTGTCTCTTTCTCCCATTAATTGTCAATCGTTGCTTCAAGTATTTTGAAGCACTGTTTTTGGGTGCATATATATTTAGAATTCCCTCAGGGAAGTCATTCCCAGGTATGGAAAGCTAGGAAGCCCAGTGGCTTCTGCAGCAGACCTGAGCTATGCCAAGCAGCCTCAAATTCCATAGTCCAGGCTCAACTGTGGCTCTGTGGCAATAGCGCGGACTTCACAGCTGCGTGAACTCAGTTCTGTGTGCCAGCCAAGCCCCTCACTGGCTGATTTTTGAGGGAATCTAGTCTCCTTTTTTTTTTTCAAACTGAACCTATTAACCCTTGACTTCCAGAGGATTACCCTGAGGATCAAGTGTGACCCTGGATGAAAAGTGCTGCCTGCAGTTCCTGGCATAGAGGTGCTTTGAGTCTCTGGTTCCTGCCCCGACCTGCTTTCCTGTCTTTCTCTTGGTCTGCCTGCCGTCCTCTTAGGCATCAGCAGTCAGAGCTCTCCTCTCACTCTCCCAGAAAAGGCTTCTACCACCCTCTACCTGGACCCACAGGCCAGGGTTTTTCAGAGGTGCTTCTCCTGCATCAACAAAGTCTCCCCTGTTGAGAGATGTTGTCTAGGGTAAAGCAAGGTCTCTACTCTTGAATTCAGGCACTTGTTTTTCTCGTCTTTACTAGAAACAGACTCAACAGAAGGTCAATTCCGACAGCTCCACAGTAGGAACCAGAATGCCTCTGGTCAGGAGGCTGGCCTCTCCCTCCATTAACCAACTTGTACCGGTATCACTGGAAAGGGAGGTGTCATTAGGGGAGATAAGTAGCTCACAGAACCAGAAAGTCTTGTCCAACTACAACCTGAGTGGTGAGGGACTCAGGTCTCTTCTTCCTGCATCATGCTGTTTCTTGCCCTCTCAGTTACCAAACTTGGCCTTGCTTTTCCTCCATGATGCAGACTGCGGTATACAAATTAGGAGGATACCACCATAGCACCTCCAAGCTGGTAACATGCCACCTTAGGAAAGAGGACTTCTCTCCCTAGGTTTCACTATATAAAAAAGGATTCTGATATAAAAAGGGATTCTGATTGGTCCATCTTAGATAACAGAGCCACCTCTGAGATTATTTTGGCCCTGGGCTGTAGAACTATGATCAGCTAGGTCTGAATTACATGCTTATCCTTGTAGCCACAAAATTGGCATATTGTTATTGGCAGCCCTACCAGAACCATGTGGAACTGTGGGGTGGAAGTGGGGAATAGCAATAATGAGGCTCTTACCCCCCAGAATAGGGCAATCCTGATAGTAGACAGAAACAGTAGATGTCCCTGACCAGAATGAAGGCACCTGAGAAGTCTGAGAATTGAGCAGTAAGCACGGCCTCTGTCTCAGGGAAGAGGACTGATGCGTTTGTAAGGAGACAATCCCTGTGCTCTGGGGAAGGCTGAAGAGCCAACCCTGCTCAGCATAAGAAATAATCCGGGTGGGAGAGTCTAACATCCAAAGCCTTGGCTCTGAACTCAGATGGTGGCTTGAAACCTGCTATGCCACTAACCAGCTGTGGGACCTCAGGCGCTTTAACATCTCAGAGCCTTTCTGTCCTAGAAAATGGATAGTTTTGATGAGTCTGTGGCATTTTGCCCTATTCTAATTCAGTCATCCCTTATTATTTTTCCTGTAGTTGGGTTGCTCCAGTCCACTAGTCCATTCACAGGGGCCTGAGAATCTTCTTGTGTTGATTTCACTAGACCAGCTCTTCTCTTCAAGTTCTGGATGCCCTAACCTCAGCCCAAGAACTAGCTGGTGTGTCCATTTGCATAGAGGTCGATGGGTTTCCCACCAGGACAGTTCCCAGAGGGATACAGAAGACATTACAGCAAGAGGGCAGCCCAGGAACCCCAAGAAGCAGGAAGAACATTAGTCTGGCCCTTAATAGGCTGCAGGTAGTATGCAGTTAAAAAAAAGCTGTGGAATGAGTTTTGGGACCCACCCTCTTCCCTATCTTCTGGATTGTAGGAAGAATGGAGCCAGAGAGAAATTGTGAGTGTTGCAATGGCTCAAGCCCTAGAGGAGGTGCGGAAGCAGAGAGAAGAGTTCCAGCGACAGGTAGGCCCCATGTGACCCTGAGGTGTGGGCCCAAGGGTGGTCTGTTCCAGCCTCAGGTAGGACTAGCCTACCTCCCCATGTGTCCAGGACAGGGAGTGGACAGAGGTCTCAGGAATGCCATTAACTGCGTGATTCCCCTGATGTCTCTAGGAAGGTGGGAGAAAAGTGTTATAAAGAATCCTCGGGGGATCCCTGGGTGGCGCAGCGGTTTGGCACCTGCCTTTGGCCCAGGGCGCGATCCTGGAGACCCGGGATCGAATCCCATATCGGGCTCCCGGTGCATGGAGCCTGCTTCTCCCTCTGCCTGTGTCTCTGCCTCTCTCTCTCTCTCTCTGTGACTATTATAAATAAATAAAAATTAAAAAAAAAAAAAAAAGAATCCTCGGGATCCGTGGGTGGCGTAGCGGTTTGGCGCCTGGCTTTGGCCCAGGGCGTGATCCTGGAGACCGGGGATTGAATCCCATGTCGGGCTCCCGGTACATGGAGCCTGCTTCTCCCTCTGCCTATGTCTCTGCCTCTCTCTCTCTCTCTCTGTGACTATCATAAATGAATGAATGAATGAATGAATGAATGAATGAATGAATGAATGAATAAATAAATAAATAAATAAATAAATAAATAAATCCTCATCCCACAGGATAAGGCTTTTGCGATTTTTGATGGTCAGTTATTGTTATAAAGCTCACCTGGGGAAAAGCCCCTATTGGGGTACCTGCTGGGCTCGAATTCCGAATTCCGTAGGGGGCCATCACTGCCCATAGGCCCGCAAGACTATAATTCACTTGAGCTCTCAGGGGGAAGGGTGGGGAATACCTTTCTTTTCATAAAGACTCTGCCTCAGGCCCCAGACTTGTAGTGAATGGGCTTTAGGCCTTCAGTAAGTCCCCTAACAAAAGTGAGTCTCCGTTGCCTCTGGAAAGACTTTAGGATAATTACACCTTTCAGGAGATGTAACAAACATCATGTGTAACAAGGTCACGTGTATCAAATGTCAGGCGTGTGGCAGGCACTCGGGACCTGGAAGTCATGGTTATGCAGCTTGCTGGAAGGCCGGGCACAACAGCCGCCATGCCCAGTAGGCCCAGCATAGGCCAGGTGGGCAGCAAGGGCAGTTGCTCCTGTGTCGGGCCCTGGCCCCTGCCCTGTGCATGTCCAGAGGAGCAGAGCTTAATTTAGAGGATGTTCTAGGCCGTGGACTGCAGGGAGGGATTCATGGGGGACCCTGGGTCATGGAAAATTGGAGATTCCTTTTGGGGGAAATGGGGTTACTGTCACCAGCCTTCTCATGTTGGTCTTTCTGTCCAAGGCTGCTAACCTCACAGCTGTGGTAGACGAGAAAGAGCAGACTTTGCAGGAAAGGGCTGAAGTGATTCTCCAGAAAGAGCAGGAGATCTTCCAACTGAAGAAAGGTAAGGAGTCTGCCCCTGTGGAGCCTGCTCACCTGCCCCGACCCAGTACCCCTGCCCCGAAGTGGCGTGGAGTCACTGGGCTGACCATGCTCCCCTCTGCCCGGCCCAGGTCACGACTCTGTCCTGTTGCAAACACGCCAGCTACAGAGTGAGCTGGAAGCCCTGCGGAGCCTGAGGGGGACTACAAGGGACGAGGAGCTGAGGCTACCCAGCCCAGAGCAGGGCTTGACACGCTCGGTGCCCGAGCCTCTCGTGAGTCCCCATCTGAACCACGGGCCTGGGTTGGGGGCGGCAGCATGTGCTGTGGCAGAGGCAGCTGGTGGCAGGAGAGTGCTGTGGCAGGACACATGGCTGACCACCGACTGCTGTTTGCCACTAGGAGGCGATAGGAAGATGCAGGGGGAAGCGCTGATGCTCCTCCAGGATGCTGGGCAAGTCACTTCCCTGTGCTTTCACCCCCATCTTTAAAGTGGGGTGCTTAACCGAGTAAGAGCTTGTGGGTGTTGAGGAGCCCATCGGATGTGGCACCACGTGTCAAAGGCAGGTGTCCAGACCCTTGCTGTGTGGACAGGTGATTATGACATTGGAAGGCATAGGACAGGAGCTCCGCGGTTGAGGCATGGCTCTCGGCCAGCTGCCTGTTCCAGTACCTCAGTCTGCACCTCCAGAACCAATCTGGTCCCCTTCCCCACAGACCTATGGCTTAGCATCACCCCAACCTTGTCCTGGCTCAGCTTGCTGCCGCCATTCTGTAGGTAACCTCGAGGGCCACGCAGGACCCCACGTTCCAGCTTTCAGCCGCAGAGGGCGTCCCGAATGGCGAGGTGGGGGTCATGGACCTAGAGCAGCTACAGAAGGACAAACAGGACTTGGAGCAGCAACTTCTGGAGAAAAATAAGGTGATGGGGCCCTTTGCCTCAGCTGTTTATCTCCCTGCACCCTTCCTGTATCTGTGCCTGAAACCGTTTGGTTCCTTCTTTTTTTTTTTTTTTTTTTTTAGAGATTTATTTATTTATTCATGAGAGACACAGATAGAGGGAGAAGCAGGGTCTCTGCAGGGAGCCCGATGCAGGACTCAATTGCAAACCCTGGGATCACACCCTGAGCCAAAGGCAGCCGCTCAACCACTGAGCCATCCAGGCATCCCTGTTTGGTCCCTTCTTAAGAGAGTTTTGTGGATGCCCTTGGGCACATCTTGGGGGAGATCTTCCCGCTTTATCCGAAGGCCTTTTTCCTGGATTTCCACCTTGCTGCCTGCCTTTCACACTTTCCCCCATGTGAGATAACATCCAGAGTGTTAGAGCTCAAGCAGCAAGTTCAGATGTTCACACCCACCTCTGCTGTCACCAGTGGGTCATGTTGGACCTTACCTCTTAATTCCTTTCCACAGCTGTGAAACAACCCAGCGATGTCGGTCTTCAAGTGGTTTTACTGGGGGGCATGTTGGGGGGTGAAATGAAAGTGTTTGTTAGCTGTCCCGTCAACTTTCTGGTACTTGGCAGAGGCCTGGTAAATGTCATGATTCCACCTCTCCTCCAGCCTCTGCACCTGCACATGTGGGGTGTCATTTGATCCTTGTCTCCAGGTGTCCTGGCAAGTTAAAGTGTTGGCTGCTCATCACTCTAGCCTCAAGTGTGTCATTGTGGGTGTGTATTTGTTCAGAGCTTTAACAAAAGGGAAAAGTGCTCTTTCTCTCTGTCTCTTTCACACACACATTTAATCTTACTGTGAAATATAATATACAGAGGGGCACCTGGGTGGCTTAGTCAGTTGAGCATCTCCTTTTGGCTCCAGTCATGATCCCAGGGTCCTGGGATCAAGTACCCCATCAGTCTCCTTGCTCAGCAGGGAGCCTGCTTCTCCCCTACCTCCTACTCATGTGCACTCTCTGTGTATCTTTCTCTGACAAATAAAAAATTAAAAAGAAAAAATAAATACATATAGAAAAGCGCACAAATACCAGGTGTCCCAGGGCCCACCCCTCAGACTCCTCTCTCCGTGCTGGGAGCATCCATGTCCTTCTCGCAAACCCACACAGCCCCTGGGAACCCTCAATCATCTCTGTACCTCCTCAGCAGTGTCTAAAAAGCATCTGAAACTTGCACCATCCAAAACCAAACTTCAGACTCACTGTATGCCTAGCACAGCTGCCACCCTTCTTAGCTCAGGAAATGGGAAAAATAAAAATCATGGTGTCATTCTCAACCCCCTTGTTTCTTTTTTTTTTTAAAGACTTTATTTATTTATTCATAGACACAGAGAGAGGGGCAGAGACACAGGCAGAGGGAGAAGCAGGCTCCACACAGGGAGCCCGATGTGGGACTCGATCCCTGGTCTCCAGGATCGCACCGCAGGCTGCAGGCAGCACCAAACCGGTCCGCCACCGGGGCTGCCCAACCCCCTTGTTTCTTCCACAAGCATCATCCACACCGTTAACCAGTCCTTTTAGTTGTTTCTTCAGACTACACCTCAAATGAGCTGCTCCTTATTCCCACCACTGCTGCCACCCAAGATCGGGTTGCCATTGTCTCTCCCCTACAGGCTGGTGTTGGGCTTCTGACTGGCTCCCTGTCACCCTTTGGTTCCAGCCCTTTGATGACTTCCCATCTCTCTGTAAGAGCCAAGTCCTTGCGGTGGCGCATGGTGCCCTGTGTGTTTTGGCCCCTTGGTACCTGTTCTGTGCCCCCTCTGTCACCTGCAGCACTCCCCCTCAGCCACATCGGCCTTGCCTTTGTGTGAATACCAAGCACCCTCCTGACTCAGGGCCTTTGCACTTGCTGAGCCTTTTGTCTGGAAGATGCTTCCTGCAATTCCCTCACTTCCTTTATGGTATCCTTTTGTCAACGAGGCCTCCGTGCTATCACTGGCAGCCCTCATCTCAGAACCTCCTGTCCCCTGACCTACCTCTTTCTTTCCACGCCTCTTAATACCTTCTGATATACTGAAAGTTTGGTTATTGACACTTTTCCCTCCTGAGACCAGGTATTTTTCTTGTTTTGCTTATTGCTTTTCCCCAGCCTCTAGGTCACTGTCCACCACACAGTGGAGACTCAATCGGTATTTGTTAGACGAATTAATCAGTGAGCCAAAAACCTAGAAAATCAGGTAACATAAAATAGCAAATGTACTTCTGGGTAAATGTTCAGCCTCATGGTCAGTCAAGAGAATAACAGATTGAAACAACATGTTACCACTTGTAAAATAGGGTGTGTTTGGAGGCCATTTAATGTGCTTGACAGGAGCTGGGCCCCTGACAGAGCCATCTCATTTCTGGGGAGAAACTGTGGACATACCTCGGGAGAAAGCAAAGCTGATTGCCACTTTGAAAAGGGAGGCTCACGGGGATCCCTGGGTGGCTCAGTGGTTTAGTACCTGCCTTTGGCCCAGGGCGCGATCCTGGAGACCCGGGATCGAGTTCCGCGTTGGGCTCCCTGCATGGAGCCTGCTTCTCCCTCTGCCTGTGTCTCTGCCTCTCTCTCTGTCTCTCATGAATAAATAAATAAAATCTTAAAAAAAAAAAGAAAAGAAAAGGGAGGCTCAGTCCCATTTTAAGACATGGAGCATTCCCTGGAATTACTGTCACATTAAAAGTTAAAATCAGGGCAGCCCGGGTGACTCAGCAGTTAGCCCTTCTTCAGCAGGACCTGATCCTGGAGTCCCGGCATCCAGTCCCACATCGGGCTCCCTGCATGGAGCCTGCTTCTCCCTCTGCCTGTGTCTCTGCCTCTCTCTATATATATCTCACATAAATAATTAAATAAAATTTAAAAATAAAAATAAAAGTTAAAATCAAGGGGGCACTTGCAGGCCCAATGGTGGAGCCTGCCACTCTTGATCTCGGGGTCTTGAGTGCAAGCACCACATTGGATATACAGCTTACTTTAAAAAAAAAAAAAAAAAAAGGCAGCCCCGGTGGCACAGCGGTTTAGCGCCGCCTGCAGCCTAGGGCGTGATCCTGGAGACCTGCAATTGAGTCCCACATCGGTCTCCCTGCATGGAGCCTACTTCTCCCTCTGCCTGTGTCTCTGCCTCTCTCTCTCTCTCTCTCTGTGTGTGTGTGTGTGTGTGTGTGTGTGTGTGTCTCTATGAATAAATAAATAAAATAAAAATCTTAAAAAAAAATAACTGTGGAAAGGTGTGAAAATTCTGATAAAACCCTATTCAAAATTCTAGCAACTTGATGCAAGATTGGGGACATGGACAGGAAGTCCACAGGAAAAACTAATTTGGATATGTTACAGTTGTAAGACTTTGGAGAAACGTTTAGCATTTTTTTCCACTATTGCTGATTATACTGTACGTGCTTTCATTGGGAAAGCAGAGGTTAGTCTTTCTAATGATTACTAGGGTATGGAATAAATCACACTATGGCTCAATACCAATTAAATTCACTAAAGAAAAATCTAAAAATAGATAAGGACAGAAAAACCATGATCTTTTACACATACATTAAAAATGCTGATGTCTTAGGAGAGCAGTGGTGGGATCAGGGCACATAAGCAGAATTCTGAAGGACAAAGTGGACTGTACGGAGGTGTTTCCAGCTGCGCTCCTAACAGAAGCGAGCACCAGAAGCAGTCCTGAGTGGGTAGGCTGGGGCAGCCCTGGGGCCTGAGCGCTCCACAGGTGGTGTGTGACAGTGGCCTTTGTGGGGCTTGGAGAGCCTCTGCAAGCAAAGCAGCCAGAAAGGGGAAGAGCCCCAGGCACACAGGTGTGACGACACAAGCCTCTCAGGAGACAAGGCAGGGCCTTAGAACAGGTGCATGGGGCTCCAAGGGGGTGGCTGTCTGTTCTGTCGTCCTTTGTACCTTAAAGATGGTGAGATGTGCATTTAATGAATGGCTTTTTGCTGGGATGGGGCTTTGTCTCAGACCATAAAGCAGATGCAGCAGAGGATGCTCGAACTCAAAAAGACTCTCCAGAAGGAACTGGTAAGTGCCCCTCTGGTCCCTGCAGCCTGTGCCCTCACTGGCTCTCTGGTCTTCCTGGGGTCCCTTGCTGCCTGGTGATGCTCGCCTCATGCCCCCACCTCGGATGATTGCAAGAGGTTTCTGGAAAGCCCGATGTTAGCTGGTGGGACAATGGCTCTGCCAGTTTGAACATGCCTCTGAAAAGTAGCTTTGTGACTTTGGGCACTGCCATCCTTCTCTAAGCCTGTCTGTGCCCTGAGAAGTCATTGAGGTGTGCACCTCAGGTGAACAGCAGAGTGCCATGCCCAGACGTAGGAGAGCAGCGCCTCTGCCCTTTTGGGGGGTGCTCACTGCCCCAGACGTGTCCTGATACGGGTGAAGGAAATGCCTGAACTCCCCCAGATGATTTCTGTCCTTCCTCTCAGAGCCCCTCCCCCCCCAGGGGCTGAGCCTTCTTCCTTCCTGGGCGAGGCTCCCTCCTGCTACTGTGTGCAGGGGCACGTGAAGGAGCAGTGGGGGTCACAGGTAGGGCCAGCTGACTCTCCCAGGAGATTTTCAGACCTGTCATGAGGGGTTCAACGTAGCATCTTTCCATTTGGCTTTCAGAAAATCAGACCCGACAATGAGCTCTTTGAAGTCCGGGAGAAGCCTGGCCCTGAGATGCCAAACATGGCTCCTTCTGTCACAAATAACACTGACCTGACTGATGCCCGCGAGATCAATTTTGAATACCTGAAACACGTGGTTCTGAAATTCATGTCCTGTCGAGAATCTGAGGTAAAGGGCTTGTGAGTTGCCTTTTGGGTACTGAGGGCTTGGCTCATTCGTCCCAGCCTCTCCTGGCTTCCCACCAAGTCCATGTCTGTCTTCCTCTCACACGGTCTGATCTGACTGCCAGGGTGGGTACTTGGTCATTTCTCCAGCTGGCACAGACCTCATTGCAGCAAACGGGGACTGAGAAGGGGATTGGCTCCTGGGAGGCCGTGTGGGCTGGGTGCTGAACCTGCCCCGCATTCCTCCATCCTGCTGAAGAGCAGGGGAACTGCTGTGGATGTCCTGGGAATCTTCCAGTTCCCGGAGGAAGAGATGGAGGGAAGAAAACCGGTCATTGTCAGAACTGAGGAAGCCCAACTTTGCCCTCCAGTAGGGAGCAGACCCAGGAAGCGCCATTTAGACCTCCGACCACCCCCTCCACCACCACCAAGGCCCATGGCAGCAAAACTTACTTTCTTACAGGCTTTTCACCTTATAAAAGCTGTGTCTGTGTTGCTGAACTTCTCGCAAGAGGAAGAGAACATGCTCAAAGAAACCCTGGAGTATAAGGTAGGTCTCCGGCCTGCCGTCTGGCGCTTAGAAACTGTCGTTCGCAAGCCCAGCAGCGGCGGTGGCGGGGAAGCTGGCCCACAGCTGCCTTGGCGGCATCCACAGTGAACTCTTTCCCAGCGGTACGTACTGAGGACGTGCCTTATGCACACACAGCTGTGCTGTGGGCTCCACCAACAGGCTTCATGTCTTCCAAGGCATTTTCACTGATAGTGCTAACATCTGCAGGTCCAGGTCTGGTCCAGCATCCAGACCTTTAAAAAAACATTTTATTCAGGGCAGCCCGGGTGATTCAGCGGTTTAGCACCACCTTCAGTCCAGGGTGTGGTCCTGGGGACCTGGGATCGAGTCCCATGTCGGGCTCCCTGTGTAGAGCCTGCTTCTCCCTCTGTCTATGTATCTGCCTCTCTCTCTCTCTCTCTCTCTTATGAATAAATAAATAAAATCTTTTAAAAAAATAAATAAAATAGGGATCCCTGGGTGGCGCAGCGGTTTGGCGCCTGCCTTTGGCCCAGGGCGCAATCCTGGAGACCCGGGATCGAATCCCACGTCGGGCGCCCGGTGCATGGGGCCTGCTTCTCTCTCTGCCTGTGTCTCTGCCTCTCTCTCTCTCTGTGTGACTATCATAAATAAATAAAAATTTTAAAAAAAAGATTATATTAAAAAAAAAAATAAATAAAATAAATAAATAAATAAATAAATAAATAAATAAATAAATAAAATAAAAGATTCAGAAAGTACCTGCCGAAGTAATAGAACAAAAAGAAATTGTTAAAGCAGAATTACCTGCATTCCCGTACCTTGTTCTTCCACTACTGTTTTCTCTGGTTCCCTTCACATAGTCAGAATGGGCTCCAGGCCCTGCAGGCTGGTTCCCACAACCAGCGTCTGCACCACGGAACTCACGGCAGGCCTCAGAACTCATGGCAGGCCTCGTAGGGCGTCGGGCCACAGAGGCGGCTCCAGGATGGGGAGGGGGTTGCCTTCAGCTTCCTGTGCACCTAATCCTGATGCTCATCTCAGGAGCCTTTCTGTTTCAAACAGATGTCTTGGTTTGGGTCCAAGCCAGCTCCCAAGGGCAGCATCCGGCCATCCATCTCCAACCCTCGGATCCCATGGTCCTAGATGGAAGTACCGACAGGCGGAGCTCCATGCAATGACACTTTTTCTGTGAAAAGAACACTGACACACCAGTCTGGGTGGGTTTTTAATCACTGTAACTGCAGTATTTTGTACAAGCGTCCAAACATTGTTTACAAGACTTAAGGCCCCCTTCCCGACAGACTGATCTGAACTTGAGGAGGTGGCTGATCCTGTGTCATTGTGCTCACCAAACGGAAGGGTCCCGGCACTACCCACATTTCCACAGTGCTGCTAAAATTCCAGCTCTGGCCAGCACCCCTCTGCACCTGAGTCCTCTGTGTTAGCCTTAGAGCTGAAGCCATTAGCATCTGTCAGAGAAGAGGCACCTGACCCATCCTGTGGTGATGAGGCCCTTTGAAGCGGTGCCCAGCAGACCCACCTGCTTGTGCCACAGAGAGCCAACTCACTGGGGTGGCTTTCCAAAATTCCCCTTCCCTGTTAGCATGTTTGGGTTCAGATGAGATAGAAGAGGCTTTTTAACCCTTCCTCTCCAGAAAACATTATTTCACCTTGTTTCTCAAACCACCCAGAACTTGGGATGTGTACATCTTTAAGGTACTCTGGGGCCAGTGTGGATTAATGAATATGCAACTTTCTGGCAGTATCTCATTTTACTGAAAAAAACTAGCAAATATATAAAAAAAGATCCTTAGTACCAAATACACTCAATTGCCTTTTTAATGAATGTACTTGTCATGGATAGGTTGCTGGTAAACCATTTTAAACTATTTTTTATAGCTAAAGTTCTTCGCTATTATAAACATGTCTCTGTATTATAAAAATCCATTTAACTGGTGTTCCTAAAGGCAAATCAGAGCATCGGGTGGAAATTATTTCTAAGATTAGAATTCCTTTCCCTTTTTTAATTTCACTAGCATTCTGTGGTCTCTGCTTCCCTCTGAAGCAGTGGTGGTGTTTCATTTGCTTCCCTCTTAATTCTG
Organism: Nyctereutes procyonoides; assembly: GCF_905146905.1. Lineage (NCBI taxonomy): Eukaryota > Metazoa > Chordata > Mammalia > Carnivora > Canidae > Nyctereutes > Nyctereutes procyonoides. The sequence goes on from NW_026575020.1 coordinate 40,215,122, forward strand.
GTAGAAGACTGAGCAAATGCTAATCACATGTCTGCTATGGTTAAGGACAGTCTGGTCCACTCAGAGGAAGCAGCAGCTGTCCCTCCCCCATCCTTGACCAAAACCTGGGAAGTGGTCTGCCTTGTATGTGGAGCTACCACCTTCCCCCCTCGCCCTCCCCCTGCATATTTAAGATGACACTGCATTCAGATACGGCCTCCAGACAGCCCCCAGCTGGTTACAGTGCTGGACAGCATGCAGGTGGCTCTGGTAGGGACCGGTGACAACTTGCTTTGTTATTTTGGATAATCCACAGTATGGAATCCAAAGAGAGAATGTTAATTGATTCCATTTGATATAAGTTGCACTGGTTAAATAAAAAGCTGAGTTAATAACTGGAGCTCCCAAATTTATTTTCAGTTATTCAATGATGTAAAGTTGTTTCTCAGAAATGCTTAGGGTTAAAATATATAAACTTTATCTCACAGGCAAACAAGGATTTGCAGAGCTAAAGTACTACATTTCCACAGACCTAGAAGTACCAGGGAAGGGCAGCATCCCCGTCATCCCAGCTAGGCTCTCTGCCACCTGAGCAACCCATTGTCCAGTTACCTACCTCCTCCCGTGGCTCCTCCCCGCAGATGGCTTTCCTCTGCTTAGATGTTATTTTGCATTTATCTCGTGGGGACACAAGACAGGAATTCCTTCTGTTCTATAATTTTGGCAAGAGGTAGCTTTTCCAGCTGTTCCAGGAGAATCCCCAAATCGGGTGGTTCAGGGCTTGCCCACAACAACTGTGACCCTGTGGTGGGAGCCCCATCCCACTCTGCTGTGGCCTCTCCAGCCCCGGAGCTGGTCTCCCTCTGCCCCACCCACATCCCCCAGCAGCTGTAGGTGTAGCTGTGGGGCCAGCACTCAGCCTGGACTTGCTTCGGGAGGATTCATTCTGATTAGGCTTTCCTCCTGCATGTTGAATTTCCTTCAGCTTTAAGAGGAAGAATGGAGTAAATATTCCAAGTGATTTAATGCACTTTTACTTGTATAAAATGTTGTAAGAGACAGTATGTATAGCCCCTTTATATGAGCATTGGATTTGGATCTCTCCGTGTTGTAACTAGGAGTTGTATTATCTAAAACTGCTGTAGAAAATTCATTTGTGGTGTCACTTTTTGATTAAAGCTCTTTAATCCATATGCAACTACAGTGGGTTTTACTTGATAGTTTGGTGTATTTGACCAATGACATTTAGTACATTGTGCCTCATATTTAATACTCCAAGACAAACTACATGGACTACAGAACAGACCTTCCAGTTTGGTGAGCAGAGGTGTGGGGACAGCGGCTTGTGGGTTGGTCAGCAGAGAGCTGGGGAGGGCCACATGCTCAGAGCCTGGAAGCTCCGTGTCCTTCCCCCTTACACTCCCCGGTGCATCTCTTCCATCTGGCTGCTCCTAAGTATATCCTTTTATGAAAAACCAGTAACCTAGTAAGTACCAGAAGGGGGATAAGGGGAGACAACTCTAGAACACTTGTCTTTCAGAAAGCATCCCCCAGTTTAGGTAAATCTATGTGATTTAATGAAGCCAGCAGCCCAGTGGTACTTCCCAGGAATGGTGGGGTTTCTGCAGAGGAATTGGAAGGATTGTGTCACTTGGGTCCATGTCTTATCTCCAAGGACCACATCAGTGGGGCCCTTTAAGAGGATATAAACTGGGACACTTGGGTGGCGCAGCAGTTGAGCGTCTGCCGTCACCCCAGGGCGTGATCCTGGAGTCCCGAGATCAAGTCCCGCATGGGGCTCCCTGTGGGGAGCCTGCTTCTCCCTCTGCCTGTGTCTCTGCCCCCCCCTCATGAATAAATAAATAAAATCTTTAAAAAAAAAAAAAAGAGGGATCCCTGGGTGGCGCAGCGGTTTGGCGCCTGCCTTTGGCCCAGGGCGCGATCCTGGAGACCCGGGATCGAATCCCACATCGGGCTCCCTGTGCATGGAGCCTGCTTCTCCCTCTGCCTATGTCTCTGCCTCTCTCTCTCTCTATCATAAATAAATAAAAATTTAAAAAAAAAAAAAAAGAGGATGCAAAGTGCAGTTCCATGTGCTGAAAAGGTCAGAAAAACATCTTTGCTCTTCAGAGAAGCTGGCTGTTGGTGGCTAGAAAACACAATGTTTCTTCTGTATTTAAACTTGTCAGCGTCTCGATAAGTGTTCCTGCCACACAGCCCAAGCCAGGGCCAGGAGATGGTGACCAGGCCCTTCTGGGGTACACTCCCAAAAGATACCAAGTGTAGTCACACAGACTAAAGACTTTTAAAGCCTAGATCAATTACTGAATGTTTGGCACTTTATTAAATAAGCTCCAATATTACATACAAATCAAAAGAGTAAAACCAATAGTTACTTGGCAAAATCTGTCTGCTTAGCAGCCAGTAGCACCGCGCCCAGGCCTGAGGTACTGGTGCGGTAGGAGGGCGGTGGGACGCTCCACAGGGGCACATCCACCCCCCACATCAGTTTCTCACCCACCACCATCCGGTTCAGTACTCACTTTATATACAGGAAAACACACCACGGAGTACATACTAATAAGCCAAGAGCTTTATTGATGCAGCAGGCACTTTACAATGAACCCAAGAGAGCCCGTCTTCTCTGGGAAAACGGGATGTCTGTACAAACCCTCCGTTTTACTACTTCAAAAAAAACAAGCTCTCCCTTTTACCACAGCCCTTGGATCTGTATGTGCCCAATCATCCCTCCCCCATTTGAAATAGGCAGAGCACACAGGTACACCCGACCAACGCTGGCCAGCCACCCCAGTAGACAGTTACAATGTCAGTTCTGTGTTACTCATGGACAAAGGCATAGACTATCAGATCCTGCAAAGGATTTAGGAAACAATTTCTCCCTCCACCTCGAAAATAAAATACACTTCAGCGGATGCATGTCCTGAAATAGTTTAGTTGGGAGTTCCTAGGAAGATGGTCCATTGTCAATCCCTTCTTCGTCAGCCTGTGCATCCAAAATTCTTCTCAAGGGAACATGAGTCCTTTTTTTTTTTTTTTTTTTTTTTAAACAGTCTTTCTTGCTGTAAGAACTCTTATAATGGAGCCTAGTCCTCCTACTGCTAATGCCTGTGGGGGCAGGAAAAGGAAAGGAGTCAAATGAAACCTGGCTGGCCAAGGGGTAGCCCGGCTTGCCAGGGGAGATGGGACTGGCACCCCCGGACCTAGGTCCCACCATGTCACCGATCCTCTGGAAATGGGTTCCTGCAAGAGCAGTTAGGAGGTAGCAAGAGAGCCCACATCCTAAGCACGGAGCTGGAGCCAAGGCTCCTGAAGTGCTGCTGGCTCCCAGCAGCAGAACTGGGCTTGGGACCATGGTTACCAAGCACACACAGCACAGCTCCCCCCAAGCCTCCCTTCTGATGCTGTTTCCAGGCTGCCCTCACTACCCTGGACACTTAAGATATGAGCCCATTCCAGCTGCCTCCCCAGGCCCTCCTTAGAAACGTCAGTGGGGCTCAGCACCAGGGACCAAAGGGTCTGGCCTCCACACCATGCAGAGGGCTTGCTCAGTTCCGAGTAGCACAGCCACTAGACCCTCCCCAAAAAAAGCCCAGGAGAGTTCACCTTCCGGCTGAGCAGGCCCAGCACACCCAGCAATAGGGCCAAGGGCCACCAGAAGAGCCTAGCACCGAGGCTGTCCAAGTGGCTGACCCCTCAAAACTCAACAGAGCCTTCTGGAAGGACGCAGCGTTAGTACTAGCCTGGTCTGCTATAATGATGAGCAAGCTTCCTGTACCTCTACAGGGCCGGGGGACGTTGGCACACAGGCAGGACACAGGCTAGATGAAATGCCTCGCTCTTGTATCGACCTGAGCAAAGGACAGGCACAGCTTTTTGTGCCTCAGGTGGCTGAAGGCCCTATTCGGTGAAAGCCAGGCTTCTGCCACTGCCTGCTCTGGCCTAGTGAGGATGAGGCCAGAGCAGGAAGCTCCCAGCGGCAGCTGGGGGCTCAGCCTGCGTTCCTGAGACCCTCCCCAACCACCATCTCCACCAATGGGAAGCAGCTGCCTTCGCTGACGCAAAGAGAGTATTCTGAAGCCCCAGCCACAAGCAAGCCTGCGTCCCTCCCACCTGGGACTCCCTGTCTATCTCACCATGCAAGCCCATGACACGCCTGGCATAAATCAGCAGCTAAAGCAATTCCCATTACCAAAGCCAGTGAACCCTACCAGGTGCTTCTATGGAAGAAGTGAGTGACCAGAGTCGTCCTAGACTGCTGTTCGTGGAGCCCCTTACTCTCTCATGCCTCTCAGGCTGTCCTCTGGCCTGCGCACGTGAACCCCAGGGTGGGGGTAGGTCAGCAGGCCACCTGTGTGGGCGGTGCATTCACATACCTTTTCGTGCCACTGGAGTAGCACAGCGCTGCTGTTTTCTGTGGGCTTCTCAAACCCTTTATAAATGTACTTCATTAGCAAGTCAATGCCGTTTCTGTCCAGCGACTGCACAGCCTGCTCAATCTCACTGCTCTTGAAATTGGTAAGCACCTTCAGCACCACGCCCTGGGCTCGTTCCTGTGAAGGAGAAGGAGGCAGCGATGCCCAGGGCCAAAGCCCAGGCACAGGAATGCCCCACCAACTGGTCAGAATTCTCAGAAACACTGACCAATTTCTGACTTGTCTGGGCTACTTGCAAAATAAGTGTGCTCAAATCCTCTCATTTATTTACATGTCAACATATCCCTTCTTTATGCCCATAAATTCTTCCACTAATCTGGGGGAGAGTGAGTGGTTTACTGGGGAGAAACCTGCCTCTATGACATGGGCCGGGCCTCAGATGCCACCAGATCACAGCTGTTTTCTTAACACGTCTATTTTCTTCACAGGTGTAAGAAAAGCTGCAGCCTCCCTCTGCACTCACCCCAGTAACACGGGGGCCATTTCCCCCCACCAAGGAGATGCAACCGCTGCTGACATCACCATGCTGTCACAAGATGGCAAAACCCCAGCTTCAGAGAGACCCCTCTCCCTGAACCCAAGTTCAGACAGCTTCTAAGCAGCTGTGATGCAGTAAGCATCTTCTGCCCTTCTTTTTAAAAGGCAGGAAATCTTGACTGAAAATCCTTATGCAAATAAAGCCTATTCAAAAACCTTTAAAGCAGAAACACTGCTAAGTCCCATGTGGCAAGCTAATTTAGAGTTTTGCTAAGCAGTAAGGGCTGGGCCAACCTCTCACCCCCATGAGGCCCTGGGGAGGAGTGAATGTTTCTTTGGGGAGCTTTTACTATAAACATAGACAGTTTTGATGTCAGGAGTGCCAGGAGGCTTCCATGGAAGCACTGCCCAGTGCCAACTCACTCTCTTGGTAGATCCTCACTGAGGTGGACACAAAACAGACGCTGTCTGGAGCCCCAGGGAGCCCTCAGCTGCGGACACAGACAACCACAGCCCTGGTGCGAGCACCACCCAGCAAAGCGGCAGCATGATCCCTTTACCTTCACAGCTTGATTCTTGGTGTTGACGGGAGAGTTCCGCAAGGCTGCATGGAATGCCCGAAGCATGTCCCCTGTGCATCACCACCAGTTAAGGATGGCTCGGCTCAAGCATGTCCACGCTTCTATTAATGAACTCATTTCAAAAACAGCTCAAAGGAGAAGAGTCAAATGACATTCACATCCACCACCACCCCACACACACACTTCACTGCAGCTTCCAGGTGGCCACAGCCCATTTAGAGAGTAGCCTACAGTCTTCCTGAGCCACACAAAGAATAGAGAGCACCTCTGCCAATTGTGCAAGTCTCTCGTTCTGCTGCCCCCCAAAACACATTTGGACACTTCTCCCCTACCATGGAAGGCAGAAGCAAAGCAAGTGCCCTCTGGGGGTGACCTGCAATAGAATCTGACTGAGCTCACTTGCACTTGCTTGGTACTGGGCACCATGTCTGCCCTGCTGGGTCCTCACAATGATGTGAGACTATCCTTCTCACATTCTCATTCTCAAAAAGGAAGAACAAAGGCACAAATGGAGGTCTCCTCTTTATCCACTGTTTCATTGGTTAAGCTGCTAAAGAAATTAAGATGTGCTAAAACTTCTATCTTCCAAGACCTATCCAGGTCTGTGAGGTCCCACCTACTAAGAGGGAGATTTATTCATTTAAAGCTTTTTCCCAAAATATAAGCCAAGCCTCCCCTCTCCCCTCAACCTTAGTTGCAATCTTGACACATTCTTTGCTGAGTTCTGAATACACAGCACTCAAAAGAAAATGACAATCTGGGTTAGGTCCCCAAAGGTGACACCTATTTTAAACTGAATTACATCAGCCAACTTTCATTTCCTCATCTACAACACTGGCTTCAGCCAAAAAGCTTCAAAAATAGAATAAGGAATGGCTTCTGCCCAAACAGGTCTCTACTCCTGTTTGTGCAGTAAATCCTACGTGTGAACAGACAAAGCCACCGGAGCAAAGCCCAGACCCATCTTCCCTAATATGGGCTCCATCTTGACTAAGCTGGGCCCACACCACCCAGGAGCCACTCCTGCTGAGCTCCCAGCTCCCTGCTGGGCCCTGATGCACCTTCCACAATGGAGGCAGCCCACTCCTTGTATCTGCTGGCTTTGGAATTCCTTTTCCTCCCAGACAAGGGCCAGTCTGGTGTCAGCCACTGATAACTTCTACCTTGGAACTGTTTTCTGATTTGGCGTTCCAGAGCAATTAATTAACAGAGACTCGGGAGTTTAAAAGAAGTGTAGGCTGGCTCTCTTCACTAACCAGTTGGCTGGAAAACAAAATCATTCAAGAGATGGATGGGGAGGGGCAGGTGAACTAGTCTGCAGGGGCAAAGAGTCGCTGCTTTAGTTACCTCTGTACCAAGCAATCACTGTAAGTGTTGATGGATACAGAGCCTTTACAGCTTGGGGGATATCTGGGGAAAAGGGAACGCATAGCATTTATCAAGGTGGCCTCCGTGCTCAGCTCACAGAACGGGCTGTGGAGGCTACAGACCACTGCCCCTCGTCTCCTCTAGATCAGAATTTCTCAACCACAGCACTGACATTTTAGACCACACAACTGATGTGAGGTCTGCATGACATGGTGTTTAACTGCATTGTGATAATCAAAATATCTCCAAACAATGCCAAATTTCTTCAGGGGGAGGAAAAAGTGCAAAAATGTTCAAAACCACTGCTTTGGACAGATCCCTAGTCCTGAGGACCAGAAGGTTCTTCAGTGAGGAAAAAAAGGAATGAGTATTTTAAAAATCCCTACAAGGTTTCAGCTCCTGTGCCAGGTGCTTTCACATGCCATCTCAATACTTCAAACAACTCTCATTTGAAAGGCGATGCATTTGAGACTCAGAGAAAGGAAACGACCTGCCAAAGTCACAAAGCTAAGCTGTCTAGCTGGCCTTCAAACCCAGGTATACCCAACTCCAGAGCCAAGCTTTTTCTACAATCCCCTGCTGTCCCTCTACCCACATACCCCAGCTACATGTCTAGGACAGTTGCTGTGTGCCCAGCACTGTGAAGCTTCTGCAATGTTGTTGTGATGCTCCCATGGAAGTTTTAAGGCCATGGTTCCCCTCCTTTTCTCAGAAAAGGATGCTGAGGTTCAGTTAGGGTATGAGGTCATAGCACGATAGAGTGAAGTCTGTGTGGATACACGGCCCACGTTCTAGTTCATCTGTCTGAATTCCTACCATGACTCGATTGCCTATCGAAGGCAGTAAGAAAGGCCTTCTCCTCCCTACCTTCCCCCACTCCAACCAATCAATCTCTATCTTCACTCCTCTGGTCTCTATTCTAAGACTCCTAAAAGCCTGTTCTACAGTTTAAGTCAGTGATCTAATATTAAGTCCAATAACTGGTACATGGTAGGGACTCAGTAAATACCAGTTCCTTCTTCCTCCCTCCCTGGGCTCCACAATTGTCAGGATCTCAGTTCTCACCTGCTAACCTCCTTTTCCCCAATCCCAAGAGATATACTGTCCATGGTAACAAGGTTTCTGACACTGTCACTAGTGGAGAAACTGCCACCAACTGGATGTGCTAAACCTAGGCCTCCAAGCAGCCTCAAGGAACCAATCACTAGTCCGAGGGCGTACCAAGAGATGACCTTCAACAAGTCCCTGCAGCACCAGGACCAAGACAGCAGATAACCAGACCTTGTTCTCCCCATCTGTGGATGGTACTGGGCCAGAAGCCTGACGTTGGAGCCTTCTTGGTACTGCCTGCCCATGAGCCAGGTCCTGCACCAGAATGCAAAATCAATCTTCCCTCACGAGGGTCATCCTCATGACCCCATTTCACCAATGGGGTAAATAAGATGATCCTGATAGCACAGAAAATACAAGTTTGAATCCTCACCTTTGAAAATACATTCCTGTTCAAACAAAGAAAGTCTGAAGGTTTTTGTTTCAAAGGCACATTGGCGGAACACTGCAGGACTCCTCCCTAAGGTAGTCCATGGGCCTGACTTCCCAAGCTGAGTCAACTGATTAAACACCCAGAACCTGATTTATATACACATGAGCCTCCAACCCTGCCCTGGCAAGTGTGGGGGAGGGGTAGGCACTTCCCGTAACACCATTTGAATAAAGAATAATCCTTCCTGTGAGAGTAAGTCAGTTTCCTGTGCTCAAACTGCTAAGGGACTAAGCAGGCTGTGACAACCACCTCTATTTTTAATCTTGTTTTCTAAATGCTTGCTTTCTGTGGCCACAAGAATAGTCACTTCCAGACATGAGGCTCTACTTTTACATTTCACTTGATGCTGTCTGGTTTTTCTCAGCTCTAAACTACTAGTTTTTCCCCACTGCTTCCTGCACAAGAAGGCTATTTCGGGGAAGGAGCCAAAAGTCACTTGTTGAACGTGGCTAAGACATCAGGGTCCACAGCCCAGGGTGTCCACAGGAAGCAAAACAGGTGGAAAAGAGTGGCATGAAGTTGGAGGGTCAGACTGATTCTGGGGTGGGAGATGCACAATCTCTCACCTTAGGGCTGGACTAAGCCTGCAGCCCTCCTTCTCCTTTGGGTCCTTCCTACCCCTCAGCCATCCCCCCACCTAACTTCGTAGGGTGACTGTGCCCGGGAGCCGTCTAAGGCAGCTCAATTACTTAGCGGGACTCCCCTCGGCCCCTCCCGCCCATCTGGCGCGAGAATGGCCCCATTTCCTGCAAGGGAGGGATGGAGTGAGGGGGAGCCCAAGGAACGGTCAGTCTGAGGGGATGAGGAGACAGAAGGGGAGTAAAGAGGCCAGGCCTCGCGGAGGAGTGGAGGGGCCTGCGGGGCTGCAGGTGCGTCGGGAGTGCTTCTGCGGCTGGCGAGCCGGCGGGTCCAGCCGGGTCTAGGGGCCGCGCTCCTGAAGGAGGCTCCGAAGGCCGGAGCCCGGACAAGGGGACTGGAGCGGCCGCGTCAGAGGGAAGGGAGGATACATGCACTGAGGGAACCTGAGAGGAGCCGGATCGGAAGGCACTTGGGAAACGGACCTCAGGGGCCCGGGAAGTAGGGGGGTAGGGAGGCCGGCCTGAGGGACACCCGGGCCGCTGCGCTGGGTAAGGATATTGCCGCAGAAGGCCATCCACCTCGCTAGGGTCCGGGCCTGGCTCGGCCGCCGCCGCCGCCGCCTCCTCCTGTTCGTCCACGAATTTGTTCTCGTCAAACTCGTCGATGTCCACCCGACGGAAGCGCGAGGACAGCGTGTTCCGGGCCATGGCGGGGACTCGGCGCCCGCTCAGCCGGCTCCGCTCCGGGTCCGACCTCGGATCTACTCCGCTCGGAACCGGCTCAGGATCGGGGGCGGGAAGCGGCCGCCCGGCGCCTCCTCCAGCTCCTCCGCGCGCAGACGCCGCCGCCCGCCCACTTCCGCGCTATGCCGGAACCGGAAGTGTCGGCGGGCAGGAGGGGCGGAGCCTGCTGGCGGCGGGGTTGGAAGCGCCCGAGAATCCCCTTGTTAGTTACTACCCCGGTAGCCTTCAGTCCGGCTCTCAGCTTCGGGGAACCTCATTCTTGCCATCTGAGCAGCGGGCACTACGTCCCCACCCAGCCTAGCATCGTGGACGCCATAACTGCGCTCGGCTTCCTTTCTGAACCCGAGGAGACCCTGGCCCTGCAAGGGGCCTGCGCGGACTCGGCCGCGGAAGCGGGGTGGAGCCATCACTGCCCAGACTGAGGCGGCACGGGCACCCCCGCAAGTGTAATGGTCACCTGACCTGGCAGGTGGGGGGTGAGGAGAGAAAGATGACCCTGAGGTCACCATCCTGACATAAAGGGCGAGGTCTGGAGGCTAAGAAGTCATTTCCGGCTGGAGAGGCATATCCTGGTGGGAAGCTGAATCACCTAAGTATGAGATGGGAAAAGACGGGATCTGGGTGACGAAGGGTAGGGGCAAGAACGACTCTGTGGTTCCAGGATTGAGTGCCTGGGCAGTGGCCTGCGGGATTCTCTTAATAGGCCTTAACCATGGGATGCTTGCGTGGCTCAGCGGTCGAGCGTCTGCCTTCCGCTCAAGGCCTGATCCCGGAGTACCAGGAACCAGCCCCACACCACATCGGCCCCCTGCTGTGAGCCTGCTTCTCCCTCTGCCTATGTCTCTGCCACTCTCTGTGGGTCTCTCATGAATAAATAAATTAAAATCTTTATTAAAAAATCGGCCTTAACCTCAGATTAAATTGGATCTTTGTTTTCATATAATTTTCCTTTTTTAAAAGATTTTAAGTAATCTCTACCCCCATCATGGGGCTGGAATTTACAATCCTGAGATCAAGAGTCACATGGTGTACAGACAGCCAGGTCCCCTGAATTGTACTCTTTAATAAAGGCCAAGGCTTAATGAAATATGACTCGCTTTTATTGTTGCAAATACTTCTCATTGAATTGTGTCTACAGATCAAAAAATTATTGCCAGATTATGATGCTACCTAATTTTGGGTGCTAAAGATACAGACTTAGCCCTGGTGGTCCAGCGGTTTAGCGCCGCCTTCAGCCCAGGGCGTGATCCTGGAGACCCAGGATAGAGTCCCCACGTCAAGCTCTCTCTGTGTTTGCCTGCTCCACCCTCTGCCTGTGTCTCTGCCTCTCTCTCTCTCTCTCCCTCTGTGCCTCTCATGAATAAATAAATAAAATCATTTTTTAAAAATGTAAAAATAAAGATACTCATGCTGGGAAGTAGGTGCTGAATAAAAGTCTCAGGGTCCTGGAAACAGGCAAAGCCCACTTGCCCTTCAGCTCCATTCCTTGAAAGAAATGGAAATTTTTGTGACCCAGGCAGGCCACAAGACAGCAGAGATATCAGAATTTCCTGGTCAGAAGAAACTTTAAACCAGAAATAACCCATTTTACAAGTAAGGATATAGCCCCCGAATAGACTGGTGAATGAAATAATGGCCCTGCTTGACTGTGAATCTCCTGGTCACGAAGGCAGAATTTTAAAAGTCTATACTGTCAGGGATGACCGCATGCTGAGGGTATAAAACCATGCAGTGCCTGGCAGTACCTTAGATAAAGCGGTCAAGAGATGTCCCTGAGGAGGTGACACTGATCAAGGACCTGAAGAAGTGAAGGAAGAAGCCAAGCAAAGGCCCAGAGACAGAGCAGGCTTGGTATATTCCAGAAACAGGCCATACTAAAGTACAAGAGTGAGAAGAGATGAGATGGAAGTGAGGGGTGGAGGGGTGGAGGGGTGGTGGAGGTTTTGTAGGTTGAGGAAAGGATGTAGTCTATCTCGTGGGACAACACTGGAAATTCTGGGCAGTGACCTGAGCTGACTTAAGTTTGAAAAGGATCCATCTAACATCCATCTTGAGAACAGATGGGAATAAGAATTAAAAGGTGATGTAAAAGGTGACACCAGAGCACCTGGGTGGCTCAGTGGTTAAGCATCTTCCTTTGGCTCAGGTCATGATCCCGGGGTCCTGGGATCAAATCCCACATCGGGCTCGCTGTAGTGAGCCTGCTTCTCCCTCTGACTATGTCTTCGCCTCTCTGTGTCTCTCATGAATAAATAAAATTTTTAAAAAATAAAAGGTGATAGCCTTTTATTTCCTGGTTGGTGACACCAGGAAAGCCTGGTGTCACCAACAGCCTAGGTGACAGGCAATGGTAGCTCAGGCTAGGAGGTGCCAATAGGAATGGTGGGAAGATGTTGGGTTATTCTGAAAGTAGAGGCTGCAGAATTTGCTGGTGTGTTGCATGTGACATGTAAGAAACAAGAGTCACAGATAACTTCAAATTTCAGAAAGATGTACACAACCATTAGCCCTAAAGAACTTTAAACATTTGGAAAATATGACAGCAAAGTACCTGTGCACTATTCAACTTCCTTTTAAGACTAACCCATGCCAAAATAGTCCTCTGTCCTCTCTTCCCCACACGCATTCACTTCTTGGAAGCCTGCCTCACCATGGTCTGCAGTAATGCTCATTAATTCATTCAGTCAACAAGCATCCATGTGTTGGGCCTAGAGACTAGATAAACCAAGCCAGGTGTCAGCCATGGTTCTACCAGCGAACTTCCAGGCTGGTTGCAAAGACAGACACAAAAACGTTTTACTTCAGCATATTTGGAGCTAAAGAGAGGATTGCACAGAAAGCTTGGGATATGGGGGATTTGACTGGCTCAGTCAGGACACTACTCTTGATCCTCAGGGTTGTGAGCCCCATGATGGATGTAGAGATTATCAAAAATAAATAAATAAATGACAACAAAACAAAAACAGCTTGGGACAAAAGGGAGGTAGTATCCCAGTTTAGTCCAAAGCTAAGGCCCATTGATAGAACTCCATAAAGAAATGGAAGAAGGCACCCTTGAACCTGACAGCAACAAGGGGGCAACTAGCCTTTAACTATTACTCCAAGAGGTATTGGTGCATCTTCTTTAATCTTGGAAAGCCTGAACACCTTCCCTGCTTTGTGAATTCTTCGTTAACTTTTAGGGCCCAAATCAAGTGTTCATTCCACCGGGAACATTAATACCAATGAAATTTTGACTGTTACACATTAGCTCTTCTGCTAAGAGTTTTCCATGTTCCTAATCCTCAAAAATACCCATTTCACAAGTGAGAAAACTGAGACTCAGAGAGGGGAAGGGATCTGCCAAGATGTCTCAGCGAGCACGAGGCAGCGGAGCAAGAATTTGAAACCGGGACGGGTTCACTAAAAAAAGGCCCTGAAAGCTCTTTCCCCTCCCACATGCTGCCTCCACTAGAACGTTTATGGAGTTGGGAGTGTAGCTGTCTGATCCCGCCTCTTCCTGCCCACTTCGTATTTTAAATAACTCCATAGCAGAAGCCTTGTGGGTTATCTCTGAAAATCCTCAACCCTCATGCGCTCCACCACTAGCGCCTAGTGGCGCCCAGCTCAGAACAGTCGACTGAGCATCCTGCACGGGTCTACCGAATGAATGAACGAACGAGTAAATGACTGAATGGACGAATTCGAGTCCTCACTGTGCCATCTCCGGGAAGCTGCCGGTCACCCCGGGCCTCGGTTTCCCCAAGTGCTCTGCTCAGGAGGTGAAGCCGACCCGAGCTATGGCAGGTGCGCGGCTCCGGCTCCTCAGGGCGGGGCTAGGTACCAAGGTACTCCCGGCGGGTGTCAGGGGCGGGGCTAGGGCTCCGACGCCGCGGAGCCATTGGCCGCGCCCGCCACCACCCGGCGGTAGTTTGGAGGTCAGCCCCGCCCCCTTCCTCTTTCTCTCGGCCTCTTTCCGGCGGTGGTAGCTGCGGATTGTGCCGACATGGTGAGGACGGTGGAATCGGGTGCCATCCGCCGGCTGGGGGGCTCGGGGCCTGGGGTGGGGAGCTCGAGGTGAGCACCGGGGTTCCATCCGCCAGCCAGGGCTGTAAGGAGCCGTGTGGAGTGGCCTTGCGTCGACACGGCGGGTCGGGTCACCGGCTCTCTGCCCGGGGCCGGGAGAGGTGAGGCCGCGCTGCCGGCGCCTCCCGCCTTCCCGTCTGCGGAATGGGGTAGCGGCCCAGCGTTGTGGCCGACCGCCTGGGCGAGGGCAGGCCCGCCGGGCCTCGGTTACCCTGCCCAACGCACGGCCTAGGGCAGTGATGAGGGGTCCCCAGTGCGCCATTTTCTGGGACTGGGCACGACGCAGGCGGAGGGGAGGATGGCCGCTGCCCGGGGAGGCGGCCTGTCCAATGTTTGACTCACACCTGTACTTGCGCTCAGGCTAAGATTAAGGCTCGAGATCTTCGCGGCAAGAAGAAGGAAGAGCTGCTTAAACAGCTGGAAGACCTGAAGGTGGAGCTGTCCCAGCTGCGCGTCGCCAAAGTGACAGGCGGCGCGGCCTCCAAGCTCTCTAAGATGTGAGTGAGGGGCGTACGAACTCCGCTTCTTTGGGTATGGGGGACACCTGTGCACCGAAAGTATGTGTGCATTTCCGAAGTTGGGTAAAGGAAGCGTTCGATTAAGTGCCAATTTATCGGGCCGAGGGTGGGAATGTCATGCCCTCCCCAGCCACCCTCTCCAGGCTCCCCTGCTCGCATCCAGCCGCATGGGATACCCGCTGTGTGATTTGCCTCTTACTTGCCTTGGACCATTTTGTCCTTTTGCCCGGGGTGCGCTTGCTTAGCTTCTCTCTGACTGGAGAAAGAACTGCTCGTCCCTGAAGACCCTTTTTCACGCTAACTTGAAAACTAACTGGACTCTTCCCCCCGCTCCCCCCCACCCCCAACACTTGATTTTTTTTTTCCCCCTCAACTTCCCTCACTTGGTAGATGGGTGCCTTTGTGCCCACGCCTCACTTGAGTTGTAGTTAATTTATTTATTTACGTGGATCAAGAATCAGGACTTGTGAAAGGGACATGGGTTTGGAGTCCGTCGAACTGAGCACGTTCGACACAAAAATGTGTCCACTTTTGCCACATCCTACCTGATGGGTGGGCTGGCTCAACACTGAGAGCAGTTGTGGAGTTTTTTCCTCTTTTACAAAATGGGCCCCCAACAACTGACCCGTGGTGCTGGGAGGGGGTTGGATGAGTTGGAGAACACACAAGTTGAAGCTTCAAGAGTAGGTTTACCAGCTGTCTACTCAGTGGCCCTCCCTCAGGCCCTCCCTCATCCCCACCATGCTACCCATTCAATGACTACAAATCGCTTCTTCCCAGCCTGTTCCTATGGTCATCCAACCCCCAATGCCTTTCTTTTCTTTTCTTTTCTTTCTTTTCTTTTCTTTCTTCTTTCTTTTCTTTCTTTCTTTTCTTTTATTCTTTCTTTTCTTTCTTTCTTTTCTTTCATGATAGAGAGAGAGGCAGAGACACAGGCAGAGGGAGAAGCAGGCTCCACTCCAGGGAGCCCGACGTGGGACTTGATCCTGGATCTCCAGGATCACGCCCCTGGGCCGAAGGGGGCGCTAAACCGCTGAGCCACCCAGGGATCCCCGCCCCAATGCCTTTCTACTTCTCAAATATCTTGTTTCTCTCTCCCCAAGTGGCCCTCCTGTCCAACAGACGAGGAACTGGCCACACATGCTGCCTACATTAAAAATCCAGGCCTTCAACCACCATAGCCATACGTGGCCAGAGGTTACTGTACAGAACAGCACAGACAGGGAGCTCTCTATCACCACGAAGTCTATTGCACAGCACAAACACAGAGCAGAGGCCTCACTTTTACCGCCCCAAGTGGTGCCTGGTAGGGGGTACACTCAGTGGAAGACAATTCTTCCAGACTAGCACTCTGCATGGTCCTAGACCCTGATCAAAGATTTTCAAACCGAATTTTCAGAAAAAGGTTCCCACACATAAATGTACACAAACCCAGGGGTGGCAGGGCCTCAGGTTAAGCTTAATCAGCTTGTGGCATGATTTCCCGCAGTCAGCTTATTCATGCTGGCATTGGTTAGGTCCTTATAGCTCAGGATATATAGCATGGGGTGGAAGATCTTTCCTGATCTGCCCTCCACTTCTGTTCAATATGAATACTATACAGCTTCTCAGCCCTTTCCCATCCCCACTCGTGGGGTATCCATCTCTTAGAATCTTCGGGCCTTACCCCCAGAACACCTTCCTCTTGGACTGGGTTAGGCAACTCTTGGGTGAATACGGATGAGCTGGAGAGGAATACCCCTGTCTTATGACGTCTGGGTCAGGTTCCGAATAAGATGACTTGGGGGAGGGTGGCTTTGTATGTCTCCACCACCTTCACAATGTGTCTGTTTTGTAGCCGAGTTGTTCGCAAATCCATCGCCCGTGTTCTCACTGTCATCAACCAGACACAGAAAGAGAACCTCAGGAAATTCTACAAGGTATGTCTGGACTGGGGGAGTTGGAGGGATGCTTAGCTGCAGGGTGCAAAGTTCCAGCCCTCCTTTGGCCAGAAGGGTAGTATGGAGATCTTCTAGGGTACGTGGGTCTGGGCTTTCCAGAGCCTTCCCAGCTTATAAATGGGTTTGCTTTTTTTTATTTTTAATGGGTTTACTTCTTTATTTTATTTTTTATTTTTTAAATGGGTTTGCTTCTTAAGCAGCATCTTGCCACTAGCAAGTCCTGCAGACTGCACTTTCTCAGGAAATCAACAGTGTGGGGAGAGTCTGGCTGGAGCCTTGGGTTTTGAATCCAGTTTCACTAGCTGAGTGAGTTTGGGCAGTCTGTGAGGATTAACTTCCAGTGTTTTAGTTTTCTTATTAGCACTGTGTCTGTCACTTTCAAGCACCTCATATTCTCATTTTTCTGGGTGTAGAGAGGTTATGTTGCCCAGAGTCACCCACAGGTAATGGAGTGATTGAGTCTGCATTCCAAACCATATCTTGGAGAGGGGGTGGATTGAGTGCTCCTGGGAGACTTCCATAGGTGTCTGGCCCCTCAGCTTAGGTGCGGGGTCTTGTCCTTAATATTGGTGTTACCAGGGCTTAAGCAGTGAAGCAGAACCACTAGGAGACTTTATATGTGTGTATACGTGCATTTGATTCATTACAAAGAAGTCGCCTATGTGACTGGTGTGGGGGGTGGCTAGCTAATAAAATAAGCAAATCCAAAATCAGGCCTCAGAGAACATCACGTGCAGGCTGGAACCCACATGGCACAGCTTGAAGTTGCTGTTCTCAGGTGGGATTTCTTGGGGAGAGCCTCTGCCCTGCATTAAAGACCTTTAAGCTGACTGAATCAAGCCTCAAATTACCCGGTATAGTCTTGCTTAATCTCAATTGATTAGGGGCTTTGAGTACATCTGCAAAATGGCTTCACATCAACATCCAAGTTGCTGGGTTTTTGTTTTTGTTTTTTTTTTTTTTAAGTTTTATTTATTTATTCAGAGAGAGAAAGGCAGAGACACAGGCAGAGGGAGAAGCAGGCTCCATGCAGGGAGCCCGATGTGGGACTCGATCCTGGGTCTCCAGGATCATGCCCCGGGCTGCAGGCAGCACTAAACCGCTGCGCCACCAGGGCTGCCCCAAGTTGGTATTTGAAGAGCTGGAGGCTTTGACATGTCAAAGCCATCATGGTGTGCCTGGGCTAGCTGCCTGGGGGGACACTAGTGTGTATTGTTGGGAGGGGGTGCTGCTGCCACCCCTGGGTTTGTGTACATTTATGTGTGGGAACCTTTTTCTGAAAATTGGGTTTGAAAATCTTTGATCAGGGTCTAGGACCATGTAGAGTGCTAGTCTGGAAGAATTGTCTTCCACTGAGTGTACCCCCTACCAGGCACCACTTGGGGCTGTAAAAGTGAGGCCTCTGCTCTGTGTTTGCACTGTGCAATAGACTTCGTGGTGATAGCTCCCTGTCTGTGCTGTTCTGTACAGTAACCTCTGGCCACGTATGGCTATGGTGGTTGAAGGCCTGGATTTTTAATGTAGGCAGCATGTGTGGCCAGTTCCTCGTCTGTTGGACAGCAGAGCTCTGAGGGCTTAGTAAACTTGAAAAGATGAGGCCCTGACCTGTGCTGCGGACAACAGGGATGCGGTGGACAGAGACTCATGTTTCCAAACCCACATCTTAAGAGTTCACCCTCATCTGCAGTTTGTAATTTTCTCCCCTGAGGCTGTTACCTCCCTTATCTCCCCCACCCCTGCCCTGTGCCCCCCCCCCCCCCACGGAGCTATTGGCATTTCTCCAGAACGCACCTGAGCTGCCATCTTTCAGGACTTTTGTGCATGCTGTTTTCTCCCCACTCCCCCTCTCTTGGTCGCTCAGGTTGTTTGCTTTCTAGGCTGTTGCCAGTCATTAGGTGAAACCTTTTTTTTTTTTTTTTTTTTTAAAGATTTTATTTATTTATTTATTCATGAAAGACACAGAGAGAGAGAGGCAGAGACACAGGCAGAGGGAGAAGCAGGCTCCATGCAAGGAGCCTGATGCGGGACTTGATCCCGGGACTCCAGGATCACGCTCTGGGCCAAAGGCAGGCGCTAAACCGCTGAGCCACCCAGGGATTCCCTAGGTGAAACCTTTTAAATATCCTTTCTCCTCCCCTTTCCCACTGGGCTGGGAGCTTCCTTGAGCAGGTACCAGGTCTGGTGCATCACTAGGTCAGCAGCCAGCACAGGGCCTCCCTACTGGGCTGAGTGTGCTACATCTCCTCACACTCGGGTCTGCAGATTAAAGCCTCCGCACCCCAGTGGCCTCCTTCAGTCACTTCCAGTATCTTCCCCATGCCCCCCAGCAGCTTAGTTCCAGCCTCAGGGGCTTCCTTAGCTGCCACCTAAACCCTGGTGCTCAGACTCCCCCTGCTCTTCCATCCATCACCCAGGGTAAGAAGTACAAGCCCCTGGATCTGCGGCCCAAGAAGACACGTGCCATGCGCCGCCGGCTAAACAAGCATGAGGAAAATCTGAAGACCAAGAAGCAGCAGCGGAAGGAGCGGCTGTACCCTCTGCGGAAGTATGCGGTCAAAGCCTGAGCGCTGGCGTTAATAAAACACAAACCACCTGGCTGGCACTGCTTTCTGTTTGCGGGTGTTTCAACTAACCATGCTGGGGAGGTCAGCTGCTCTACCCTGGTTGTAGTTACCAGGGTCGTGGTGGGTGTCAGCAGACCGCCTGCAGCTGCAGACCACCTGGCCACGGGGATCTGCTGGGTGCTCAGGTGTGGTTGCTTCGGACCTGTGATGTGGAGCTGCCCTCACTGTCCCTGCGGGACTTTATTCTGCCAGGTCGCATGTGCCCTGGCAGGGAGAGACCGGCTTGAGACCCGAGAGCCCGTTGCGGTGGTGGTAGATCTCAGAGGCGCTGGGGGATTTGATCATGCGGTGGACTTGGTATCTTGCCTGATCAGCAACTCCACAGACACCAAGAGTTTCCCATCTGGGGTGAAGGCGCAGGCATGGGCCACATCCAAGACTCCCTGCCAAAAGCATTTCACTGGGCTCTGGGGTGTAAGTCCTGCCTTGCCCCCACCCTTCCCTGACAGGCCTTTTAATACATCCTTGGGTGCTATGCCCACAGGCCTTACCTTCAGCGTCTCAATGCATTTTCCTGTGTTGCAGTCCCAGACTTTGACCTGGAAATAAAAACAAGAAGGGTTGGTTAGACCTCACCCCACAAGTCTGGCATCCTTGAAATCCTTTTGGGGGGAGTCCTAGCCAACCTCAATGTCTTGGTTTGGGTTTTGTTGTCTGCAAGGTATATTTGACATACCCAGCATAAAATCTGATGCAAAAATTACATGCAGTGCAATTTCCTTATCCCTGAAGCCGTGATGATTCTTAGAAATGCCAATGCCAGGGGCACCAGGATGGTGCAGTTAGGTGTCACTCTTGGTTTTAGCTCCCATCGTGAGTTTGAGCCCTGCATGGGACTCTGTGTTCAGTGGGGGGGAGTCGGTTTGAGATTAATCCCCTCTCTGCTTGCACACACTTTCTCCAAAAAATGTGAGTAGGTGCCTGGGTGGCTCAGTGTGTTGTGTCTCCCTTTGGCCCAGGTCATGATCCCAGGGTCCTGGGATTGAGCCCCACACCAGGCTCCCTGCTAGCAGGGAATCTGCTTCTTCCTCTCCTCCTGGCTCGTGCTCTCAAAATCTTAAATATTTTTTTTAAGGATTTTATTTATTCATGAGAGACACAGAGCTGAGGGAGAAGCAGGCTCCATGCAGGGAGCCCGATGCGGGACTCGATCCAGGGACTCAGATCACACCCCGGGCCGAAGGTAGGCACTAAACCGCTGAGCCACCCAGGCATCCCAAAAATTTTTTTTTTTTCTTTAATGTCCATGCCACTAGCATTTGGACCAGCATAGACCTTAGTGCCAGGTGCTAGGTTCAGAAGTGGTTGGCACCTGGGTTCTGCCCTTGGCACCTTCCTATTTAGGGCAAATAGGATGTGGATATTTCTAGACTGCTGAAGGCTCTGGTAAAGGAAGATGTTGGGATAGGAGATTGCCAGGAGGATGGGCCTGGTAGAGTGGGCTTACCATATGGGAGTAGCCAGCGCTGGCCAGCTGTGACCCATCAGGGGAGAAAGCTATGCTCTTCACCCAGGTAACCTGGCCTTTGAGCTGAACAAGCAGGCTTTTGGTAGTCTTATCCCAGGAGCCAGAAGCCTGAACAGCAGACAGCTTTAAGGCCATGGGTTTGGAGCCAGCAGGGGGCCAGCCTGGAACCCAGGGCAGCCCAGCTCACCAGGAGGCCAGATGCTGAGTGGCACAGGCAGCTGATGTTGCCACTGTGGCCTTCCAGCTCTTGGTGGAAGATCACTGGTGTCGCCATCCGCAGGTCCCAGATGCTGATAGTGGAGTCCCAGGAGCCAATGGCCTGTAGACATCTGCCATGAGCATGAACCAGCCTGTCTGTGCCCACCTTTGTGGTTCCTAGGCTGGCCAGACTGAGAAAGCAGGCATTCTGAACCCTGCTGAATTCCCCATCTTACAGATGAGGGGACAGGCTCAGAATAACAGAGTCACCCATTCAAGGTCTGGAATTCCAACCATGGCTCAGCCCCAAGTGGGAAAATGGATGTGGGCTCCAGGTTCCTTGAGGTAGGGCTGAACAGTGGCGGTGTGGCTCACCAGAGTCTGAGCTGGGTGCAAAGTCACTGCTCTGGACTGAGTCTCGGTGCCCTCCTAAGTGGTGCAGCATCTGGCCGGACTGCAGGAGAGAGCCCTGAGCTTTGGAGGGCAGTCCAGAGGTCTTGTAGTGCCAGGTTCTAGGCCCAGACGGGTCAGCCTAAGCCCTCCTTGTGGGCTGCCTGGGTAATACGACAACCCTGGGTCTGGGGAGACTACCTGGACCTTGAGAGGAGGACAATACTAGTGTGAACCTCACGGGCAGATGGATTGCCAGACGTGGGCATGGGCAGTGGGAAAGATGAACCGACCTTTCTGGGGCCACTGTTGAGGGTGGAGGGTGTACCCTCCCGACCCCAGGTTCTGCTCTGGCCGCCCTTCCATGAACCTGCACCTCCCAGAGCATCACCCACTTGTCCCAGCCACCTGATGCCAGCTGCTTTGAGTCAGGGCTGAAGCTGACCATCCCCACACTCCGCTGGTGACTTGCAGATACCAGGTCGGAGAGGGGGCAAGGTGGAACAGGACACAGCAAGGTCTAGAAGGGAACCCAAGCCTGGCTGCTTGGCTCCAGTCCCATCCAGGTTACCCTTTAAGAGATGCAGACACTTAGCTTCTGCTATATCCCACAGGCGGATGGTACAATCACAGGAGGTGGTGGCAAAAAGGCAGCCATCGGGAGAAGCGACAGAATTTTACAGGACCTGGGTAAGCAGCCGTGGTCATGGACGAGGGTGCTGCCCTCCCCTTCCAGCCCTTGCTGGCAGACCCCTGCTAATTTCTCCAGCCTTCCCACCTGCCTCTCCACCTCACTCCTTTATAACCCTCTCACCCTTCAGCCACCTGGCAAGCTGAGCTTCCGTGATTCAACCCTAATTTGCCCATTTGTAGAATCAACACCGAAAGCGAATGCAGGCGCATCCCAGAAACTCCGAGAGCCCATCCTGGGTTCATTGCCTCCTTTGAGCCTCCCCAGCCCTACACTTCCCGTATGAATAGCATTAGTCAATCTGCCTTGTAATTACCAGATTTTTTTCTTGTGAAATAGGTCACAAAAAGCACAAAAAGGAATACTGTATGATTCCACTTACACAAGGTACTTACAGTAAATTCATTGATATAAAGAATTGTGGTTGCCAGGGGGTGGGGGACAGAAGGAATGGGGAGTCTAATGGGTATAGAGTTTCCATTTAGCAAGATGAAGAGTTCAGAGACTAGTTGCATAATGAACATACTTTACTGAACTGTGTACATTTAAAAATGGTTAAGACGGTAAATATGTGTATTTTTTTAAATATTTATTTATTCATTCAGAGAGAGTGAGAGAGAGGCAGAGACACAGGCAGAGGGAGAAGCAGGCTCCATGCAGGAAGCCCGATGTGGGACTCGATCCTGGGTCTCCAGGATCACAACCCGGGCTGCAGGCGGCGCTAAACCGCTGTGCCACTGGGGCTGACCAAATATGTGTATTTTTAAACAATTTTTAAAACAGTAGTAGGATTGGGGCACCTTGCTGGCTCAATCAGTAGAGCATGCGACTCTGGATCTCAGGGTCATGAGTTTGAGCCCCATGTTGGGTGCAGAGATTCCTTTAAAAAA
This sequence comes from Nyctereutes procyonoides, assembly GCF_905146905.1. Classification (NCBI taxonomy): domain Eukaryota; kingdom Metazoa; phylum Chordata; class Mammalia; order Carnivora; family Canidae; genus Nyctereutes; species Nyctereutes procyonoides. Next base: position 40,237,630 of record NW_026575020.1, read on the forward strand.
TGAAAAAATAGGGGATCCCTGGGTGGCTCAGTGGTTTAGTGCCTGCCTTCAGCCGGGGGCGTGATCCTGGGGCCCCGGGATCAAGTCCCACATCGGGCTCCCTGCATGGAACCGGCTTCTCCCTTTGCCTGTGTCTCTGCCTCTCTCTGTGTGTGTCTCTCATGAATGAATGAATAAAATCTTTTAAAAAATAAAAAAAATAAAAAAATAGTAGGATCTGAGTCTGTCTGAGTCAAAGGCCCCAGGAACCAGGTCCTGTGTCTTTGCCCTCCTGCTCAGCCCTGGCCAGGCTTGTCTTGCTCAAATGCCCAGCTCAGATGTCAGAGGTCACTGTGATAGGCTCTGCAGAGTGCCAGATAGAACCATGGGCCTCTGTCTCCACATCCAGCCCAAGGAACCCCACCTGTGTGGCCACTTAGCCTCCACAGCAGCCGCCAGCTCTGGGTCTCCCAGCCATACACACTGCCATGTTCAGAGGCCGTGAGCAGCCTCTGGCCATCTGGAGAGAAGGCAGAGGAGTTGACCTGGAAGGGGAACACAAAAGTAGTTCCATCCCGGGGCGGGAAACACTTGTGTGCTCTCTCTGACCCGACTGTAGGACCAGCCCTAAACACTGCCCTGGGAAGCTGGGTTGGAGCTTGAACTTTCAGGCCTCATCATAAAACCAGAGCCCAGAATGAAGGAACCACTCTTAGTCAGAGGCAAGAACTTGGAGTCCTCTGTGGAATCCTGTAAAACCTGAGCCCGAAGGTGAGAACCCTCTGAAGGTGGGGGCTGGAGCCTTCTCTAGAAACAGAGCCTGGGTGATCCCTGGGTGGCGCAGTGGTTTGGCGCCTGCCTTTGGCCCAGGGCGCGATCCTGGAGACCCGGGATCGAATCCCACGTCGGGCTCCCGGTGCATGGAGCCTGCTTCTCCCTCTGCCTGTGTCTCTGCCTCTCTCTCTCTCTCTGTCTCTCTGTCTCTCTCTCTGTGACTATCATAAATTTAAAAAAAAAAAAAAAAAAAGACTAACATTTAGAAACAGAGCCTGGCACCCCAGAGCCAAGAGACCATTCTAGAGCTGGAACCCAGAACTAGCAGTTCAAGATCTACTCTCATCCCCGAGTTCACTCTAAAGCCAAGGTCACACGAACACTGGGGTCAGCCAGGAGTCTGATCCTCTCTGGAACCAGGGCTCAGACCCCGTGGCCTGTTCTGGCGCTGGGCGCCAGAGAACAGGCAGAATCAGGAATCACGCTGGTCCCAAAGCCAGGAGCCTGGAGTCGGCAGAGCCCGACGGGACCTCACCGCCCCGCGATGCCGGCCCAAGAATTTCACTCTCCCCGCGGCCAGCGTCCCCGAGCCCCGCTGTTCATGGGCCCCAGACCGCCGGGCGGCCGGCTCCCTCCTGGGCGGGCGCTCGTGCCGCCCGCCGGCCCCCGACTCGGGACAGGGTACACGCGGGGGAAGAGGTGGGTACAGGCGGTCTCCATGGCAATCGGGGCGGGGCGCGCAGCCGCCCTGGGATCTCTGGGAAGCCACGAGGAGAGACAGGTTGGGAGGGACGGTTCTCAGCCCCCGGGCGCCGGGGCCGCGGCGGGCAGAACCCGCGACGTCCAGGAGGAGGTTCCCGCCGGGCTGCTGCGAGCCGGCCTCGGGCGGTTCCCACCGCGCGGCCCGACGACGCCGCCCGCGGCGGCCGCTAGAGGGCAGGCCAGCCGCGCGCACCGCGCCTGCCGCAACCTGCGCAAGGGGGCGAGCGGTTCTCAGAGGGCTTCCAGACCCCTTTGGGAGAAGTCGGTTTGCCTCTGCGCACGGTGGGGTGGTCCTTCCCCGCTCCCCGGAACCCGGGCTTGAGCCAGGAGCAAGGCCATGAGAGCGCTGGAACGGATGACCCAGCTCTGTCCTCCGGGATGTAGGGGAGCCAGAGGTAGTGTGTGTAAAGCACAGGGCATTCGAAAGTGGGGTCACTATTGGTAACACCCCGGCAGGACAAAAGGTGGCATCGGAGAATGTGGAGGTGGTGGGAGGAGGCCCAGGGACTGCCAAGTTCCTTGTTGGATAATTGAAACTGAAACCAAACAAGGACAGGACTTGTTGTTTTGTTTTTTAAGAATTTTATTTATTTATTCATGAAGACACAGAGAGAGAGAGAGAGAGAGAGAGAGAGAGAGAGAGAGGGGCAGAGACACAGGCAGAGGGAGAAGCAGGCTCCATGCAGGGAGCCCGACGTGGGACTCGATCCCGGGTCTCCAGGATCACGCCCTGGGCTGCAGGCGGCGCTAAACCGCTGTGCCACCGGGGCTGCCCCAGGACTTGGTTTCAGTGTTTATTTTATAGAGGAGGAAACAGAAACCCCACAAGATAGGGGGACTTGCCCAAGGTCACTCAGGCAATAGAAAAGGAACTGGGACTTAGCCCATGTCTGTCTGACTAAAAGGCCTCAAGCAGATGCTAAGGTCCCTAACTCCTGATACATCTGGGAAACTGAGGCCCTGTGGGGGCAGATTTGGCCCAGTCATCCAGCACCTCTATGGCAGAGCTAGACCTGAGACCCAGTCCCCTCCCCACAACCAGACAGAGGTGGAACAGAGACACCCTCCCTGCCACTGTCCAGCAAATTCCAGGCTCCCTGGGGACAGGAGGGGGGCAGCTAGGCTTTGGAACCTTCAAACTTAAGGGTTCCCAGCTGTTACTCATTACCCCTCCCCCCAGACCTCCTTGCCAGACTCTTCTCAGGAGATCTACTGTACTCTTGCTCTATTTTAGGCCCTAGACAGTCAGGGGGAGAGGGGGAGACAATGGTGGCTTTGAGGCAGCCCCACCCCCATCCTAACTCCAAAAGGGCCCAAGTCACAGAGTTGGCTCCTCAAGGACCCGTCTGAGTTGGGTCTATAAGGCTACTGCCTCATCCCCGGACATGCGTGCACACAGCTCCCCATAGCTATCTGGCTTCCCAGTCACAGGCAACCACCAGCCCATGCCCCACCTGGCATTTCCCCAGCCAACTGGATGCTCCTGCTCTACCTGGAGGACCCAGAAGTACCTAACGTAGCCCAGCCCATCACTCCCAGAGCCCTGCGAATAGACCTTGCCCACCAGGCCCAGGGACTACTCAGCTGGTAGAGGTGGAGCTGGGGTTAAAATCTTTTTTGGAGGGGCACCTGGGTGGCTCAGTCATTAAGCATCTACCTAATGACTTCGGCTCAGGTCATGATCTCAGGGTCATGAGATAGAGCCCCATGTCTGGCTTCACACTGGCCAGGGAGCCTGTTTAAGATTCTCTCTTCCGGGGTACCTGGGTGGCTCAGTCATTAAGCATCTGGCTTCAGCTCAGGTCATAATCCCAGAGTCCTGGGATTGAGCCCCTCATTGAGCTCCACATCAGGTTCCCTGCTCAGGGGGGAGCCTGCTTTTCCCTCTCCTTATACCCCTCCTCCCCACTTGTGCTCTCTCTTGCTATCTCTGTCTCTCAAATAAATAAAATCTTAAAAAAGAAAAATAAGATTCTCTCTCTCCCTCTCCCTCTGCCTGCCTCTCCCCCTGCTTGTGCTCTCTCTTTAAAAAAATTTTTAATTGTATTTATGTATATTTTTAAAGGTTTTATTTATTTATTCATGAGAGACACAGAGAGAGGCAGAGACACAGGCAGAGGGAGGAGCAGGCTCCATGCAGGGAGCCCGACGTGGGACCCGATCCCAGGACTCCAGGATCATGCCCTGGGCCGAAGGCAGGTGCTAAACTGCTGAGCCACCCAGGGATCCCATGTATTTATGTATTTGATAGAGAGCAAGAGAGCACTAGAGCACAAGCAGGGAGGAAGGGCAGAGGGAGAGGAAGAAGCTCCTGGTGCAGTGAGTGTCGATTCCAGGACCCTGGGATCATGATCTGAGCCAAAGGCTGACACTTAACCAAGTGAGCCACCCTGGCGCCCCTGCCCCCTTTTTAAAAGTAAGCTCTATGCCCAACATGGGGCATGAACTATGCACAACCCCAAGATCAAGAGTCACATGCTCTACTGACTGAGCCAGCCAGACAACCCCAGGGTTAAAACCTTTTTTGCCTGACACTGGAGTTTGTGTTTGGAACTACCCCGCCATGAATTCCAGGGGCCTCAGGAGCCAAAGCTTGTCTACCTCTCCTGTCACATCCTATCCTGTTGCCTGCTTTCCCATCCTCACCTTGCTCCCTGAAGTCAGCTACAAGGACCCTAACCATCTGTCTCTCCCTCTTCACTCCCAACTTCACTCCCGCTGTGCACACAGGGTTCCCCATGCTCTTGGCCTGATGCTTACCCTGGCATTAGCTCAAATATTACTTCCCCAGGGTGCCTTCCCTTGCCCACCCCCAGACTAAGTTAGCTCCTGCCCCAGAGATGAGGCATTAGAGCCACTGGTCTGGGTTAAACTCGAGTTCTGCCAACTACCAGTTCTGCGATCTTGGGGAAGTCACCTGATCACTCAGTGCCTTGTTTCCTCATCTGGAAAATGAGCGTGCTCCCAGTGTTTGTCTCGTAAGGAATCAGTGAGGCAGCGGGGGTGCCAGCTGCCCTCAGGGCCTCCTGCTGTGCAGTAAGCACTCAAAGAAGTGGAGGAGGCTATGACGTCACACCCTCAAATCCAGACACAAAGCTCTGAATGCCCTTTGCCAGGCTCACCCAAGGGACCTGCAGCCCAGGGGATATATCATGATGTCAAGAGAATGTGAGGGGTTGGCAGTCCGACTCCATGACTGCAGGGGCTGAGGGTGTGGGCAGAGGCTGCTCCTGCAGCAGGATGTGGCCTGTGGTGGGGTCTGGGTGGGGGAAGGGAGGGCCTGAATGGTGGATCACAGTCACCATGGCAGTAGAAGTATTTCACTGGCCCAGGTTCTGCGCATGGGATTGGGGGACCCAGATTCTAGCGTTTCCAAAAAGGTCCTCAGAGGGTGTTGTCCACCACGTGGCTGTCTTCCTTCTTGGGGAGGCTGCCACATTCTCTCCTCCCCAGCCCAGATTGGCTGGCCTTTCCTACTCTCACTTCAACTCTGTGAAGTTGAGCCTTGCCTCTCTCCTTTTTCTCAAAATACCTGCCTTCCCAGGCCCCGTGGTTCCCTCTGAAACTGCCACAAGCACATTCCCCCTTTAAAGAGGAAACGGGGGCGCCTGGGTGGCTCAGTGGTTGAGCTTCTGCCTTCGGCTCAGGTTGTGATCCTGGGGTCCTGGGATCGAGTTCCACATCGGGCTCCCTGCGTGGAGCCTGCTTCTCCCTCGGCCTGTGTCTCCGCCTCTCTCTGTGTGTCTTTCATGAGTAAATAAATAAATTAAAAAAAAAAATAAAGAGAAAACGGGAAATTCAGAGGGTAATTATTTGCTCAAGGTCACATGGCTAGAAAGTAGTAAAGCTGAGATTCAAACCAATGTCCAAAAACCCCCAAGGCCTCAGCTCTTTCCTTGCAGGAATTCCCAGCAATTCCTTGCAGCTTGGGGAAGTTGGGGTATGAGCCTCGGACTCCTCAACACACACCCCTCACCCCTGTGAATGGGACCACACTACCCCTCAGGACAGCCTATCCCATCATAGGAAATTCCTACTATTGGAAAGTTCTGGGTAAGTCAGAATCTGCCTTGTACCATCTAACAAAGTGGGAGGTAGGCCCAGGCTGCATCCCTGCAGTTCCACTCCAGGAGAACAGCCAGCTAGCTCTGAAAGGCTGCAAACAACCCAGATAGTCAAAAACTGTAGAAATAAATGATTGTATAGTCAAGCAATGACAGCTACCCCAGCCAGGGAAATGAACAGAATATAGCTCTGCATATCAACATGCAAACATCTCACAAACATACTCAGCAAAAAGCAATGTGGCAACGTGACAGAAAATGCTCTAGACAAGATCCCATCACATAAAAATCAAGACATGTCAAAGGCAACCGTCCATTACTCAGGCATACATCTATATGTACTGAAACGTTAAGAAAAGCACCAAATCACCAGAGTGGTTAACTATGAGGAGAAGAAGGGAGGGGTGCAGGGGCCCCGGAACGGTACTCGTTCCTGGTGATATTCTGGCTCAAAGCTGGGCCCTGGGCATCCAGATGTTTGTTGGATTATTCCTTAATGCCCAGCCCTGCCTATGTGGCCCCTGCCCACCCCTCCTGCCTGCCTCTGGTTCCCTCAACCCCTCCTCTGTCCCTTGTCCCCACCACCCCCAGTCCAGAGCAGTTTAGTACATCATACAATGCCAGGGTGGGCATGTGCTTCTTGACAGTGCCCCAGGAAACAGAGAAGACTGTTTTGTACCAAGCAAGTAAGGAAAGGTGGAAAGTCAACTCTTCGTAATCTTCGTCTGAAATGAAAACAGAAGGCACAAGTATGCAAAGCTTCTTTCAGGTCTACAAAACAGTGACAAATAAATGATAGTACAATTTAACTGTCAAAGTTTTATAATTTATTATGAGTGGTTAAGTTGTTTCAATGTTTTCAATTAAAACTCAAGGCAAAAAAAAAAAAAAAGAAAAGAAAAGAAAAGAAAAGAAAAAAAAAGTCAGACTGCCCTGGTTCCTCCAGCCCCCGAGGCTGCCATCCTAAATAGAACCTATGTCCTTAAGGTCCTAATTTTGCCGAATCAGCTCCAGTATGTTTTTGTTTTGTTTTGTATTTTGTTTACAAAATACAAAGGGCTTTTACTAAAACATCTCTGTGATTTTCACAGCTGATCCCCTACATTGTGTCTTTAGGGCTTCTTTGGACTTCCCCTGCAGTTATTGGCACACAGGGATCCTAGCTTCTCAGGTGTGATCCACACCCACGCCACCTTTACTGGAATGCACTGTAGTTGTCATTGTCCCTCCTAAAGTGCAGAGACCAGAACTGGAAACATGCTTTCTGTGCAGATGGGTAAGTGCCAAGTTGAGAGGTACTCCAATTTTTTTTAAAAGATTTTATTTATTTATTCATGAGACACACACACACACACAGAGAGAGAGAGAGAGAGAGAGAGAGAGAGAGAGGCAGAGACACAGAGGGAGAAGCAGACTCCATGCAGGGAGCTGGATGTGGGACTCCATCCCAGGAATCCGGGATCAGGCTCTGAGCCAAAGGCAGACACTCAACTGCTTAGCCACCCAGGCATCCCTTAGGCTTGTTTTGGGGATTGAGTTCTAATACATGCAAAGTGCTTGTAACAGCACCTGGCGCATAGTAAGTGCTCTGTGGTGATCACCTGTGTTATTAAAGTATTGTACTGTGAATCCACGGTTTTCCAGTGTAGCCCAAAAGATATGAAGATAAACTCCCAGGTCTTACAGAAACTCAGGAAGGCGCATCTGGATGGGGTGCCATTGCCCCATTGGTAAAGGAGAAAGGCAAGTAGTGGTTTCGTTCCCAGTGACCTTCCTTGGCATTTCTAGTCACCAGGTCCTTTTTTGAGCACTCTCAGATCACTGCTGGATAGTCTGTCCAGAAGTGCTTGGCAATCAGTGTTGTGCTAACTAGTCTGTTATGCTGGACTCACCTTTTCTGGAAAAGTGGGCCTGCAGTAGTTTTCTTTTCTCCTGGCTCCTGGCCTCTGGCAGTTCCTTGTACTGTCAGAGTTACATCTTCCGTTCTGGCTCTCTTGGCATACAATTTGCTAGACCTAGAAACTTGATTGTATTTATTTATCTTATTATATTTTTAGCATGTTTTTTTCCTAAGACCATTTTTTCTGTTTGGGTAGCAGAGTGACCCGGATGCCAGAGGGAACATGAGAAGCTCAGGGGGCTTGACCACCACCCACTCTCTGCAGCGTGGGCTGTGGCCCTGTGCCTATGTTCTGAATTCTCAGGTTCAGGGACAGTTATCCACAGGCCTCTTGGGCCAATCCCATGTTCTAGAGAAGGAGGAATCTCTGAGGTCCTGGGACAAGCACCACGAAGGTCATGAACAAACTCTTCATGCCAGAGCCAAATTAGGATGGCATGAGGGGGGTGTCTGAGCAGGGCTTCTGTGGCAGGCTTATCCACCTTGTGGTGACAGGGCCACAGCCTGGCCAGAGAGGACTTTTATGGTATTCCATTTATTTAATTTTTTAATTTTTAATTTTATTTTTTTAAAGAATTTATTTATTTACTCATGAGAGACAGAGACAGAGAGAGAGAGAGAGAGAGAGAGAGAGAGAGAGAGAGAGAGAAGTAGGCTCCATGCAGGGAGCCCGACGTGGGACTCAATCCCGGGTCTCCAGGCTCACGCCCTGGACTGAAGGTGGCGCTAAACCGCTGAGCCACCCGGGCTGCCCTGTTTAATTTTTTTAAATTCTTTTTTTTTAAAAAAAGATTTTATTTATTTACTAGAGAGAGAGAGAATGAGCAGTGGGGAAGGGGTGGAGGGAGAGGGAGAAGCAGACTCTCTTACTGAGCAGGGAACCTGATGCAGGGCTCAACCCCAGAGCCCTGGGATCCTGACCTGAGCCGAAGGCAAATGCTTAACTGACAGCCACTCAGGCGCCCCTGATTTTTTAAATTCTTAAAACATCATGGACAGAGCAAGGTTAAAGGGCAGTCTTAGGACAGAGAGACAGTCACCCATTTTCCCAAGCTCCCAGCGTTGTGGCTGTTGTTATTCTTCAGGTCAGGGCTATGCCTGTGTCTCTGATGATTTTGGATAGCACTTGCGCCCCCCCCACCACCACCCTGGGGTTGTTGTGGTGATGGGAGGGGTGTGTTCAGGCCTCAGGGATGGAAACTGGGCCTGTCTGGCTTCTCTGGGCCTTTTCTGGGCACTGTCACATTTCTACCCAGCTTTACTCTTAGCACACAAACTGATGGGGTTTTTTTTCTTTTTCTTTTTTTTAAGATTTTATTTATTTATTCATGGAGACACAGAGAGATAGAGAGGCAGAGCACAAGCAGAGGGAGAAGCAGACTCCCTGCTGAGCAGGGAGCCTGATGTAGACTCGATCCTAGGACCCTGAGATCCTGACCTGAGCCGAAGGCACTTTACCAACTGAGTCACCCAGACACCCCAGAATCTTGGAATTCTTGATAGGGTAAATAAAAGGTTGGGAAGAGGAGACCCAGGTGTGGAATTCTGGGCCCCTGCCCCTATTTCAGCCAGAATGACTCTAATTTCACAATATTTATGGGTTGTGCTGCCATAAGTAGTAGGTGAGCAGTGGAGAATGCAGAATGGTATTCAGCAAGGACAAGGGGATGGCTCAAACTGAGCTTTGGGAAGCTAGGCCGGCTGCCCAAGAGGAAGAACTGAACTCCAGGAGTCACGGAACCCACTAGGCCTTTGTGCAGAGGTTCACTGGCCTCCTGACCTTTTCTTCTCAGGCCACCAGGAGGCGATAATACTCATAATAACCCAGCTATGGGTGCCAGCGGGCGCCATCTATGCCCACCACATTACATTTTCACACCAGGCAAATAACTTTTGCAGATGAGGCTATTGAGGGCCTAGCAGAGGAAGAACTCAAAACCAGGGTCACCAATCAGCTTCAGTGGCAGAGTCAGGATGCAGACCCAGGGGCTAGCTCCACGGAATGCAGGGCCCCCCCGTGGGTAGCCCAGAGCAGGTGCCGAGCAGCTGTTGTGGTGTCCAATTCTGGCTGGAGCCTCTTGCAGCTACAGCCCCCTCTGCCCACCAGCCCTCCCAGCTGTCTCAGCCACACCTGGCACCCATGTGCCCTGTGACAATCTACCCAGCCTTGTGCTGCCCTCCAAGGAGACAGCTGTTAGATGGGGGTTGGGAGAATGGGGTAGGGTGGGAAGCAGAGCTCCTGCCAGAAAGCAGGAGCCAGCAGGGCAAGGAGAGACCTCCACTTGCTGTGGGGACTGAAGCTCCTTGGGCTACCTGGAGCTGGGGCTCAAGGATTAACTAGAGGTAACTCGTTGCTTCCTGGGCTGGTCTCTTCATGCCTGGTGCAGCTCACTGGCCCCCACAGGGCAGTACCCAGCCCTCCACCCCACTCCAGAGTGCTGGGAACTGAACAGACCAGCTGTGTGATTCCCAGGCCAGCGTCTTCACTTTCTCATCCACGAATTGAGAGTTTGTGGCTGGGATGCCCTGCAGGCAGCCCCTCCCTCCTCCACTTAGGGACTAGTCACAGCAGCCCCACCCCTCCCCCAGGCCCTGATCTTCCTTCAATGGCCATTTTGTGTTGTTGCCAGGGGACTGCTGTTTGCTCAGCTGCCCCAACGCTGAGACCTCAGGATAATGGGCGCCTGTCAGCCTTGGGGCCCCTGTGTCTGGGGCCTGGGGGGTGAGAAACCCTCTCCTCCAGTCTGGGGTATTGTCCTTCCCTTCCTGTCTGGGTGGGGGCAGGAGGCATCTGTGGTCATTTCCTCTCAGACTTGTTTCCCTTTCTAGAAGCTCAGGCCTGAACCTCAGCCTCCTGCCACCCCCAACTATGCGATCTCATGCAAGTCCCAGCAGCCCTCAGCCTCAGTTTCTCACCCTGTAAAGACTGAATACTTATCTCTAGACCTGGGTTCAGATCCCCAGTTCAAATCTACAATCTATTGGCTGCGTGTCATAGCCTCTGTTTCCTCATCTGAAAAATGAGGCTACCAGTTGTACCAGCCTCACAGGTCATGAAAATCATGGAATCTTACAGCCCTGGGCTGCTTTATACTGGTGTTGAGCAAGTCACTTGAACTCTCCCATCCTCAACTTTAATCCTGTATGGAGTGGGGATGATCATGGGACCTGCCACATTCTGGTGGGAAGTCACTAGAGAGAGGGCAGACATGGCACGCGGGAGATGCTTGATCAATGTTGGCTTTGAAAGACAACTCAGGAACAATGGAGCAAGACAGTCACACATCCCGTTGTTCCCTCAACCAAGACCGATGGGGTGCCTAGGCATCTGCCCTTACCCCAGGCCCCCAGTGGGTCTCTTCATTTCTAGATTGAATGCATGTGGTCACACTATGCTCAGAATGATTTCAATCCCTTGCTTCATGGCTCAGTGTGCGGTCACTTTTTACAAATGTTGCATTGTCCTTATGAGGGTTGTGCCTTCTGCTGGTGTGGGGTGCAGGCTCCTAGATGTGTGTTATGCAGCAGATCCCTTATCTGACATTTTGCTTTCCAGGGTTTCAGTTACCACAGTCAGCTGCAGCCTGGAAGCAGATGATCCTCCTTCTGACCTATATAGTCAGGAGATCAGTAGTAGCCTAACGCTTTGTCACAATACCTACGTCATTTGCCTCACTTCGTGTCATCATGTAGGCATCTTATCACCTCACATCAGGGTTGCTGCACTGGGGGTCACAGTCCAGTGCTAGGAGAGGAGTGAGACTGAACTCCCAGCCCTGCAGACTGGGAGTCTGGAGCCTGAGGAGGAATGTGTGATGATCCTGATGCTGGATGGTTGGAGGAAGGGCGCATAGTGAGTCTCAGGAAGAAGTGGTTTGCAGAGCATGGGGGTGGGGGTACAGAAAGTCCCTGGGAGGGCAGCCTCACCCACAGGGTCCCTCTCTAGTGCCCACTGGCATCAGCAGGCACACCCTGAGGCTAGGAAATCTGCTTCCCCATTTAGGATGCCAGGGAGACTGCCCAGGTCTGCTCAGGCTGCCCAAGTAGCTGAGGGAAGCCTGAGATGCTTCCAGGCCAGCCAGGCTCAGCTGTCCTGCACCCTCTGCCTGTGCTCTGTCCCACATACAGCCAGGAAGCTCTGTTGCCAGTTTGTCCCCCAAACTGGTCTAAGCCTCCAGGTGGTTTCAACAGCCTTGTTATTGAGCACCTACCATGCACTTGGCATGGAGCACACATATGTTCTTTGAGTCATCGAATGCATCACTGGTCCCACTTAAGAGATGAGCAAAGTGCCGCTCACAGGGGCAGGAACTCGCCTAAGCTCCCAGCCAGATTGGAATTGTGCCCCTTGTTCCACCCATAGGCTGAGATTCCAGGCTGCCACTCCCCACCCCACCCTTGGCCTTGGCATTCTGCCCTCCCCCAGCCCAGTCCCCCAGCCCCACAGCTAACATCCTCCCAGCTGCTTCCGTTCCCAGAATCCCCTGCTGTCAGCTGCAGCCTCTGCATCAGGACATGCTGCATTCCAGCCCCTTCACCCCACCCCTTCATCCCTTTGGCCAACATGTGCCACCTACAAAGGGGTCTACAGTGCCTTGAGGCTGCCAGCAGCCTTACTCTAGGAATTGTTCAATGCATGCCTGTGCCTCTCTTCTAATTTAATCCTTAACCTCTTGGGCCATTTTTCCAGAGAGTGAGCTTCTCAGAAGGGCTTTGGGATAATAAAAATAATTGCTAGTAATTTGTTGAACATTCACTAGTTGCCAGGTACTGTGCTAAATGTTTTCCTTGCATCATCTCGTGTAATCAGTTTATCAGTGCTGAGGTAGGGTCCAATATCACTCTCATTTTACCTGGGGAAACTGAGGCTCAGGGAGCTGAAGGGACACTGCTCACAGGTACAGTAACAGTAGCTTCCCACATTTACTTAGCCTTTAGTCTGTGTCAAATACTGTTCCAAGCACTTTTTACCTATTGGGTCATTTAATGCTCTCCAAAAGCCTGTGAGATCAGTACTATTCTACTTCCCTATGTGAGAGGAGGAAACAATGAGTTGCCCAAGACCACATAGCTAGGACTTGGGGGTTTTTTAATTAATTTTTTATTTTTTAATATTTTATTTATTTATTCATAAGAGACACACAGAGAGAGGCAGAGACATAGGCAGAGGGAGAAGCAGGCTCCCTGCAGGAAGCCTGATGCAGAACTTGATCCCAGGACCCCAGGATCATGACCCAAGCCGAAGAGAGATGCTCAACCACTGAGCCACCCAGATGTCCCAAATCTGGGTTCTCTCTCTCTCCCTCTCTCTTTTTTAAGATTTTATTTATTTATTCATGAGAGACACACACAACGAGGCACAGACACAGGCAGAGAGAGAAGCAGGCTCCCTGCAGGGAGCCCAATGTGGGACTTGATCCTGGGACTCCAGGATCACGTGTCCTGAGCCCAAGGCAGGTGCTCAACCACTGAGCCACCCAGGAATCTCAAATCTGGGTTCTTTTTTTTTAAATATTTATTTATTATTTACGATAGAGAGAGAGAGAGAGAGGCAGAGACACAGGAGGAGGGAGAAGCAGGCTCCATGCCAGGAGCCTGATGCGGGACTCGATCCCGGGACTCCAGGATCGTGCCCTGGGCCAAAGGCAGGCGCTAAACCACTGAGTCACTCAGGGATCCCCTCAAATCTGGGTTCTAATCCAGAGTCTGCCTCTATAGTCCACACTCAGGTCTTGTGGACCTCTAGGGGTTAGAGTTGGGATTTGAACCTGGGACCCACTGCATGCAAGCCCCAGTTCCCTCCTAGCCCTCCCCTGGGAGGTAAGGAATTAGCCAAAGCCAGGCCTCAGACTGTGGGACAGCTCCCAGCACATCATGGTAAAAACCACAGCTGGGAAGCAGGCCAGCTTCTAGGCAGGCTGAGCTCGGACCTAGTCCATGGGAAGTGGCTTTGGCCAGGACCCCTGAAGGGGTGGGGATCCCCAAGGGCCATGCTGGGGCAGGGCCTGGGCTCCCCACATGGCCCAGGAATTGGCAGACATTTGTGCCACCCCAGCACTTTGCAGTAATTAACTATTTCCGGCCCCCCAAAGGCTTCCAAGTTCTTACATTAAATATTTTTAGCAGATGAGCCTTGAAACCTCCTTCAAAACAAAACAAAACAAATTTCTGAACCATAAAATCTAGAAATACATGTTCAGAGATGACCTTTCTACATCACCATGCTCTCCAGAAGTTACTGCTGAAGTCTGGTGAGGATGGGCTAAGTCCAATTTTCGGGAAACCTGGAACCAAGCCCGCTGCTGGAGCTCTGAAGAGCATGCACTCCGGTGTGAGATAGCCCCATGCAACCAGCTGGACAAGGCACCTCACGTCTCTGAGCCTGGGAGACTCATAACAGCTGGGTAGTAGGCATTCTTAGCATGGGTAGAAGTGAAAACCCAATCTGCCCAAGCAAATTGTGCCTTGGGCTGGGCCAGCTACAAGGTGACATATCCAAGGTGACATAAGACATTCGAGCTGTATCCTGGTGACCAGACTGTTTTTCTGGAAGGATGGGCGCCCTTGGCCCTATCTCTGTGGTCTGTGCCTTAGCTGTGCCCTACCCTTCCTTCCACTTCTGCATGCTGAGGCAAGGCCCAGCTGGCAGCACCCCACCCAGGCTGCAGGAGGGCTGGGGGTGAGAGCATCTGTCACCACCGTGTAGATTTGGTAAACCCAAAGCAGCTGGTAGAGCCATTGCGGGCCCAGGGCCAGGATACTATGAGCCCAAAATGCAGAGATGGGAGGGGATGGAGGCCAGGGCTGGGGCCTGTATTTCCTCCACCGACATATTTCATTTCGTAGGCGTCTCCCATCAGCATGAAACAGAATTCAGCCTCTTTGCCCTCACCCCTGTCCCATCTCATCCTCCTTCCACTTCTTGTGTCAGCTGGAATCCACCGGTTGTCCTCTCTGTCCCTTGGCTCCCACATGGAGTCAACCCCAAGTCCCTCCACTGTTGGACTGTATTAGTCTGGTGGGGCAGTCATGACAAAGTAGCACAGACTGAGCGGCTCGAACGACAGAGGTCTATTCTCTCACAGTTCTGGAAGTTCTGGGTGGAAATCAGAGATGAAGGTGTCCTAGGGTTGATTCCTTCCGAGGCCTCTCTCCTTAGCTTGTTGACAGCTGCCTTCTCCCTGTGCCCTCATGTGGTCCTCCCTGTGTGCAATCTAGTCCGCATCTCTTCCTATGAGGACACCAGTCAAACTGGATTAGGGTCCATTCTCATGACTTCATTCTACCTTAATTGCCTCTTTTAAAGTTTCTGTCTAGGGCAACCCGGGTGGCCCAGCGGTTTAGCGCTGCCTTCAGCCCAGGGTGTGATCCTGGAGACCCAGGATCGAGTCCTGTATCGGGTTCCCTGCTGGGAGCCTGCTTCTCCCTCTGCCTGTATCTCTGCCTCTCTCTGTGTCTGTCATTAATGAATAAATAAAATCTTAAAAAAAATAAATAAAGGCTCTTTCTCAGGGACACCTGGGTGGCACAGTCGGTTAAGCGTCTGCCTTCAGCTCAGGTCCTGGTCTCAGGGTTCTGGGATCAGCCCTGCATCAGGCCCCCTGCTCAGTGGGGAGTCTGCTGCTCTCTCTTCCTCTGCCCCTCCTTGCGCCCACATGCATGGGCATGCTCTCTCCCTCTCTCTCAAGAAAATAAATAAAAAATCATTTAAAAAACAAAAAGGAGTAAGCTCTTTGGTGATATCGGAGTTAGTCCTCATGAACCCTGTGGGGTAGGTGCTGTCATTAGCTTTATTTAATAGATGAAGAAACTGGCACAGAGAGTGAAAAGATTGCTCAAGATGGTACAGCTAAGAGATGGGTAGGGCAGGACTCAAACCCAGGCATTCTGGCTATGCATCCGTGCCCTTGACCACTGCACTCAGTGTGCTATGCTGTCTTAGCCTCTGGCTCAGCTGTTCTCTCTGCCTGAAATGCCTTTCCACTCCTTCTCTGCCTGGCAAACTTCTATGTATTTTTCAAAACCCATTTCAAATGTCCCATCCCTTGGATGATAGCCTCTGCTATATGCCATGCCCACTCAGCAATCATGAGTGCACCAATCATAGTTTGAAGTGGTTGTTGTGACTGTTGTCTGTCTCCTTGGGGACAGGCACCAGATCTGATCAATCTCGATGTTCCCCCACACTTAAGATGGGTCAGGTACGGAGGCAGACCCCAGCGAATGAATGAGTGAATGAATAAATGAACCAATAAACACTATCAAAAATAAATAAATAAACACTATCACATACAAATTATTAACATGGGAGTATTTTTTTAAAGATTTTATTTATTTATTTATTTATTCATTATAGACATAGAGAGAGAGAGAGAGAGGCAGAGACACAGGCAGAGGGAGAAGCAGGCTCTGTGCAGGGAGCCCAACGTGGGACTCAATCCTGGGTCTCCAGGATCACACCCTGGGCTGAAGGAGGCGCTAAACCGCTGAGCCACCAGGGCTGCCCTACATGGGAGTATCTTTAAGAGGAAATTCCAGTTCTTTATTAAAAGGGCCAAATGTTTCAAATCCCCCAAATTCCTGCTTTTGGAGAAAGAGAAAAGCAAAACACAAATACATATCATTTTTCTCATGAAAATTTACCTTTTTGCCTCATTTTAATCTTGAGCCCAGCAGACAGCCTTTTGGACCTTTGTAACACACTCCTACCTATCCCCTGGAGGACTGAGGAGGTTATCTAAAACTCCAGGAGGGTGCTCCTGCTGGGAGATTGGGGAGGACAGGAAAATAAAACAAAGAAAAGAAGAAATTCTTAGCACCCCATGGTCTCCTTCCACATCCTCAATAGTTGAAAATGACATTTTTTTGGTTTAAAATAATAATAATAATAATAAAAGCTTTGTTTTTTTATCAATGACTCAGCCCCTTGTAAAACTGAAAAAGATTTAAACCTCCCATGAAAGGACAGAGAGGAAAATAAAATTACTCTATGTCACCATCACCCCCAACTGCTTACACATTTATATAGTCATTTAGCTACGCCTAAGATGTGAGCACTCTGCTGTGTATTATATTTTAATAAAAAATCTCACCACCCTGAGAAAGCTCTTGATATCATCTTCCAGATATCACATCTGCCTCTTGTAACATACTAATGCATTTGTCTAGGGGACAGATTTTCATCAAAGAATGACCTATGTGATTATTTAGTTGCAACTGTGGCCAGAGCTGTGAAGAAAGTGCTGGTTCTTTGACCTAGTCAGTGAAGACAGGGAGGGCTTCCTGGAGGAGGTGACAGGTTGATGTGAATATAGACATGTTAACCTGGAGAGATCAGCTAGAGGGCAAGCCTCTGGAGGAGGAATTCCAATGTAGCCACCATGGCTGATGGCCAGTTCCCCTTCTTCCATCACTGTAGAAACCAGATTTTGTTCTGGTGTCTACCTCTCCAGCCATTAACTTACTACTTTACTCAGGTAAATCCTGATGAGTTTAAGTGGAATACAGTGATCTTCATTCCTTTGCCAGTGGTTGAGGGCAAGGAAGGGCACATGGTCCAGTTCTGACTCTGGGGAGGGGGAAAATAATCTGCAGGAGGATTTCTGGGAAGGACCAGCTAAACTCCTTTCTGCCTCTGGACACCCTGGTGAGGATGTGATACTTGGAACTGCTGCAGCCATCTTGCATCCCTGAGGATGAGACCATCTGGCAGTGGCCGAGCCAAAGAAAGCAAGAATCTGGGTCTTCAGTGATGTTCTCTAGCCTTTGGATAAACAATTCTGTACTGCCCTACCCAGGACTTCTTGCTATGCAAGGAAAACAAGGCCCCTTGTTTGTTTACATGATTTTGAATTGGGTTTTGGGGAAGTTGGTCTATTTGGAGGTGGGGGCTGAAGAGTTTTTCCTGCAGTAATTGCATATTGTTTTTACCTGGATTGTGAGAGTGAGAGCTGATGAAGATTATGACCATCATCCTCCAAAACTGTCCTTTGGCTCTACTAAAGCCCATCAAAGAAGATAACCTCTAATCCAAGAGGCTTTTGAGGCTTGAACGTAGAGAGCAATGGGAGAGTGCCAGAGGTGTGTGCATGGAAGCCCTGTGAAGCCCTGGCTGTGCCCATGTTGTCTAGGTACTCTTTGATATTAAACAAAAAATTTTTTAAAAGATTTTATTTAGGGATGTCTGGGTAGCTTAGTGGTTGAACGTTTGCCTTCGGCTCAGGGTGTGGTCCCGGAGGTCCAGGATCGAGTCCTACATTGGGCTCCCCGCGAGAAGCCTGCTTCTCCCTCTACCTATGTCTTCGCCGCCTCTCTTTCTGTGTCTACCATTCAGTGAATTTTAGTATAGTAACAAGATTGTTTAACCATCATCACTATTTTATTCCAGAACATTTTCATCACCCCATAAAAAATCCACATATGCACTGGTAGTCACTCCCCAGTTCCCACTCCCCCAGCCCCTGGCAATTGCTAATCTTTCTGCCTCTATAGATCTGCCCATCCCAACATTTTACATAAATGGGATCACATAATATGTAGCCTTCTGTGACTGGCCCTCCTCTCACACCAGGCATGCCATCAGGTAATATTCTCAACAAATGCAAGAGCTACTGAAATTACCTCCAGTTACGAATAGTACTTTTCTCCCTTGCTATATATACATAACATTTTTCTAGAAATAAAACCATACTCTACGTGGAGTTTTCTATTCTTTTCTTAAATTATTATTCAGTAAAATATTGAGGAATTTTTCTATGTCAGTAGTGTATAATCCTTTTTAATGTCTATAGAATAATTTGTGAAGCTAAAAAATGATTTTGGGGTGCCTGGATGGCTCAGTTGGTCAAGTGTCTGACCCTTGGCTTCGGCTCAGGTCATGATCTCAGAGTCTTGAGATCAAGTCCCACGTAGGGCTCTGCACTCAGCAGGGAATGTGCCTCTCTCTCTCTCTCTCTCTCTCTCTCTCTCTTTGCCCCTCTCCCTGTTCTCTCTCTCTAAAATAAAATACATAAATAAAATCTTTTTTAAAAAATAATAATATTGGTTTGAGCTCAGTGCTTAAGCACTCAGGCCCACAAGGAAGGCAAAGGTTGACCCCCCTCCCCATGGGTCTTTAATGCCTTTCCAGCTTTTTGTGACTGTAAAGGATGAGATGAGCATCTTGTATGTACATTTCCTTAAAGTTCTAGATATAGACTATGGGCCAAATAGCATGCATTTTTATTTCTTTTTATATTTTCCCAAATTGTTCTAGAGAAAAGTCAGATCAGAAAGGCTGTGCATTACACTGAAGCAATGTAGCTTCTGGACTCTAACTGCCTGAGTTTTAATCCATTTTCTACTGCTCTTTAAAGGTAGGACCTGAACCTATCTATGCCTCAGCTTCCTTATCTATAGAATGGGGGTGATGAAAGTGCCAATTTCATATGACTGTTATGAGCATTGCATTAGTGTGACACATGTAAGCAGTGGTTCTCGACTGGGGGTGACTTTACCCCTCAGCAGACATTTGGCAAAAATGTCCAGAGACATTTTTAGTTGTCACAACTGGGATGTGATAGCACTGACATCTGATAAGGAGAGGCCAGAGAGGCTGCTAAACATCCTACAATGCACAGGACAGCCCCCCTCCACCAACTCAGAATGATCCAGTCCCAAATGTCAATAGTGCTGAGATTGAGAAACCCTGGTGTAAAGGCCTAGAATAAGCTCTCATGGATGTTGCCTGCCATTATTTACACTGCCACTAGCAAAACACAAGAATGTGCATTTCCACATGTTTTGGCCACACCTTACAAATCCAAGTTAATTTTGATGAGGAGGACACTGTATGGTGGTACATTTCGAAGCCATCAAAGGAGCATTTCCTTATCCCTTCACAGGCCTGACTACATGGGATTGGCCTCCATTCTGTGCATGGGTTTCCAGGGTCCAGGGCTGGCAGTTGGGTCCAGCTAAGGAAACTTTGGCCTTGTGAGCAACAGCTTCAGAATTCCTGGGATTACCTGTGTATGTGTTTGTCTCTGAATATGTAGATACAGGGACATGTGGTGGGTAAAGGGTAGATTCTGAAGTCAGATCTGAATTCTTCCTAGTTGTAAAGACAAATTACTTCTCTAAACCCTTTTTCTTCATCTGTAAAACAGGATTATTGTAAGGATCAAATAAGATAATATAGCTCCATGCCAGTTCTTAGTTTGTGTTCAAAAATAACAGGTATAGTTTATTCAGTGACTACAACATTCAGGCCCTCTGCTAAGACTTTCCACATTATTATTCAACTTCATGGCAACTGCTGTGATAGTCATCGCTACCATCTCAATAAGGTCAAGATTGCATGTCTGTCTATCCAGGTACAAGGGAAAGCTACTTGTTGAGCTTTCAGTCAACATTCCACAAACATTTGCTGAGCGTTAGTTACTATGTTCCAGGCCAGATGCTGGGCACTGGCAGATCAAAGGGGCTGCCATTTCTCTCCCAGTTGTATTAAAAAGGTGGGGAGGCCTGGCTGGTTCAGTTGGTAGAGCTTCTGACTCTGAATCTCAGGGTCATGAGTTTGTGCCCCACATTGGGTGTGGAGCCTACTTAAAAAAAAAAAAGACATATGAAGAGGTAAACAAATAAAAACTACAAATAAAACATCAGGAAAAAGACCAGACATAGTAGCTTTCACTATACATGTAAATGGGTTAATTTCCTTTATGAAAACAAAAACAGGAAGAAGACAAGTGAAAAAGCAGAAAAATAAAGTTTAGTTATGTGTTATTGATGAGGGAACTAAAACAAGCCTTGAAAGAAAAAAACTCTAATGAAATAGTCTGTACTGATAAATTATAGAATTATATTTCAGATAAATAACAAACCATGCAGAAGGAGGTGGATAGAACCAACCTGGGTAACTTTTGAATACAGAACTTTGATATATACTCTCAGTCTGAAGACAAAAAGAATTGTGTCCTCGCTTTGACAGCACATATACAAAAATTGGAACAATGCAGAGAAGATTAGCATGGCCTCTGAGCAAGGATAACATGCAAATTCGTTTAAATTAAAGGGGCACCTGGCTGGCTCAGTCAGTAAAGCATGAGACTTTTGATCTTGGGTCATGAGTTAAAGCTCCACTTTGGGTATAGAGCTTACTTTAAAAAAAGATTTAAAGGGATCCCTGGGTGGCGCAGCGATTTGGCGCCTGCCTTTGGCCCAGGGCGCGATCCTGGAGACCCGGGATCGAATCCCACATCGGGCTCCCAGTGCATGGAGCCTGCTTCTCTCTCTGCCTGTGTCTCTGCCTCTCTCTCTCTCTCTCTCTCTCTCTTTCTCTGTGACTATCATAAATAAATAAAAATAAAAATTAAAAAAAAGATTTAAAGGGATCCCTGGGTGGCGCAGTGGTTTAGCGCCTGTCTTTGGCCCAGGGCGCGATCCTGGAGACCCAGGATCCAATCCCATGTCGGGCTCCTGGTGCATGGAGCCTGCTTCTCCCTCTGCGTATGTCTCTGCCTCTCTCTCTCTCTGTGTGTGTGTGTGACTATCATAAATAAATTTTTAAAAAATTAAAAAAAAGATTTAAAAATTGCAAACAAATATTATTATTATTATTATTATTAAAGATTTAATTTACTTATTCATGAGAGACACAGAGAGAGGCAGAGGTGTAGGCAGAGGGAGAACCAGGCTCCACGCAGGGAGCCTTATGTGGGACTCAATCCCAGGACCCCGGGATCACGCCCTGGGCCGAAGGGAGGCACTCAACCACTGAGCCACCAAGGCCTCCTGCAAACAAATATTAAAAACTCTACCTAACAGGCTTGTTTTTCATACTGGCATAGATCAGCAATTCTAAAACTATTCTCTGGGTACTGGAAGATTGAGTAAAAGATGAAATACATTGAGGATATTGAGAGCCAGGTTTCTCACTGATATAGAAGGGACACACAAATATGCCATGGGGAAGGCCAGGAAGAATGTTGTGATATTGGCCTGGAATAGGAGGTAACAGGATGAACTCCTGGATTTATATTTAGGTATGCATGTATTTCCTAGTTCTGTTCACTGAGAGGATCTAGAAACAATGAGCCCACCTATTGGCTAGCTCCTTGCTTCTAAATACCATCTTCTTCCAAAGGAACCAGAGCTCTGGAGAGAAATGGCTGATTTCTGCACCAGGCCAGAGAGAGTGCAAGATGAGCCTGGGTCATTTTTTTGCACTTGAAAGTAAGCAAGCACTCAGCAAATAAGAGAGACATAGCAAAAGGCCATAGAAATCTAGCCTGAATGAGCTCTCATTTCAGACATATCTGCAACAGTTTGGTTATCAAGTAAATAATGAGAGTAATGAATTATCACCTATGGAATAAGATAAGAATTCATGGCCCATCATACATACAAGCATATATGTACATCTACTGTAAGCTCTTCTTTACAGTAGAATGCTAATAACAATAGAAATCTTAAGTCACAATTTTGTAATCATCAGGGTAATAATTACTATAGATAAGAATCATTAAGATATAAACATAAAGGGTGAAAGTTTGATGAGGAATAAAATGTCTATATAGTCTCAAAGTACTCCCCTAGAATTTGTGAGTTATAAGGAGAAATTAGTAATTGTATAGTAGATAAAACTGATAGCACATGCCTTAACTAAGTGACCAAAATAACCATCACCTATAATGGGACAACTTGACATCAAGTGCTTCACTCCCCTGCCCCCTTTTTAAAAGATTTTATATTTTTGAGTAATCTCTATATCCAACAAACCCACAATCCTGAGATCAAGAGTTGCATGCTCTACTGACTGAGCCAGCCAGGCTCCCCCCAACCAGGGCTTCTCAATAGGATGCACTGAGAAAGACAATAATTATTTCTGCCCTGCCTGAAACATCCCTACCTAAAATGTGTAGCCTGATTTAATCATGAAGAAATATCTGACAATTGCATGGAGCCTATTTCTCCCTCTGCCTGTGTCTCTGCCTCTCTCTATCTCTGTGTCTGTCATGAATAAATAAATAAAATATTAAAAAAAGACCTGTAGATTAGATAGAATGTTATGTCAATGCTGAATGTCCTGATTTTGCTAATTGTCCTGTGGTTATATGTGTGTCTATGTTCTCAGGAAATAAACACTGAAGTATTTAGGGTGAAAGGAGCATCAAATCTGGAACTTACCTTCAAATGGTTCAGAAAAAAGGATATACCTAGAAAGAGAATAATAAAGCAATGTCAAAAATGTGAATAATTGGGATCCCTGGGTGGCTCAGCGGTTTAGCGCCTGCCTTTGGCCCCAGGTGTGATCTTGGAGTCCCAGGATCAAGTCCCACTTTGGGCTCCCGGCATGGAGCCTGCTTGTGTCTCTGCCTCTCTCTCTCTTTCTATGTCTATCATGAATAAATAAATAAAATCTTTTTTAAAAATGTGAATAATCAGCGGACATGGGGGAAAGGTATGTGGGAATCCTCTGTCCTGCTCTTGTAACTTAGAACCTTGACTTATTTCAAAGTAACAAGTTAAATAGAAAAAAAGAAAGAAGCCTGTTTGGATTCTTTTCTTTCTTTCTTTATTATTATTATTATTTTTTGGATTCTTTTCTTTAAAGAAGGTATTTTCCCTCAAGACACTCATTCATAAAAAAAAAAAAAAAGACACTCATTCATGTGGTTGCCTCTTCAGCAAGCCTAAACTCTTGCTTAATGATTTCAGTAAACATCCCAATCTCAGAAGCACACTGAGATTTGTTTATATGGTCCTCATTTCTCAGCCATGCAGTGCTTCTGGAGCATCAAGCCTTCCAGCCAGCTTAATTGACAATATCCACTGAAGGATGGTGCATTCTCTGTATCCCCAGTGCTTATCCCCGAGCCTGGCCAGAGCAGGAGCTCAGGGTAAAGTTTGTGAAACTGAAAGATTGAATTATCTGATTGCCTTCAGGGGAATAGCAAGAGTTAGGACTGAGGCGGGGGTGGGGGGGTGGGGGATGGAGAGGAACCCCACTGGCCTAGGATGGGGCAGGAATCCTTATGCAAATGTCTGGATCCTGGATAAGAAAGCTTTGGACACAGCAGTGCCTGAAAGCCTCCATCCTGGGTCTTGCTGATGAGAGAGTTGTGTGGGAATGGGCAATCAGGAGAGAGAGCAGGGTGCATTCCCCTCTGCAGGAGCAACTCAGGACTAATCCCATCAGTGCAGTTAGGGAGTGAGCAGGATGACAGCCTTGGTAAACTGCACCGCAGGAGTCATTGGAAGTTTACCAGCCCCTTCTGGTTTGTTAAATTCACTGGTGGCAAATGCTGAGAGGTCTCTGGCTGCCCCTCTGATCTTGATTTGATCTTGTGAGTCTGGGTATAGGGTTTTCGGTCTGACTTTCCAAGCTGCCTTGAATCCTCACAATTCAGCTCTTCAAGATGCTCAGATTGATGGTGCTCCAGGTGGGGATATTTGGAAATGTGTGGTGATGGATGAGACTGAGAAGGCCAGTGAAGGCTCAGAATGTCAATCATGGAGTGTGGTTTGATCCTCAGAGCAATGGGAGGAGCCATGGGACAGTGATAGGTAATGGAATGAAATGGTCCAATTTTCATTTTAAAAAATCACCCTAGCAGCTGAGTTGAGGATCAGAGGGTAGGAAGAGACAAAAAGCAGAAAGATTAGTGTGGAGGCTGCCACACAAATCTAGACAAAAACTTGAGCGAGAAGTATTTTTAGACCTTGTTCTAGAATAGGAATGGTAAAATGTAGCATGTATGATCCTACCCTAACTTTTTATTCCCATGGCAGATATTACTAATCTCTCAATTATGCTGGGCCTGGGTGGGCTGCTCCCATAGACAGTCATAGACAGCCATTACTGATCGATCCAAGTAGGCACACTAAGTGAAAGAAATTTGCCCTCTGGGCATCAGTTTTGAGAATATGGCTTACAATTGTCGACAATTGTCACTTTGGGTCTGCTTTAACCTGGGGAGTAAGACCAAGGTCAGTCTTCGAGGTCCCTGACAGAAATCGTGCCTTGCCTGGCTGTATGCCTGCCATGTTCCCACTTAGAGCTTTTTCACATCCACTATCTCATTTCAACCTCACAACATTTCTGGAAGGTCAAGGTTGTTATTCCATTTTACAGATGAGGAAACTGAGCTAAGGATCTTCCAGGATTCCACAGGTGGTAGGAGGCCAAGCTGGGATTAAACTGAGCCCTGGATCCTTCCACAATAAGCTTGTCTCAGCTGCAGCAGCTCTTTGCATCTGTTAGGGCCCCATGCAGAAAAGCTAGAACAGGTTGGGGCAACAGTGACTTGGAAACAATGGCTTTGCTTGTCAATAAAATCCGTGGCTTAAAAAGACCTGGGAAACTTGACTTTCTAATCACTTTTATGTAATCCGCTCAGCGCTGAGCTTTGGAGAAGGAAAGCTCTGGCCCCTGGGTAGGGGTGGTGGGGATCGCTGAGGGGGTGCTGCACAGATGGTAAGGGGCGGAGGCCTCTCACTGTGGAAGAGAATAAAGTTTCTGTCCTCGCACAGTTGGAATGAGGGCCCCGGAGCCAAGCAGCCAGGGCCAGGGCGGGGCCAGCCAACCTTTGGCACGTGAAATGCCACCCTGTGCTCATGGCAGATAATTCTCGGTAATAATTCATCCCCCCTGGCAGGCACGCATCCTGAAAGCCCTGTCTGTTCCTGCCTCATGGGGTCCCTACTGGAATGTGGGGGGTCGAGGGGCTGGCCCCAGACGTGGGCAGAGTTCAGACAGTGCTGGGTAGGCGGGACAGCATCTGGGCACTGCCTGGGGGCAGATGGAGCCTTTGTGCTCTGTGCCCTAGAAACCCCACCCCCAGCTGCAGCCACCCCATAGGGGAGAAAAAGCTGACATGCCAGGCCGAGGCCTGCTCTCTCTGTTCTCTCTCCTGTGGCAGCCAGGGCAGAGGATGCTATTCTGGGTACAGCCTGGCATCTGACGGATCCACCCCATTGTGCTCATGGCATGCTCTTTCTGAGCAGTGGGAAGGGGAGCAGCAGGGGGCCTCAACCCTGAATGCACAACACAATCTTCCGGGGAACTTTTAAAATATACTAAATCTCAGCCCTCCACCAGAGACTATGCTATATTGGTCTGTGGGGGTACGTGGGCATTGGCACCCTCCACAGTCCCCAGTGGCTCTGAAATGAGCTGAGGTTGGTGCACATTTTGGAGGGTGACTCCGTAAGCTCAGCCACCACCAGCTGTGTGACCTTGAACACAAGAGGTAGCAGTCCGTGGCTCAGTTTCCTCATTTGTGCAATATGGACAAATGGACAAACCGCGTGAAGTAACTGGAAAGATTCAAGGACATAATGCTGCAAAGACTGAGCACCACCCCTGGCACAGAGCACACACAGACTGGCCATGTTTGGGTCTGCACGGTGACAGGAATGGCGCCTATCAGCGCATTAGCACTGTGCTTCTGGCTGGCTGTCCTGGGGGAGTGGGACCCTTGTTATTGCCAGAGGCCACAGGCACAGTCCCCAGCTCTGCCAAAGCTGGAGAGGGAAGGCCTAACTATATGTGTGTTTGTGTCTGTGTTTGTGGAAGTTGGTCTAAATCTGTGTTACCATCAGTGATCATCTAAGTCACCAGGTGAAAGGCCCTTAAATCACATGGGATAAGCCATTCCCTCTAGTCCTGTCCCTGGGATTACATCAAGGTCAATGTCCACTTGCTGTTGGCTTGTCTTTCGTACCCTCTGACATTTGCTAATCTTACTTTCTACACAAAGAGCAACTGGGCCAGGGCTCATAGGTGCAGTATCCACCACAAGAAGGCAATAGTGCTGCTTGTTCAGTGTCCCATCCCAGCCACCTTGCATGGTGGTCACTGACTTTTTTACTATTGTAATATTCCTCCTTCAAAAAATTGAAAATTTAAAAAAAAATTGTTTTTGCTAGCAGCTTATTAACCTTCCCTTAGAAATAAAATTATTTTATTTATTTCTTAAAAGATTCTATTCATTTATTTGAGAGAGTTTACCCAATGGGGGGAGAGCAGAGAGAGAGAAGCAGGCTCCCTGCTGATCAGGGAGCCAGATGTGGGGCTCCATTCCAGAACCCCGGGATTATGACCTGAGTTGAAGGCAGACACTTAACCGAGCCACCTGGGTTCCCCTAAAATAATATTATTGTAGTAAAAAGAATGAAATCATCTGAAAGGGAAATAGTAAACCATACTGAACAGTCAAGGGGAATGGCAAAAATCATGAAGGTCTGCACAGGAGCAACAAGTTTGGGAAACATGGGACTCAGATGCTAAGGCCTACCTCCCTAGTTCCACAACACTCTTTTTTCCAGGAAAATATTCTTTTTTGGTTATTAAATGTCTGTGTTGTGATAAGGAAACAGACCATAGTGTTCAGTGAAGACTTTCAGAGTTTTTGATCATGTATTTATTTAGGTATATACCACATTGTTGCAAAAAAAAAAAAAGGTATTGTGGCAACTTACAAATATAGGTATAATACAATAGAGTAAAAATAAACAGATCAGGGTCAAGGCTAAAGCAGAAAGCTGGAATGAAGTCAGAGCCCACTCGGTGACTCAGTATAATTGTTAAAAAGTAATCTCAAATTTGACTTTGAGATTCCCAGCAGCCAAAGCAAAAGAGGAAACACGACTTGTTAGAAGAGTACTAACAACAGGTAGTTTGGGGCCTTGGTGTAGAAACAGACCTGGTTCAAATCTTGACTCTACTACTTGTTAGATTCATGACCCTGAGCAGGTTGCTTAACTTCTCTGAACTTGCGGTTCATCACCTGGGGGCAATGGGGGGGTGAAGGGAGGAAAAGTGAGGCCAACTTTGGGGGTTCCTGGGTGCGTCAGTAACAATGTGTGTAAAAGTGCCTTCTAGCTCTAGGATGGTGCTGCTTGGGTCCTCAGCTGGTCCAAGTCTTTGCTAAGCTGCAGGTCTTCAGTCATAAAAGGGAGTTGACATCTGTCCCCTCTCTCAGTTTCTACCCTGCCCAAGCATGCAGCACATAAGAGGCAGAGTGATCCCAACCTAGGCCTCTCTGACTCCTGCCCAGGCTCCCTGTCAACCATCAGTGCTGTGTCCTCCTGTCACCAGAGTGGTTTCCAATGCTGTCAAGAAGAAAAATGATGCTTTGGAACATAGGTTTTCAGGAACACTCAAATTACTCCCAGGGAAACCCCAGCCTCACTTTTAGCGCTGCCCACAAGACAGAGGCTCCCTTCTCTCCTCCACAGACAGAGCAAATTAAATATTCAGGCCTAGAAATCTCTACGGGGGAATCCAAGGTGGTAGCCAAAGCCCCTTCATGTGTTCAGAACACCGGAGACAGCTTCCTTTGCCTTCACATCCAAGGTCAGTAAGAAACACTGGGGCTCCCCAGTCCTGGTCCTTTCTTATTTGAAGTACTTGTTGCCAAATATAATAAAGTCCATGACAAAAACCTGTCCCTGCCTCCCATCAGCAATGGAATAAATTCCAATAGTCTTAGAATTTTCTTTTCTCTGTTAATTTATACTTGACTTTGTTCTAAATGTGATTGGAGGCAGTCCTTGGTTTGACATTCAGGGCTCTTTACAAGCTGACTCCAACCTCTTTCTTGGGTCTCCTCTGTGGATGCAGTTTGTGGGGGGTCACAGTGAATAAAAGCCACCACTTCTGGAGCTGCTCCTGGAGTGCCATGCAGTTGGCAAACAACACGTACTGACCAGCTCTGAAACCCATATCTGCCACAGACTAAGGTGCTGTGTGACCTTGGGTAAGTCCCTTTACCTCAGTTTCTTCGTCTATAAAGTGGGCACATTCCAAGTATATACTTTCCCTGTTGTGATGATGCAAGAATATGCACCTGGCATGCTTGGCACACCTGATGCTCAGTCAGTGGTGATGATTAGATGACCTGATTTTGAGACCCAGCTCTCCACTCAACTGCTTACATGACAAGTGACCCATGTCTGGGCTTGTTTGACTATCTATAAAGTGAGCAAAAGAACTATCTACCACATAACCCACATACTAAGGCTTGAAAAACAGAAGGGGCTTAGTGAATGCTTGGAGGCTGCAGCTAGCATCATCTTCCCCAGAAAACAAGTTTGCTTGCCCTTTAATTTTCACAAATCTCGTCCTTTCTTTCCTTTTTCTCAAACTAATGAGCAAGAGGAGTCTGAACATTTCTTGCATGGTTAGGCTGTGATATCATGAAAGACAGTCTTGTAAAACCCACACCCAGGGCCAAGGGAAACGCAGCCCCCTGAAGAGACTGTTCAGTGGAGCCCGCTGATGGCTGGGTGGGGGAGGCTGGATGTGTCCACCACTGTGAGTCAGGCCTTGCTTGGCCGGCTATCATCATTCCTCTTTATTTCAGGGGTGAGTTACAGCTTAAACAAAACATCACCTGACAATGCTTGAAAGAAATGTCTTCTGCACAAAATGCATTTCCTTCCACTCTTAGGTTTGCAGCTGAATTTTCTAACATGGCAGCTGGGTGTTCAAATACACAAATGTGCGTGAGCTGGCATGGGGACAGAATGAGGGGAGTAGGGACAGAGGGTGGTGTCGGGATCAGCAGTAAGTACTCTCAAAGGTGTTGGGATGGATTGCGCGCTTGGTAGTCTGTGGCCTTCCCAGGCAGAGCTGCCTCGAAGGAAGAATGAAGGCTATAGACAAAGCCCTTCTGGAAGATCAGCTGTGTCCTGTTGCTCAGTGTGGCCCAAGCCACTCTCTAAAGCTCTCTGGGCCTCTTTTTCCTTTGCTGAAACAGGGAGTTGGACTGGTGAACTTCTTCCTAGCTCTAAAAATACTACTATCCAAAGCAGATGAGGTGCAAGCTTAAAGGCTTGTCCTGTGGACTGTCTGGGTCTGAGGCTCAGGGGAGCCACCAGCAGCACAGGTAACAGATGGTCCACCTGTGCCTCCTCAGCCCCAAGGCCTGGGCTCAGGGCAGCCTGGCACCAACAACTCTGAAGCCTAGAAAAGCCCAGTCCACAGACCTCCTTCCCCTTCCTTTCTAGCTTCCACCCTCAAGCACTTCCCTGCAATCATAAGGTCCAATGCCTCTTCTGGACCCAACTGCTTAGATCTCCGCCTCCTCCAGGACCCCTAACCACGCCAAAAACTGCTAGGCCATTCCAACAAATGACCGGGTCAGGACTGACAAAGAAGGAATCTGTTTCATCTTGGCACCACCCCAGCCCTGGGTGCAGGGTCTTGCTCATGGAAGACCTGGAGGTATCCCTGAGTGGCAGGTAGGTTGTGGGTTCAAAGGTCCAGAGAGAAAGAACAACATGGAGCCCAGGCCCAAAGGCTCTGGGAGGAGCTGAGGAGAGGTCCCAGGGCCCGGGTATGTGGGGCCAAAGCCAGCACTTCTGGGGGGAGAGGGACCTGGCCCAGGTCCTCACCCTGGTAAAGTTGGGCCTGGCAGGCAGCTGCCTGCGTCCTCCTCAGCTGCTGCTGTAGAAACAAATGACAGCACTGAGGAGCAATAGGAGAAAGTAAACATAAATGCTGAGGGAGGGGACCTTGGAACAGGGGCCAGTATTTTTCCTCGGGGTGTGGTTTATGCTCAGTTGCTGGGTGACCACGGAGGTTTGGAATGTGGTTGGACAGAGGGTGAGGTGGGTGGTGGTGGTGGGGTGACCAAAGGCAAGGAGCAGGAACATTAGCCAGGGAGCCTGAAGCCCAGGGCCACCAGCATGTCAGCTAGAGCGGGGGCCTGGGGTGGTACACAGCGTGGAGCCTCCAACAGCACGAGTGCATAGGTCCCAGAGGCCTCTGCTTTTGAGTGAGAGTTGAGAGTACAAGAGAAACTAGAAGAGTGGGGAGAGGCCTGGAGGTGTAGGGGAGCACGGTCAGGTCTCCTCATCTGTAAAATAGGGCTATTGTGACAGCCTGGCTTGCCTGATCCAAGCTGAGGCTACTTAGGCAAGAGATAGGTCTCTCTGAGCCTCAGTGTCCTCATCTGTTAAGTGGGCTTAAATATCTCTTATCTCTGAGGGTGCTACTGGGAGGATTGAATGGGTTTGTGCATGTGAAGCTCTTGGCATAGTGCTCTGCAAGTGGAAGGGATTATTAATCCACCTGGTGCCAAGGAAGCTTTATCCTGGCTGCACCACATGTCTAGCACCTGCCCCGGGGCTAGACTCCAATAAATTTTGCTGATGGAGCCCCTTGCAGGAGTTGCTGTGGAGGAGCCCCCATATCCCCTGCCACTCCTCTCCTGTGAGCACAGGTCTGGGCTCAGACCACGAAGTGGAGGGTGTAGGTGAGCTGGTGGCCGTTGTCCCAGGCGTATAATACCCGCTCCTTGGGATTGTAGTCGATCTGGGTGGTGTAGGCGTGCTCGTTGAGGAAGGGCAGCTGCGGGCGGGCGTCGGTGCCTGTGTGCGTGTCGAAGGCATAGGCCACCTGGCCCTCCTTCTGGTTGTACGTGTCAACGGCATACAGGATGCCGCACACCAGGAAGCAGTTCCCGTAGGAGTTCCGCCGCAGCCGTGTCTTCCATGTGGTCTCCCGGTGCATGGAGAGGTCGCTGGGGTCCAGGCGGCTCAGCACGATCACCTCGGGCTGGGCCTCATCGCGGTCATCCACAGCAGGGTAGATGACCCACAGGCCACTCTCGTCCACGGCGAAGTCGATGTCTGAGTGGCCACGCCACTTCCAGGGAGTGGTGTCTTCATATACCACGTCGGGCAGCAGTGCCCAGGAAGCGACGAATCGCTGCCTCAGGTCATACTTGATGATGTTCTTGGTGAAGGCACGGTTGTAGTAGAAGGCACCCTGGTACACCACATGGCCCGTGCCGATCCAGTTGTAGGGCAGCTTGTACATGTTACTCCAACGGCCTGTGTGGAGGGCAGATGGTCACGCTAGGGCCTGGCAAGCCACCCAGGGCTCTTGAGTGGCTCAGTAAGCAAGGAATACTGAGTAGGCCATGGGTTTGAAGTTGGGCCCATCATCTTATGTCACCGGGACTGTGAAGCAGGTACTGTTAGCATCCCATATGCCAAGGACAAAACAGGATCAGAGGGTTCAAGGTCACCCAGTTATGGATTGTCATAGCCAGGATTTAGACAGCCCCTGTGCTTTGTCTCAGAGCTTTTGCCCATGCTGTTCCTTTTGTCTGGACTGTCATTTCCCATACTACTTGCCTAGCAGAATGCCTCCGTATCTTTCAGAGCCCGCTGCCAATGTTACCTCCTCCCGAAAGGCTTCCATGACCTCCCCAGGCTTGAGGGAGGGCCTCTCCTCTGGCCTCCCATAACCCTTGTCTTAGCACTTTTCACTGGCTTCCTCCACACCAGCCTGTGAACCACTTGCGGCAGGTCCCAGGTCAATTTTGACCTGGCAGAGGGAAGGACTTTGGCTGTTCCAGGCCATATCCTGTGAGTTTGGATCAAAATCCAAACTTTGATGTGGCTTACAGGGTCTGACTGAGCCTACTCTCTCCTTATGCTTCCCCACCTCCCTTCCATGCCATCCTGCTTCTCCTTGCCAGGCCTTGGCACACTCTGGGCTTTCAGTTTGGACCCCCCCCCCCCGCCCTTTCCCTTTTGCTTGGCTTATTCCTGCTCTCCCAACAGGGCTCAGCTCAGTCAGCATCACCTCCTCCTTGGGGAAGTCTTCTCTGATCTCGTTTGGGGTTCCACAGTCCCTTGAGCTCTCCCTCAAACACTACACTGAAATTATATCTTTCAGTGTAGGGAGGAGAGGTCTTTGCCTCTCCCATCTGTGCATTGCTGGTGGGTTGGTCTTGCCTAAATGACCCTCTCCCCCATCATGCCGCAGATCTGATAACCAAAATCCTGCTCTTCCCTGCCCAGACTTGCAGCTCCTCTCAGGCCTGGGGCTCTGCTCATCTGTATAACTGAGAGATAACCCCCACCCCATAGAATTATGAAGCTACCACGAGTTGATGCACATAGCAAGATTAGCATATAATAAATACTCGAGAAGAGGAAGCTCTCGGTATTGTTGGCCTTGACAGTAAGTTATGCTCACAGGGGCAGGACCACATCCATCTTGTTGGTTGCCACACTCCCATTCCTGGCTCTGTGCCGGCCCATGGGGGGTGCCCTCAGATGCTCCTCTTTGGGGTGACTGATCATTTGGAGCTGGACCAGGCTGGGAAAGGGAAAGGAGGGCCCAGTCTCCATGGGAGACCCTCCTCAGACTGCCCACACCATGGGCACCGTGCCACACCTCCTCCCATCTCCCAGCTCTCCAACCTTGCTTGAAGTTCTCCAGGTTGCGGAACTCCACCAAGCTGTTCCCATAGTAGTAGTTGGTGACATAGATCCTGTCATCCTTCGCGGAGGGGTCCTTCATCCAGGCTCCTTCATGGCGTCCATAGCTGTGATGCCTCACAGGGGGGTCCACGGCCCGCAAGGTGCCCTCACAGCTCATCTCTCTGCCTGCAGGGAGTGAGGGGTACTGCATCTGGCACTCAGACCCCAGGCCTCGAGCCAGAGCAACAGCCCTGAGAAAGTTTATCTGGGTCTTACCTACATCCCTCCCGGTTATTTTGTTTGCAGCCTTTCCCCCCTTTCCTGAGGACCAAAGCAATGTTTGATTATTGTAGAAAACAGAACATTCAGCAAAGGAGAACAAAGAAAATAAAAATCATGAAAAATGTCATTATCCAAAGAAAAACTGAAACATGTTGTATTTCCTTCTATTTTTTTTCTTTGCATATACAGTCATGTGGACATACTTTAAAAAAACTATGGTTCTAAAAAAAAAAACAAAAAAAACAAAAAAAAACTGTGGTTCTTCTGAATATATAGTTTTATGTATCCTGTTTTTGCCCTCCACTGAGCAATTTCTCACATCATTAATGGGTTTTTAATGATGTGATTTCAAGGCTCTACCAAGCCACCAGACAGCTCTGCCCCAGTCCCCTCAGTGTTAGACCTTCAGATTATTTCCAGTTTTCTGACATTGGAAATGGGCTGTGGGGGGAGCCAGATAAGTGGTAGCTGCTGTCCACATTGCAGACGGACCCTTTAGGAAGATTCCAGGAAGCAGAATGCATTCAGACCAAAGCAGGGGATGGGTTTAACAATACCTTGTTATCACAGGTATCAAAGGTGCCCTCCAGGTCGGTGATTTAGTGGAAAATATTTCTACTGAAAGGCACAAGCCAAAGCTACAAACGTGGACATAAGAAAATAAAGAAGTGAAAATAGTTGCTGGATTGGATGATGGGATTCTAGGTGATGTGTTAGGAAGGATTTGTTGAAAATACTGTTTGACTAAATGTGCTCAGACTTTCTAGAAAGGATCAAATAGTACACATTTTAGGCTTTCTAGACCATATACGTCTGTCCTGTATTCTTTTTTTCTAACAACCCTTTAAAAATGTAAAAAACTGTTCTTAAGCTCAAGGGTCATAAAAAAACAGGCTGCAGGTTGGATCTGGCCCAGGGGCTGTACTCTGCTGACTCCTATGAGGCCTACTCACCTTGGCTTGGGACATCTGGGTGTGAAGGTGGCTTGGTGGGCTGGGGCTGGGTGGTGGGAGTCAGGGTGGGGGTGGTGGCCGGATCTGAACTGGGAGTGTCAGAGGTCAAGTCTGCTCCTTCTGAGGCCCTGGGCCCAGCCTCATCATGTTCTGCTGAGTTGAGCTCTGGTGGCCTGCCCTCCAACCTGGGCGGCATCTGTTCCAGCCAGGAAGTGCTCTTGAGGGCGTTATCTGTAGAGAGAGGACCTGTGCTCATGTCCTATGCGGCTGCCCAGGATCCTCCCCAGGCCCACCTGGCTCCCAGCTCCGAGGCCATGGCGGAGAGAAGGGGGACCTTCATATCTTTCACTCCTCAGGGTGAAAGGACTCAAAAAGTAGGTGGTAGGGAGACTTTGTGGTCAGTAGACTGGCTCCAAGGCCCCCAGTTGCGTGATCTTGGCCAACTCCCCTGCCCTGGTGGGCCTCAGCCTCCCTTTCTATGAAACAAGAGTCAAAAGGCCCACTGTGGTTATGCTATTGTGTTGATCAGAGGAAAATGTATACACCTCACTTGCACAGGTCCTGGCAAGCATGAGGTGCCAAATATGAGACCCCTGCCCTCCTTTTTTTTTTTAATTTTTAATTATTTATTTATTTATGATAGTCACACAGAGAGAGAGAGAGAGAGGCAGAAACACAGGCAGAGGGAGAAGCAGGCTCCATGCACCGGGAGCCCGACGTGGGATTCGATCCCGGGTCTCCAGGATCGCGCCCTGGGCCAAAGGCAGGCGCCAAACCGCTGCGCCACCCAGGGATCCCAGAGACCCCTGCCCTCCTAAGTGTCAAACACTTTATACCAATTCTTTCTTTCTTTCTTTCTTTCTTTCTTTCTTTCTTTCTTTCTTTCTTTCTTTCTTTCTTTCTTTCTTTTTCTTTCTTTCTCTCTCTCTCTCTCTTTCTTTCTTTTTTTAAGAAATGGTTCAGGTTATTATTTTTTTTTAAAAGATTTTGTTGATTTATTCATGAGAGACACAGAAAGAGAGCAGAGACAGAGGCAGAGGGAGAAGCAGGCTCCATGCAGGGAGCCTGATGTGGGACCCAATCCTAGGACTCCAGGATCACGCCCTGAGCCAAAGGCAGGCACCAAACCACGGAGCCACCCAGGCGTCCCTATACCAATTCTTTCATGTCCTAGACTCAACTCCAGGAGGCAGAAACCTGGCTCTCATTTTATAGACTTTCTCCTAGTCCTCCCCTCTGGAACCCAGCCTGCAGTTCCTCTCACCCAGTATTTGCCATTTCAGGCAGGGAGGGGGCAGGCATAGCCAGCCTCCCATCACCTCCGGACCCCAGGTGTCTGTCTCTCTGTCCCCTCATTCATCTCCTATTTCTGATCTTGAGGCTGTCTGGGCACCCCCGGACCCCATTTCTCCCACCCCTGCTGGCAAGGCCTTTGCTGATAGGATGACTTTTTCAGCTCCCGTGGGACCTGTATGGGGCCATCTCTGGGTCATCCCTGACCCACACACTTGTCTGGCTGGGATGGATGGGGTCTGGGTAGGGAAAACAGGAAGAATCAATGCCACACAGCAGGGCACAGAGCTGGGGAGGGGTCTGAGGCAGGCTCTGTAGCCCACTGATCTGGGTCCCCGTCCCACCAACTCGCTGTGAAACCTGGAGCCAGTCTCTTCACCTCTCTGAGCTTGTCTCCTTACCTGGATCTAGTGGAACAGCGTGTATGAACAGAAAATCTATTCCAGGGACAAAGGAAAGGGCATGGTGTGGCCCTCAGAGGATGAGGCCCTTTGAATCCACGACAATGACCCGACTTCTTCATTTTCTTTCCCTGCCAGGCTTCCTCTTTGCATAGGGTTCAGCCAGGCTCCATTGTGGGGCAGCCCTTAGGGATGGAACACACCCTCTAGGGTGGCCTGGCCTTGGCAGCCTGCCAGGGCAAGGGCTTTGTTCCCACGGGCCTCGCTGGCAGAGCCAGATGCTTGCAGCTGTTCTTGGGCAGTGCCCAGCCAGGGGTCAGAGGCTCTGTACTGTGGCCAGGCTGAGCTGGCAGGACTCAGAGCCAGTAGCTAGCACCAGCGGCTCTGGAAAGAGGCCCCTGAGCTTTGAGAGGCCAAGAATTTAGGGAGGAGGGGTGGCTTTTGAACACCGGTCCCTCACATTTCTATCTCCTGGCCCCTTAGACATGGGGTAGGCAGTGGGCGTCAGTGAAAGGGGTGGTCAGCAGGACCCTGGTGGGGGAGCAGGCTTGGACACCTCTCTGGGACATGAGAGGGGAGCAGGCATTTGGGGAGGGTCTCAGAGGAAGAATCGGGAGCCACACCAGTGGGGATGGCCCTGAAATTTGGGTACTCTTGGGACTTTTCTCTCTCTCTCTCTTTTTTTTTTTTTTTTGGTTAATTACTTGGTTGCCCTTCACTGTGATCCCCCATGGATTATAGGAAAAATACGAGACTCTGTGGGCTCTACTTTGGGAAAAAAAAAGAAGTGGGAGACCATCCATTCCAAGGGCACTCTGGAAACAAGAGGTACTCTGAAGGCCGCACATCACTTCCCAGAACCCTGGCCTGGCTCCATAGCTCCTGGGGCTCCCACCCAACCTGTGGCTGCCACCTGGTCATGGGCATGTTTTTTTCCCTACTGGACTGCGATGCCCGTGTTAGGCAGATCTCTGGGGAGATCTGACATGCACCTAGCGGATCCTCAGCAAATCTCTGATGGAAGAAGGGAAAGTCCAGGAGGGGCGGAGGCAGCTCAAAGTACAGGAAAGGAACTGGGTGGGCCTTTGTGTGGATTCTATTATTTCGTCCCAACGACCCCACGAGGAGCACTATCCCATCGCGTGGATGAGCCCAGTATACCAAGAGGCAGTGGAGCTGAGATCTAGAGAAGACACTGGCTCCCCGGAGGCTACATCCTTGGGGTGTAGCCACCCATTAGCAACCCCCGACTCCCTGCCCTGTCCCTCCCAGGGTCTAGTCCTTCTCCAACTCACCGGCCACAGCCTCGGACACCTCCTTCCTGCCTGCCTTGTAGTAGGTGATGCCTCGGATCACGGCCTGCTGCTGGGCCAGGGTCCGGGGCTTGGCTGTGGGCAGGGGGAATCTGCCCTTGCCACCTTCCTTCCTTGGCTTCTCTGCCTTTAGCAGCTTCTCCTTAGGTTTGGTGAGACCTCGGTCAACAAAGCTCTTCTGCATGTTGCTGTATTTGGTATTGTCTTTGCCCTTCCCTCCAGCTGTGTCCTGAAAGAGAAGGGAAATGTCAATGTGGGGAGGTGGGAAGGGTGTCCTGGGAGGTCACAGAAGCTCAGCCTGTGGGGGCTGGAAAGTGGTCATGCCGCTCCAGGCCGATCTCAGGGGCTCATGAACTCATGGCTTTCCTCCCATAGTGGCGATAATCCTGACTGGGGCGTGCCTTAGTTTCCCCATTCAGCTCACCAGCTTCCCTGCAGGCTTGAAGCCCAACCTGATAGGTTAGGTTCCTGTTCCATTTCCAAATCCCTGTACACTCACCCTCCCCACCCCCAGGGTGTGTGTGTGTGTGTGTGTGTGTGTGTGTGTGTGTTACATTATACTGGTTAATTACCTAAGGAGGTAGCTGATCATAGGGGCAGCTTCCCATCCCTGTCTCCCGGCTTGTGGATCTTCATTTGTGGTCAGGGGAGAGGTTCTCAGGCCCCAGGGCAGGGTGATGATCCATCTCAGTGTGCCCGGAACTTTCCCAGTGTTAGCTTTGAGAGTCCTACAACCTGGGAAACCCTTTGGTCTCACTCAGGCAGAATTGGATAGTCGGTCCCCAAGGCCACTGCCCTCAGTGCATGCGGTTTCTAAAGTTCTGTAAAGTTCCTTCTAAATGCCTCTGATGCCGGCTTGGCACAAGAACACAGGCCCTGGTGACATCACCCATTGTTAGGCGGGAGATACGGCAAGTACAGTATCTAGACCTTCTGTGCTGTGGCCAAAACAGCATTGCTTTGCACCTGTGGACCTGACCTGGGGATGAGCAGGAAGCCTGCCCTGGGCCAAGGCACCAGGCTTCCACCCTGTAGCAGCACACATGGAGTGCCCCATCATCACAGTGTCAGCACAGGGGCTGAGGGGCTGAGATGAAGAACAGGGCCTGCTGGTCATGCAAGCCCATGCTCCAGTCCCTGGGCAGCGACCCTTTCTCCCTGTGACCTCACCCTCTGCTTCCTCATCTGCCAAACAGGCACCAATGGGCCCTCTTGCAGGTGGTCATGGGATTAACTGAGATAATGTCTGTAAGGAAGTCAGGTTTAGGCTTCAGGAATCCAATTTTGAGGATTTTTGGATTCCCCACACGAGACACAAGGCTGTAGTGGGGAATGGAGCGGCTGCGGCCAGCAGGTGGGTGGCTGGCCTCAGGAGGTCGAATGGCATGGGGATCAAGCCTGTACTTGCATTTGCCAAGCACACGCCCTAGTGTGTATCTACCATAGGAAGGAGACTCTGTACAATTTGCCCACCTCTAGGGAGCTTCTCATTATTGGCCCTTTTGGCAATTTTATCTGCCTAAAGGAGGGCCTTTTTCAAATGTGCATAAAGGAGTATTATATATCTTGGGTGGTTCTGCCTGGTGTCTCTGCTCACTGTGCTCAGGAATATGGCATGTCTGGGTGTTTGCTGCAAGAATCATCCACCCCGGATTGGTTGATGAAGTGGTGTGAGTCTGTAGGGTCCCTGACGCATTGCTTACCTACCCCTGAGCAGGCCTGACCCCGCCAGCAGCCCTACCACACTAGGGGAGGCTAGAAGTGGTTTTGCGGCAGCCCACCTGGCTTCCCAGGGCCAGGCAGGGAGGGTCATATCTACAGCTTTGTCTCTACTGGTTTGGAAATGGGAATGAGAAGACCGCCAAATGCCTTCCCCAGCACACAGACCCCTCATCTGGATCTCCACATCTGCTCCCCG
The DNA here is from genome assembly GCF_905146905.1 of Nyctereutes procyonoides. Taxonomy (NCBI): domain Eukaryota; kingdom Metazoa; phylum Chordata; class Mammalia; order Carnivora; family Canidae; genus Nyctereutes; species Nyctereutes procyonoides. The sequence continues at coordinate 40,276,478 of NW_026575020.1, forward strand.
TTTACCTCTTTCAACTATGTGTGCTGCACTGCAGGCACCCTTACCCCCCATCTGGCCATGGGCCCTCCAGCTGTGCCAACCCTCAGCCCTGCCGTTGGGACTGAGGTCTTGCCACACTGTCTTCCTAAGCCCACCCACCTCCTGGCCCCATCACCAGAGCCATGGCCTCACCTGAGCCTTGCTAGCAGGGCCGGGGGCTGGGGCAGCGGCTGAGACAGAGGTTGCGTCCTTCTGCAGCAGCTGGAGGCCCAGGCTGGAGAGCTCCTTCTTGATGCCCATCATGATGGCAGAGTGATTCTCATAGCGCTTCAGCTGCTCACTCAGGTGGCGCATGCTCTCCTTCACTACCTCATTCTCCCGGCTCAGGTTCACCTTGACGCTCTGTAGGGCAGGACTCCAAGGTCTTTCTAGTCTCCTCAGTCAGCTACCCCCCAGCACCACCACCCTGGAGGGGATATCCCAGCTTCTGCCATCAGGCTTCACTGCCCAGTCTCCTGAGCAGGGCCCAGGTATAGGTTTTGATAGCAGCAGCAGGCATGGATGGATAAAGCATGCTGCCAAGAGACCATGTAATTATTAATGTCTTATTTAAAAAGTGAGGGAGTGATGTTTTTCCTTTGAACAGAGGAAGCCAGTTCCTCCCGAGTGAGACTGTTTTCTCCACCTCCACCCAGAGATAGCAATAAGCTTTTTTTTTTTTTTAAGAGTTATCGCTTAGTGAACAGAAGCAAAGCACAGATAATGCAAAACAGAAGATAATTAAAAAATCATTTCTTTGTGGCTACGGAAACCATTTCTGATTTGTTCCAGCCACAGCAGACATACCCTCCAGATCGTCTGGCTCATAGTTATATAAGATGAGTTAACATTTCCTAAGATTATAGGAGGAAGGGTCAAAGTAGGATAAATCCAGAGCCAGTGACAGGAGAGCCTGGCATGTCCTAGGTGCACAGAAAATCCTGGTGCACAGTAGAAATCCAACAACTGATACTCTACTCCCATGTTGGCAAGGACCTGGCACATAGTACATACACACCAAACACTTTTTGGATGACTAAAGCCACTGTGACCCCAATTTTGAGGATTGTAAGCAGTTAATCTCCCACTCTTGGGCACAGGATGCCCAGGTGCCCCCTCCCTCCAGAAAGGAAGCTGGGAAAGGAAGCCCCCACACCCGCTCCTGGCAGCTGCATGTCCCCAGGCTCCCAGCAGCCCAGCAGGGGCCGGATGCAGGAAACAGGCAGAGGCCAGGCCACGTCAGCAGAGATGTGTGCCAGCAAACTTTGAACCTGCAGCCTGGATCCTCACGATTGCCCAACTCTGTCACTGCCCTCAGGCGGCAGTCCTGGCCACCTGCCTAGCCCTCCAGCACATCTGCACAGAAGATGCTCAGCACCTCTGCCTTGATTGCAACCGGGTACTGGGCCAGCCATGCGGTCTTAAGCCCTGCCCCAGTAGGCCTGGCCAGTCCTGCACTTTTGTGTGGCATTTTATGGGACTTGTGACCTTGGTATTGTACAATGTGCGAGTCTTGGTCTTAGTGAACTGAAGGCAACTGCAAGTTCTTGCCAGCCCCCTCCACATCCTTTTCATGCAGTCAGCTGGTGCCTCAGTTTCTCCACCCAGCCTTCCAGCCTCCTGTAGGCCCATGACCCCCAGTCAGACCTTTTTTCCAAAGTGGGGACCCAGAGGCCTGCATCTCCTGCTCCTAGTTCCCTGCTGGAGTCTGGTTTTCAACAGCCACTGGGGTTAAGGTAGAATTGCTCAGACCCCTTCAGACCTGCCCCTTGGCCCCAAGTGTTGACCCAGCCTGGCTCCCAGGTAGATCTGTCCTTACCTCTTCCAGGGTGTTCATCTGGGAGGCCACCTTGTGGACATAGGCATGCACTTTCATCAGGTCCATGCTGTATAAGGTACCTTCCAGGAGATCCACCATGGACTGTAGCTGCCAGGGAAAGGGTGCAGGTTAGGGCAAGGGCAGAGCACAGGATCAGGCACAAAGGGTGCAAAAGGAGCCCCACCACTTGAAATAGCCTGCATGGGACCTCAGCACCCACTAGACCCAGCTTGCTAATAATCATCACAAGAAAAGCAATAGATTCCATCTTCTGAGCACTTACTATGAGGCAGGCACTGTATGAGGGGCTGTAATAGGCTATTTCACTTCATCCTCATTACACAAGGTATGTAGTGAACGCTAGAGGAGATCATTCTGCATGCCTGGGATCCTTCTCATTTGTTTCTTGTGCCCATACCTGGCTTCCATGTGCCTTCTTGACAGCCTGCATCTGTGACTTTCTTTAAAGAGACGTTATGTCCCCAAACTGCCTGGGAGAGTATGTCCTCCTGGGGCCGTCCTTAGGCAATGCCTGACAGGTGCAGGCATCCAAAAGCCCAGCTCCCTAGCTTCAGTGGGGACAACTGAGCGGTCATTCACACTCCAGCATCTCCAGCATCCCCTGGGGTTGGGGCTGGGGCTGGGGCTGTAGCTGTAGCTTGGCCTGAGCCCACACCCTACTGGGCTTCCTACTTTTTCCACTCCCACTTCTTTTACTTTGGTACCAGCTTCTCCTGGGAACATTTTCTTTTTTTTTCTTTTCTTTTTTTTTTCTTTCTTTCTTTCTTTCTTTCTTTCTTTCTTTCTTTCTTTCTTTCTTCTTTCTCTTTCTTTCTTTCTTTCTTTCTTTCTTTCTTTCTTTCTTTCTTTCTTTTTCTTTCTTTCTTTCTTTCTTTCTTTCTTTCTTTCTTTTTAAAGATTTATTTATTTATTCATGAAAGACACAGAGAAGAGGCAGAGATACAGGTAGAGGGAGAAGCAGGCTTCTTGCAGGGAGCCCAATGTGGGACTAGATTCAGATCCTAGGATCACACCCTGAGCCAAAGGCAGACGCTCACCTGCTGAGCCATCCAGGTGTCCCAAGAACATTTTAATAATAAATCACTGGAACATGAATCATGTGCCTTAGAGTCTGCACCTAAGGACCCCAAAAAGACAAGGTCTGAACAGCTTTTTTTTTTTTTTTTAAGATTTTATTTATTTATGAGAGAGAGAGAGAGGCAGAGACAGAGGCAGAGGCAGAGGGAGAAGCAGGCTCCATGCAGGGAGCCTGATGCGGGAATCGATCCGAGGACTCCAGGATCACACCCTGGGCTAAAGGCAGGCACTAAACCGCTGAGCCACCCAGGCGTCCTAACTTTTTTTTTTTTTTTAAAGGAATCTCTATGCCTACCGTGGGGCTTGAACTCACAACCTCGAGATCAACAGTCGCATGCTCTACCAACTGAGCTGGCCAGGCCTCTGGACAAGGTCTGAACAACTTTTTATCTTTGTCTTACAAAATAAGAAACTGCAGCCTAGGTGAAGTGACTTGTCCAAAGCCACCCATTTGTTAAATGGTGGGGCTGGTGGTAGAACCCAGATTGGTATAAGCCAAAACCCCTTTGCTATTGTGCTTTACCCGCTTGTGTCCAGATGGGAAAACTGAGGCTAAGAAAAAGGGAAGAGCTTGCACAACAAACAGGTCAGTGGCAGATACTGTGTCGCCCAGGGCTCCTCCCTGCAGCTGCCCCTCCTCTTCCTCTCTCCACCCTGTGTCATTAGGACATGACCTTCCCTCCAGATGGCCAAGACGCCCGTGAGTGTCAGAGAAACCATGGCACAAGGGGCTGGCTGGGAAATCAGCATCCACCGGCTTCTCGAGAAGGGCAGTTCCTCCCACCTACCCTCTCTCATGGCCCTACTCTGAGCCCTGCAGCATTTCTCAGGGTTTGAGCAGGCCAGCGTGCCTGTTTGGCCCTGGCCAACTGTTTCCAACACAGTTTTACTCCCACTCTCCCAGGGGTGTTCAAACTGTTTGAAGCCAGGGAGCCTTTCTTTGAGTAGACATTAATCAGTAAAATGGAAAAAAGGGAGTGGAGAAGTCTTATGGAGGCAGGGATTGGACCTTGAGTCTTGTCTGCTCCCCTGTAACCTTGCTCAGACCCTGAAGAGTTACTCAATACCCCTTGTGAAATGAGACAATAGGGCTGTGGTAAGGAACACTAGTGTGTGGACAGGGCTCAGCACAGAGTGGACACACAGCAAATGCTTTGTGAGTATCAGCAATAATGATACCATTCCAGGGGGCTATGGGGGATCCTCCCAGCTTCACTCTGTTGCCTTCATGGCTACCCAAACTGGCTTTCCAAAACACAGGTTTGACCCTGCTAATAACTCGCCATGGCTCCCCACAGCTCATGTGTGGCTTTGCACCTCCTAAACCTGGCATTGGAGCCCTCCATGGTCTGCCCCTGCATCCTCTTTTTTTTTTTTTTAAGATTTTATTTATTTATTCATGAGAGGCAGAGAGAGAGAGAGAGAGAGAGAGAGAGAGAGAGAGAGAGGCAGAGACACAGGCAGAGGGAAAGCAGGCTCCATGCCAGGAGCCCGACGTGGGACTTGATCCTGGATCTCCGGGATCACGCCCTGGGCTGAAGGCGGCGCTAAACCGCTGGGTACCACCCCCCACCCCTGCATCCTCTTTGACCTCAGCAAATGTTTCCTCTGGGCCAGGCACCAAGGACAATGAGGACTAAGACACAACCTTCACAATCCTTCACGGGCTATGAAAGAACAGGGAATCAGAGAGGCACTCAGACCATTAACGACTGGGTGCAGACCCTGTCTAGGAGCAGATGCGGATTAGTGAAGTATGCCAGGAGGGAGTTTTGCTTGAGCTGAGCTCTGCAGGAAGAACATAAATTAGGCAAAGATGGCAGGACAAGGGCATTCCAGGCCAAGGGAACAGCTTGTGCAAAGAGCCAGAGGTGTGAAGAGACATGGTGTGTTGGGATCATGCTACTCAGAGTGCGGTCCGCAGATTAGCGCCAGTTCAAGCTACTTGTTACTGAGCTGTGATAAAATAATTGCCAAAAGCGAGAGTAGACTTTTGTAAACTCTCAGGCCTCTCTGACAGAGAAATTTTTTTATCTGTTGACTCTAATAGTAAAACATTGGACTTGTATTTTACATGCCTGTTTTTGTTTCATTTTTCTAATACTTCATTTTTATGGCACTTTCCAAAAGTGCTGATTCTAGTTTTTTAAAAATTAGTCCTTCACCACAGGTAATTTGAGAAGCCCTGTGTTAGAGGAATTGACAGGTGGCTAGTGGCGCTAGAGCAGAGAGAGGGCAGGGAGCCATCCTGGGGCCACATCTATTCCACTTGCTCTCACTCATAATGCTCTCCTTTCTTCTCTACCTGAGGGACTCCTACTCATCCTTCAAAGCCCAGCTCTTTTTTTCTTTTAAGATTTTATTTATTTATTCATGAGAGACATACACAGAGAGAGAGAGAGTCAGAGACGCAGGCAGAGGGAGAAGCAGGCTCCATGCAGGGAGCCCGACGCGGGACTCGATCCCGGGTCTCCAGGATCACACCCCAGGCTGGAGGTGGCGCTAAACCGCTGAGCCACCAGGGCTGCCCTCAAAGCCCAGCTCTAATGGGGTGCCTGGGTGGCTCAGTTGGTTAAGCGTCTGACTTAACCAACTTGGTTTGGCTCAGGTCATGATCCCAGAATCCTGAGATCGAGCCCCACATCGGGATCCCTGCTCGCTCACTGGGGAGCCTGCTTCTCCCTCTCCTGCTCCTTCTGCTTTGCTGTCTCTGTCAAATAAATAGATAAAATCTTAGAAAAAAAATGTTTCTAAAAAAAAAAAAAAAAAAAAAAAAACAAACCAAAAAACCCTCCTCTGGGTTCCCATGGTTCCTGGGACATCAGTGAGTCCCAGCACCAGTGACCAACTATTGGAGTTAGGAGCTGTGTCCCTAAGAGACTGGGGATTCCTCAAGCGTGGGGCCATGTCTATCTAGTTCATGTCCAGAAGGACAGAAGGAAAAGGAGTGAAGAGGTAGGTGAAAAGCATGCACCTGCCACCTATCTCCCCAAAAGTGTGGCTCTAGAATCCTCTCCCTCCTACTCAGAGTCATGCAACTAAGACCAAATCACAGCTTGAAGTTGAGTTCTTAGCTTGAAGGAAAGGGCTAGGGTAGAGATAAGGGGACATGGGTGTGCCCTGCTTCCCCTCCTCCTTAGGCTTCCCTTAACCTCCTCTCCTGGGGGCTGCCCATAGAGAGCCTCCTGCTGAGGCAGGAGGAGCCAAATCTAATGGGAGGGGCCTCAGCCCTGTCTCACACTGCCTCTAGCCCCTTCTCTTGGGGTTCTCTGGTTACCTCTCAGGTACCTGCCCTTGCACCTACCATATGAATGAGACAGAGTATCTTCTCTTCCTTCTACAACACCACCTGATAAGTCACTCCCATTGCTACCCCACTCCAGTCCTATAAGGCTGAATGAAAACCACAATGGCTGCTGTGCACTGGAAAGACCTAAGGGACAATGGGCTCCAGGCTAAGAGCTGCCTAGGGACCCCTTCCATGGGCAAGGAGACATAGCAGGGAATTCTTGAGTTCAAATCTTAGTGCTGCCAGTTTCTTGCTGTGAGACCTTAGGCAGGTCACAATCCCTCTCTGGGCCTCAGATTCCTCCACAAGTTGCGACCAAAAGTTCCCTCACCAAAGGATCGTGGCAAGGATTAAATTAGCCAGAATTTATGAAAAGGTTTTGTGTATCCTTGTGTAAACTATACTTACAACTTAGTTATTGAGAAGTGGACTTGAGCAGAAGCTGGATTTTTTTCCTATAACTGAAGACTAACCTATAGCCTCACTGCCTAGAGTTTGCAGGGTCCTAGTAAGGCCCCAGGGAGATAGTGTGGTCCAGGAACTGGAAGGTTAAGAGAGAACTTGGCTTAAAATTCAAACTTATGCCAACTTCAAGAGTTTTGTGATCCATTTAGTTGTTATAAAAATAAAACTAAAGTTAAATTTAAAGAAAAACAGTTTTAGGGGCGCCTGGGTGGCTCAGTCAGTTAAGCATCTGCCTTTGGCTCAGGTCATGATCCTAGAGTCCTGAAATTGAGTCCCTAAATGGGGTCCCTGCTGAGCGGGGAGTCTGCTTCTCCCTCTCTCTCGGTCCCTCCCCCAACTGCTTGGGGGCACTCTCTCATCAATCAATCAATCAATCAATAAAATCTTTTTTTAAAAAATAAAACACCTTTAGCCAAATGTTGGAGACAATTTTTCAGGAGTCTCTTGCTTTTCTGCACGTCTTGCATGCAGAGGCACTATCTTTGTTCCAGGACATCGTGCTGTATAGGGAACAGCCTTGAAACACAGAGAGAGAGAGTTTCCCTCCAGAGTAGGGAAGGCGTGTTCAGTGCCCTTTATAAAAAATTCGGATTTTCTGAGCTTGGGGCTCCACTCCTGAAAAATACCCCAATCTGTGTGCGCAGGTGCTATCTGGTCTTCACTGTGTCAGCCTATAGGAACTGGTGCTGGGAGAATCAGCTCAAGAAAATGTAGGTACTCTGGCTGCTATGAGTAATAAGGTCCTTTGTCTCTGACCCAGCAGGCTTGTGTCTTCTGCCAGCATCCATGAAATTGGCTGGCTAACTTGTTAGCTTACAAGTAGGGTGACATCTCAGTCAATTTCACAGTTCTTGATACCAAAAAAGGCAAAATGGATGCTCATATGTTTGGAAGAAATTCTACAAGAAAAGGATACTGTCAAAAGACACCAAAAATCATCTAGTCCATTACAGAAAGGAAGAAAGGAAAACAAGGTGGTTTAGAACACATGCTTTGGATACAGCAAGATGTGGTTCAAATCCCAGCCTCACCAAGCACCGAGCTGGGCATGTTATGAATTGCACAAAGGCGCCTGGCTGGCTGTGGGACTGTGATCCAGCCTGCGCAAGCCTATTCAAGCATGGGTCCTGGTGGCAGGCCCTGGCCTGGGTCTGTGTTGCCCAGAGGTGGTGCTTCTTTCTGATCTGCCTACGGAGGTGGCTAGGGGTAAGGTAAGCATAAAATTCATATAAAAGTATGGTATAGGGGGATCCCTGGGTGGCGCAGCGGTTTGGCGCCTGCCTTTGGCCCAGGGCGCGATTCTGGAGACCCGGGATCGAATCCCACGTCGGGCTCTCGGTGCATGGAGCCTGCTTCTCCCTCTGCCTGTGTCTCTGCCTCTCTCTCTCTCTGTGTGTGTGTGTGACTATCATAAATAAATAAAAATTAAGAAAAAAAGTATGGTATAGACCCAAGGCTACATGCCATTATGTGAGAGCTTGGGCTAGTTACCTAACTTCTCCAAACCTCAGTTTTCTTGCCTATACAACGAGAGCAGTGATCGCACATTTCAGACTGGTTTAAGAATTCAGAGGAAAAAGGTGTGTCAAAAGAGTTTAGCATAACATTTGCCATGCAGGTGGTGCTTGAATATGCTAGATGTTCTTATTACATTAAAAACAATAAAATGCTACAAACTTTAAAATTTAAAATACTATCTTCAGGTACCAACAGATGAACTGGCTTGGGTAAAATACAGTACAGTGAACTTGATGACAAAAGATTATTGCTTACTTTCTGTTTTCCGTACTCCACCAAAGGCATGACCTTTGTCTAGTTGCCTCCTATGTCCCCAGAACTACTGCCTGCCTAGCTGGTAGGAGGTGCTCTGTAGACATAAAACAAGTCTGCATGAACAAGCCTGCATTTTGCAGATCCGCCAGAGCTCAGCATAAGCTAGCCCAAGAATGCTGCCTCCATCACTTACTGGCTGATGGTCTTGAGCAAGAAGTGGCTTCCCCTCAGGGAGCCTCTGTTTCCTCCCCTGTGAAATGGGATAACAGCGGCACCTACCCAGAGTGTGGATTTTCTGTTGGAAGGACAGCCTGCCACCAAGCCCATACTAGGTACTCATCCAGGAGGCGTTCCCTCCATTCCCTCCTGCACAAAGCCTACCTTGAGGAGCTCCGGTGCCTGCTTCTTGAGCTTCTCCATCTTCCACTCGTTCTCACAGGGATTGAGCGAGGAGGGTGGTGCTGTGCAGGAGCAGCGGCAGTCAGTTCCGGAGCTCACTGTCTCCACAGTGTAGTAATCTTCTACCCGGGCCTGTCCACTGCGCACGCGGCTGCAAGCATCCTTGCTCAGCGGCCGCATGATGCACTTACAGCGGCAGTCAGAGCCCTCCGAGGTCATACGCACCTGCTCTGTGTCACCAAACACCTGCAAAATGGACTCAGGTGAGCCAAAGGCCAGTGCTGTGGTGAGGAAGAGGGTAGAGAAGGAGCCAGAGGGGACAGGCAGCAGAATCTAAAGTCACTGGCCTTGGTGGACAGGGTTACAGACAGCTGAGGGGCTAGCAGCCCTTTCGAGGAAATAGAGTGCAGTAGCTTTAAGGTAATAATACTAATGCAGATATTATTGACCACCTCAAAAAACCACTGGCTATTCCTCAGTACTTAAACATAGATTTGGGGCGCTGGTTGGCTCAGTTGGTAGAGCATGCAACTCTTTTATTTTTTATTTTTTAATTTTTTTCTTTTTTAAAAAATATTTTATTTATTTATTCATGAGAGAGAGAGACAGAGACAGAGACACAAGCAGAGGGAGAAGCAGGCTCCATTCAGTGAGCCTGACGTGGGACTCGATTCCAGGTCTCCAGGATCACACCCTGGGCTGAGGGCAGCGCTAAACCGCTGAGCCACCTGGGCTGCCCAGCATGCAACTCTTGATCTCAGGGTTGTGAGTTTGAGTCCCACATTGGGCGGATAGATCTTTTCTTTTTCTTTCTTTCTTTCTTTCTTTCTTTCTTTCTTTCTTTCTTTCTTTCTTTCTTTCTTTCTTTCTTTCTGATTTTATTTATTTATTCATGAGAAACACAGAGAGAATGGTAGAAACATAGGCAGAGGGAGAAGCAGGCTACCTGTGGGGAGCCTGAGGCAGGACTCGATCCCAGGTCCTCGGGATCACGACCCAAGTCAAAGACAGATGGTCAACCACTGAGCCACCCAGGTGCCCGAGAGATTACTTTAAAAATTTTGAGGGGCCCCTGGTTGGCTCAGTTGGTTGAGGATCCCAACTTTTTATTTTATTTTTTATTTATTTATGATAGTCACACAGAGAGAGAGAGAGAGGCAGAGACACAGGCAGAGGGAGAAGCAGGCTCCATGCACCGGGAGCCCGATGTGGGATTCGATCTTGGGTCTCCAGGATCGCGCCCTGGGCCAAAGGCAGGCGCCAAACTGCTGCGCCACCCAGGGATCCCGGATCCCAACTTTTGAACTCAGATCTGTGAGTTCAAGTACCACGTGGGGTGGGAAGCCTACTTAGAAAAAAAATCGGGCAGCCCGAGTAGCTCAGTGGTTTAGCGCCACCTTTGACCCAGGGCGTGATCCTGGAGACCCAGGATCAAGTCTCACGTTGGGCTCCCTGCATGGAGCCTGCTTCTCCCTCTGCCTGTGTCTCTGCCTCTGTCTCTGTGTGTGTGTGTGTGTGTGTCTTAAATAAATAAATAAACAAATAAATAAATAAAATCTTAAAAAAAAATCTTAGGGGCACCTGGGTGGCTCAGTGTGTGGAGTGTCTGCTTTCAGCTCAGGTCATGATCCCAGGGTCCTGGGATGAAGCCCTGCAATGGGATTCCCTGCTCAGCGGGAAGTCTGCTTCTCTCTCTCCCTCTATCACCTGACCCTGCTCGTGTTCAGTCTCTCTTTGTCAAATAAATAAATAAAATCTTTTTAAAAATCTTAAAAAAAAAAAAACACCAGGGAATTACCAATTACCATAGGACCTAATAGTTCTACCTAGAAGTGAAGACAGGTATTCAAAGACTTGTACGTGAATATTCAAAGGAGAATAATTCACAGTAGTCACAAGGTGGAACCAACCCAAATGTCCATCAACTGATCAATAAACAGAGGTGGTGTATCCCTACAATGGAATATTACTGAGTCACGAAAAAGAACAGAGTACCGACACATGCTACAACACAAATGAACCTTGACAACATGACACTGAGTGACAGAAGCCAGAGACAAAAGGCCACATGTTTAAAAAAAAAAAAGGCCACATGTTATATGACTCCATTTATTCATATCCAGAATAGGCAAATCCACAGACAGAAAGCAGATTCATGGTTGCCAGGACTTGGGAGGGGTAAAATGGGGAGTGACTGCTTCATGGGCATGGGGTTTCCTTTTGGAGTGATGAAAATGTTCTGGAACTAAGTAATGGTAATGGTTGCACACATGGTGAATGTACTAAGTGCCACCGGATTGTGCACTTCAACATGGTTAAAACGGTAAACGTTATGTGTAGTTTATCATGATAGTAAAGATATGAATGAAGACCTTCCATTGGGCATCTATTACATCCCAGTTTTCATATGCATCACACCCTTTAATAATACCTGTGTATGCGGGGGCCTAGTTACCTCCAAAGTCCTTACCCTGGCCTTCACAGCCTATGTGAGCTGAGTGCCTCCCCCAAATCCTTCTCATGCCACCCTTTCCTTCCTTTGGGTCACTCCACTCCAGCCTCAGGACCTTTGCAGATGTGGTACCCTTATTCTGAAACCCTTAACCCCCTGATACTCTCTTGGCTCATCCCCTGTTACACAGCACCTCCTCTGAGAAGCCTTTCTAGACTACTCCCTTCCCCTTACTCTTTGTCCCCTTATCTGGTGGCTTTGCTTTTCCTTATTATATCTATTATTATCTGAGTTTTTTTTAAAAAATATTTTACTTATTTATTCATGAGAGACACACAGGGAGAGGCAGAGACATTGTCAGAGGAGAAGCAGGCTCAAAAAAAAAAAAAAAAAAAAAAAGGAGAAGCAGGCTCCCTGCAGGGAGCCCGATGTGGGACTCGATCCCAGGACCCCGGGATCATGACCTGAGCTGAAGGCAGATGCTCAACCACGGAGCCACCCGGGTGTCCGCCATCTGAAGTATTATATCTGTGTTTGCTTATTTTTCCCTTATTCTACTGAAGGAACCATTAGCAACAGGGACTTTGTCTAGTTCTCTCCTGTACCACAGAATGGTGCCTGCCTGGCCCATAATAGTTGCCCTGAAAATATATGTTGGATCAATGAGCCTGCATTTTGCAGACATGCTAGAGCACAGGGCTAAGAGCATGGCGTCTGCGGCCTGAGCGAGTAGCTGTGAGATGGTAGTGCCACTCCCCTAGCTGGCTCAGCTCCAGGCTCTGGGGACACAGCTCTTCATGGCTCAAGCAACAAACACCCAGGCCTCACAGGTACTCAGCTTGCACTGGAGCCAGAGGAATTCAGGTGAATTCATGGCTCCGTCAGGCTTTCTGCCAATCCCAGTGCCCTGGAGTGTCCCAGGATCCTCTGGGGAAGGTGCCATAGGTACTCCATTTCTGTTCTGAGCTGTCAGACACCTGTTCGAGCCTCTTGCCTCTGTTGGATCCTGGGTGACAGCTGGAGGTACAGAAGAAATAGATTGAGGTACATTTTTTTAAATATCTTATTTATCTATTCATGAGAGACACAGAGAGAGGAGAGGCAGAGCCACAGGCAGAGGGAGAAGCAGGCTCCACGCAGGGAATCTGAGGTTGAGGTACATCCTTGAGCAGATCTGCTATGGGAGAAGCCAGCAGAGTGGACTCTGAGAGCACAGAGGAAGACACTCATACAAACTTCTCTGGGAGGGCACCCTTGGGGGACGTCTCTAAGAAGAAGGACATTCCAGAGAGGGCAAATCAGGTATGTAAAGATTAAAAGGGGGCAGCCTGGTTGGCTCAGTGGTTTAGCGCCGCCTTCAGCCAGGGCCTGATCCTGGAGACCCAGGATTGAGTCCCTCATCGGGCTCCCTGCATGGAGCCTGCTTCTCCCTCTCCCTCTGTGTCTCTGCCTGCCTCTCTCTCTCTCTCTGTCTCATGAATAAATAAATAAAATCTAAAAAAAAGAAAAAGATGAAAAGGGGCCTGACACTTGGGGGCCTGGAAGAGGTTTGCTCTGGCTGGTGCTTGCGGGGACCCTAGTGTGGCAGGAGGTTAGGCTAGGGGTGGCAGAGACCAGCTCATGGAGAACACTGACAGCTGGCTGAGGATCTTGGCTTCTTCCTGAAAACACTGGGGAGTCATGGAAGTGCTTTAAGCAGGTGAGAGCCAGGCTCAGAGCTGCATTACTGGAAGCTCACTTGCGCTGCTTCGTGGATAGATGGTGGATGGAGGAGGCAAGCCTGGGGCACAGAGTGCTGGAGGAGACACCTACTGAGAACTCACAATGTGCTTGGGAAGCATGGGGCAGTGGTTAGGCTCACGGCCATGGGCCACCTACAGCTACGTGTCTTGAGCAGATTACTTAAACTCTGTACCTCAGTTTCTTCATCTATAAAAGGAGGCTACCACTAGTGTCTACCCAACAAAGAACTGTGTGAGGAATCAGAGACGGGATACCAGGAATACGCTCAGTCCAGTGCCAGGAGTCCACAGCATAGTGTGTATATTGTAGCTGTTATTATTACTAACAATGTTCCTGAAAGGGGGTTGTTTATGGGCTCGTTTCTCCATGTGGATGAGTGGTAGATACTCTTAGCAGTGTCCTACAGACGAGACCACTGAGCCTTGGAGCCATCAGATGACTTGTTCGAGGGGATTAGAGCCCAGTGTGGGTAGACTTCCATTCTCCTGGGGGATGAAGAAGGTGGAGAAGGAGGAAGCTATGGGTGGAAGCTTTGTCCTGGGCCCTCTGTGGGTGGGGTATACGCTGACACTACAGGGTGATTCTCTCCTGCCTGTGACTGCTGACAGCAAGGCTAGGGGTCCCACATATTCCTTAGATGTTGGGGCCAGTGCCTCATGCCTGCCTTCTCTTTGAGACTCCTGGACCCTCTTTCCAGCTCTGCTGTGGACCTCTTGTCACCGCTCCCCCAGCAGGCAGATATGGTTGTGCTCTGTGTGGCTGGGTCACAGAGGCCTCCTCCTGGGGACCTACCATCCTAGCGTCCACCCTCACCAGCAGCAGCCTCCATATCAGCCTGCAACATTCTTTCTGTCCTCAGATGAGGTGCTATGTCCGAAGAGAGGGCAGCCAAAGCCCTGACACTGGCCAGGAGCCAGAAGGGGGCCTCTGCTCCCAGCCCAAGCTGCCAGGATCCCATGCAAGGCCCTTCCTCTGGTGATTACTAGAGCCTCTGGTGCCTGACTGGAGGCAGCAAAGCACTGTGATGTGGATCCAGGCCCAGACTCAAACCCCAGCTCCTCCCTTCCCCTGAATGGCTTTGACACTTCTGAGTCTCTGCATCCCCCTCTGTAAAATGGGGAGGATGTTTGCCTCATAAGCTTGTCCTGAGGCTGAAATGAGTCAGTGCATGCAGAGCACCTGGCACCAAAACTGGCACAAAGTAACTGCCATCTGAGTGGCCGCCAAAACCCCTCCCTCATGTCAGCATGTCATTTTCTATCTCTTCTTCCTCTCATCACAATGCCATCTTAAAGAGGAAAAGTCTGAGCATCTGAGAAGATTAGCGGTTTGCCTAGGGTCACTATGAACGGCTTGACTCCAAAAATTTGGTTTACTTGCTGCTCCTTCCATGACTCCCCATCATTAGCAGTGAGGGCTTCTCCAACAACTGAAGTGTGATGAAGAAGAGGGCCTTGGGTTGGGTCACAGGGGACAGTATAGGGCCTGGGGCTCCCACTGGGCCTGGCCTACCCTGCCCTGGGCATAAGGGCTGGAGCTGTTGGGAAGCAGGAAAGTCCCTGACTTAGCGCCTCCACCTCTCTCTACAGCCTCACTTAGCACACACTTCTGTCAAAGACCCCAGAAGGGCAGGTGGTTCGAACTTAAAAACACCTCTAGGTATTTGCAAGGAAATCCTACAATGAGATGGCAGGAGGGCATACTTCAGATTTTTCTGAAGAAAGATGGATAAAGCTGGCCACAGTGGGAAGAGGGGGGTTCAAGTAGTGAAATATTCTAGAAATGAGCAGATTCAAATTGTGTCACTCTGAGGTGGAGTCTTCCCTCTTCTCTCGTGGCCTACCCAGACTTACTAAGAGCCAGTTTCCATATCTTCCTGCAGGCAAAGACCTCTCCTAGAGCCCACTGCCAGCTGGACACCTCCTTGGATGGCACAGGACCCCTAAACTTAAGCCATCCAAAACTGGAACCAGCATCTTTTCTCAACTGATGTCCACCTACCCTCCCACCCAACCCAGATCTCTGAGCCTTCTTTTTACACTGGAAAAACCCTTAGTCATGTTCTTCCATTTCTTTATCCTAAATATCCCCCATCTCTATCTCTGGCTCTCCATTCCATGACCACAGCTTGAGTTCAGACCACATTAACTGCTTCTAGGGAGACAGGAGTCACCTCTCTGCCAGTTTAATCCCTCAAAAGCTCCTCTTTGGTGATCTGTTACTTTCTTGCTCCATGGCTCCCTGTAACTCCATGAGTTCTCAACTGGGGGATGTACCTTGGAATGACCTGGAATGCACGTGGAAAATGCAGGTACCCTGGCCTTAACCCACACTTCTTAACTCGCACTCGCTGGTTTACACAGGCTATCTGGATGCCCACTGAAAGCTGAGATTCCAGGTTTCTCCAAACTCCTCCATTTGACTCTTTTGACCTTTCGTGTTCAAGCTTGTCAAATGGAAGGGGTGGGCGGGGGGAACCACTGAAGCCTCAGAGTGTTGGCAGCAGGGTTGTGTAAGATTCTGGATTTAAGTGCTGGGCATGGGGCTTGGCACAGAGGGTGTTTCTCAGTACTTTGTTCTGGGTGCCCCAGCCAATGGGAATGTTGAGGCAAGAATTTCCCTGTGGAGAGACCCTGCAGGGCCTGCCCAGGCCCTATGCTCTCTGTACAGAAGGAGGACTTCATCATTTATATCCCCTGTCTGCCCTGAGCCTGTTTTCAATTACAGTTACAGGCGGAAACTCCCAGAGTGGAGGCGCAGCGACACCTAACCCCCAGGGCCAGCTTGGCCTAGAACATCTGATCCAGCCTACAACACCTCTGCCTGCCTGCTTCAGCCTCTCCACTCCCCTGGCCCAGTTCCCACAAGCCTTGGCCTTCCCTCTGTCCTTGGGCCCCTGGTCAGTGGCAGGGATGACCAAAGACCCCCTTCCCCCATCTGGATGCATGGAGGAAGTGAGGCACCAATGGGGAAACTGAAGTAGCAATAGGGAATTCTCAGCCATATTCCAAGGACATACAGCAGAAAGCAAGCTACCAGGTGCCATGCCTGGGATTCATGTAGTTACCTGTCTCTCCATCCCAAATTCCAAGCTGGGCAGTCCCTCAGAGGGGCCAAGGAATCTGTGAACCCCCTCTCCCATTCCCATTGCTGGACAAGCACTTCCCTAGATGAAAACTCCAAGTCCTGTTTAGGAGACCTTGCTATAAACACGAAGTTAAAACATACTGAGCGAGAAGCTGCCTGAGACCACAGAGTTCTGTGGTGAGTACTGGGGTTGAGTGCCCCTTTACCCGTGAAAGTATGGGGCAAGAGGGGGGATTGGACCTCCCAGGAGTAGGAAGCCTGAGGAAAGGGCCAACGTAACCCTTTAGGGCCCTAGATAAGATAGACTACAAGTCCCAGCCCTTGTAGGGCTCTCCCCCTCCCCCGCCCCCAAATTGGACAGGCTTGGAGAGGAAGGATGGTTATGGGGGAGGGAGAGGGTGATTATGAAAACAGCTCTCCCTGTAGAACCAGCAGGAGACCGGCTGTGCTGAGGAATGCAGAGTAAATTCACCCATCACTTGATTTTATTTTTCCCAGCTGGCTGAAGTGGTGTGGGGTGGGAGGTGTCTGAAGGAGAGCTGTGCTGTGTCCCCCAGCTGCTTCATCCTCCAGACTCTAGGGTATGCCTCCCTACCCCACCAGCTCAAGCTTGCCCTGGAACAACTAAATACACACACACACACACACACACACACACACACACACACACGCACACACCCTAGCAAGTGTTTGGCTGACTCACTACATAAACAGGGTATTCGGTTTTCTTTGTCTTTGCTTTGTTTTGAGTGCTAGCCCTCCCCCACAGGCTCTACAGCCCTCTGCATGGCTCAGAGGATGCCCAGGACCAAAGAGTACTCCCAGCCAGAGAAATGGGAGGGGCAAAGCATTGATCAGGTCACGTGGGGTTTTTTTTTTGCTCACTCTTCCCCTACCTGAGCTAGGTCAAGGAATCCAAGAAGGTCCTGCACAGAAAGGAAGTTGGCAGACATTTTCAGATGGGGTGACGCCAAGAGGCAGGTAGTGACTTGCCCAAGGTCACACAACCAAAGAACAACAAAGAGCCAGAACCCAAGTTTTTTGAACCACAAGCTAGTGACTTGTCTATACACCCTATTTCCAACATCTGTAAAATAGGAATGATACTCATTCCCTTCTTGTCTATGGAGCACATGGTCAGGACTGCAGCTCGCCTGTTCTCATACCCAGAGCTGGATCTTCAGGATGTGGGTCTGTGGGTGCCCAGTGCTCACATACTTACCATGTGGCTAGTGACTTCTGCCCTTTACCTTGCCTGCAGACAGTGCAGCCTCACCTTCTACCCAGGTAAGAGGTGGGAGAGACATCAAGAAAAGCTGCTCTTTTGCTCCTATGCTCCACAAGCAGGGTTCTACCTTATTCCTGGCCCTCATTCATTCCCAGTCCCCTTCTCGTCCTTACTGGGTCATTTCCAGAACACCCTCAAAGGGTCCCTGCTCTGACCAGCTATTTTGGGTTCCCCTAGTAAGATTTCATAGCTATAGCATGATTTATTGGGCACTGACTAGGTATCAGGTGTGGTGCTAAACATTTTCCAGGCATGACCTAGGTAAAGATCACCAACTGCAGGAAGTGGGAACTATTATTATTCCCATATTTACAAATGAGTAAAGGGAGACTATTACATATTTACAAGTGGGAACTGTTATTATTCCCATATTTACGAATGAGTAAAGGGAGACTATTACATATTTACAAATGAGTAAAGGGAGAAATAAAGGCCCAAGGTCACCCAGCTGAGAGGTAGAGTGGAGATCTGAATTCAGGGCTGTTTGACACCAGAGCAGATCCTTTTAGCTGCAACTGAGAAGAGCTCAGGTCCCTTCTGGAAACTCAGTGACCTCCAGAGGGTGCATTAGATCCCTGGCAGGACTACCAGGGGCCAGGCGAGTGGTCAGCGCACTAGGTTTATTGGGTGGGAACTCTGGGTCCTCAGCACGGCCTGAAAGCCTTGGCTTAGGGTCTGTTGCAAACCTGGGAGTCCATGGGTAGCAGTTACCCAGGGGTCTGCCCCATATGGGGCAGCCTCCCATGGAAACTTTGAGCCAGATTTCCACACTGCCCCTGCCCAGCGCTCCAGGGAATCGCTTCCCTAGGGTAGGGACTGCATCTCTTGTCTGCATCCCCTCCAAACTCCCAGGGTCCCGACTTCCTGGCCCTGGGACTCAGTGCTGATCTCCTCTCTGCACTGCCTAGGTCCCAGAGCCCTTCCTGAGACCACAGGTCCCAGGTACCCCTACCATCTCCATTGCTTCTTCCACCACGCGCTCCTCTCCCTGCGTCGTGGCTCTCGAGTGGCTTCTGTGCTGAGCCCGTCGGGTCTCCCCTCTCCTGGTCCTCAGCTCCTGGCCCCACACCCTACTCGGTCCGCACCCCAGCCACAGCGCCCCCTCGCGCCCGGCTCCCCGCGGAGCTGAGCCCGGGTAGGAGAGCCGCGCCGTACCTTACTGTCAGCGCGCACCCGGCCGGCGCGCGGCGGCAGCAGCAGCAGCAGCAGCAGCACTGGCGGCAGCAGCAGCAGGGGCAACGGCCGGGGCCGGGGCCGGGACCGGGCCGGGAGGGCGGCCACGGCCATGGCGGGATGCGCACGGTGGGCACGGACAGCTGAGCGCGGAGGCTGGGCGGCGCGGGTAGCACTGCGAGCTCCGCGCGGCAGCCAGCAAAGCCCGCGCGGCGCGCCCCCCGCCCGGCGCCCCCTCCCGCGCCGCCGGGGGCGGAGCTAGGGTGGAGGGGGCATCCCGCCCCGCCCGGCCCTTCGCGGGGCCACTGCGCCATTGGGCGGCTCTCCGAAGGGCATCCCTGCAAGGACACAAAAAAGGGTCTTGTTCCGACCCGGAACCGACAGAGTCCGGTTCTATGAGATGTGGGTCCTTGGGCGTGTCCCTTCGCCTCTTTGAGCCTCAGTTTCCTCATCTGGAAAGTGGGGGAAATAGTGCTTTCCTTTTGGAATGGTTGCAAAGTTCAGATGAGTGATGTTTCCAGGGCCTGTGAGCCTTTGAGCTCTCCCAACACCCAGACCCCGCCAGCTCTACTTTTCTGACGGCTCAGACCCACCTCTCTCGCTTGTTTCTTTTCCTCTTCCCTCCAAAATTCCTCCCGTCGACTCCCAGCTAAACTCCAGTAGCTCCTGCCGTTTAAACTCCCTCCTCCCATCCTCAGGAGGGAGCGCTTCCTTTCTTCTGTTCCCAGGCAGAAAAATTTTGAAAAGAAGCCGCCTCCGGTCGTCATGCAGGTTCCCTGCCCATCCCCTCGCTCCAGGACGGTCTCGCTTGGGAGGTGGCTTGTTGAGGTCCTTTGTTGAGGTCCTCGGGAGCTCCTGTAACCACACCCAAGGCGGCACCTCTTTACTCTCCCAGAATCAGCAGCTCTTGTTCATGCCTCCTTCTCAAACCTTCTCCTCTCTTGGTTTCCCCGTGTTACCTTATGCTGTGCTCCTTCGCCGTCACTTTGCAGGTCCTTCTACCTCTGCACCCCAGGGTGCCAGATGGCCTTCTCTGACCTCTCAGCACTGACTCTGTAGGTGACCATCCCCTGATCCCATGACCGTTCCACCTGTGTCTGTTTACTTGCCCTTGTAAACTTCAACTGCTCAAAAAAGGAACCTTCAGTTGTGCCCCAGATGTTCTATGTTACTGCTACTCTCAAGCACATCCCCCCTAAAGCATATTCCTTCCCCTGTTCATTTTCTTCTTAGAATTTATCACCCCATGAAACTTTCTGGTATGTGTGTTTCCTTGTGTCTTTTATGCCTTCCCTTGTGGGAGAGATGTAAGTCAACAGTGCACATACCTCGTGCATGAAAATGCTAGCTGAGTAGTCTTGAAGTGTGGTTCCAGGACCAGCAGCCTCAGCACCACCTGGAAACTTAGAAATGCAAATTCTTAGGCTCTACCCCAGATCTCAGGAAGCAGAAACTCTAGGGGATGAGGCCCAGAAATCTGTGTGTGTGTGTGTGTGTGTTTAAGATTTTATTTATTTATTCATAGAGAGAGAGGCAGAGACACAGGCAGAGGGAGAAGCAGGCATCATACAGAGAGCCTGACGTGGGACTTGATCCAGGGTCTCCAGGATCACACCCTGGGCTGCAGGAGGTGCTAAACCACTGCGCCACCGCGGCTGCCCAGAAATCTGTGTTTTAACAAGCCCTCCAAAGGATTTATAGTTTGAGAACTACTACCCTAGCACAATGTCTGGTACCCTCTAACTCTGAGCTGCATTAACAAGTCATGTGCAGCAGGTGTTCAGTACAAATTAGCTTCTTTCATGACTAGAAATCTGGGGACATGTCAAAACCAGGGCTGGGTTAGTATAAAAAAATAAATATGGGGTGTGTGTATGCTTTTTTAGAAAAAGATTTTATTTATTTGAGAGAGAGAGAGCGCACTCAAGCATGAGTAGGGGGAGGGGCAGAGGAAGAAGCATATTCCCTGCTGAGCTGGAAGCCGAGGATGCAGGGCTTGATCCTAAGACCCTGGGATCCTGACCTGAGTAGAAGGCAGAAGCTTAGCCAACTGAGCCACCCAGGTACCCCTGGTGTGTGTTCTTATGTGCATAGAATAGCTGCGAATGGACACACAATAAACCAGTATGGTGGTTATTGCTCAGAAGGGAAGAAACTGTTAGGAAACAGAGTAAGGAGAAAGCTTTACTTTTCATTGAATACTTTTTTTTTGCATTGGGAATTTTGTAATGTGTGTCCTGTCTATTCAAATAATAGACAAAAAGGACTTACACAGAACTGCACAGAGGTTCCGTTTCCCAGACCTTTGTCCTCATGCAGCCTGGCTCTGACTCTCTGGCTGGGATCTGGAATTTCTTCCACAGAATAAATTGCCCTAGACTCTGCCCTGTGCTGGCTGTTCCACAACATGGCCCCATCATCTCTGCTTTCTTCCTTTTCACCCTTCTCTCCAACTCCTCTTTCCCTCAGCAGGCACATCACAAATGGATTCTCTCAGTTCCCACTTGGCCTTGGGACCTTTGCATATGCTGTTCCTTCCTCCCGAAATTCTCTCTGCTGTCTTACTCACTCCTACTCATTCTTCCCTTCTTATTTCAATGTTTCATATCCCAGAAAGCTTCCCCTCATCTTCACCCCCAACCAAAATGAACACACATCCCCCTATCACACATTCCCACAGCACAAGGAACTTCTAGGTGTGTTCTCACTCGCGGAACTTATGTGCACTCATGGGTTTGTGTGGTTATTTGATCTGATTAGTGTCTGTCTCCACCACCACTGGGCAAAGCCCTCACGATGAGGCTCAAACCTGCTTTGTTCTTTTTTTTGTTTGTTTGTTTGTTTGTTCTTAAATGATTCTTTTTTTTTTTAAGATTTCATTTTATTTATTCATGAGAGACACACAGAGAGAGAAGAGAGAGGCAGAGGGAAAAGCAGGCTCCATGCAGGGAACCGGATGTGGGACTTGATCCCGGGTCTGCAGGATCACGCCCCGGACTGAAGGCGGCGCTTAAACCACTGAGCCACGGGGGCTGCCCAAACCTGTTTTATTCTTAACTGTACCCCTGTTTTGTCCGGTTTCTCTGTCTGCCTGTGGCCTCAGGACTACTCCCCTGAAGATCCCTCCTCATCCTTAAATATTTTCCTCCTTTCCAGCACTTCTGTCAGGAGTCCTGCCCAGGATGAGAATCTTTTCCATTTGTCTTTCTGAGCCTGTTTCCTCATTTGTAAACTGGGGGAAAGTACTGACTTCTCAGGATCGTTAGAGTGTGGGGGACACTGTAGGGAAAAGGTCCCATAGTAGTTGCCGGACACATGGTAGGTGCCTACCTCATAGGACTCTGTATGTTTAGGACAGTGGCTGGGGTCTCAGTACATTGTCATTTCCCTCACCTTTCTCAGTTTCATGGTAGTTAACGCTTCCCAAGGAGCATTTTCAGAGACGTGAATGGGAATTAGGATAGCTCTTTAATATCCCATTTATCAGGCCAAGCCTTATATTAATGGCTTTGCATGCATGATGTTAATTCTCATAAAGATCCTGTGAAATAGCCACTATCAGTATTTTCCCTTCCTCCCTTTAGAAACCAGGACATTGAGGCTTAGAAGTAATACTTAGCCCAAGGTCACAGTTACTAAGTAGAAAAGTCTGATTTGTTTTATTCATCCTTTCACCCACTTAGCAATTATTTATTGTGTTCAGGCTCTGTGCTCAGCACTGGGTTATAATGATGAGGGAGAGAATAAAGGGATTGGACTAGTCAGATCTAGAGAAGCTTTTTAGGAGGAAGTGGCAACAAAGCTGGAGTGAAGGAAGAGGATGAGTTGCTTCCAAGGGTTGAGTATTTGGCTGCATTTTTTGGCCTATCTCTGAAGGTCAACTTGGAATCTGTCCACCACTGAAACCTCAGGCTTTCAGGAGGTTTCTGCAGTGCCACTTAGCCTTTGAATGGATCTCCAGGGATGGGGACCTCACTACCTCCAGAGGTTCGTGATAGAAAGGGAAGTTCTGGAAGGCCTAGGAAAGCCACAATGTCCTGACACATTTTAGAACTCAGAGCTGAAGGTATGACCCAGAGGATCCATCTCTTCTGCCCTTCTCTCCCTCACACCACACTAAACTTCTCCCTTGCTCTTGGGCTGGGAAATGGTAGTAGGGAAGCAATTAGAGGGGATCTAGGTGTCACCTCATGGGAAGTATTTTAAAAAGTGTCCCCGAGGACATATTTAAACAGGATCTTGAAAGATGAATGGGAGTTTGGGAGTGGGTTGGGTGAAACCAGCAGAGTTCCAGCTTGAAGGAGCCAAGGTTCAGGTACTGATGTCTGACACACTAGGTTTGGAATCCCCATTAGTGCTGGGTGACTTCATCAGTGTATCACGGAGACAATATTGGAGCTACCTCATAGAGCAGGTGTAAGATTTAGACAACACAGTGTTAACTTAAATCTCCCAGGAAATGGCCAGCACAGATGAAATATATGATACAGATTAATCAATGTTGGTAAGAACAGCCACCTTCAAAGTGCAAGGAAGCTTTGCAAAATATCCTGTGTAGCAGGTGAGAGATGGGATGTGATGAGAAATGTGTGGAGTCAGACAAGGCAGGAGTGTAAATGCCAGGATAAGGATTTTTATTTTATTTTTTAAACGATTTTATTTATTTATTCATGACAGACACAGGGGGAGAGAGAGAGAGGCAGAGACACAGGCAGAAGGAGAAGCAGGCTCCATACATGGAACCCGACGTGGGACTTGATCCTGGGTCTCCAGGATCACGCCCTGGGCTCAAGGCGGCGCTAAATCACTGAGCCACCAGGGCTACCCAGGATAAGGATTTTTTTAAAAATTAAGCAAGGAATGACAGATGAACCAATGGATTGCTAGGGCGGGATAGGGGGGTGGTGAGGAAGGGCAGCCATGAGGGCACTGTGGCATGACTCCGCAGAGCAGAGGCGGGCAAAGCACCAGAGTTCTTGTTTTTGTCTTCAAGCAGGCCAGGTAGGGCTGAGTTAGACCTGGGGCGGCAGGCACGTTAAGTCCTTCCCTGAGAGGGTCGCCGAGGGCGGACACCCGGGCAAGCCCAGAAGCTGGTGGCTGCGCGCCACCTGGTGACCGCAGGAGGTACGGCTCAGCCGAGAGCAGGGGACCGCAAAATCCGGCATTTTGCTCTGGGGAAACTGAGGCGGGGATACCGGCGGGGGTGGGTGGGGCTTGTGATCTTCCATTTGAACCCTCGTCCCTATTCTAACCCCATTTTACAGATAGGGTAACCGAGGAGAAGGGAGGGCGAATAAGGCTGGGCAAGGAGCTTCTCAAGCGGAAGGTTTCATGAGACTAACGGTCAAGCGTCAGAGTTTCTTTAAAGGCATCAATGGGGGCAGCCCCGGTGGCCCCGCGGTTTGGCGCCGCCTTCAGCCCAGGGTGTGATCCTGGAGACCCGGGATCGAGTCCCGCGTGGGGCTCCTGCATCGAGCCTGCTTCTCCCTCTCCCTCTCTCTGTGTCTGTCATGAGTAAATAAATAAAATCTTTAAAAAAAAAAAAAGGCATCAATGGCCTGGAGCTTTGCCATTCCGTTGGGCAGGGGAAATGAAAGAGGAGGAAGAGAAACCGTAGTCTTTCCCGCCCACCCGGAGGTAAAAGGCTTTTAAGAGTACCCCGGGAAGCAGAGTTTTATAGATTCCAATTTGCATACGAACGCAGTCACCTGGAGTTAAACCCCAGCCCTTTAATCTCTGGTCCAATTTGTCCCGAAGTCGCGGAGGAAGTCCCTCGTGAATATCCCCAAACTCTGCCCCCGAGGCCCCGCCCACAGGGCTGGGCTTCACTGCACGTGCTCACCCAGCTCCTTCGCGATCCGCCCCTGGGAAAGACTCATTATCTAGGTGGGGGGATACGGGATTCGTAGGGAACTTTGATATTGGAAAAATCAAATAAAGAGAAGGCCCTGATTTGTCAAATTCTTTAAATTTCACCAGAAGTTTTTATCACGGCTTGTGACACTGACAGGCCTTGGCCTCCACCTCTTAGGGCTGCTTATCCTATCTCTCACCCCTTCGGTTGGTGGGGTCCCGCGTGGCGAGCCTCGCCAGGCGCACTTCAATTCCCAGCGTGCCCCTCAGGCCCGTGCGTGGCAGCGGCGCGTGACGTCGGGGGAGGGAGCTGGCCAGTGCTGAGGGGGCGCGGCGCGGAGGGGCGCGGAGCCGGGCGGCTCGGGGCCCAGAGAGCGCCGCGGCCGGGAGCCCGCCGGCCCCTGACAGCCTCCTCCCCCCCGGCGGACGACGGCGACGATTAGGACGAGGGCGTCGGTCATGGCGGAGCAGCGAACCGAGCGCGGGCCCTGAGCACCACCGCATGGAGCGGGACGAACGGCCGCCTAGCGGAGGGGGAGGCGGCGGGGGCTCGGCGGGGTTCCTGGAGCCGCCCGCCGCGCTCCCTCCGCCGCCGCGCAACGGTGGGTGAGGGGCGTGCGGAGCCCGGGTCCAGGAAGAACCGACTGCCTGTCTCTTGCCCCGGGGGCTCCCCTATTTCTCAGCCGACTCTCTGGGAAGCCGTAACGGCTCTGGGTCTCCTCAGCGTGGACCTTCACCCCGGTTCCCTCAGCGCGGACCCTCTCCTCCCCGCCCTCCTACATGTGGACCCTCCCCCCTCCTTCCCGGTTCCCCTCAGCACGGACCCTCCCCCTGCCCGGTTCCCTCAACCCGAACCTTCGTTTCCTCCTCCCCCGAGTCCCCTCAGTACAGGCCTCCCCTCCCCCCGTCCCCTGTGCGCGAATCTTCCTCCCTCCCCCCAGGTCCCCTCAGCGCCGAGCCCTCCCCTGCCTCTGGGTCCCCTCAGCGCGGACCCTTCCCGCCCCCCCCCCCCCCCGCGTCCCGTCAGTGGGGGCTTCTCCTCGGTCCCGTGTGCTCACAGCCTCCCCTTTCTCCTCTCGGAGGGTCCCTTCGGCGCTCTCCCCTCCCCCCATCACCTCGGCGCCCTCCCACGCGGGTGCTCCCTCCCTCTGCGGACGCCACACCCTCGTCCCCGTCGGGCTCTGTGCCCTCACCTTTTTGGAGCTCCTTTCCTGCTCCTCTCTAGTCCCGGGCCTCCCATGCCCCCCCCCCCCCGTAAGTACCGCGAGCCTCCACCTCTGTCCCGACCCCTAGTTCGTTAGCTCCCGGCGTAACGCTTCCTTTTCGGACTTCTCGGTGCCTGCTTCACACCCCATTCCTCTGCTCCTGCCTCCGCCGGTGCTCAAACCCCCTTCTCTGCTGGCTCACAT
The DNA here is from genome assembly GCF_905146905.1 of Nyctereutes procyonoides. Classification (NCBI taxonomy): domain Eukaryota; kingdom Metazoa; phylum Chordata; class Mammalia; order Carnivora; family Canidae; genus Nyctereutes; species Nyctereutes procyonoides. The sequence goes on from NW_026575020.1 coordinate 40,302,344, forward strand.
CTCTGGCCCGACCGGGCCCCCGGGACACCTGCCTGTTTCCTTTCTCCCTCCGGCCCGTACCGGTCCGTGCCCGCCCAAGCTCAGCTCTCCCCTTCCCTTTCCCGGACCCCGGCGCAGAGAATTCCTCACCTGGCCGGGCCCTTCCTCTCCAGTCTCCCCCTTCCCCCACGTCCGGCCAAGTCCTCGGGTTCCTCCGGGCGAACTCGCCCTCCTCTCCCCACCCCCCTCCGGCTCCCTCCCTCTGCGGAGTGTTTTATTTGTATCTGTTTGATATTTTCCCCCTCGCTGTTTGCCGCGGAATGTTTTTATTGGTAACGTGTAAGGAGCTTTTGTGAGGTCGTAAAAGGTGAACTTTTGAACTTGGAAAGCGCCCTGGAGCAATTAGCGCAGGCGATAGCCCCGGGAGGCCTGCATTACAAAGGGTGCTCGCACCGGCAGGCAAACGCTCCGGCTGCAAACCCGATTTATTTATTTATTTGCCCTGCCTTCCACCTTTCACATCTCATTTCCGAATAAAGGGCAGGCTCTCGGAGATCCGCGCCTCCTCCCCTCTCTGCGCCATAAACTCGCAATTCTCTGAAAGATCTAGGACGGAACAGTGTCTAACAAGTAACAGATTTCAAATTGAATGCAAACACCCAGGACAGTTAGGAGGCACTAAAAATTAATTGCTTCAGCAAGAAGTTTCTCAATCAGGACAGTGACCTGGCAGGTGTGAGGAAAATAACCTGAAAATAGGTCATTTAGGCGCTCAGTTGTTGAATGAATGAAGAGTTACAGAAGGGGAGAGATCTGGGGGTAAATCTGCGCCTCCTTGTACTTACAAACTCATCAGACATTTACTGTCAATTCAGTAGATCAGGTAGTCTGTTTAGAAGAGAGCCTGGTTAACTTCACTTGATGTTGCTGACCAAGTAGTGGTATGTTTTAAAAGCCCTTGTCCTTTTTTAAGATGTATGTGCTGTGTGGTATCTAGGTGGCTGGCAGTCCCGTGGGATGTCTTTGGAGAATAATTTCCGAATGTGAACATGTTTGAGATCAATAAAATTCCCGTGTCACAAAGGAGGAGGCTGGAATCCATTGAGGGTAGAAGACAGTATCATAGGAACAAAGGATTTCTTTAATGCTTTTGACTTTTAAAGCTTTTTAAGTAAAGATTTGTTTTGATATTGATGTATGAACGTTGTAAATCCTGATCCAATATTTACGCTGATTTTTTTTTACCCAACCTGTATCTATTTTATAGACCACATTAAGTACATGTATTTTCATAATGTCTTTCTACATGTGTGTACTTCCTGTAGCACCTGTGCATAACCTGTAGATGATCGATTTTACTGCAGACATTTACTTTCAATTCTACTTGAGTATGTTGTAAGGGAAGCCTAAGAACTGCATTTGCTATTAATTATTCATAAGTACATTTTAAAGAACTCAATGGTAATTTTAACTCTTAATCAAATTTCCCATTCATAGTCTCATTTCCTCAATTGGTCAAAACCATTTAAAAGAATGTTATCGAACATTCCATTTAGGCCAAGGTGGTGTTAATATTTTACATCAGTCCATTTTAGTGCAACAAATATTTCCTTTTTGTTGAAAACACAGTGGGACTTTGGGCAGTTTGATGGGCTTAAAAGAAAATACAGGAAACATTAGACTGTTGTGGGATGTCTTATTTTTTCAGTATAAAAACGAGGATTGTATACTGTTTTACGATTTATCACAGAAGAATTACCAAAATAGAAAAAGTTAAAAGAAAGTTTACCTTTGGAATGGTGGGGACTTCCCCCCACCTTTTATACTTAGTAATATTTTTCTCCAAAAGTAAATGAGACTGCTTAAGTTCTAAGCAGAGAAAATGAATTCTCCTGACTTTTTATCCAAAGACTGATAGCCATTTTGTATGAAATATTTGCAGTAGATAGCTATCTAGATATAGGAAGTCTTTTGGTTTGTGTCATGATGAAATTAACTGGAGGTGGAATTTTAGAAATGTTTTCCTGCCAGAAACGCCATTGATGCCGAATTTACAGTCTTGTAGATGTTTTTAGTTGCTAGTAGTTGTTTTTGATGCACCATAACTCTTTCAGGAATTTCATGTGCTGGCTGTGCTAGATATTTCCAGTTGCTGTAGGTTTTCATAACAAACACGAACTCATTTAGTCATAATAGAGGACTGCTCGCTTTTTGGGGTTTCAAAGGAAGATGAATGATTTGAGGAAGTATATACTGGCTTACATTTGTTGTATTTTAACAGAATGAAGTAGTAGTCTTTTAGATATTTTAAGTAGAAGAAAGGTTATAAGCCATTATTAGTAATTAAAAGCATGTTTTATGTAACTATACTTTAGAGGAAATGGGGAGAAATTCGCTAAATAACTTGAAGCCTTTTTCCTGCATGACTGTGTCATGCAAATGTTTATCCCTGAAAATATATTTTCGATTACACTAACTTTTCAGTTCAGTGACTTTATTTTTTTATTTTATTTTATTTTTTTAGTTCTGTGACTTTAAAAGTTAATTCTGAATCCCCTCAGAATTTTCTACTTTCATTGAAAAAAAAAAAAAAACATACTGCAGTACTGTTGTGTATACAAATGGCACACAGGTATTTTTTAGTAAGTTCCACGACCTCCAAAGAACACTGAAAGGCAACAATGAACTGATTCACTGGTGATTTTGAGCAGCTGAGGTGCGAGATGGCATTTCTGATCTCATTTCACTATCCACCAAAATCTTTGTGAGCATTTCTGTTCCTTGTAATGAAAATATGGTTGTGACATGCTTCATAATCTTGTTATTCTGAATTCCATAGCAAAAAGGTGTGTGGATTCATGTGCCTGCGTTAGAATGTGAAAGGAAGTTCAGTGGGGAGGAGGAAGGGAAGCTAATGAAAAAAAACTGCTGGAAGATTTCCTAAACTATTCCCAAATCGTGCATTTCCATATTTTATCCATAATTTCTTGGTTTCTCATTTTTTCCACTTTCTCCTGAGGTGGTGGGGGCAAAGGTAAAAAAATAAGCTTTAGAGTAAAATAATTTTAGGTTAGCGGAGAATAGGGGTTAGAAATGCCAACTGTTACTGTGATATTGATAAAGAAATTTCTTATACCACTTGTAGTATAAAAGTATTGTAGTGCTTGTTGTGCAAGTTGCCTTAAATTACTAATGAATATTTGTGTGTTTGGGGGCCCGGGACTGTGTGTGTTCATCTTGTATTAAGACACTATCATTTTGTTTTTATAATTAGGTAGATATTTATTGGTTTGTGCTGAACAATTTAGTCCGTTGATGAATTGTCTTGAGATCACAACCTCCGGCTTCAGAATTTCAAAAGCCAGGGATAGCTCCTTCCATATCAGGAGACTTCGTGTTCAACAAGCTCATTTAGGTCTTGGGGCCTTGTCATAATTTTTGGTTCTCGTATTTACTTTTGTGTTATAGCCAAGTTAAAGGACACTTTGTTTCAGTTATTTATTTTCATGTATATAATTAGGTTGGAAGTTAAATTTGTAAAGATGCCTTTTAAGAATAAATTCTACATTTTTGGTCAAATTTATTCTTTTAAAGTAGGGCAATAAAAATGCCTTATTTTGTGTGAACCAATCACCTTATATGTGAAAAAGGGTCACAGAAAAATTAAACTTCTGAATCAACAGTTAAACAAAATTTGCATTTCTGCAAAAAAAAAAAAATCCTTGAAACAATTTTAACAGAGGGTAGCTGCTGAATATGCCCATACAAACACCTAATTCTTTGCAGTTCTTTGAGTGTATTTCCAAAACCAAGATTTTGTAAAAGAAAGTGTTTTGTTTGGAACTTTTTAAACTTTTTTGTTTCAAACTTTTGTATTCTTAAGGTCGGCTTTTTCCTGGCTCAGGTAATTTCTTATGGGTTTACTGATGCCTTTGATAACTAGAGTTCAGAAATATCAGAATTATTAAAAGTCGGCAAGAAGTGCTGAGCAGGTAATTGATTTTTAGGTGTTGAGCCCCTGTTACAGCCAAAGTTTTGGATTCATCTGAGCTTAACCTTAGAAAAAAAAATCTGGGTGTAACTTTGATATATACATTATTACTAGAATCAAGGCTGGTATTTATTGCTTGTTTTCCAACACAGCTTGTCTTTACAAAAAAGAAGGCTGTTAGACTATGGATAGTGGAAAATTAGAAGAAAACCATTGTGAGATGTCTAACCTGCTTTTCAGTGTGGTTTAGAACTAATTTTGTTTGAAAGAATAAAATATTTCTGAATTATTTCATCCTTCCTTTATTACCTGCCGTTAAATAGCAGTCTGTGTAGAACAGCTTCTCGAGAAAACAAGAATTTTTTTGCTAGTTCTGCTTATTTAAATAAAACTTTACTATGTAACCCGGTAATTTTGATTAACAGTGATTTAGTTAGGGAGAGAACCAGGATTTCCTCAGCTGGCTGCTGGGGAGCTGAATTGCTTTTTTCCCCACCCCCAGCTGCACCAAATCTTTTGATCCCTAAGCTACAGTGGTTGTCAAGTGAAAATGCAATCTGAGAGAAAATAAGTTGTGAAAATAGTCTACTTTCAGGCTTCACTTGCATTTCTGAATTTTTGTTCTTGAAAAAATTATGGGGATAATTGAACCTTGAAAATTTGTCTTGAATGGAGCGAACTCTCATGTCTAAGTAGAAAATTCATTAGAAATACGTTTCTTTAAAAATTTTGGAGTTGTTTTACTGTTGATAGTCACTATTTCACAAGAGAAATTATCCTAATTATAAATTCACAGAAGACAGTCAAGTGTTTTGAATTTCTTTAGGAATGAGTGGGAAAAATGAGCCTTGATGCAAGGGAAAAGTTTTCATTTAAGGTAGTTTGTAGTTTCTCCATCAGTATTATAGAATAAGTTCAAATAGAGAATCCCAAATTCTTATGAAATACGCTTAATAAACTCTACAGTTTGTTACATTAAGAGTTAACTTAAAAAATATATTCAAATAATGAGGTCTTTGGATCTTAATTGCAAACTGTACACCCTTCAATTTGTTTATGCCACAGAAGCTATTCAAGCATAAACCACAGATGGCAGTAGTAGCATATTTTTCTATTTTCTGGAGAGATTCTTGCCTTAAATTGGTGTCCATTCTGTGGGCACTGTTGATAAGTCAGCTGGCAAGTGTAATGTTTCCAAAACCCAATTCCCTAGGCAGCAACATGTAACCTACTCCAGAAACAAATCTGAGTTTTTGATTTGAAGATCTACTCTGTGGGTGGTTGGAACCAGAATGGTGAATTTGTCAAAGGGCAAAGTTATAAAAGGAAGTTGTTAATAATGATAGAGGGCATTGTTTGAATAATAAGCACATTGGAACTGTAGCTGTGGTTATTAGCAAGATGTATTAACCATAGATATTTGCTTGAACAGCTATTTGCATAAGAAAATTAATAATTCATTTAAAATGATAGTCATAATTTTGAGAGAAGTATCACAACTAAATTCTTCATGTGGAAGAGGTAGCTAGTCTTCTCAGCTTTTATTTGCAACTTCTTACATTTCATAGTATCACGGGATTCTAGATCTGTCTATAAAGCATTTCAGAGGTCTATGAGTGGGTTCTGTTTGCTTTTCCAGTCCTTCTTTATAAGTATCAGAATTTCTGCGTTAATTTCCTCCTTTAAAAACATTGAAAAAGGATATGGATAATCAAATTTTTAAACCACCTTTATTTACTTTGAATTCAAAGGAAACAGAGGTATTACCCTATAGTTTAAGACTGAGGAAACAGTTCAATAACAAATCTGTGCCAAAATGAAGGACAAGGGAACTGTCTTAACCTAAATATAGTTTTCATTCAAAAAATTAATTTTATGTAACTCATGCACTCATTTCAATCTTGAAGCTGTGTCATCCTGGAAGGATTAAAAATTCAGTCTTAACCATTTTTGTTAACTTCTTATAAATTGCAGTGTTCTTGGGGATCCCTAGGTGGCTCAGCGGTTTGGCACCTGCCTTTGGCCCAGGGCGCGATCCTGGAGTCCCGGGATCGAGTCCTGGGATCGAGTCCCGAGTAGGGCTCCGGGCATGGAGCCTGCTTCTCCCTCTGCCTGTGTCTCTGCCTCTCTCTCTCTCTCTCTCTTTGTCTATCATGAATAAATAAATAAATTTTTAAAAATAAATAAAATGCAGTGTTCTTGGGATCCCTGGGTGGCGCAGCGGTTTGGCGCCTGCCTTTGGCCCAGGGCACGATCCTGGAGACCCAGGATCGAATCCCACATTGGGCTCCCGGTGCATGGAGCCTGCTTCTCCCTCGGCCTATGTCTCTGCCTCTCTCTCTCTCTCTCTCTCTCTCTCTCTGTGAGTATCATAAATAAATAAAAATTAAAAAAAAATGCAGTGTTCTTTGTATAACAGTTAACTATTCAGTTTAGTTTTTTCCTTTACAAAAGAAAGAGGACACAACACTTCTATGAAGTCATATACGTTTTTTATTTGACTTTATCTCTTGCCTTTAAAATTTATAAATCATTAATGAAATAGTACTTAGTTGGATTGTATTATTTTCTATCATTCATCATTTGTTGGTCATTCATTTCTGGATTGTTTCAGACTTAATTTCTTCCTCTTCATTGGGTCTTTAACTCTGTTTTTTTACTATATTATCTAAACCAGTGATTTTCAAAGTGTGGTTCAAGAACTTCTGGGAGAATCCCTAAGACCCTTTCAGGAGAGTCTTGAGGTGAAAACTATTTTTATTGTAACATTGGCATTGTTTGCCTTTTTCACCATGTTGACATTTGTACTGATGTTGCAGAATACGACAGTGGGTACAAGCCGTTCGCACTTTAGAAGAATCAAGGCACCAAACTGTGCTAGTAGTCATTGTATTTGTCACCTTCATGCACTTAATATTTTTTTAAAAACCATTTCACCTGTCTGACTTTGATGAAGGGGTAAAAATGATTAATTTTATTAAATCTCAGCCCTTGAGTACATGTTTTTGATACTATATTTGAGGAAATTGCAAGTAGGCAAGTACACACAAAGAATTTCTGCTGCATACCAAAATAGAATACTTGTTTTAAGGCAAAATGCTGGGGATCCCTGGGTGACTCAGCGGTTTAGCACCTGCATTTGGCCCAGGGTGTGATCCTGGGGTTCTAGGATCCAGTCCCACATTAGGCTCCCTACATGGAGCCTGCTTCTGTCTCTGCCTCTCTCTCTTTCTCTGTGTCTCTCATGAATAAATAAAATCTTGAAAAAAAAATAAGGCAAAGGACTTGTGCAATTATGTTGTAAGCTGAAGTAGTAGCTGCTTTTTTTCATGGAACATCATTTTCACTTGAAAGAACAATTGACAAACTATGGTTTATTGGGACTTAGGTATTTGGCAGTCCATTTTTTTGAAAATGAACATGAGCTAGTTACATCAAGGAAAACTGACAGTATTTGTTTGTTGCTGGTGAGTAAAATTTGAGCTTTCAGAGGACAATTAGAATTTTGGAAAACTTGCCCTTGTCACTTTGAGCTTGACAGCTACCCAATACTTAAGGTCTTTTCTTTTCTTTTCTTTTCTTTTCTTTTCTTTTCTTTTCTTTTCTTTTCTTTTCTTTTCTTTTCTTTTCTTTTCTTTTCTTTTCTTTCTTTTCTTTTCTTTTCTTTTCTTTTCTCTTTTCTTTCTTTTTTTTTAAAGGCCTTTTCTGAAGAGAAGTATCACTATTAACAAGTTTGATTTTTCATTGATACTGTGTGATGAAATATGCTAACATTTTGAAGTTCATATGTCAGTGAAGGAATATTTCCTTCGTTGGTGTGTGATGTTAACAAAATTCTGCGTGGGTAAAAGGATCTATCAAATTATCAGACCAATGGATTTTATTGTGACAGAATACACAAGTTCATTGATACGGTTTTATATTTTGCATTGAACTAACTTTTTTTTTTTAAGATTTTATTTATCCATGAAAGGCACAAAGAGAGAGAGAGGCAGAGACACGGGCAGAGGGGGAGAAGCAGGTTCCACGCAGGGAGCCTGATGTGGGACTCGATCCCGGACTCCAGGATCATGCCCTGGATCAAAGGCAGGTGCTAAACTGCTGAGCCACCCAGGGATCCCCTGAACTAACTTTTTTAATATTAGTTTTACAGTGCAGGTGAGGGGTGGGATGAGGTGGGGGCGGGGGCAGAGGGAGAGGAAGAGGTTTTTTGTTTTTGTTTTTTTTAGATTTTATTTATTTGACAGAGCAAGAGAGCACAAGCAGGGGTAGCAGCAGCAGGAGAGAGAAAAGCAGGTTCCCTGCCAAGCAGGGAGCCCGATGCAAGGCTCAAACCCAGGACCCTGGTATCATGACCTGAGCTGAGGGCAGACACTTAACCCACTGAGAGACACCCAGGCACCCTGAGAGGGAGAGTGTCTTAAGCAGACTCCACATGGAGCCAGTTGTGGGGCTCGATTTCATGATTCTAAGATCTTGATCTGAGCCAAAACCAAGGGTCTGTTTTTTAATTGACTGTACCACCCAGGCACCCCTCACACTGAACTAACCTTTTTAAGAAACTACCACTTATTAAGTTTTGGTGAATTATCAAAATACACAAATTTTAGCAAGTAGATACTTCTTCCTTTTCCAGTTATAAATCAGGCCAGATTTTCTGCGTATACTTCAACCAAAATGGCTTAACACGTACTGAATGCAGACACATACAGGAGAATCTAGCTGCCAGGATTAAGCCAGATGTTAGTACCAAAAAAGTATAAAACAACGCTCTTCCTCTCACCAGTTTTTGTTGTTGTTAAAAAGTTTGTTTTTCATAAAAACTTGTTATTTATATAACGTGATAGGTTTATTGTTACTTTAAATGAACAGATATTTTTGGGACACCTGGGTGGCTCAGTGGTTGGGTGGCTGCCTTTGGCTCAGGTCATGATAATCACTCAGACCAAAACTATGTGTAAATGAATTTAAGATGGAAGAAAATGATGACCCCATAAGATCCTATTGTTAGTACTTTGTTACTTTGGGTTGTTTCATCTTTCTGTCTTTCCTTCTTTCTTATTTCTCCTCCATAAAGGGACTACAGAGGGGGGGAAAATGAAAGAGTTCATATCATTTTAGGTTTTCGTTGCTTGAGACTAAATGAAGTGTGTCATAGTTCACCCTCACTGAGTTCTCTGATAAGGCTTTTTGTTACCTGTTACATGAAACCTGTTACTTAACTGTTAATTATCTTGTGGTAGAAATTTTCCAACAGAACCTGTTTCCTCACTAAGGGGAGATTTATAATTGTGGAAATAAGTCTTATAACACAAAAATATTTAATAGGAGTCCTTCCTATAAAAATAAAGGAATACTTACATGAGATTTTAGAAGATCCTATCTTGCTTTTTAAACCTGCAGGAGTAGCTTGCTTGTTTGCTTTCAGACAAGTTTGCTTTTGTTGAGTCTCTTAAAGTTGAGATTTTGGCAATGTCATTTTGTAGATTGGTTTGCCTTTTAACCTGGTTTTCACTGAGGGAGGTGGTAATAAAGCCTATATAGAAGAAAGATCTCCTCTTCTCAAAGAATACCCTTTCCTAGTGTGAGTAACATTTTAGTGTAAGTCAATTACTGTGTTGTTAAAGAATTAGGGATTTACTCCTAAGGGTAGTTGCTAGGTAGAACTCATTCTGTAGTGAGCTTGCTGGCAGAAGAAATGTCACATAACAATGTGAATAACAATAAGGAATTACTGGATCAGATCTTAAGATGAAACTTGGTGGGTGATGAAAGATCAGTGAGATATTTGGGCTTCTTAAAGAGCTCTGTAATTTGATGTTCTTGGAGTTTCATGTAAAATATCATTTAAAGCATTTTTGTATTCTGTGGGGGTTGCAGCTTTATAAGAAGATACAAGTCTTTCCTTTTTCCTATTAATATTTCAAGTTTCAGATGAAATTTTTAAATCCATCAATTGAGTTGTTTTAATTACCAGAATTAATAACTGAGGCAGATTATTTTTTCTTCCATATTCTTGCTATAAAAATCTAACCTGTCAGGAGACTTCCTCCCTAGCCTTAAAATCCTTCCTCCAAAATCGCTTTTTAGCAGGATAATAAACCACCTGGGGGAAACCCCCACTGATACCTATTTAGAGGGCTTTGTTTTTTGGAAGTGGCAGTAGTAGTTTCTGTCAGGGAGGAAGGGTTTTGGTTAGGTGGTGTGAGAGGGAAAGAGCATGGACTCTGGAGTGTGGCAAAACAAAGATCACAGCTATGTGACTTTGTCACTTGACTTCTCTGAACTTTGGTGTTCTCATTTAATTATAGCAGCTAACATTTATATAATATTCTAAGCGCCTTACATGTATTAACTTAGTTTATCCTCATAACTCTACGAATTAGGTGTTCTGCTATCCTCTCCATTTTGCAAGTATGAAAACTAAAACCCATAGAGGTTCAACCCCAAATTTTATAGTTAGTAACATTGTAAATAATTGTTCCCTAGATTTAATTTCTCCCAACCTCCATACTTAACGTTTTTGAAATTGACTGTAGGGTTATTAGTGATTAAGGTCTATAAAGTACCAACCAAAATGGCTTTCGCAAAGCACACACTTGCAAATCCAGGCCATTTATAGTTGTGGAGGCCCAGAATTCAGCTTTCTGTAGATGGTCACAAGATCCACTTTTAGAATTCCAAGTGACTTTTTTCATTCTCTTATGTTGGCTTTAATAAGCCAACCAGAGAACAATTTTGTGGAGTCAGGGACAATCCTTGGTGGCCCTAAAGGGTACTAAGGAAAGAAAAGTTTTTGAGCTACTCAGGGCAGGGATAACCTATCTTGCATCTGTGTCCTCAAGACTAAGCACAAGGAATTGATGTTTTATAAATGTTGAATGAATGAATGAATGAATGAAAGAACAGTCAGGTCAGGAATCTGAGTCTTGATTTTATCAGAGATCTTTGAGTCTGAGTCCTTTGTTGGTATTCAGAGAAAGTCTACAAAACATATGGGAAGAGAATGTGCTTCTCAGTCACTTGGGAAAACTGGAGCCAATATCTAAGTCAAGAAGTGTGTTAAAAGCTAAATCGAAGGTTTGATGGGCCCTCCAACCAGAATGTAGTTTCTTTTTGGAAATGTGGCTTTCCTTGTAGCTACAGTGACTAGATGCACCAAATTAAGATGAGATGACCAATAACTCCTGGCTGTTTGCCCTGGGGTATTCAGTTTAGGAAAGATGGCTTTGTCCTTTTTTACCGTTTTTAATTCTGCCACACAAAAGTTAGCTTTACGGAGGAGAGGAGAACCAAATCAAGAAGGTTGATGTAACTTTTTAAATTGGTAGTATAAGAGCCAGTTGTCCAAAGCTTGTAAAATATAGAAAGTGATTTTCTAGCAAAGAGAGGTATAGTGAGAAAAATGTGGCAGTGTGGGTGAATAGATTATGGTAACAGTATAGTCTGAGTAGGAAAGGACTTGAGAGAAAAGGCCAAGCAACCATATTATTTGGGGAGTTTTGACACTCAGGAACTAGTTAATAAGGCCTGGGTTTTGTCTGGGTTCTGATTCTAATTCTGTTATGAAGTCCTGTTTATATGTCACCTGTAAAATGAAGGAGCTGAATTATAAATTAGATAATCCCTGAAGGGATTTTCCAGCTTTATTAGGGAATGAATTGGGTAAAACAGGAAGTTGCAATTTAGGAAGCCCTGCCTAAAGCAAATAGCTATTACACAGCACAGATTCTCTGGCATGATTTGGATTTCAGATACTGTTCAATCATCCCTCAACATTTGTATTTATCATACATACTCTGTTTCCCTGTTTTGATTTTAGGACACCTGGCTGATTTAAAGTCTGTAGGATCACATAATTTATGTGCAAATTCCATTCTGTGTGTATTTTTATAGAAATTTACAATTTCTAAAAAATTTTAAATTTTAGAAATTTACAATTTCTTAATCTATTTACAATTAAAGCTCTAATGCTATAATTTGTAATGTAAACTTGAAATTAGACTTCTGGTAGACTTTTTTTTTTTTAAATGATCACTTTTTTCTCCATTTATAACCATCCATGCTGCACTTTTTTTGTAAGTACAATTTCATTCATTGAGTCAAATCTATAGCTAATTTCAGTTTTTCCCTTATTGCTTGTAAAGGGATTTTTATCTGCAAAACTTCATTCAGCATTGGGAAGAGTCCTATCCTCTTAAGATTAAATGCCCTGCATTTGAGAACTTGGATTCATTAAGGAAAATTGCAAAAGCTCCTTAAATGCTGTAGATTCTTAAAAAGGGAACACAGCAGGAAAGGGGCAGCAATGCATGGGGGAAGGGGAAAAATGGGGGGAGCGGTAAGCCGGAGAGCTGCAGTTGAAATATTCATCAATCATTTTACTGGCATCAGGAAACCAATCAGCCTTTTAGAGGAGAGAACTTAATCACCTAATGTGGGAAATTACAATTACTTTCCCCCACACACAAAAATATTCTCTTGCTGAAAAATCAAATCTGAAAGATAATTGGGCTGGCCAGAATCCAGAGCTAACCAAAAGTACTACTGTGATGAAGAAATGCATTTAACATTTGTAGATAAAATTTTGTCTGTTTTGAGCCTTTCCAAATATTTCAACGTGAGTTTGCTTTCTATACAGTGTGTTCCATTAATAAGAAACTATTACCAAGCACACATGGATAATACAAAGGATGTGAAATACTGTAGATTTATTCTTCAGTGCTAGTTTAAGGAGCATAGATGGGGCTCCTGGCTGGAGAATACCCAGTGTTTCTAGTACCTCATTTGGAAAGCAACTTTAGAGTGTTGTCTGAGGGACACATCCTGGGGAACACAGTTGGAAGTGCTTGCATATAAATAAAAGCAGGAGGGATTTAGCTGTATCTTGTATTTAGATTTTAAGTGGCGTGATCCCTGAACTGTGTGCTTGAATTGCCTATGGCTGTTAGGTACTTAATGTGAGCTGCCCTGGAATCTGTTTTTAAATTAGAAATGCATGATCATTGTAGAAAATACAGAAAGTGGGGGGGGAAAATAACCTATATTAATCTTGTGTCCAAGCAGTTTTCATTATCATTTTCTTATTTTTCTCTGAAACTTTCTTCAAATCCTTGTTTTTTGCTTTTTGTAATCATACAGTAGATGCCATTATGTTTTATGCTTCTTGTTTAATTGTAAGCTTTTTTCTCATGTTGTAAACTTTACTCATTCAACATGAATTTATTTAAAACTGTTAATAATATGTCACAGCCCATTGTTTTTAATTGATGGACATTTCTTACTTTGTAATGAACCATTTTGTGCTCTTTTTAATTTGGCTTATTTTGGAGGGATAGATTTTTAGAAGTATCTATCTTGTACCTTCTTTAACAACCAGTTTAATTTTTAGAAGTGTCTATCTTGTACCTTCTTTAACAACCAGTTTAATTTACACTGAGATATCTAGGTCTGTTTGCAGTACTTTTTTTTTTTTTTTTAATGTCTGGTGCTCAAGATAGAACTGAGATACTGTGATAGGCTATTCTCTTCTCATTTTTTAGAGAGATAAAGTTCTTCCCAATGCCTTTCGTCCCCTGAATCTTTTAGATTTCTGGCACCAGGCCTCCCTCCCATGCACATTGCTTTCCACCCCCCACCCCAGTATCTTCAGCCTCATCAGACAAGTGTTTAGGGACCCTTCTGAGGCTACCTTCTTTCTCTTATAGATTATTAGGGAATGGGTGGCAAAAACACTTTGGAGCCTTCGCTGGTTGCCTCTAAAAATCTCAGAAGGATGGATTAGGGTGTGTGCATGTCTCTCTCTTTCTCTCTTTTTCTTCAAATACAACAATATCACCTCCTCAATATATTCAGAAACTTACAACTGAATTTGGTTAGAAATTAAATACATGGAAAGAGAAGTTAAACTTGCATTCCTTTAGAAATCTGCATAATCCTCCTGGATTCTTCAGTGGCTTTTATCCTGATCTTGCATAGAGTTTGATAGTGAAAAAGAGCAAAATCTTGTGCTAATTTGAAAGGCATTGGCAGTTTTTAACAGGGCTGGTTTCAGAATGGAAATAGTAACATTTTGGGAGGCTGGCTATCTACAGATTTTGAATTAAAGCATACATTGTACTTGCTAAAATTAAAGAGCCTTACAGTAATTTGTTAAGTTTATGTTGATTAAGGGTAAAAACAAATGTTTGAAGATCATTTGCTCTGCTTCTTTGTTCTCACCACTGGTGGTCAGAGAACTTGCAATTTGCCAAGACAGTTTTTATAATGCTCTTTAATAAGAAAGAGAATAAGCCAGCTGCTCTTTCCCTTAACTATACCATTTGAAAACCTCCTAAAGCCCTGGTTAGTAATTAAAAACCTTGTGATGACCTTGAATCTAACTGAATTACAAAAAGCTGTATGAAGTTAAATTTATAGCTTTTGTTGATTTCAAAAGAGATTAGGAAGAATCACATTCTATTTGCTAAAAACATTAAAGGTAGCCTTGGATGATGTACACTGAAGATCAGAAATAATAGGCATTATTAAAGTGCAAAAAAGAAGGCTGGAATGGACTAAAAGAAAAATTAAGTTTGTCATCTTTTTGTTGAGCATTTAAAAATGTGTACTTGAAAAGGTTAATGATACGGTGGTATTTTTCGGACCGTTAGTTTGTGATATTCAGATTTTTAGAAAATCTGTTCCCCCCATCCTAATATCAAAGAAATGTTTGAACGTAATGGAAAATTGAAACAAATGTTTAATGCTTTTTAAAAGTAACAGCATAGGGATCCCTGGGTGGTGCAGCAGCGGTTTGGCGCCTGCCTCTGGCCCAGGGCGCGATCCTGGAGACCCGGGATCAAATCCCACGTCAGGCTCCTGGTACATGGAGCCTGCTTCTCCCTCTGCCTATGTCTCTGCCTCTCTCTCTCTCTCTGTGACTATCATAAAAAATAAATAAATAAAAGTTTCTGATTATACTGAGGCAGTGTAAAAGTAAAAAATACTATTTTAAAAATGCTTTATATAATAGGTCATATCATAAGATCTATGAATAAAGAATTGTTCTGTTTACCAAAAAAGGCAGAATGCATTTTTAAATGCTTAGATAACCTCGAACTCTCCTATCTTATTGATAGAGACTTGAAATTGTCGCTGTTAAGTCAAGTTTTATGTGTAATTGGTGAGATAAGACATGTCTCCCAGCATCATAAATCCCTGAAGAGTCCATTTGTAAGGCAAATAGTTTGAGCAAGCACTAATGTCTTATATAGATCTTACAGATCTAAGGATTATTTTGGTTTTTACATTTATTTAATGAGACTAGCCTACACTTTGATCAAAATAATTGATCATAAAATTGTATACTTGTGTGTGTGTGTATGTGTGTGTGTGTGTGTGTGATAGAGAGAGGGGAAAGAAAGAGACAGAGACAGAGACCCAAAATAATTTAAAGCAGGGGTTGCCAGTCTGGGATCTCTAGGTATGGTAATGGGGATTCTCAAGCAATTGCAATTATTTGTTCTAAAATCATATGAAAAATGATGTCTGGCTAATAAGATCTTTTGACTTTTGGCTGAAAGTATTCCAACTTAGTCTGGCAGCACTGCCAATCAGCATCTGAATAGCAGGTAGAAATAGTTCCAGAAAAGGGTAAAGTATGAGCTTCAGAGTTAGACTTGGCTTTAAATTCTGTCTGATCTACTTTTGTGGGTTTTTATTTGGAGGGTAGTGGTGGTGAAAGAATGTTAGAATCACCACACACCAAATTAGTGGTAAACGAAATGATGTGTGTGTGAAGAACCTAGAGTATGACTGTATTACTTTAGACAAGTTTTAAAAATATTTGAGAGAGAGCAGATGTGCACATGAGCAAGAGAGAGAACAGCTGGAGAAGAAGAAGGAGAAGCAGGCTCCCCCCCTGAATTTACCACCAGGTCCCCTGCTTGAATAGGCTTGCGCAGGCTGGATCACAATCCCACAGCCAGCCAGGCGCCTTTGTGCAATTCATAACATGCCCAGCCCGGTGCTTGGTGAGGCTGGGATTTGAACCACATCTTGCTGTATCCAAAGTATGGGTTCTAAACCACCTTGTTTTCCTTTCTTCCTTTCTGTAATGGACTAGATGATTTTTGGTGTCTTTTGACAGTATCCTTTTCTTGTAGAATTTCTTCCAAACATATGAGCATCCATTTTGCCTTTTTTGGTATCAAGAACTGTGAAATTGACTGAGATGTCACCCTACTTGTAAGCTAACAAGTTAGCCAGCCAATTTCATGGATGCTGGCAGAAGACACAAGCCTGCTGGGTCAGAGACAAAGGACTTTATTACTCATAGCAGCCAGAGTACCTACATTTTCTTGAGCTGATTCTCCCAGCACCAGTTCCTATAGGCTGACACAGTGAAGACCAGATAGCACCTGCGCACACAGATTGGGGTATTTTTCAGGAGTGGAGCCCCAAGCTCAGAGAATCCGAATTTTTTATAAAGGGCACTGAACACGCCTTCCCTACTCTGGAGGGAAACTCTCTCTCTCTGTGGTTCAAGGCTGTTCCCTATACAACAAGATGTCTTGGAACAAAGATAGTGCCTCTGCATGCAAGACGTGCAGAAAAGCAAGAGACCCCTGAAAAATTGTCTCCAACATTTGGCTAAAGGTGTTTTATTATTTTTTTTTTAAGATTTGATTGATTGATTGATTGAGAGAGTGCCCCCAAGCAGTTGGGGGAGGGACCGAGAGAGAGAGAGAGAGAGAGAGAGAGAGAGAGAGAGAAGCAGACTCCCCGCTCAGCAGGGACCCCATTTAGGGACTCAATTTCAGGACTCTAGGATCATGACCTGAGCCAAAGGCAGATAGATGCTTCTTAACTGAGCCATCCAGCTGTCCCTACTTTAGGAAAGTTCTTTAACATTTCTCAATTTCCTTATCTATAAGTAAGGTTAAGACCATCTACTTCATGGGTAGGCAAGCTAGTTCACCAAAATCCAAGTCATTGAAACTAGTTTGCCAATGCCCAATTTGCCCAATATGTAATTTAATAAAAAGCAATTTGCTGAACCTCATTTTTGAACTCAATTTGTTGTCACTCTCCCTCTCAGTTGCTCTTAACCATTTTTTCCTTATTCTCCCCTTTTCCTTTACCTTCTTTCCCCCATCACCTGCAGCCCAGACAAGGCTCTATTTTTCCACCAGCAGGAGACCTCTCTGCCCTGGTTCTTTGCAGCCACAGCAGCAGAGAGCTGGGTTAGAGACAAATTGAACGTTATTGAAAATGCTGCTATCCTGTCAATCTTAATTTGGCAGACATACTTAAAAGCTAATTAAACTGTCCTATTAATATGCATTGTTATAAACCGTATAAATAGTTAAAACAAGTTTTTGGTAAATTTAGAGATTTGGCTTTTTGGAGATTTGGCCATTTGGTAACTTGACTAGTGACTATAACTACTCTGACCTTTCTCTCTCTCTCTCTCTCTCTCTCTCTGAGTCTCATGAATAAATAAATTAAATAAAATCTTAAAAAAAAAGAGAGAGATGCAGAGGGAGAAGCAGGCTCTCCATGGGGAGCCTGATGCGAGTATCAATCCCAGGACCCTGGGATTAGGACCTGAGCCAAAGTCAGATGTCAAACCATTGAGCAACCCAGTGCCCTCCTTTCCACAACTTTTTGTTGATAGGTAGTGATAATCCCATATTACAGATGAGTTAACTGAGTTGGGAATAATTTACCACTACTTATACCACTATTCCACCAAACCGATATTTTCCAAACTTTAGTTTTTCTTGTATCATCATCATTTTTATTTCCTACTATATTTAGTATTTTAAATATTATATAGTTTAATACTTTGCAACCCAAAATGTATTTTAAAAGGAAGTTTATTAATCTAAATGGAAAATTATTTGCCATATATAGTAGGTAACAGTAAAAAGTAATAAATACTATGTTAAATTTTAGCTAAGATGTTTGCCCAAGTCTCTCTAATCAGACCTTTGTTGGAAAAGGGAGATTAGCTAGGATGGGAGAGACAATGGACAAACTAGTACTAAACTGAGGTGTGTTTTTTTTTTTTTTTCTGATGTAATTAGAAGGATTGAAAGAATTGGAAAGGTAACAAACAACTTTGGAATGTTTTAAAATGTTTTCTGTTTGTACCACTTAAAATCTTCTAGTGATCTCCTCACTTTGGGAAACACTGACATAGGTGATGGTGTGCTCATTTTCTAAATGAGTAAACTGTGGAGAGGAAATTTGTTTGAAGTTGAACCCATAGTCCCACAGACCTTATTTGTCTAGGCACCCTTCTCCTCCCCTTTACTTCTCTTTCCTCTTTTCTCATCCTTCCTCTTTTTCTTCTCTATCCTCAAAGAGAATTCAGAAGATTTTAGATGGATTTTTCTGATTTTTTTAATTTGTTATTTTAACTGCTAGGAGACAGGATTTCATCCTAAGGAACTCAAGTCGTCATCCTCCAAACATTGTATTTCTTGGTTCTTATGGGATTATAGAAGTTGGGTGTACAATATACAGTAACTTTGTAGGTATTTGTACCCCTACATAAAGTATTTATGGAAATAAATCTCAAAACATCATAAGATTCCTTTGACTACTAATTAGATAATGTTGGAAAAGTAACCTTGAAAAAAGATACTGCCAGCAGTTTGTTTTTAAAAGATTGTATTTGGGATGCCTGTATGGCTCAGCGGTTTGGCGCCTGCCTTCAGCCCAGGGTGTGATCCTGGAGACCCAGGATCAAGTTCCGTGTTGGGCTCCCTGCGTGGAGCCTGCTTCTCCCTCTGCCTGTCTCTCTCTCTCTCTCTCTCTCTCTCTCTCTCTCATGAATAAATAAATAAATAAACTCTTTTTAAAAATAATAAAAATTGCATGCTCTACTGAGCCAGCCAGGTGCCCCCTGAATTACTATTATTTTTTAGAGTTTTTATTTATTCATGAGAGACACAAGAGAGAGAGCACGAGAGCGCAAGAGTGCCAGAGACACAGGCAGAGGGAGAAGCAGACTCCATGCAGGGAGCCTGGCGTGGGACTCGATCCTGGGTCTCCAGGATCAGGCCCTGGGCTGAAGGCAGCACTAAACCGCTCAGTCACCGAGGCTGCCCTCCCCACTGAATTATTTTAAATTGGATCTTTAAAATTCTTCATGGAGGAATCCCTGGGTGGCTTAGCGGTTTGGCGCCTGCCTTTGGCCCAGGGCCTGATCCTGGAGTCCCGAGATCAGGTCCCACATCGGACTCCCTGCATGGAGCTTGCTTCTCTCTCTCTGGCCCTCTCTCTCTCTCTCTCTCTCTCTCTCTCTCTCTCTCTGTGTCTCCCATGAACAAATAAAATCTTAAAAAAAATTCTTCATGGAAATATTTTGTACTTGGAAAGAAATTTTGAGGAATTTTCTTAGAAATCACAGTTATGA
This sequence comes from Nyctereutes procyonoides, assembly GCF_905146905.1. NCBI lineage: Eukaryota > Metazoa > Chordata > Mammalia > Carnivora > Canidae > Nyctereutes > Nyctereutes procyonoides. Next base: position 40,321,723 of record NW_026575020.1, read on the forward strand.
GGGAACCCTGGGTGGCACAGTCAGTTGAGCATCGGACTCTTGGTTTTGGCTCAGGTCATGATCCTCAGGGTTGTAAGAGAGAGCCCTGCCTGGGCCCTCTGAGTTCAAAGAGGAGTCTGCTAAAGTTTCTCTTCCTCTTTTTCTGTCCCTCCCTATGTTCACACACGTGTGGGAGCGTGCTCTGCTCTGTCTCTCTCTCAAATCTTAAAACACAGTTATGATAATATGCAGAATTTAATTGGTGACTATTTTCCTATATATTTTATTCTCTATGTTATGTAATATCTTAAAATATTTACTATGAATTCTTGATAAATCATCTTGTGAAACCTATTCCTAATAGGTCTATAATTCCAGGGACCAGGCTGGTATATGGTATATGGTATATGGTGGTATATGGTGGCCTAAATTTGGTTCAACAGATTTTAATTAAATTTTTCTAATATTTGGCATAAACAAAAATATATGATTTGCTGCTCTGTGACATTCTGAATCCGTTTCTTTCTTTCTTTTTTTTTTTTTAAATTTATTTATTCATGAGAGACACAGAGGCAGAGACATAGGCAGAGGAAGAAGCAGGCTCCCCGCGGGGAACCCTATGCAGTACTTGATCCCAGGACCCTGGGATCACGACCTCAGCCAAAGGCAGATGCTGAATCACTGAGCCATCCTGGTGCCTTGAATCTGGGGTTTTAACCCAGAACTTATCCCAGGGTAAGATTTGTCATTGTGCTTGCATATATGGACTAATGAAAACTTCAGACCAAAGAGTTTGAAATTTTATTAAGCTCAGATGTGCTCTCATTTAGAATTTTATTTATTTTATTTTTAGATTTTATTTATTCATGAGAGACACACAGATAGAGGCAGAGACACAGGCAGAAGGAGAAGCAGGCTCCATGCAGGGAGCCTGATGTGGGACTCGATCCCAGGTCTCCAGGATCAGGCCCTGGGCTGAAGGCGGCGCTAAACCGCTGAGCCACCCGGGCTGCCCTCATTTAGAATTTTACCACTTAAAGTTTAAGTAACAAAAATTTGATTTCTCTCCTCCTGAGTGGACATTGAAATATTTGTGCCCTTGTTAAAAAGAATTTTTTTGTCTCAAACTGCTTTCTTAGCTGAATTGTATATTCCTGTGTACAATTAGCTAAATTGGTAGTTTGTGACCATTGTCTTTCTATGAAAATTTTGTAGGTAAGGGTTTGCCTTTTATTTTTTCTTAAGCTGAAGTTTATTGTGTGCTCTCTTGGTATTTATGTATAGCAGTCTTATAAGGGAAGTAATGTTATTATTGTCGTTTTTGCAGATGAGAGAACTGAGAGCATTTAATGTGACTTGGCCCAGTCATTGGTAGAGATGGAATTCAAATCCAGGTCTGTCTAATTCCAGAACTCACACTCTTGGAATCTCAGCACTAGTTCCTTATAGGGGACAATCCTAGGGGCCATTTGTACCTTCAAGAGTTGAATATTTAGGGATCCCTGGGTGGCGCAGCAGTTTAGCGCCTGCCCTTGGCCCAGGGCGCGATCCTGGAGACTCGGGATTGAGTCCCACGTCGGGCTCCCGGTGCATGGAGCCTGCTTCTCCCTCTGCCTGTGTCTCTGCCTCTCTCTCTCTCTCTCTCTGTGTGACTATCATAAATAAAAATTTAAAAAAAAAAGAGTTGAATATTTAGAAGACATTGTTTTATTTATTTATTTATTTATTTATTTATTTATTTATTTATTTATTTTTATGATTTTATGATTTTATTTATTCATGAGAGAGACAGAGACACAGGCAGAAGAAGCAGGCTCAGGGCAGCCCGGGTAGCTCAGTGGTTTAGCACCGCCTTCAGCCCAGGGCCTGATCCTAGAGACCCAGGATCGAGTCCACGTCAAGGTCCCTGCATAGAACCTACTTTTCCCTCTGCCTGTGTCTCTGCCTCTCTCTCTATCTCTCTGTGTTTCTCATGAATAAATAATTAAAATCTTTTTAAAAAAAAAAAAAAGCAGGGAGCCTGATGTCGGACTCGATCCTGGGTCTCCAGTATTACACCCTGGGCTGAAGGTGGCGCTAAACCGCTGAGCCACTGGGGCTGCCCAGAAGACATTGTTTTAATAGTGGATGCAAAAGTTATAACCAAAATTCACGGGTGCCTGGGTGGCTCAGTCAGTTAAACATCTGCCTTAGGTTCAGGTTGTGATCCTTGGGTCCTGTGTGTGTAGGGGTGGGGTGGAGGAGTGGTCCCTGCTTAGTAGGGAGTAGTCTCCTCCCTCTCTCATTCCTCATGCCCCCATACTTGCTTTCTCTAAAATACTTACCATACCCCCATACTTATTTCTCATAAATAAATAAAACAAACAAACAAATAATAAAATATTTTAAAAGTGAAACCCCTCTACCCACTCTTGTGCTCTCTCTCCCTCGAATAAATAAATAAAAATGTGTGTGTGTTTAAAGATTTTATTTATTTGAGAGAGAGCAAGTGAGCACTACTGGAGGGGAGAGGCAGAGGGAGAAGGAGAAGCAGACTCCCCACTGATCATAGAGCCCCACGCAGGACTCCATCCAGGACTCTAGGATCATGACCTGAGCCACAGGCAGATGCTTAACTGAACCACCCAGGTGCCCTAGTAAAATCTTGAAAAAAAGAAATCTAAGACTCTTGACAACCCCTCAAGTTAGACATGATTTGTTCCCCCTAGAACATACAACTGTCAACTTTTGTAAACTCACAGACTTCAAAGCTAATAGGAATATTAAGAAAATTGGCCAGATATCCTTTTACTGAAGAGAAAATGAAGTACAGAGGGAGTGATATCAGAACAGGGTTGATGTTCAGGTGTCTTGCCTCCCTTGCATATCACTTTAATGCTGTCTAAATACTAGGAAATTGTTTTAACATCAAAGTTGGTATAGACATTTTTAAAATCTCTGTATAAAGAGTTAGAGTTTGGGGTCACCTGGGTGGCTCAATCACTTAAGCATCTGCCTTTGGCTCAGGTCATGATCATGGGGTCCTGGGATGGAGCCCCGCATTGGGTTCCCTGCTCAGTGGGGATCCTGCTTCTCCTTCTGCCCCTCCTCCTGCTCATGCTTTTCTCTTTCATTCTCTCTCTTGCTCAAATAAATAAATAAATCTTTAAAAAAAAAAAAAAAAGATGGGCGCCTGGGTGGCTCAGTTGATTAAGTGCCTGCCTTAGGCTCAGATCATGATCCTAGGGTTCTGGGATTGAGTACCTCATCAGGCTCCCTGCTCAGCAGGGAGTCCACCTCTCCCTCTCCCGCTCCCTTGCTCATGTTCTCTCTCTCTCTTTCTCTCTCAAATAAATAAATACAGTCTTTTTAAAAAAATAGAGTTTGGAAATAGGAACTTATATATTACCTTTTCCAAGCTTCAGGATGTGTTAGGAAAATAAACATTGCAATAAGTAGCTTTCCAGATACTGGATTTATTCCTATAATTAAGGTTGTGAATATCATGCTACAAAGTTGAAAATGGGGACCCAAAAGAGGAATTTTGAGTAGAAACTCTAAGTTCTAGGAAGTGAGAAAAGAAAGTAGCAGGGAGAACAGTTATAATTAAGATTCTAGTGTGGTGAAAAGGCTTGAACTAGGCCTGTGGAGACTTGAGAGAGAATGAAAATACTGTGGTGATTGATTAGATTAATTGAGGTGGGAAGGTAGGGGAGGAGGATGATAAAGTGGCAGAGTAGTAGGAGTCCTTAGGGATTTTTGGCTTAGGGGTGAGAGTTGGTGTTATCTAAAGTTGGTATAGGAGTGGAACACAGAAAAAGCAGGTTTTGAAGAGAAAATAATAGATTCAGTTCAACATGTTGAATATGATGGAGCCTTTGGGGTATCCTCATAGATATTGACAGTATGCATTTGGATAGGTAGGGTCTGTATTTTAGGAGAACAGTCTTATCTGAAATTGAACGTTTGGGGAGGATCATCAGTTGGGAAGTATAGGTGAAAATGTGTGTGGTGAGACCAACACAGGATGAAAGGTTAGTGTGTGGTGAGATAGGCCTTTCTTGCCGCTTTGACTTCAGTTAGGGAAGAACATGTCTCAGACAGGACCTTTTATAATCTTTATCTTACCATTTAATCTTCATATGACTACCTCTGGGGGAAATACTTGCCAGCAGGGATCCCTGGGTGGCGCAGCGGTTTGACGCCTGCCTTTGGCCCAGGGCGCGATCCTGGGGACTGGGGATCGAATCCCACGTCGGGCTCCTGGTGCATGGAGCCTGCTTCTCCCTCTGCCTATGTCTCTGCCTCTCTCTCTCACTGTGTGCCTATCATAAATAAAAAATAAAAAAAATAAAAAAAATAAAGATAAACTTTAAAAAAAAAAAAAAGAAATACTTGCCAGCAGAGTGGGTAAGGACATCTATCTAAAAGATACACATGGGGATCCCTGGGTGGCGCAGTGGTTTGGCGCCTGCCTTTGGCCCAGGGCGCGATCCTGGAGACCCGGGATTGAATCCCACGTCGGGCTCCCGATGCATGGAGCCTGCTTCTCCCTCTGCCTATGTCTCTGCCCCTCTCTCTATCTCTGTGACTATCATAAATAAATAAAAAATTAAAAAAAATAAAAAAAAATAAAAAAAATAAAAGATATACATAGCTTACTGAATGTTATTGACAGTCTGTATTTACATTCTCCCTTTCCTTCCTGACTAGCCTGATTCAAGTACCACTTGCCATCAAAGTCTTTTCCAGTTCTCCCTAGAAAGAAATAAGTGCTGTTTGGCCACCGTTACTAGTTTCTCCATTAGGACCATTGCTTCAAAATTCTCTGTATCCAGTCAGTTATCTATTTTCTTTTTTAGGTTTTAAGTATCTAGGGGTAGCCAGCTTTATTCATCTTTGTATCCCCTCCCCCCCTTTAAAAATTTTTTATTTATTCATGAGAGAGGCAGAGACACAGGATGAGGGAGAAGCAGGCTCCATGCAGGAATCCCAATGCAGGACTCAATCCTGGGACCCTGGATCATGCCCAGAGTCAGAGGCAGATGCTCAACCACTGAGCCACCCAGGCGTCCCCATCTTTGTATCCCTTATGTAATAATCTAGCACAGTGCCCTATACATTCAAATTGCTAGGTTAAGTGTTTGTTGAATTCAATTTTAAGATCTAGGAATATTTATTTTTATTTTATTTATTTATTATTTTTTAAAATTTTTATTTATTTATGATAGTCACACACACACAGAGAGAGAGAGAGAGAGGCAGAGACACAGGCAGAGGGAGAAGCAGGCTCCATGCACCGGGAGCCCGACGTGGGATTCGACCCTGGATCTCCAGGATCGCGCCCTGGGCCAAAGGCAGGCAGGCGCTAAACCACTGCGCCACCCAGGGATCCCTATTTTTATTTTTTTATTTTTTTTTAAAGATTTTATTTATTCATGAGAGACAGAGAGAAGGCAAAGACACAAGCAGAGGGAGAAGCAGGCTCCATGCAGGGAGCCTGATATGGGACTCAATCCCGGGTCTCCAGGATCAGACCCTGTGCTGAAGGCAGGCGCCAAACTGCTGAGCCACTCAGGGATCCCCGGAATATTTAGATCTAAGAAGCAGCAAGAGTTTTCCACCTATAATCCTATTTGTAAAGTATCCTTTGTATTATGTAGTGCTACAAACATAGGTTGGTTGTTGCTCTTTTATCTCGACTTCAAGTTTCATTAGTTTTTAAATATCTTTTGGGATTATTTCATTGATATGATTAACTAGAATTGCTTCAGGTTTGAAAGATCCAGGGGTGAAAGGTTAAAGATGTTTTATCTTGTTGCCACACAATGGATTTTTGAAGCTGGGAGATGAGAGATGGTACTGAGCTTTAGGCATTAATGACTAACTAGTATGTCAGAAAGATTAGTGCCCAGAATTTTGTTTCTAATAAGTAAATTAAAAGTCATTTAGATGGACGCCTGGGTGGCTCAGAGGTTGAGCATCTGCCTTTGGCTCAGGGCATGATCCCAGTTTGAGGATCAAGTCCCACATAAGGCTCCCTGTGAGGAGCCTGCTTCTCCCTCTGCCTGTGTCTCTGCTTCTCTCTCTCTCTGTGTCCCTCATGAATAAATAAATAAGATCTTAAAAAAAAAAAAAGTCATTTAGAGAATGTGTGGTAGATTTTTTTTCCCCTTCAGTTTAAGTGGTCAATTTTAGAGAATTAAGCCAAATGATTTTGTGATCATTGGGATAAAATAGACTAAAATGTGCTTTGTCATGTATGTATGTGTCAGAATAACTGAGCTCATCATGAGAGTACAGTTTTACACCTTTTTTAAAAAGTGGCATTTGCCCATTATAAAGTCTTGATAAACATTTAAAATGTTTGCAAAATACCCTCATTGAATAGGTGTACCATAATTTAGTCATTCTGTTTGGATTTTTTTAAAAGATTTTATTTATTCACGAGAGACACAGTAGAGAGAGGCAGAGACACAGGCAGAGGGAGAAGTAGGCTCCATGCAGGGAGCCCGATGTGGGACTCGATCCCAGGTCTCCAGGATCATGCCCTGGACTGAAGGCAGCGCTAAACCGCTGAGCCACAAGGGCTGCTGTGTGTTTGGATTTTTAAGTAGCTTTTTATTTTGTACTATTTATTTCTGGCCCTTAGGATAAATTTCCAGGATTCATCCAGAGGGACAAACCTCTTCAAGGGCCTTCATGCATCCATGTTGTTTTCTTATTATATGGGAGTTTTCAAAGAGAATAAGGAAAAAGTTCATTCTGCTGCTTGTGGGACATCTCTTAGTCGCATCTGCTTCTTACTAATTTCCTGAACAGAGCTGACTTCTACTCTTGCATCAAAACATCTGTTGATGATATGGGGCACTTTCTAAGATGACCTCAAAAGCTTTCTGACCATGTTTAAACGGACTTCTTTGTAAGATTCTTTTTCAATTAGTTTTTAAAATGAATGAACAAAATATCTCCATCACTCTCACTACTCTTGCTTTGAGCAACTTAAAATTTTTCAAAAGAAGCTAGTTCTTGCCTAATTATTTTATTTATTCATTCATTTAAAGTTTTATTCTTTGGGTTTGACCTTGTTGGTGAAGTCACTCTAACTTCTTCTGACATGGACATTTTGGATTATTCAAGAGAAGTTTCTAAGTGGATCCATCTGAGGTGTGTATTTCTTCTTGAACTCTAAGGCCCTGTTGTTTTGGGAATGTCAGGGTTTATTCTTTGAAATAATGTCAAATTCCCCTCTATCTATCTGGCTGTTGCAAAGCACATAAGTGCAAAGGCAGGGTTTTTATTAGCCCTACTGCTCTAAATACAGGTTCCTTTGTTTTGACTTTTGTTGCTTTTTCCATAAAGAATTATAGAGTTGATAATCTCTTTAAATCTAGAAGATGGGGATAATACTAGCTACTTTTAGTTAGAATTCATGTAAAGCACCAAACCATTGCCTGGTATATAGTAAAGATTCAATAAATGGCATTTGACAGACTATTTTATATATTTTCTTATATGTATGCATTTTGAAATTACTTTAACCTCTAGGCCAAATGAAGAGTTATCAATAATCCCTTCCGTAACTTAAGAGAACCAGAAATTGTAAAAGAAGAATGTCAGAGGCTCATCAGTTCATGTGGTTTTCTGAGAAATGCCTGTACTATATTTCCATAGAAACACTAGTGACCTCTGACATCTCAAATCGAATTGCCTTCCTAAACTATTTCCACCTTCTGATTCTGTGGCCACAGCCTTGAAGTTGTGTGTACTGTTTTTTTTTTTTTTAAATGTCATAAAATTGAAATGTCATGATCTTGGGCTAGCTTTCTGCCTTTAGTCTGATTTCAAGGCTTAATTTACAAAGCTAGAAGCTGAAAAACTGAATGAAAGGTGATGCATGTTGATTAGATGGAAGTTACTAATGTTTCCATAAAAATGTAGACACTTCTTGTAAGTAACATTTAAGCTGAGCAAATATGTGGGTGCAGTAGGTTATATAATTGAGAATCCTTGGCTTTCCTTCCCCCTACTCTTTCTTTTGCCCCTCAGATTTCACATTAAAATGACATTGGAAAAGGGCATTGTTTTTGTTGCAGTTTTTAAAATGTGACCTTGACATTTATAGGTGGAGAAAGGGAAATAGGACTTGAAGCTCTGCCAGCCAGCTAGCTTTTGCTTTGTGGACTGTGGTGCTATGTCCCTGCATTCAAAAGCATTTTCTATTATATCTGAAGTATGGTTTGTCAGGTTGCCTGTGAGAAACAAAAGCTAATGGCCCAAGTGGTACCCCACTCACTGGAAAGAAAGGAAAGAGGCAAATGTAAATTTAGGCTCAGCCAATTCTAAGAAAAGTGTTTCCATATCTGCTTAGGTCTGGGGCTAGCTTACAGGCTGCAGCCTGGTTGTAGGGCAGGCCTTGGTCTGACTAGCTAATGTTTGCTTATCTCTTCCCCCCCTCCCCCACTGCCCACCCTCCTGCCCCAACACACATATTTCTTCTTAGCCTCTATCCAAGCCATTCATTGTACCAAAAGGAGCCTAGAAGAAGCAGTTGGGCAAGAACCCTGAAAAAACGGGAAGAGTTCCTAGAATTTAAGGAGCTGAGGATGGTTTATCATGTTTATGTTGGCTAACCCTACAAAGCTCTTTTAATTTTTTTTTTGATTTTTAAAAATTCCTTGTGTTTTTAGTTTCCTGGTTGAAATATTATTTTAAAATTTTTTATGTTTTGGTTGAAATTTTAGAACCACTGTATTGAAGTAGTCAGAGTTGGGCTGGGATTGACAAACTTTCTAGGTATATACATATATTTCCTTTCCTCAGTAACTCTGTTGCCTATAGAATAAAAGCCAAAAATTCCTCATGTATGGCCGTTAAAATTCTTTGTGATATGGTCCTGCCTAGGGCTTCAGTAAAATCAAATTACTGGGTAACATTCTGTTTCTGCTCTCTGTACATGCCGTTTACATCCAGCTTCCTTTGCATATGTTTCTCAAATAGCCCTGTTTGTCTGGTGGATGCTTATTCCTTCCACATATGCCTCTAGCCCCATGGCTACTTTCTGCTCTCTCACTAATACCAAGCACTTTCCACTGATCTAAGTGTATTTTCTTATTGAATACTTAAAAACAGTCTATAGGAGAGGAAATTGGCTCAGAGAGGTGAGGCTACTTCCTGAGCTAACATAATTAGTAAGTTAGGGTGCCAGAGCTCAAATCTATTCTGATATCAAAATTCTCTTCACTGTGTTCCATTTGCATCTTGTCCATCTGTCTCCAGTTATCTGCTGCAGTATGGGCATGTACTTAATGACATTTGAGGGAATAAGTGTATTTGCAGGCTGATGAAATTATTTTTCTGATAACCTATAAATTTGTAAATTGGAGAGTATTCTGAAAAAAATAAATTGGAGAGTAAATAACACTAGCCTGAGCATTTCTGTATTTTAGATTTTTTTTTTTAAGATTTTATGTATTTATTCATAGAGACACACAGAGAGAGAGAGGCAGAGACACAGGCAGAGGGAGAACCAGGCTCCATGCAGGGAGCCCGATGTGGGACTCCATCCAGGGTCTCCAGGATCACACCCCAGGCTACAGGCGGCATTAAACCGCTGTGCCATGGAGGCTGCCCATTTTAGATTTTTTAAAGTTATAACAGAATCCAAAAGGTGGCATAACAAGTTTAAAAGGAGGGATGACCTCTTCCTAGTCTTACATTGTCCATCATCATAGGGATTGGCCTTACGTAACTAGTTTAATTAATTAAAATTTTTAAAAGTTTAAAATTCAGTTCCTTAGTCATACTACTCACTTTCCAAGTGCTTAGTCACATGTAGGTAGTGGCTACTGCATTGGAAGATAGAGATAGAGAACATTTTTCACTGTTGTAGCAATTTCTATTGGGCATTGCTATTCTAGATATTAAAGGTAGAGAACAGTTTCACTGTTCTCTCAGAATTTGATATGGTAAGAAATTCATTGTGGTGGCATTGTTTAGTACTATTGCTTTTTGGGGAAACTGTTCTTCAACATTTACTGAGCAGCCTTTCCTGGGATCCAAGAATATGTCTTAACTTTGGGGCTAGAAAATAAGTAGGGCTGAGACCAGATCTGACTGAAAGAAGGACACAAGTTTTATTGAGTACCTAATCATGATCAGAGGAGACAAGACAGATGGGAAATGGATACAAATGACCAGAGCTGGTTGGTTCAGAAGGGATCAGTTAATGACTGTTACATATATCAGTACAAATCCTGTGTAAAAATTTTTAGCTTTTTGTTGAGTGTGGAGAAAGATTTCTCTGGAACCTAAATTTGCTGTCATTGGCCTTATTGTGTGGTGTGGGAAGCAGAAGAATCTGGAAGTACAGAGTTAGAGACACCTAATTCACCAGAGCAATTTCCTTTTTCTTTTCCTTTTTTTTTTTTTTAAGATTTTATTTTTTAATTCCTGAGAGAGACAGAGAGAGGCAGAGACCTAGGCAGAGGGAGAAGCAGGCTCCTGCAGGGAGCACGGTCAGGATTCGATCCCAGGACCCTGGGATCATGACCTGAGCTGAAGGCAGACACTCAACCATTGAGCCACCCAGGGGCCCCTCTTTTAAAATTTTTTTTTATTTTTTAAAGATTTCATTCATGGGACACCTGGCTCAGCAGTTGAGCATCTGCTTTCGACCCAGGGCATGATCCTGGAGTCCCAGGATCAAGTCCCACATTGGGCTCCCTGCATGGAGCCTGCTTCTGTCTGCCTCTTTCTCTCTCTCTCTCTGTGTCTCAGGAGTAAATAAATAAAATCTAAAAAAAAAAAAAAAAAGATTTTATTCACTTGAGAGAGAGAGAGAGCACAAGCAGGAGGAGAGGTAGAGGGAGAAGGAGAAGCAGACTCCCCACTGAGCTGGGAGCCCAACTTGGGGCTCGATCTCTGGACCCTGAGGTCAGGACCTGAGTCGAAGGTAGGCACATAACCATCTGAACTATCCAGGCGCCCCCTAATCAGAGCAATTTCAAAACCCTTTTTAGATCCCTGACTTCCTTCTGAGAAGTCCTATTTCACTTCATAGCTCACATTTAAAACAGTGTGTAGAACTTGAATGCAGTTGACAAGTGAAAAAAATACCAGGTTGCTTACTTAAAACATTTAGTGTAATACTCGCAAGTCTGGTTTGTTTGTTTCTTTGATTTTTTTTTTTGTTGTTGTTGTTGTTGTTTCTTTGATTTTGAAGCCAGATCATCCCCGCTCCCCGCCCCCCAGGTCCCTGAAAAACTCCTAGGTTCAGTCATTGTGTCTATAGTGCCTTATTGGACTTGAGTGTATTTAGGAAGGGAAAGGATTGGAGACCTGAGCTGAGCCCTGAAATGAGTGGTAAGAGAGGGCTCAGGGGGAGAAAACAATGTGTACAAAGGAATGGAGGCTAAAGATAAAGAGCATGTTGAATTTAGGGAGCTACCGTGTAGTACCGTGTGGATGGAGTGTACACTGTTGGATAGGATGGGGTAAGAAGCAAGAGATAAAAGTTGAAGTGGTAGGCAGATAAGGATATATGTTGTCTGTTTTGGGTAAAGATCTGATGTTTGATTGGAATTGTAGAATTTTGCCTTTTAAGAGCCTCATCTTAATTTTGCCTGTGTGCCGCTGAGACTTCAGAGTAGACTGAGTGACTGGCATACAGTCAAATTAAATCAAAATATTCCTAGAGTAATATTTAACTTGATGTTGTAAAAGACACATAGATAAAAATAACTACTGTTTCAGCTTAAATTTATTTACTGGTGTTACCCATAGCTTTTATTTGTTCACATTTGGATAAAAATGGATACTCATAGTTTATTTATGATCCTCTTGTGGTAAATATATGATTTTTCCATTATCAAAATAAAACTAAAGAAAAAGATCAGTAACTCTTTTATCTTTGCAGTTAGTCACAGATGGAGGAGTCATTAATCTTTTTCTTTTTGCCAAATGCCTGTTGGAGAAAAGCTTGTCAATTGGATCTTTTTTTTTTTTTAAGATTTTATTTATTCATGAAAGGCACAGAGAGAGAGAGAGGCAGAGACACAGGCAGAGGGAGAAGCAGGCTCCATGCAGGGAGCCCGATATGGGACTCGATTCTGGGTCTCCAGGATCACACCCCAGGCTGAAAGCGGTGCTAAACCGCTGAGCCACTGGGGCTGCCCTGGATCATCTTTTGTATTAAAGAAAATTCCTAGACTTAGAGCCATTTATTGATGATCACTTGCCACAAAGTAAGTAATTTATGTGTATTTACCAAATCTTATGACAATTGAACAAGGTGATTATTTTTATCCCATTTCAGGAAATAGACCTAGTTAGTTAATTGAATAAAAATAGTGGCAAAAATCTGGGATAAGAACCTCTCAGACCGGTGCCTGTTTTACTGTGCATCTGTTTTTTTTTTAAATTGAACCATGGTAAGTCAGTATAAGCTTTGCACTAAATATCAGATTGCTTATGAACACACTGACTTGGTGATATATATATCATCTTAGGAACCAATCTGTGTTTCTTGTCCATTTTTAAAACAATTTGAATCAGTAGCCAAGGGTCTTGGATTTCTCAGAACATTTCCTAATTTGTTTAATACGTGATATTTTGTGAGGCAGATGGTTTTGCGGGTATGTTCGTGCATATTTATGTGACTTTGGAGTCTGTTTTTTACTGAAAAACTCTTGATAGCCTTTGCAGTTGTGTTGAATGAATTGAACAAATAATTGGGGTTACTTCCAGCAGTGAGTTGGATTCTTCTAGCTATGAATCATTTTGCTAGCTAGATATGGTGGTTGAGAATCTAGGCAAGACTCTAGGGTAGCCAGATCCAGCCATTCATTCCATTGACTTGTTGTCAGGAGATAGGATTAACATTGTTTTACATATCTCCTCAGGCTTCCTGCACTAGTGATGATCTGTAAAACCAGAGATAGCATTATTAGCCAGTGGTCTCCGGGATGGATGGAGGGAATGTAGATACAGTTACTGACATTCATAATCCTTGTGACCATTGGAGGAATTTATTTTAGGACAAAATATAAAGACCCTCCTTTCCTAGGGATAGCTTATGTTTGGCATTACTACATTAAGCACTTTATAAGCTCAAAATACTAGAAGGTTCAAGAATCACCGCAAGTAACTAAAGTGACCTAGAGTTCCACCCCAGGGCTTTGAGGATGAAGTCATGAATGGGTCAGTAGTTCTGCTATGTACTGTTCTTTGCTACCATGGACTCAGCACTGAGTTGAATGGACCCTAGGATTACTTAGTAGTAGTTCATATGTGTTGAGCTCTGACTTTGTCAAGTACTGTGCAGAGCTTTTAGTTTAATACTGTATTGTATTTTTTTTAAAAGATTTTTAATTTGTTTATTCATGAGAAACACAGGAGGAGAGAGAGGCAGAGACACATGCAGAGGGAGAAGCAGGCTCCATGCAGGAAGCCCGATGTGGGACTCGATCTCAGGTCTCCAGGACCACACCCCGGGCTGCAGGCGGCGCTAAACCGCTGCGCCACCGGGTCTGCCCAGTTTTGTCCTTTCTTGAGACTTCTAGTATAGTTCTTTCATTTAAGGTTCAGAATCTGAGATCTTGAATTGGGAGTGTCTTGCCTAAAGTCATCACTAAATCGAAAGACTTTAGGAAAGACCTAACTTTCCCATTATATTACCCTGTCTTCCTGTGCTTTTCACCTGTTTTCAAGTCCATTTATATTAAGTAAATGCTTATTCTCAGTTTCATTTCTGGCAGGATGTCTTGTATTGAAACCATGTGTAATGCTGAGTTGTTTCCTTGTTGCCATGCATTTCTCTACAGCTTTTCTCATTCTCCTCACCTTCTTGTTTGTAGAAAGGCTTTGAAGTTGCTTTGAGGTGAGCCTTCTCATGCATCTTAGCCACTTTTAGCAGCTTCCAAACTCTGCTGTTCCAGGTCTAATTCTCTTTTTCAGACCTTCTACACAGTTTTCATTCTAGACTTAGATTTTCTAATTCTGTGACTGTGATCGAGAAGTAGGATCGTGTTTTCTGTTTAGTTCATCCTGCATTTGAGCACTTTCCATAATGTATTGGCAACTGTTCTGGGCATAGGAGCAGCCCCTACAAATGAAGGAGCATGGTTCCTAATCTTGAAGAGCTCACTATCTTATGGCGGAGGTATTTACTGAAATTGTTCTTGGGGCCCCTGGGTGGCTCAGTCGTTTGGGTGTCTGTGATTCTTGGTTTCAGCTCAGGTCATGATCTCAGAGTCCTTGGGATCAAGCCCCATGTTGGGCTCAACACAGAAGTCTGCTAGTCCCTCTCCCTCTGCTCCCCCCACCACTCCCTACCCCTCTGCATGCATGTGTGTGAGCTCTCTCTCTCCCAAATAAATAAGTTAAATAAATAAATATCATTAAAAAATTTGTTCTTTATCCTTTGGTGAATGCAGGATGGGCCTCTCCTGTTTTCCATGTTTCATAGTGGTGGTTGATATTTGAGCTGAAACCTGAAGGATGAATAATTCTTTCCAAGTGGAGGAAGGAGGTGAAGGAGACACAGGCAAGAAGGGATGTGGCATATTTAGTGGATGGCGTGGTCAAAACAGTCATGATTGCACAAGACTTTAAAAGTTGTGGTTTTTGAATCATCTCCCTGCTGTTTCAGTCCTTCTTCTCCACATGATTCCCAGTGGCTGGTCCAGCTTACGGTGGCCCAGATATGATGACAGAAAATGTTTTCACAGGGGGTGGGGAAAAAAAGAAAAAAAAGAAAGATGAAGAAAAAGAGAATGCTCTCATATTCCTCCAGTCCTAGTTTTGGTCCTCTTTTTTTTTAATTTAATTTAATTAATTAATTTATTTAATTTTAGTTTTTTTGCTCCTCTTTTTTTAAAAGTAGGCTCCATGCTCAACATGGAACCCACTGAAGGGCTTGAACTCATGACCCTGAGATTAAGACCTTAGCTGAGATGAAGAGCTGGACTCTTAACCGACTGAGTACCCAGGAGCCCCTGCTCCAGTATTTTTAAATTGACCATTGAGATATTATAGTTGATGTTTATTTACTTTAAATTTTGTTTTTTTATTCATGAGAGACAGGAGAGAGAGAGAGACAGACATAGGCAGAGGGAGAAGGAGAAGCAGGCTCCCGGTAGGGAGCCTAATGGGGGACTCGATTCCTGGACCCTGGTATCACATCCTGTGCCAAAGGCAGATGGTCAACCGCTGAGCCACTAGGCATCCCGATAGTTGATGTTTATTGCACCGGTTTGTTGTGCTAGTCTTGGGGGGTAATTCGGATATAGTTGTGAACAAGACAGGCTGGTTCCCTTCTTGTACAGAACAGTTTCATAGTGGAGTCAGAAATTGAACAAATGATTTGTTGATGAGTGCACAGGGTGTTATGGATAATTATAATAGGGTGCTTTGACCTTGTGCATGAGAGACAAGGGTACAAGAGGTAAGAGAATTTTTTTTTTTAAGAGTTTATTTATTCATGAGAGACAGAGAGAGGCAGAGACATAGGCAGAGGGAGAAGCAGGCTCCCTGCAGGAACCCGATGCCGGACTCCATCTCAGGACTCTGGGATCATGACTTGAACCAAAGGTAGACTACTCAACCACTGAGCCACTCAGGTACCTGAGGCAAAATAATCTTTTCTGAGGAAATTTTTGTTTTGTTTTGTTTCATGTCTTTATTGACAAAAAAAGTCACAGCATTTCAGACTTTAGTTAAATACACAAACAATAACAAACAGCACCCACAAGTGACAGGCATGGTCCCTCACCTCTGGGTCAAAGGCCATGCTGGAGGGTGTGGGTGTCCTCTTGGCCTTACCCCCCCCAGCATCTCTGTCCCTACCTCCCCTACACCTCGCTGACACCCCTGAGATCAGTTAAGAGTGCAGAAACGAAGTCACTCTAGAGGAGGTTGGGCTGTGCCTTGCTGCCAAGGAAAAAGCAGGTTCTGAGGGAAAGACAGAAGTGCACTATTGTGGCCTCTCCTAGGAGAGGCCAGGCTGCTTCGTGAGCTGGGCCTGTATCGCCTGCGGCCTCAGGCCTGGGCACAGAACAAAGAAGGAAGACACTCTCCTGGCAGCACTGGGCAGTTGGAGAGAATGTGGGTCACTGGCCATGTGACACCCCCAAATCGATGGCCAGACCTCTCTCCGAAGTCATCAGCCAGACTCTCCCAGGGGGAGAGGGCTTTCAGGAAAAAATACTGACTCGGTTCATAAAGGGCTGGGTGAATACTTTTCCAGAAACCTTAAGAAATGAATCATCCTCAGATTCAGGAGCACTGGAACAATCGTCATTGGGTAGGAAATTTTTTTCTTTCCTGAGTAAATATTTAAACTGAGGATGAGTAGAAAGCAAACTGGAGAAGGTAGGTAGTTGTTCCTTGGAAAAAGAACTTTCATCAGCTACATATAGAACACCTGTAGTGTGTTTGCTATTTGCTATGCTTGATTTTTCTCCACAGTATGATAGCTACACACCAGTCAGACAGATGTAGCTCAGACTTTTTGGGCCTGAAATGTGCTTTGAGAGATATTTATTCCAACCTGGACTGCATACTTATTAATGGAAAATTGCTTCCATTTGTGTAGGTAAAATTTTCAGTATTTGAGAAAAGTTTAAGTAAAATACCTTGTTTGATATTTTTCGTAAGTTCATATTTTTTTGGGGGGGGAAATAATTGAGAATGTTAAGTAGAGCATGACAGATATTTGATGAATTGTAATCTTTCTATGAATTTTTATTTCAACTAACATTGGCATGCTTACTCAGGCCTCATCACTATCTTGTCATAAGTGCTGTTACTCTTTTCATTTTTTTTATATGATGATGTTGAAATGGAGGTTCAGGGAGGGATACGTAGTAGCTAAATGTAATAAAGTAGGACTCAAATCCAAATTTGACTTCTCAGTAAGAATTTTTGAATCACCTTTGAGTAATTCATGAATTGTAACCTTTTTTTCCTATTGTTTTCTCTTTAGGTTTTTGTCAGGATGAATTGCCAGAGCTTGACCCAGGTACTAGTAAGTTCTGAATGTTCTCCAGTGTTTGTAAGAAAAAGATATATGTGTGTCCTTTTTAATATATAACTTGAGGGTGTTATTATTGGTGGCCATATTGACTCAGATTTTATTTCACTTTGTTTATAATTAATGGGGAGTATTCTAGCTTTTCTCATTCAGTGGCCTGAAATGTAATCATTTAGTAGAAAATTGGTTTGCTAAAAATTTCTATTTAATATTAATCTCCTTTCCCTGTTGTTCTCCATCTTCCATGAAACCAACAACAAAAATTGTGCTTTGAATGCACACATACAACCGTATATTCATAACCACTTCTCTAAAGTATTGACTGGCTTTGACATAATTTTTTATTTCCTGAAATGGCAATGGGGTGGAGGTGGAAGGCATAATTTTTTAAAAAGAGGGATTATGCTTGATTTAGGTATTTATAATCAATAACCTTTGTACCACAGTTTAATTTCTAAAGCACCTTTAAGGTTATGAGGGTGACCGTTTCAAGGTCTAATTAAATGATGTTCTCCAGGACTTTGTCTTTTTTTTTTTTTTTCCAGGACTTTGTCTTGATCATAGATAATCATTGGTATTTCCAGTTGCTCTCAAAATGTGGCATACACCATTCTAGGATATGGTTTTAGCTGTTGGAACTAGGATATGGGAATATTCAGTATCTTTGTTTTGCTATAATGCCAGAAGGTCGAATGATAATTCAGACTTGAGAATTCATGAGATGATCTAGAATTATTTTTCTAGTTCTGGTACTTTTTAGGGTTATGAGACTGGCTATTTATCACCAGTCTGCTGTCGATGTAAGCGGTAAAGTTTACCTTTTCATCATCCTAGCTAATATCAGCTCTTGAGGATGCACACCTTTTTATATATTTTTCCCGCCTATCTTAACAGTATAAAAATTCATGTCTGTTCAACTAATAATTAGTAACTGCAAGACCAAATAAGTCCTACAATGCTTATCAAACATTCTTTCTAGAATTCTTTCTGGAAATTTTAGAGTTCAGAGTCGGCTTTGTAGGCAATATAAGGTTCCAGTACCTCTAAGTGAGCATAATATTTTCTCTTTGCCCTTCTCTTATGAATAGCCTTCATTTAGGAGGAGGAAAAGTAAATTCTTGTCATGGCCTTTCTTGGATTTTTTTTAGTGTTAGGAAGGATATTGAGATGCCCTGAAATCTTTCAGACAGAACTATACAAAAAAAATGTGGCAGATAATTGAGGGCTCTGTTAAGCATTGCATACTCTATTTACCCTAGGCTTAGTTCTAGGTTCCCAGGGATACACAAACAGCGAAGTCTGAATCCTGTCCTCATGTATTAAGTTTATTGGAAAATATTTGTCTAGAATTACTTGAGAAAGCATTTTTTAAACCTCTCATTTAGCACATAATATTCAAATGTATTCTCCTTTTCTGCACTTAATAGCAGTTGAAAACAGCTCCTGCTCATCTTCAGGAAAGGCCTTCATTAAGATTATTGTTACATTATTCTTCTTCCTGGGCCAAGTAAGCCTAACTCATTTAACATTTCTGCATAGAATCTCTAGCCAGATGTGGTGATTTAGACAATTCTTTTATTTTTTATTTTTTAAGATTGTATTTATTCATGAGAGACACAGAAAGAGAGGCAGAGACACAGGTAGAGGAGGAGAAGCATGCTTCATGCAAGGAGCCCAATGCAGGACTTGATCCTGGGAATCCGGGATCACACCCTGAGCCAAAGGCAGACGCTCAATTGCTGAGCCACCCAGGTGTCCCATTTACACACTTTTCCATTCCATGAGAATGAACAGTTATCGAATCATAATTTTATTTATCAGTGTAGAATAGGAGTCACCTAAAAAAAAAAAAAGCACTTTTAAAAACTGTACTTAGCTTATGTGGGCAATATTCTCAGTAATCCCCGTGTTATCTTTGTGAAGTTAATAGTGTTTTATTTCTCTCTGTTTTACAATATTATAATACTAATGTGATGATAAATGGGCAGAAGTAAAAGTTCATCATCTGTCTCAACCTTCTTGGGGATCAAATGAACATGCCCAGCTGTATGTAACAAGTGGTAGGAGACCTCAAGACTAATATGGACTGTATGTGTTGTCTTAAGTTGGTTATGAATGTTAATACGCAAATTCCATGGCTTCTGACTGAGAAGGAATAACATCTTCTATGTTAATGTCTCATGACTTATATATTAGATTGAGAACAATGGGGATTTCTCTCTGATGCCGCTTTGAAATTTAGAGGGCCTTATGTCGTCTCTACTCCTCAAATTCTTTTTTTTTTTTTTTTAATTTTTATTTGTTTATGATAGTCACATAGAGAGAGAGAGGCAGAGACACAGGCAGAGGGAGAAGCAGGCTCCATGCACCGGGAGCCCTACGTGGGATTTGATCCGGGGTCTCCAGGATCACGCCCTGGGCCAAAGGCAGGCGCCAAACCGCTGCGCCACCCAGGGATCCCTACTCCTCAAATTCTTGATAGGGAAAGCCTGCTCATACTTATTTTGGAACAGGAAATACCACTGTTGCTGATTTCCCATTGTGGTTGGCCATGGTTGTAGACATGGGACAACAGGTAGGATGTGTTGGAACATAGGTGAGGAAAAAAATCTGACTTTGTCCTATTCAGATGCCTTTTTTTCCTCCAGCCTTTTCTATGATAGAGCAGATGGGTAGCCATGCTTAGAATATGGGCAGCTGTTCACACTCTGGCTGCCTTCTTATGATTCCTGGGCTTCTTAGAGTCCAATGTTATGGCACAGGTTCAGGCTAAGTTCATTTCTACAAGAAGCATCTCTGTACCCTGCTCATTAGCATAAGCTAGGGACAAGGGCAAAGGTCAAGAAAAGTTCAAAACAGCATAACCTTTCTATGGTTCTGTTTCCAAATAACCCCAGTCTGCCTTGCTCCCTGAGTTTTTTCCTCAACCACCGTGTTTACTGTGTAGTTGTAAAACTCAAGAGAACAAGGACCAACTTGATACAAGGGAAGTTAAAGAATAGAAGTCATTGTTGCTTAAAACAGGAGAAATAATTGATTTATGTTTGGGGGCCAATTAGGCTATAAAACAGGAACAGTAAAGGGACCTATGACTTTAGGACAGCTACTTGCTCTGATTTCTGTCCCACAGACAAGGGGCTCCCCAATAAAGGCTGTCAGCTTTCTAGGCTAAGTTATTAATTCCTTTCATGCCTTTCAGGGATTGTAAACAGCACATAATACAGGAAAACAATTGATACTGTTCAGTTATTGGCCAGATAGAGGGTCAAAGGGTAAATAGTTGGATTAGCAACAGCTGGTCTTCCTCTTCAGTCAAACTTTTGTTCCTTATTATCTATTTCAGCAAAGTCCTTCCTGAGTTTTTGGCCTCTAAATAGTTAAATCCATTTCGTTTCTTGTAAAATAAGCCTACAAATAAGTATTGATCAAAATTGAAAATACTTATTTTAATTCAGTTTCCAAAGTTGAAGATGAGCATTCTCTTTGGTTGACTATGTGTTGACTATGTTGATGTTCAAAGGGTATTATCTCAAGGAAAATAACTACCTAAAGTTAGACAGATTAGAAGCTTTTTACCTATTTTTACTAACTGCTTAAAGATCTTGGTGCAGCTTGATTTAAAAAAAAAAAGTTGTCTTTATTTAAACTGATAACAGTAGGATAACATATGTTCATTGTGGAAAACACTAAAAGAAAAATATAAACACTCCTGATCCCACCACCCAGAAATAACCACTGTTTCTTACTTGAGGGTATATCCTTCCATTCCAGCTTGTGTCTGAGTTTGTTTTTTTACATAATTTGGAATCATAATACATGTACAACTTTGTATCTTGTCTCTCCCTCCCCCCCCCATCGTTACATTGTAAGCATTGGCCCAAGTCATAAAACATTTTTCATAAATATTTTTAGTGGCTGGATAATATTTCATTGTAAGGGAATAACTTTGCCATGATTTATTTAACCATTCTCCTGTTTGGCATTTGGGTTTACAGATTTTTCTATATTCTATAAACATGTTTTTATATAAATTTCTTGTCTACATTTCAAATGTTCATTTCAAATGAACTCTTTAGCATATAAACCAAAACTCTTTTGAATTAAGAGCGTAACCCCCGGCTCAAGATTGCTTGGGTTCTGTTTGGATCCATTATTTACTGCTATGTAATCTTGGCTAAATTATTTAACCTCTCTGGGCCTCAGTGTTTTCATCTGTAAAATGGGAACAATAAAAATTTATTTCTACTTTACAGGGCTGTTGTAAGGATTAAATGAAGTAATAGATACACGCCCATATATTTATATTTAAAACAATGCTTGGCAAATGATAAACAATGTTAAGTATGTGCTGTTCCAGGCTATGTAACATAATGTTGAAATTCTTAGTCTTTCTGTATTAATGGACTATTGTAACTGCACTTTATTCAATTAAACTAGCCTGTGTTTCTTAATGACACAAAGATAAATCATTCCAGATGTTAGCAGATGTAGGTTACTGCTTCAAGTAAATTGTTCCCTCAGAGGAGCAGAGCTCATATATTGCTGACTACTTTGGCCAAGACTGCTCTTTACCGTCTGGTTAACTGTTAGGGTGTTTTGGTCCCCTTCCCTCAGCCAGCAGCAGGTAACCTCCCTAGTGACCATCTGGCAGCCCATTTTTTTACGTCTTAGGAAACTAAAGAAGTTAACTCTCTGCTTATTTAAAACACATACTGAGATTATATACTCTTTGGTTAATACCACGCGTAATACTGAGATTATATACTCTTTGGTTAATACCACGCGTATGTTGGGGAAAAAATTTGTGCAGTTTGAACCTGACCATTACTATTTTAAAAACACTGGGATTCTTAAAAATACTTGCTGACTCAGACTACATGCACACATAAACACACCCGATTTTTGTTTTTGTTTTTGTTTTTTTTCACTTTTTACTGATCAAGGACTTAGGTATAGATAAATGGACATTTAAAAAGAGACATGAGGGTGGCTCAGTCTGTTGAGCGACCCACTCTTGATTTCAGCTCAGATTATGATCTCAGGGTTGTGAGATCGAACCCCGTCTTGGTCTCTGCACTGGCGTGGAGCCTGCTTAAGATTTTCTCCCTCTCCTTCTACCCCTCCCTCTCTTAAAAAAGAGAGAGAGAAATGAAAGTCTGTTTTTGAAGTCTTTTGCCATGATGATGGATGCCCACCAAATAGGGATCTATTGGTGCTGATGGGATGCACAGGTGAGATAAAAAGCAATTTCAGAATCAAAAGCTAACATCACTGGCTTGCTCTGGTTTTGCATTCATCTGTCAAGTGTTTTGGGATCCCAAGGAGATTTATTTTTAAGATTTTTATTTATATATTTGAGAGAGAGAGAGAGAGAGAGAGAACAATCAGGAGAGAGGAAGAGAGAGGGAGAAACAGATTCCCCGAGGAGCAAGGAGCCCGATTTGGGATTATGACCTGAGCCAAAGGCAGACACTTAACTAACTGAGCCACACAGGAGCCTCTCAAGGAGACTTTTTGTGGATCCTTCAGACTACAAAAGAAGAATATACTTCTCAGCTAGAGTACCCCTGGGTTCTGTTCAAAATTCTAATATTCTGTATTGTGTCTTAATGGGTTAATGCCTAGTTATCAAACTATATGTCACAATTTTTGATCTCAGACGATACTTCATATAAGCTCAGGTGTGATCTGCAGAGAGTGAATTTAAGGCTGGGTGTTAGAGATCAAGGAAGGAAAGAAAATTAACATTTACTGGGGTATTCCTTATGTGCCAAGCACTTTGCATATATTCAGTAGGAGTAAGAAGGATTATATCCTATAAAATTATCTAATTTTAAGTTTGACTTTATAAAGATTTTGTTTATTCATGAGAGACATAGAGAGAGGGGCAGAGACATAGGCAAAGGGAGAAGCAGGCTCCACATAGGGAGCCCTACGTGGGACTCGATCCCAGGACTCCAGAATCATGCCCTGAGCTCAAGTCAGACACTTAACCACTGAGCCACCCAGGCATCCCCTAAGTTTGACTTTATAATACCTAGTCCATTGTTCTTTTCTTCCCTCCCCACTTCTTTTCTCTTTGATGTGTGTGACAAGCTGTGACAAGCTGTGACACAGTTCATGCCCTGAAGGACTCTGGGTTAGTCAGTAAGACAGACATGAAACTTGATAATATGTGCCTGTTACTACTACCACTACTACATAGTAGCTAATATTTATTAAGCACTAAATGCTTCACATGCAAGCACTCATAAAATTTGTTTTATTTGTTTGTTTGTTTATTTATTTATTTTTATAAAATTTGTTTTAAAAGATACTATCCTTATCTTACAGATGAGAATGTTAAGGCTTGGAGAGGTTAAAGACTCACTCCAAAATATAGAGTAGAGAAGTATCTGAGATTTGAGAACTGTTTTTAAAAAAAATTATTTTGGGAACCCTGGGTGGCACAGCGGTTTAGTGCCTGCCTTTGGCCCAGGGCGCCATCCTGGAGACCTGGGATCAAGTCCCACATCAGGCTCCCGGTGCATGGAGCCTGCTTCTCCCTCTGCCTATGTCTCTGCCTCTCTCTCTCTCTCTCTCTCTCTCTCTCTCTCTCTCTCTCTGTGTGACTATCATAAATAAATAAATAAAAATTAAAAAAATTAAAAAAATAAAATTATTTTATTTTAATAAAATTTAATTAACTTGTAGTATATTATTAGTTTCAGAGGTAGTTTAGTGATTCATCAGTTACATGTAACATCCAGTGCTCATTACATCAAGTGCCCTCCTTAATGCCCATCATCCATCTCCCACCCCCCTCTCTACCAGCAAACCTCAGTTTGTTTCCTATGGTTAAAAAAAAGTCTCTTATGGTCTCTCTCTTTCTCTGATTTAATCTTGTTTTATTTTTCCCTCCCTTCACCTATGCTCCTCTGTTTTGTTTCTTAAATTCTACAAGAATGAAATCATATGATAATTTTCTCTGATTGACTTATTTCATTTAAATTCTCTTCTATCCTGTCTTTAGTTCTCTTGACTGTGACAGGCCTCAAATGCTACTGGAAGAGCTTAAAGCAATATAATGATTTATAACATACATCATATTTTGGGGTTTTTTTGTATACAGAAAAATATACTATTTTCTAAGTGTTATTTGGGCTCTTTTTTATATATTAGAATGATTTTGGATACAACGTAGGATAATTCACTGTGGAGTATGTTCCCAAAGACATTTCTTCTCTGGCTCAGGTTCAGGATTATTCCACTATTTGTCAGACAGGTTCTTTCCTGAAACAAATGAAGATAAATTCACAGATCTCCCTTGTTTTTCCCTTTATGTCCCCTTTCCTTAACAAAACTTATTTCGTGAGTTTTTCACATTCATAACTGTTCCAAGAACCTTCTTCCAAAACTTCAGCTAGATCTGCTGTATCAGGTCTCTTGAATGTGGGTTTTTGCTGGGGAGTTCTCTTCTGATAAGAATTCTTTTGAACAGGGTAGGGATGGGATGAGATTCAGAGCTTTAGGCTGAGCTCTCATCCCCTTGACCTCTGCCCCTATTACAGAGTTTATACTGACTTGGTAGGGACTCCCTATGGAGCCAAGAGTTTAGGACTTGTTTACAATTGATGAAAAGATAGTTGCATTCAAAGGCTGTTGTTGGGTCCTTGGATGCTCACAGGATCTCTGCCATTATCTCTAGTGGGTGCAGGGAATGCTGGAACATCTGGGTCTGGAGATTTGTAATGGATGACTAAGAAGGAATGAGAATAAACTAAAGCTAGATAGGTTGCTGAAATTGTTCTTTCTACAGAAGCTGTATATGCAGTAACATTTTTGAGAACGGAAAGATTTGTACAAATCTGTGCTTTGTTTCATTAAAAAAAGCAGAAAGTGGTTTAAGTTCAGTATATGATAATAAGAGGATGTGTGAGAATTCTTTCTTTTTTGATGTCTTACCAGAGAAAATTTGCTGTTAGGCAAATGTTTCAGGTAGTAGAGGGAAATGCTAGATTATTAAAGCCATCTTTTTCAGAGTTATGCATAGTTTTACAAATTAGTATTTTCTCTGAAAATCTTGTGGTTTAAGTATGCTGGGGGAGATTATAGCAACTCAGTCCCAACAGTCTTCATATACCTTTACCAGCCACACTTTGATCAACTAAGACCACTTTTTTTAGCCTCAGTACCTGAAGTTACATATCTTTTTTGGGGGGTGGGGGTGGGGGGTGTCCAGTATTTGTTGTAGATGTGAATCTGGGGGGTGGGGAAGATAAGCATCTTCCTTTGAAGGGTGCTGACAGTCACTATGAACCAAAACCATACATCCTTTGTTGGTAAACATAGGAAAACAAACTTCATGGATAATAAGATTCAAAGTGAAAATACAGTGTTATTACATCTTTTTCATCTCAGCACAAAATTCCACGTACTAAATGTAGTCTGGCCTATGGATGTATTTTTGTCTGAGTAACCACATATTCAAATAAATCATGTTGTCAACATTTAAAACCTACAAGATTTTCATAAAAATTCGGAGTTTTATCCTTCTTGATAAATTCAGCTTGGATTTCTTCACAACATCTGTTGGCTGGAATAGAATAGTGGCTGCCCTTCTTGATGGGAGCATGCACTTTCAGGTTTGTCACAGACCTAGATGGCCTCCTTCATCCAAGTATGTCTCCTGCACATTCTGTAGGCTTTTGAGTTTGTAGCTCCTATACTAAAGAAGTGCAGCTGAAGGTGTGGGAAAATAGGAACCATTATGACTATAATATATCAAAGCTGAAAATGTACAGGTTTACTTTTGCAGATTTAGTGATTTAAAAATTAAAAATTACAGATGTAGCAATTCATGTCTCAGTCCTTATCCTATAAGAAATGACAGGTGTGCAAAATATATAGTCAAAGATACTCCTTTCAGCATTTATAATAGCAAAAAAATTGGAAAGAGTTTAAAGTTTAACAGAGGACTGCTGGTTTCATAGACTGTGGTTATCCATGCAATGGAGTACTACTATAGAATTGCTAAAGAAAAGGCAGATTTTAGTCTAGAAGAAGGGTATACTGAACTGTTTGTTAACAGTATACTATCTTTGGGCAAATAGTATCACAGGGCAACTTTTCATGATTTCTGTGTTTAAATTAAAAAAAAATAAAGCTCTTGTATTTTTATTTTTTAAGAGATTTTATTTATTCATTCATGAGAGACACGGAGAGAGTGGCAGAGACATAGAGCGAGAACCAGGCTCCCTGCAGGGGACTTGTGTGGGACTTGATCCTAGGACCCCAGGATTATGACCTGATGAAGGCAGTGCTCAACCACTGAGCCACCCAGGTGCCCCAAAACTCTTGTATTAAGAAAAAATAATACATATTTAATTTTTTGAATGAGAGAGTAAGCATGTGTTGTGCATGGGTAGAGGAGGAGCAGAGGAAGAAGGAGAGAGAGAATCTTAAGCAGGCTCCATGGCCCAGTGTCGAGCCTGACATAGGGCTTGATCTCATTACCCTGAGATCATAACCTGAGCCAGAATCAAGTGTTGGATGCTTAACCCACTGAGCTACCCAGGTGCCCCAAAAGAGTTGTATTTTTTAAAAAAAATCTCTGGCTCTCATTTCTTTTACCAAATTTGTAAGGCTTTTCTACCAAATTGAGCTACTAGCATTCTAGCTTTCCACCTTAGATCACAGGTTTTTACATTCAGAATTCTCTTATCTTGAAATTGCTCTAAGGAAAGGGAATTGGTATCCTCAAGTAGCAGCACCCATCTTGAAGCCTGAGAACAGGGTAGAAGCCTAGAGCAGTGTTTGCAGACTTCTACAGTCTTGCAGTTCTCCTTCCATTCACAATCAAGCTGTCCACATTGGCCAGCTTTTCAAAATCAGGCTTGGCACTACCATACTATCGAGAATAAAAGGATCCTTAATAGGTTCTCATTTGAGTGTGTTGCCCTGGCAGTTGCAGGGTTACATTGCTGGAAATGACCTTAATGGAAGATAGCATGGTGCAGTGGAAAAAACATGAGTGAGAGTTTGCATCTTGGCTTTTGTCACTTCCTTGCTGAGTGACCATAGGTAACCGGTGAAGCTGTTTCTTTATCCATACAACAGTAATAATCCCTGCTAGGGGTTGTTTTTTTTTTTAAAAAAAGTGAGATATATATGAATTCTCTAGCATCTAGCCGTTTTTGCCAATCCTGTATGTTTCTTCTTTGCTGAAATACATGATGAAGGGTTTCTAACTTTTTTGGGTAATATTTAGTGAGCATTTACTCTATGCTAATGGTTTTAAAACATTATCTCATTCTTGTAATTTTTATGATGTTTTCAACTCTTGTTCCCTCCATTTTACAGATGAAGAAACTGACAGTTTAACACTTGGCCAAGGCCACAGAGCTGGTAACTGGCAGAGCTGGAGCTTGTGTGGTTACAGAAACAATATAATTTTTATCCTTTTAAAATAGTGGTATGATTTACATACAGTGAAATGCACAGATACTAAGTATAAGGTTCAAACACTTTTTACAAATGCATGCGCCTTTGTAATCCATGTTCTGTCAAAATACAGAACATTGCCATCTCTTCAGAAAATTGCCTTATGCTTTTTTTCTCCATCAATTCCACTGTTCTACCCTAAGAAGCATTAGCTTCTCAACTCTGTAATGATAGATTAGTTTAGCTTGTTCTAAAATGTCATAAATGGAATCATACAACAGGTGCTCTTTTGTGTCTAGTGTTTCACAGCATAATGTTTGAGACCTAGCCATGTTGTTCCAGGCTTTAGTAGTTCATTTCTTTTTATTGCTAAGTAGTATTCCGTTGACTGTATCACAGTTTATCTATACATGTGTTGATAACCTGTGCTGTTTCTAGTTTTTGGCTATTACGAATAAAGCAGCTGTGAAAACTCTTGTATGAGGTTTTTGTGAATGTATCTCCATATATATATATATATATATATATATATATATATATATATATATATATATATATTTTAAGATTTTATTTATTCATGAGAGACACACAGAGAGAGGCAGAGACATAGGCATAGAGAGAAGTAGTCTCCCTGCAGGGGAGCCTGATGTGGGATTCAATCCTAGGACCCTGGGATCATGACTTGAGTCCAAGGCAGATGCTCAGCCACTGAGCCACCCAGGCATCCTGTGGATATATGTTTTTATTTCTCTTAGACACATATCTAGGAATTGTTGGGTTATATGGTAGATGGTATGTTAAGCTTTATGAAATTGCCAGTTTTCCAAATTGTTAATATATTATACAGCTCCAGTAGTGTAGGAGTTGCAGTTGTTCTACATCTTTGCAAGCATTTGGTGTTATCAGTTTTCAAATTTTAGTCATTCTAGTGAGTCTGTAATGGACTGATTGTTTTTTGTTTTGTTTTTAAATATTTATTTGAGAGAGAGAGCATAAGTTGGGGGAGAGGGGCAGAGAGAGAATCTTCAAGTGGACTCCCCACTAAGCGTGGAGCCCAATGTGGGGTTGATCCCATAATCCATGAGATCATGATCTTGATCCCATAATCTATGCATAATCCATGTGCTGAATCCAAGAGTCAGACACTTAACTGAGCCACCCAGGCGCCCAGTTAATTTGCATTTCCCTAATGACTAATTATGTAGATCACCTTTTTATGCTCTTATTGGCTGTTCATATATCACTTTTTATTCAGGGGTGCCTAGGTGACTTAGTTGGTAGTTGATTAGGTGTGTGCCTTGGGCTAGGGTCATGGTCTCTAGGCGCTGGGATTGCCCTGAGTCAAGCTCCCTGCTCAGAGAGGAATCTGCTTCTTCCTCTCCTTCTGCCCCTCCTTCCACTTGTGCACGCACACAGTCTTGCTTTCTCTCCTTCAAATAAATAAAATCTTAAAAAAGAAAAAAAGTATCTGTTGAAAGTTTTTTGACTATTAAAGTTCTATTCTCTGTTTTTGAGCTTTGTTTTTTTATTTATTTATTTATTTTTATTTTTATTTTTTTTTTAAATTTTTTTATTTATTTATGATAGTCACAGAGAGATAGAGAGAGAGGCAGAGACATAGGCAGAGGGAGAAGCAGGCTCCATGCACCGGGAGCCCGATGTGGGATTCGATCCCGGGTCTCCAGGATCGCGCCCTGGGCCAAAGGCAGGCGCCAAACCGCTGCGCCACCCAGGGATCCCCTGTTTTGTTTTTTTAATTAGGATGCAAGTCCTTCATCAAATAAGTGATGTGAATATTTTCTCCCAGTCTGTGGCTTTCTGTTTTATTAATATGTTTTTTTTTAAAAGAAGTTTACATTTCTAGGAAGTCTAATTTATTAATTTTTACTTTTATGCTTAATGCTTTCTGTGTTCTAAGAAATCTTGGCCTAACCTGAGGTTGCAAAGGTGTTCTGTTCTCTATAAAAACTGTTTTTAGTTTTTATATTTATGTCTATAACTCCTCTCAAATTAAAATTTTTGTATGGTATGACATAGAAGTCCAAGTTTTTCTTTATAAATAGTCATTTGTTTTAGCACCAATTGTTGAAAAAACTTTCTCATTGAATTTTTGATGCACTTGCTGAAAAATGAATTATTTATATCTATGAGTCTATTTATAGATTATATTATCTTCCATTAATCTATTTATCTTTTCCAGTACTGCAGTGTCTTGAATACCATAATAACTTTATAATCAGTCTTGAAATCAGGTAGTGTTAATGTTCCAACTCCATTTTCCCTTTAAAGTTGTTCAGGCTATTCTAGGGTGTTTGCTTTCTTTTCATTTCCCTATAGATTTTAGAATCAGCCTGTCAATTTTTTCTTTTTCTTTTTTTCTTTTTTAATTTTTTCTTTTTTTAAACAAAGAGGCCTCCTGGGATTTTGATTGGATTATACTGATCCTATTAACTTCGGGGGAGTTGTCATTTTAGAACTGAGTCTTCTGTGAATTTAGTGTATCTTTTGCACATATT
The DNA here is from genome assembly GCF_905146905.1 of Nyctereutes procyonoides. Lineage (NCBI taxonomy): Eukaryota > Metazoa > Chordata > Mammalia > Carnivora > Canidae > Nyctereutes > Nyctereutes procyonoides. Next base: position 40,351,651 of record NW_026575020.1, read on the forward strand.
TAGGACTTGTTTTTTCTCATCAGATTTTTGAAAGATCACTGTTGAGATGTAGTATATCTTTCTTTAAACTTAACCCTAAATACCCTTTTTTAAAAAATGCTATCTTAAATGGTATTACTTTAAAATGTTGTTTTCCCATTGCTTATTGCTAGTATAGAAAAGCAGTTGATTTTTGTATATCGAATTTGTATCATATAACATTAAGTTTGTTTCCTAGTTCCAGTAAGTTTTAAAAATTCCTTGGGACTTTTTATATGTATATCTCTGAATAAAGACAATTCTGCTTCTTCCTTTTTGATGTTTATGAATTTTGTTTATTTTTATTACCTTATCGCATGGTTCAGATTTCCAGTCTAATAGATAAAAGTGGTGAGAATAACATTCTTGTTTTGTTTTTGATCTTAGGGGGAAAGATTCAGTATTTCACTATCAAGTATGTTAGCCATACTTAGATTCTTTTTCTTCTTTTTTTAAAGTTTGATAAAAATACACATAGCATTTGCAGTCTTATTAAGCAATTATTTATTTATTTTTAAAGATTTTATTTATTCATGAGAGACAGAGAGAGAGAGAGGCAGAGACACAGGCAAAGGGAGAAGCAGGCTGCCTGATGTGTAGGACTCCATCCTGGGACTCTGGGACCACGCCCTGAGCCTAAGACAGACACTCAACCACTGAGCCACCCAGGCATCCCATTAACCAATTTTTTCAATGTACGGTTTAGTGCCATTAAGTATGTTCATACTGTTGTGCAGCCATCGCGACCATCCACCCACAGAATGGATGTAACACTTTCATTTTATAACACTGAAACTCTGTACCCATTAATAATGGTTCTCCATTCCCCTAGCTTCTAGCAGCCACCATTCTACTTTCTGTCTCTTGTGAATTTGACTATTCTAGGTATTTTATATAAGTAAAATCATAGTATTTGGTTGTGTGTGGCTTCTTTTCTTTCTTTCTTTCTTTCTTTCTTTCTTTCTTTCTTTCTTTCTTTCTTTCTTTCTTTCTTTCTTTCTTTCTTTCTTTTTTTTCTTTTTTTAAAAGATTTTATTTATTTGTTTAAGAGAGAGTGCATGAGCCAGGAGAGAAGGGGTAGAGGGAGAAGGAGGGGCAGACTATCTATCTGCTAGCCTGATGTGAGGCTTGATTCCAGGACCCCAAGATTATGACTTGAGCCAAACCAAAGGCAGACGCTTTAACTGATTGAGCCACCCACGTGCTTGTCTATCCATTCATCTGTTGATAGACACTTTGGGTCACATACACCTTTTGGCTATCATGAATAGAGCTGCTGCAAACATGAATGTGCAGATATTTCTTCAAGTCCTTATTTTCAGTTCTTTTGGGTATATGCCCAACACTGGAGTTGCTGGATCATTTGGTAATTCTGTTTTTAATTTTCTGAAGAGCCAATATAATTTTTTACGGTGGCTGTATCATTTTATATTTCTCTTAGCAACGCACAAGAGTTCTAATTTTTCTACATCCTCACTGACACTATTTTCTGTGTTTTTGATAGTAGCCATCCAAATGGGTATGAGGTGATACCTCATTGTGGTTTTGATTTGCATTTCCCTAATGAATGATGATGTTGAACATCTTTCATGTGCTCATTGGCCATTTAAGCTTTTCCTTGTTTTCCTCTAAACGTTTTATACCTTTGGGTCTTACATTTAGGTCTTTGATCTGTTTCGAGGTTAAGTTTTGAGCATATGGTGTAAGGTCCACATTCGTTCTTTTACATGTGGGTATTCAATTTTGCTATCACTTTTTTTTTCTTCCCCATTAGATGGTTTTGACAACCTTGTTGAAAATTATTGACCATATATGTGAGAGATTTTTTAAATTAATTTTTTATTTTTTAAAAATGATTTTATTTATTCATGAGAGAGAGAGAAGGAGGGAGAGGGGAGGGGGCAGAGACATAGGCAGAGGGAAAAGCAGGCCCCCCACAGGAAGCCCAATGCGGGACTCCATCTCTGGACCTGAGGTCACTCCCTGAACCAAAGGTAGATGCACAACCCCTAAGCCGTCCCAATATGTGAGAGTTTATTTCAGGGCTCCATATCCCGTTCCATTTGTCTGTATGTCTACTTTTATGCCAGTACCACACTGTTTTGATTACAATAGCTTTGTAGTTAAGTTTTGAAATCAAGAAGCCATACATTTTTTGTAGATGCTATTTATCAGTATGAGGAAGTTCCTTGTATTCCTGTTTGCTAAGAGTCAAAGCCTGGGTTAAGAGATTCTTAACCTCAGGCCATACTACCTCCAAAAGATTTTTATTTAACTCATTATTTTGGATACATTCAATTTATTTTGTGTGAATCTATTTTTTGTGTAGCCATAAACCAACTAGTTAGTTTTCTAGGTTAGTTTGAGAAGTCTTTTATTTCAAACTTTAAGTCACTATCTAGTGGTGGTCTTCTGGAAGGAAGCACAGAGGTGAGAACTTGTGGTAGTGCATTGAGATTTATTCCCACTTAGTCCACAAGGTGGCAACAGGCCCTAACTGAAGAACCAAGAACAAGGAATCAGACTGAAAAATAAAAGAAAATGCTTGTAAATTTCGTAATTAAACGACAGAAAACCAAGATTTTCTGATAAGTAATACTGCTAAAACTTAGAATTTGAGAGAAAGAATGAACCTTTAGCTCATTCTAAAAGCATGCATGAAAACTCTAAAATATGTTGGAACCCATTTTGCCCCCTCCTTTTCTTTCAGACTTCAAAATCGTGACTTATTCAGTGGCTATCCAGTTGTTTTACTTTGAATATTGGGGGGAGGGAGGAGTAAGGTGAGAGAGCCAACCATTAATGCAAAGGGATCTGAGTTTGGGGGTAGAGACAAGAAAGATATGCACTTATATCTGAGAGTTGAAAATCTACTTCCAAGAAAATGCAAGAAGAGGTATTAATGGCTCCATGTTGTCCTTTGAGTCTGAAACTCCTTTCCTTGGGCGTAAAAAAAAAAAAAAAAGAAAAGAAAAAGGCCTTTTTTTTTTAATTTTTATTTATTTATGATAGTCACACAGAGAGAGAGAGAGAGAGAGAGAGAGAGAGAGAGGCAGAGACACAGGCAGAGGGAGAAGCAGGCTCCATGCACCGGGAGCCCGATGTGGGACTCGATCCCGGGTCTCCAGGATTGCGCCCTGGGCCAAAGGCAGGCGCTAACCCGCGCGCCACTCAGGGATCCCCGAAAAAGGCCTTTTTAATGAATGTTACAGTCTAATGTGTGGGCTTTTCTTATAAAAATGGAAATTGGGGGAAAAATGGAAATTGGGAGAACAGAGATATTCCTGGTTAAGGAATTAAGATAATGATGAAAGAAGAAAGTCCGTTAAGGGGATATGAGATTCCAGGAAGTCATGGGCAGAATATATGGGGTTCAGAATATATGAGGTGAGTTTCTAATGCTCCTTAAGGTAGTTCAGAGAAAAAGTTTGGGAAGATTGCTAGGCTGGAAGTAATGTGACCTGATAACCTAGAGTAACTTGCTTGGTTATAGCACTGATGACACCTTTTTTGACCTCAGCCAACTTAGGCAGAACCACATTACCTAACTTAACCTTACTGTTCCTGTTTTCTATTGGATATGGAATGTTATGCACAAATAAATTTGGGGTAAGGATGATAAATGTGCTTTAGCAATTGAGGTATGACTCCTATTTCAAACATGACATGTACACATCAAAGTCTAATTACTAGAAAATTTAAAGTAAGGATAGTGTTGATGTAGTACCCATCATCATACACAACATGTATCAAACTGATTTGAAAATAACATTGCTAGGTGTGTCTAGCATCAGTCGGTTGAGTGCCTGACTCTTGGTTTCAGTTCAGGTCATCATCTCATGGGTTGAGAGATCAAGCCCTGAGGCAGGCTCTGCGCTGGGGGGGGGGGGGTTTGCTTGAGATTATCTCCCTCTGCCCTTTTGTACAAGTGTGTTGAGTGCTGTCTCTCTCTCTCAAATAAATCTCTGAAAATGACATTGCTGAATGACCCATAACTGAAGATTAAAAAGCAAGAATAGTAGCAATTGAAAACTACCACTAATTCCTTCAGCAGTGATATTGGAGTTCTGAGAACTGCAAGATTTCCAACTGATTTTATATGTGTAGTAGGGTTTTTGCAACATTGTCACCCATTTTGTAGCAGCCAGGCTTTTTAGTGGAATACTGAAGAGTCTTCTTAATTTTAGTTCATAAACAGAATTTTATTAACAGTTAACAAGTTACTTAAAATAGCCTTTTTTTTTTTCTTTTAGAGATTTCATTTATTTATTCATGAGAGACACACACACACACAGAGAAGCAGGCTCCATGCAGGGAGCCTGACATGGGACTCATCCCGGGTCTCTAGGATCACGCCCTGGGGTGAAGGCGGCCCTAAACCGCTGAGCCACTGGGGCTGCCCTTAAAATAGCCTTTATTCATAAGTAGAAATGAATTGAACATCAGCCATTCATATGGTAAATGAATGTTGGCTTAATTCACCACAAGGATCCTGTAATTTCCTATCTTTAGAATCCTGGAGCTAAAAGATTGGGAAGGAAGAGGAGAAGGTAGAAAAATAGAGGCTAGCTAGAAGGAGGCTCAGTCCAATGGGCCTTTGGAGCTAGGTGTGGATTAGAATAAAAGTGTTCTTCTGAGAATTAAAGCAAAATCTGACCATTTTATGTATATGAATATGTGTGGTCATTGTTGTATCCACAGATATTTATAATAATGGCTCTAATATTGTTGATAGAATTATTCCTCATAATGTGATCAGTCCTATTGACAATTACTATTTGTTATGTGAATCTAAAACCAAATGATTCTTCTGGGAATTGTTTTTCCTTATGTTGAATGGAGTAGATCTGTGTAATTGAGAAGGAAATAAAATCCTTTATGTAATGATTTTTGTGCTGGGACTTTTGTTGATTTGTTTGGTGTCTGGATTATTTAGCACCTTAGTTGTCCAGGAATCTGTCAACATAACTAAGATGCAGTAAAAGCCAAACCATAAATGTAACTTTTATCAAAATAACCTAAGCTGTGATATTTAGTCTCTATCTCTGTCCCTTTCCCCCTTTTTCTGTTAGAGGTTTTGTTTGACAAAAACTTAAAATGCTTTATAACCTTTCCTAAGAGTAATGATAATTTGGCCCTTGATTATAATTCACTAATAAGATATTACATTCTCTTCACATAAATTTGATAAATGTGATTTTTGACCAGTTTCAACCTGACTTTTTCTTTTTTTTTTTTTTCAAACATATTGGTAAAAATATCAGTAAGCAAATAAATCTTATAAGCGACATTGGTAAATGTAAAACTGATCCTAGAAATGCAGGTGAAAGACGACAGGATCATTTTAAAAACTTCAGAATTACAATAGGACTAGAAACAAGTTTCAGAGAAATAGATATTGATTTGGGGAGTTGGTATGGCTGTTCACAAGTTAAGATTATAGTGTTGTCATGTGAAAAGAATACTATCCAGCAGGAATACTGTTGATTAGTCTTCTTAATATGACTGGTGCCCTTCAGATCTTAAATATCAGTGAAATAATTTTTACCTAATGTTCTTAATGTACACATTTAGTCCATTTAATACTAAAAGAAACTACCTTTAGTGGGGCTTGTTGTGTGTCAAGTGATGTGACAAGGACTTTATTCTCACCTTTTATAATTCCTGTTACAAATTTATGAAGTAGGTAGTGGTTCTCAAGTGAGAAGCTGAGGGTAAAAGGTGAAGATCTTACTACCTTTCATTGCCTGTTCATCATAGCCAAAGAAAACTCCAGAGCTTCTAGAATAGGATCTAATCTTAGGGGTTTGTAAAGAATCTTGGTGTAGCAAACAAAACAAAACAAAGCAAAAACATGAGCTGAACACAAGGAGCTTTATAGATTCTAACTAGAGTGTGAGTGATGTGGATTTCTGGGAAATATAGGCTGGTAGCAAGAGAAACCAGAGGTGTTAACTGGAGTAGTTCAGTTGTGAGGAACAGAACACCCACCCCTCCCCCTTAAGCTACTTTGAAATGGGGACACTAGTGGAAAGTACAGGGTTTCTCTTGTGGCCTTTTGAATTTCATGAAGAATTAAGACCAGAATTTCTTTCCCATCTCTTTGTGGTCAAATGGAATCTTATTTTTCCTTTTCTGGTGCCTCTGCTTCATATTTCTTTTTTCCTTCAAACTGATATTCTTTGCATCTGTATCCACTATAGAAAATGGCTGCCTCTGCTCTGCCTTGTCATGTCTTTCCAGCACCCATGCCCAACACAGGCTAACTGAAGCATTTGTGTTCAAATTTTTTTTTCCCCTTTTAAAAATTTGTTTACTTGGAGAACATGTGCAAGTGGGGAGGGACAGAGAAGAGGGAGAGAAAAATCCAAGTAGACTCCTCACAGAGTGAGGAACCCAACACGGCTCCATCCCACAACCCGGAGATCAGATTTGAGCCAAAATCAAGAGTTGGATACTTAACTGACTGTACCACCCAGGCACCCCTGTGTTCAAATTTTAAATGCTCAGGAAAGAAGATAAGCCCAGCTGAGTTAGTGTCCATTTGTCCTGTCAGGGGCTATAGCCCATTGACTATTTAGTAGAAGGTACAAATATATTTTAAGGAGAATATGAATAGAATAGACAAATTGTCAGACATGATGGAGGTTTTCTAAATTCACTGTCAAGTCCAGCATTGAGGGACAGTGGCAGGGCAAATTCAGGGGCATGGTTGATTACTAATTAATTACTTGTCAGCCCTGGGGTAGGAAGGCATGGGGAGGTGACAAATGAAGTGAAAATCCGGGCATTAGGTGATGCCTGAAGTTTGGCAAGTAGAATAGATAATTTCAGACTAACCAGTTATTGTCTGGGAGTACAAAGTATCTAAGACTCAGGACTTTGGGTCTTGAGATGGTAATGACCAGAGGGGCCGAGAGTTAAGCCTAGGCTAGTAAGCAAGGTACCCATGAGATGGACACTTAGGCATGGCGATGGGCTTAACTGCGGTGGGCAGGGCCAGCTGTAACACTCAGTGTCCTTTGTGTAGGACCTATTTAATACCTACTTGGTGACAAGATTTGAGGCTGTCTATGTACTCTTGTCCTAACCATGATTGGCTTTAGGGCTGTTGAGATTATATATACATCTACAGAGTACTAGTGACTGCAATAGTTAGGGCTTTTGGGAGGTGGGAACTGAAAATAACTACCTGATATTCAAATTTTTGTATTGTCTTCTGGAATTGAAAATAATTGCAATATTCCGAGTAACTTTATTCCTTTGCTTTCCCCAGGGAAGTTTTTTCTCTTACGTATTTTTTTGGAATTGAGTTGTATTTGAACAGTTTAGGTATTTCCTAATTAATTTCCTAATTTCCTAAATAATTTCCCAATTAGGAATTAGGCACGTGGGTCTAATTCCAGGAAAATAGATTGGATTTCAGACTGTTTGGCTTTACCAAGGTTAGGATTTTTTTTTTTTAAAGATTTTTTAATTTATTTATGATAGAGAGAGAGAGAGGCAGAGACACAGGCAGAGGGAGAAGCAGCCTCCATACCGGGAGCCCGACGCGGGACTTGATCCCGGGACTCCAGGATTGCGCCCTGGGCCAAAGGCAGGCGCCAAACCGCTGAGCCACCCAGGGATCCCCAAGGTTAGGATTTTATTAGGAGATTTATAAAAGCATATCTGAGGAGGAGATTCATTTCTGGTATGAGTGAGTGAGCAGGTCAACAAATCCTGCCCCCCAAAAGCAACTATAAAGCTGGAAAAAACTGTCAGAAACAATTATAGGCTTTTAACAAGTTGAGAAATGTTTATTCATGAAAACCACTGAATTTTACATAGAACGCATTTGTGGTCTTGCCCAGGATAGCTCCTGTTTTTTCAAATGTGATAGTGTAGTAGTTCAACTAGGGTGGGTTGCTTGTGAAAATCAGCAGCTTTACTACTCCTGTGGGAGGGGACTCACTTGATTTGGAATATTATCAATTAAAAGTGATGATCTTGGTGGCAAGTGAAATAAGGAGAGCCAAGCAACTCTACTAGCCTAAGGTTACAGTCCTGTTTGGGGCAAACAGTGGAGCAGACTAGACAGGGCTTTAATAGAAAGATCTGGGAGGTAACGCAACTACAGGGAGTTGGATAAGCTCTCCTTATATCCTGGGTTGCTTGGAGGCTTCATGCACAGTTAGAAACCAGTGCAACCCAAGCCACCTACACATTTTGGCCATGCAAAGGAAGTGTGAGAAAGCCCAGCAAAAGGTAAAGTTTATAGTAGACGTGAAGGCCTAAAATGAGAATGTGCTCCCTATCCCAACCACAGGTCCATCAACAGAATAAAAGGGCTCAAGGTGAGCACCACCTCTGGCCAGTCAGTAAGTTATGCAGATAGAGGGGCAATGCTTAGAAGCCAGGCTTCAAAATAAAAACAAGGGAAAAAATCCTGAGCCATCAGGCACCATACGTTGTAGGAGAGAAAGATTTTACAAATTTATTCCTGAAAAGTTGGTAAAAACAAAAACAAAATCCCACCATCATCACAAAACCTTAATTGGGAAAAATTCAGAATCTACAGTTGTCAGTAGTACCTTACTTTAAATGTTTAGTATTCAACAGAAAAGTTAAAATTTAAGACATGCAAAATAACCTATACTCAGAGAGGAAAATCAGTCAGTAGAAACTATCTTTAGTGATCTCAAATGCAGGATCTGGCACACAGAGACTTCAAAGCCTCTATTATAGATGTTTCAGTGAAATAAAGGGAATCCTTTTTATAAAGGATTAAAGGAAACATAATGACTCAATGAATAGAGAATCTCAAAGAGAAATTTTAAGAGAAAATGAAAGTGCTTGATTTGAAAATTATAACTGAATTGAAAAATTAACTAGGATGGACTCAACAGATTTAAGATGGCAGAAGAAAGATTATTGGTGAACTTGTCACCAATAGGCCGTTAGGTCAATAATTATAAAGAACAGAAAAAAGCTTGAACAATGAACAGAGCCTCTGAGATCTGTGGGACAACATCAGATATATACCTAAGAGTATACATACATAAAAGGAGAGGAGTGAGAGAGCAGCAGAAAAGATTATTAGAAGAAATAGTGCCCAAAATTTGCTTTCCACATTTGAGGAGAAGCATTCGTCTACAGATCCAAGAAGCTTGATAAACCCAAGCATGATAAACCCATATCAGAGTCAAATTGTTGTAAGACAAAGAGAAAAATCTTGAAAACAGCAAGAACAGAATGATTAATCACATACAAGGGAATAACACTAGAATTATGGCCGCCTTCTCATCAGAAGCAAGGAAATCTGAAGAGTGGGATGACATAGTAAACACGTGGAGAAAAAAACATTAACCAAGATTTCTTTATCTAGCAAAACTCTTCTTCAGAAATAAAGGCAAAATAAAGACATTTCCACATAAAAAGGGGAGAGGATTTGTTGATAGCAGACCTGCCTTAAAATACTAATGGAAGTCCTTAAAGCTGAAAGGAAGTGACAGCAGATGGTCACTTGAATCCATAAGAAGAACGAAGAACATTGGAAATGGTAAGTATATAGGTAAATATAACTATTTTTCTTATTCTGTTAATTTTTAAGATTAAAGCAATAATTATAATACCATATTACTGAGTTTATGACACATATATAGTAAAAACAGAAAAGAGCTGGAATAGGAGATATATTGGAGCAAATTTCTGTATTTCCTGGAGTTAAGTTAGATTGTGATAAGTAAAAGATGCATATTGTGATATCTAGAGCAACCACAAAGAAAAGAACAAAAAATAATTGTGAAAAAGTCAATATAGGGATTAAAATGGTATATATATATATAGAAATATTTCACACACAAAAAGATAGTAATGGAGGAAAAGAGGTTAAAGACAAAGACATGAAACAAAACCAGTAAAATAGTATACATAAATCCAGCCATGTCAAAAATTATATCAAATGTGAATGGACTAACTGCCTATTCAAAAGGTGTAGGTATTGTCAATCTGGATAAAAAAGCAAGATGCAAATTTATGCTGTCAATAAGAGACATACTCTAGATTTAAAGACACAAATAGGTTAAAAGTAAAAAGATGCTAAAAAATAGATCATACAAACAGTAACCATAGGAGAGCTGGAGTGACTATATTAATAACATATAAAATATAGTTTAAGAAATAACACTAGAGAAAGAGGGACATTTCATAAGGACAAAAGAGTCAATAAACGAAAATATAACAATTATAAAAATATACCTAACAGCACCAGAATATCTGAAACAAAAACAGGAATTAAGAGAGATAAACTCAATATAGATTTCAGTACTCTCAATAATTGATAGAAGAACTAGACAAAATTAGCAAGGTTATAGAAGACAACGCAGGCAACCAACTCATTTATTGAATACTCTATGCAGAATATACATTTTTTTAATATACATTTTTTTTTGAGTGTACATGGAACAGTTTAAGAATATTCTGGGCCATAAAATAAGTCTTAATTATTTTTACAGATTGAAATCCTACAAGATACATTTTATGACCACAACAGAATTAGAGATCTGTAACAGAAAGATATTTAGGATATCTCCAAATATTTGAAATTAAACCAAATTACTTACAAATAACCCATAGGTCAAAGAAGAAATCCTAAGGCAAATATAGACTAAATGGAGGCAAATGTTTGACTAAATGAAAAGGAAAATATTTCATTGAATGCAGCTAAAACAGTGCTTATAGGAAATTTTATAGCTTTTAAATTTACAACTATATGAGGAAAGAAGAAAGGGTCTCAAGCATTAACCTAAGCTTCCACCTTGTACCACACTAGATAAAGATGGGGTGCCTGGGTGGTGCAGTTCGTTAAGCATCTGACTCTTGATTTTGGCTCATGTTGTGATCTCAGGAAGGTGAGATTGAGCCTGGCTGGCATAGGGCTTCACAGTCTACATGGAATCTGCTTAAGTTTTCCTCTCAATCTCCCTCTACCAAATAAATCTTAAAGAAAAAAAACTAGATAAACCCCAAATCAAGATGATCATTTTGGGATTTTAAGAAAATATTAATATGGAATGATATAGAGGTCAGCAAACTATGACGTGGGACAGCTATTTTTTTAAATAAAATCATTAAATAAAGAATTAAAAATAAAACTGTCTTTATACATAGATGATATAATGCCATTTTTAAGTAATTCACAACAGACTAGAAACAAATAGAACTAATTGACTTTAGCAAGGAAACCACTTCAAAGAAATAAAAAAGATTGTAAGAGAAAATTATGAATAACTTTTTCTCAACAAATTAGACAATTTAAATGGAGTGGACAAATGCCTAGACACAAATGCCTAAGGCACAAATTACTAAAACTAACTCCAGAGGAAATAAAATGAATAGATCTATAACAACTAAAGAATTAAACCAGTAATTAAAAACCTTACTGCAAAGAGAAGCCCAGGCCCAGTGGCTTCATTGGCGAATTAACAATTAAAGAAACGTTTTCTGTATCTGTAACAATGAAAGAAAATGAATCAGTAATTAAAAATCTTACTGCGAAAGAACCCCAGGCTTAGTGGCTTCAGTGGTGAATTCTGTCAAACATTTAAAGAAGCACTAAAACTAATCCTTCACAAACTTTTAGAAAAGTAGAAGAGGAAGGAACACGTGGCAACTCATTTTATGAGGACCCAATTCCCCTGATAACAAAGCCAGACAAAGATATAAGAAAACTGCAGAACAGTATCCTTTATGAACATAGACACAATAATCTTTAATAAAATATTAGCTAAATAATTTAGCAACATAGAAAATGGATTATATACCATGATCAATTGGGTGTTATCCCAGGCATGCAAGATTGGATTAAAATGTGTATACCAACATAAACATGCCAAGGGTCAGCAGATGTTCTCTTAAAAGGCTAGTTGGTAAATATTTTAGGCTTTTGGACCATTACGGTTTCTGTTGAAACTACTTAGCTCTGCTGTTATACTACAAAAACAGCCGTAGACAATATGTAAATTTAAATAAGTGGATGTGCCTATATTTAAGTAAAACTTTACCAAAATAGCTAGTTCACAGGTCATAGTTTGCTATCATATAATAAACCATACTGATAAAAGGTGTCTTTTTAGATTTATTTATTTATTCATGAGAGACAGAGAGAGAGAGGCAGAGACATAGGCAGAGGGAGAAGTAGGCTTCATGTGGGGAGCCCGATGTGGGACTTGATGTGGGACTCGACCCTGGACTCCAGGATCGCACCCTGAGCCGGAAGGCAGACACTTAACCGCTGAACCACCCAGGTGTCCCCTAATAAAAGTTTTTTTTTTTTTTTAAGTAGTTTTTACCCCACAACTTGGTTAGACTCAGTCACTTCTTTTTTTTAAGATTTTATTTATTTATTCATGAGAGGCACAGACAGAGGCACAGACAGAGGCAGAGGGAGAAGCAGGCTCCATGCAGGAAGCCTAACGTGGGACATGATCCCCAGTCTCCAGGATCACGCCCTAGTCCAAAGGCAGGCGACAAACCGCTGAGCCACCCAGGGATTCCCCCCTAATAAAAAGTTTTTAAAGAAAATCCCACATGATCATCTCGGTAGACACAGAAAAAGCATTTGATGTAATCCAACACTCCTTCCTGACAAAATCTAACAACAAACCAGGAAGAGTAGGCAATTTCACCTTGATAAGGGGCATCTGTGAAAATCCTAAAGCTAATGTAATACTTAATGGTGAAATATGAAGGCTCTTCTAAAATTGGGAACAAGGCAGGTAAGAATATCCACTCTTTTTTTTTTAAGATTTTATTTATTTATTCATGAGAGACACATAGGCAGGCAGAGACAGGCAGAGGGAGAAGCAGGCTCCATGTGGGAAGCCTGATGTGGGACTCAATCCCAGGACTCCAGGATCACGTCCCGAGCCAAAAGCAGAAGGTCAACCACTGAGCTACCCAGGCGTCCCAAGAATATCCACTCGTAAGTCCACTCTTAGTGCAATGGGGTGGGGGAGTGGGGGGAGGCATCTAAATTGGAAAGAGTTAAAAATGTTTTATACATAGACCTAATCCTCTATATATACCTAAGTAATTCACAAAAAAAGCAAAAACAGATCTGAGTTTAAGCAAGGTTACAGGATACCAGATCAATACACAAAAATCTTTTTTTTTTTTGTATACTAGCAACAATCCAGAAATGAAAGTAAGGAAAAGAATTCGATTCATGATTGGCATCAAAAGAATAACATACATAGGAATAAATTTAACAAAAGAAGTAATAAGAAATGTACATGTAAATCTAAAATACATGAAAATCTTTTTGTACATGAAAATCTAAAATATTATTGAGAGAAGTTTTAAAAGAACTAAAAAAGTGGAGAGACATTCCATCTTCATGGACTACAAGTCTAAACGTTGTTAAAATGATAATTATCCTCAATTTGATGTACAGATTCAATGTAATCTCTCTACAAAAAAATTCCAACTGAATACTTTTTTTTTAAGATTTTATTTATTTATTCATTAGACAGAGAGAGAGAGGCAGAGACACACAGGCAGAGGGAGAAGCAGGCTCCATGCAGGGAGCCCGATGTGGGACTCGATCCAGGGTCTCCAGGGTCATACCCTGGGCCAAAGGCAGGTGCCCAAACTCTGAGCCACCCGAGCTGCCCCAACTGAATACTTTAAAGAAATGTAAACCTAAAATTTCTGTGGAGATGCAAAGGTCCTGAAGTAGAGTAGCCAATGAAATTTTGAGAAAGCATGATTTCAGAAACTACCATAAAGTAATTATAATCAAGACAGTGTGATATATTGGTTTAAGGATGGGTACTAGAACTGGGTTGAGGGTTCAGAAATATATCCTTACATATATGGTGAGTTGATTTTTGACACAGGTGCTAAGACAATTCAGCAGGGTAGGGGGGGAGTAGTTTTTTCAGCAAATGATGCTGGGAAATTGGGTATCAGCATGCAAAAAAAAAAAAAAAACTTAGGCCTTTAATTTATACTAGACAAAAAATTAACTCAAAGTGGATCATACACATAAATTTAAAACTACGAAATTTCTTTTTTTTTTTTAAGATTTTATTTATTTATTCATTGACGCAGAGAGAGAGGCAGAGACACAGGCAGAGGGAGAAGCAGGCTCCATGCAGGGAGCCTGATGTGGGACTCGATCCTGGGTCTCCAGGATTGCACCCCAGGCTGCAGGCTGCGCCAAACCGCTGCGCCACTGGGGCTGCCCAAAACTACGAAATGTCTTGAAGAATACCTGTGACTTTGGGTGTCCTCACCAGTGGCAAAAGCTATTAAAGAAAAATTTGATAAGTTGGCTTCATTAAAATGTAAAAACTTTTGCATTTCAAAAGACATGATTAAAAAAGTGAAAAGACAAGCTCCAGAGATAAAGATTTGCATATCTGATAAAGGAGTGTCCAAAACATATAAAGAACAAGATCTTACAAATCAGAAGACAAACAAGCTGGTTTTAAAACTTATTTTTTTAAATAAAAATTACTTTTTGTTGTAGGACTCCCATTTACATGCAATAACTAGGCAAATTCATAGAGACAGAGAGTAGACTAGGGGAAGTGGTCAAAGTGTGGAATGGATAGTTATTTAATGGGTAAATTTTGAAAATATTCTGGAAGTGGATAGTGGTGGTGGTTGCACAGCCTTTTGAATTTAATGCCACTGAATTGTACACTCAAAAATGTTTAAAATGTTATTACAATAAAAATAAATGAAAAAACAAAAACATGAGAAAAGAACAGACATTTATTTTATCACCTAAAAAAGATGTTTAACATCCTGTTAATTATTAGGGAAATCAAGTTAAATTCATAATGAATTTCTACTATATACCTTCTGGAGTGGCTGTCGTCAAAAAAACTATAAAAATGTGTTGGTAAGGATGTATAGGAACTGGAAACCTTGTGCATTGCTATGAGAATATAAAATGGTATAGTCACTTTATTTTTTTATTTTTTATTTGATTTGACTTTTATTTCTCTGAAATCATATCTTGAGTTTTTACAAAGTAAATAATACAAAACTGTATAAGAATATTTTGGGCAGCTAGAAAACATCATCACTGGTAACATGCTTTACTTTCAATCCAAATACTAATATAGGGAATATTTTTTTCCAGCTTTATGTAGGTATCATTGACAAGTAACGTTGTATAAATTTAAGGTGTCCAATGAGTTGACTCCGTATCCTTACATATTACAAAATGATTACCACTATAGCATTAGCTAACCTCTTCATCATGTCATGTAATGACCCTTTCTTTTTTGTGATGAATATTTTAGATCTGTCCTCTTGCCAACTTTAAAATATATTATACTTTAGTATTTTATAGCTTAATATTACTTTAGTCTTATTAACTATAATCACCATTCTGTCATGCCAGAATTTGTCTGTCTTATAGGTATAGTCACTTTAGAAGTCAGTTTGGCAATATCATTAGGTTAAACATAGGGGCGCCTGGGTGGCTCAGTCAGTTAAGCATCTGATTCTTGATTTTGGCTCAAATTGTGATTTCAGTGTGTGAGATTGAGCCCTGTGTCATGCTCCACATTGGGTATGGAGCCTGCTTAAGATTCTCTCTCTCTCCCTCTGCCCTTCCCTCCCTACTCTATCTCTTAAAAAAAAAAAAGTTAAATAGAAACTTACCATATGATGCAGCAGTTTCATTCCTAGGTATCTACCCAAGAGACATATAAATGTATGTCTACACAAAAACTTGTATATGAACATTTATAGCAGCATTATTTATAATAGCCAAAATCTAGAAACAATCCAAATGTCCATTAGCTGGTAAAGGCATAAACAAAGTGTGGAATATCCATATAATGGAATGCTATTCAACAGTAAAAAAGAATGAACTACTAACATATGCTACAACAGGAATACACTTCAAAAATATGCTAAGTGAAAGAAATCAGACTCAAAAGACTACATTTTACATGATTCTATTTATATGAAATATCTAGAAAAGGCTAATTTATAGAGACAGGATGCAAATCAATGGTTGGGTCTAAAGGTAGGAGTGGAGATTGATTGGACACAGGCTCAAAGGGAGTTTTGCAGGGATACTGTTCTAAAATTGGATTGCAGTGATAGTTGCACAATTCTACAAATGAGTAAATAGAAGTCATTGAATTGTACATTTACAATGGATTCATTTTATGGTATACAAATTAAACCTAGATAAAACTGTAAAACTAAAAAGTACTTAAGATTAGTTGGAGACTTTTGGATAAACCAGTGTTTTGTGGGATTTTTGGAGAAAATGGTTTTAAGTGATGTCCTATTGATTTGTGTGATATCTCAGATTAGTCTTTCACTTGGAGACATATACCATCCCTGTTCCCAAAGCCTTACCCTGTGCCCTGCTTCATAAAAGTCCATCAGAAAGACCTTTCTCTTTGTTTGGGAGAACTGACTCAACTGTTTGGAATGTGGCTCTCATGGACTATTTAGGCAGATGATACAGAAAAATGCCTTCTTTCAGCACCAGGTTATAGATCAGTCCCAGCTAGACATCTTGCAAATATGTGCTGCTGATTGAGAAGCAGGTGAGAATTTGAGGAATGAAGATCCTGTCTACTGAAAGAGGAGAGCCCGTGGAGTGGAACCATCACATACTAGTATGCTTTGGGTTATATTGCTATGTGCTATTCGTAGTGCATTTTCACTGTTTTGTTTGTTTGTTTTGGTTTTTTTGCTGAGACCTCAAAATAATCCTGTGAGATAAGAGAGGTATCCTTAGTCTCCATTTTACAGAGAAGGAAGGCTTACAGAGTGACTCAGTTGTCTAAGAGCACACAACTGTGACAGAGTTGGATTTAAATTCAAATTTTTTTTTTTAAGATTTTATTTATTTATTCATGAGAGACAGAGACACAGGCTGAGGAAGAAGCAGCCTCTCTGCGGGGAGCCCGATGTGGGATTCTATCCCTGGACTGGGATCAGGCCCTGAGTCAAAGGCAGATGCTCAACCTCTGAGCCACTCACGTGTCCCATTAAATTCAAGTTTTCTGACTCCTTATCCTAAACCACTTCTTTTAAACTCCTGTTTTACACCTGTTCACCGGAAAGAGGAGCAGAGTGGGATGTGATTTTGACTGATTGTACATGTTGTCAGTAGATTTAGTCTGAAGAAAAGGATTCTATAGCAAGTATACTAATCAAGGACATACCCGATAACCTGGTAGTTATTAAAATTATACCTGGGTTGGAACTGTAATCATGGCACAGATGGTTTAAAGGTATCCAGTACTTGGTTGAAAGAGCAGACCACTTCCTGAGTTATAAATATAACTGTGCCAGAGATCGTAAGGAAATTCATTTGACAAACATGTACTGAGTGTCTAC
The DNA here is from genome assembly GCF_905146905.1 of Nyctereutes procyonoides. Lineage (NCBI taxonomy): Eukaryota > Metazoa > Chordata > Mammalia > Carnivora > Canidae > Nyctereutes > Nyctereutes procyonoides. The sequence goes on from NW_026575020.1 coordinate 40,369,036, forward strand.
TCCATGCCAGGCTCCTTGCCAAGATACAAGATCACAAGATCCAGCTGGGTCCTATTGAGATACAGCCTGAGAGAACAGAAGTAGGCTGATGTGTCAAAATGACCACATCCACATGGATCTGGAGCCTGTCACTTTCTACTATCTTTGTAGCTGTGCTTTCTACAGGTTCCCTGTCTTGATGAAAATAGTCCATCTTTTCTTCCTTTTCCACTGTGGATTCTTCCATCTGCTTTTCAGCCAAACATAGGTAGATCTTGCAGATATCTAAAACACATCTTTGCTTTTAGGGATGCCTGAGTGGCTCAGCGGTTGAGCATCTGCCTTTGGCTCAGGGCGTGATCCTGAAGTCCCAGGATCCAGTCTCACATTGGGCTTCCTGCATGGAGCCTATTTCTCCCTCTGCCTGTGTCTCTGCCTCTCTCTCTCTGTGTGTCTCTCATGAATAAATAAATAAAATAAATCTTTGCTTTTAAAGAAAAGACATTTAAAAATAATTTTTCTTAATGGTTTAAATAGTTTATGCTTATTGCTAAACACTTGGAAGACATAGATGAGTTCTAAATAATAAACATAAAAATCACTTTTAATTCTACAACTTAGAGATTTCAGTGATTAACATTTTTGCTTCCAGTCTGCTTTTTACTTCCTATCAGCCGGTGTTTGCTTGTGCATGTGTGTGTCTGTGCACATACACGCAATTTTAGTATTTTGTTGTGTCAGGCTCTGTGTGAAATAATTTACATGTGTTCTTCTCAAGTAGCCTTGTGAAGCAAATACTGTTACCATATCTCCTATTTACAGATGAGACAGATTTCAAGGTAAGTGACTTGTCCATGTTTACATAGTTGATAAGTCACGTAGCAGGAATTTTTACCCTTACTTAGCTCAAGCTCTTCACCACTCTTCACCACTACCTTTCCAGAAATCTATTTTCTTCTGTGACTATCACTCCAAGATTGTTCTCTACAACACTTATCAGTAGCTGTTCTTTCATTCATTTATAAATATTTTATTTATATTTTTATTCATGAGAGACACAGAGAGAGGCAGAGACACATCTGTTCCCTCCACATCTCCTGGCTTCTTTTGCAGTCCAGGTGCATGGTTTGTGTTCGATAAAATAAAATTCTTTTTCTTTCTGTACTTAGCTTATTCACTCTTAGCTTTATGCTTGTAAATCACAAATGTGCATCCTCTTTTCAAAAAATGAACTTCTCTTTTTTCCATTTTGAAATTGTTCATTAGTGCATTCCAGGCTCCTAATCTAGTCAAGAAAGTTAGGCACCATTTTTAACTCCTTGATATCTTTTCTGTTTAAGCTGATTCCTTGGAAGGTGAATCTGGTCTATTGATCTAGAAAGATGGCCACAATATTTTAAGTGAAAAAAGCTTCCAGTACAATATGTATAGTTTGGGCTATTTTCTCTAACTACAGATATGTGTATTTTCAACATTTCTGATATTTATATATGGGAGGGTATTTTTTTTAAGACTTTATTTATTCATAGAGACACACAGAGAGAGGCAGAGACACAGGCAGAGAGAGAAGCAGGCACCATGCAGAGAGTCTGACATGGGACTCCATCCAGGGTCTCCAGGATCATGCCCTGGGCTGCAGGCAGTGCTAAACACGCAACAGGATGGGTATTATACACGCAACAGGATGATGTGAGAGGGGCCAGTTAGTGGACCTTAATTTTCTCTCTTTTGAATTACTTTTTCAGTGACTACATAGTACCAAAAAAGAAAACAAATCTATTTGGAAAAACAGAAAATTACCAAAAACAAAAGAAAAATGCCTTTTGGAGATATCCTTTCTATTTTCTTTCCACTCCTGCAACCTCAGTTTTAGTTCATTTCATTTGTGGAACATCTCTCTCTCTCTGTCTCTGACTCTGTCTCTTTTCACATTTCTCTTCCTTTCCTTCTGCTTCATATACTTGGTCAGTCTTCCCAAAGTCTTGCTTTCATTATCTCTTTTTGGAGCTCAGTGCTTAAAGTGGCTCCTTGTTGCACTAATTCTGAATATTTCTGCCTGGCTCACAAGGTCTTCTGTCATTTGTCCTTCTACCTTTTCAGTGCTGTTCTTCATGACTCCCTAACACAATCTCTGAACTATTCTGCTTATGTTCCCTGTACATGCCACAGGTATTCTCCGTTGCGAGTGTTTATTTACAGACTTAGTGGCAAAAAATACCCTTAAACACATAACTGTTTCCCTTCCTGTAGCATTTAGTTTTATCCAAGAGAAACTACATAGGATTTTGGCGACTGAAATGTGTTATTTTTTATTGGCATATTTAAAGACTATTGATTCTCTGTGTAAATAAGTAAGTGGCATGCTTATGCTGCAGGTACATTTTTCAAAGAACATGTTGGACAGTCTTTTCTAATGTTTTCAGAAAATTTGAAAGTAATTGGTGGGTGAAAAATAATCACTAGAATGCTTGTTAGAATACAGATTCTAGGGCAGCCCCCGTAGCTCAGCGGTTTACCGCCGCCTTCAGTCCAGGGCGTGATCCTGGAGACTTGGGATTGAGTCCCATGTCAGGCTCCCTGCATGGAGCCTGCTTCCCCCTTTGCCTGTGTCTCTGCCTCTCTCTCTGTGTGTGTCTCTCATGAATAAATAAATGAAATCTTTTTTTAAAACAAAGAATACAGATTCTAGGACCCTATATCTGTCATATATATAGAAATGTACAATTTTTAAAGCACTCTAAATGATTCTGATATACAACCAGATTGGGAAACACTAGCCTGAACCCTTTGTTTTCCCTGAATTCTTGTCATTTTTTTTTTAATTTTTCTCTTGCCTTTGATTTTCCTTTTTAGTTCTTGTCTACTACCTGTACTTCTGCACTTCTACTTCCTTTCTATCCCTGATTTTGGAAGGCTAACCTGATAAGTCACTTTTCCTACTGCTTTATTTAGTTTGACTTTGCTGTGAGAATCTGTTTTTCTCTTAGACTTTTTTTTTTTTTTTGATAGTCACACACACAGAGAGAGAGAGAGAGGCAGAGACACAGGCAGAGGGAGAAGCAGGCTCCATGCACTGGGAGCCCGATGTGGGATCCGATCCTGGGTCTCCAGGATCGTGCCCTGGGCCAAAGGCAGGCGCCAAACCGCTGCGCCACCCAGGGATCCCTTCTCTTAGACTTATGTGTATGATTAAATTATGGGTGACCAAAGCCTTTGTTTTCCTGTCATTATCATGAAAGATTTAGTGGCTCATCTCATTTTATGTTACAGAAGTCAGAAATGGTACTATATTTTACATTTTGTTTAGAAAAATGTGCATTTCCCATTTCACTTAGGTTATTTTCTTGTTTGAGGGACATGGTTTGCAAAAGTTGGAATGAATGGGCCTCATAGTTTGAGTCAAAAGAGATTAAGCATATCTGAATAATAATAACCAGGGCATTCATACTAAGGCATAGTATATAGTCATTTAAAAGAACCAGTACAAATATGACAAGATTGTTGCAGAAGGCTATTTATAATAGCTGTCTAGTAGTCTAGTATAGCTGAGTGAAAAAGATTGTACAGCAGTAAATATAAAATGAGCTCGTCTCTGCCTCTCTCTGTGTGTGTATCTCTCATGAATAAATAAAATCTTTATATATAATTTCTTTAACTCTAGAACATCTTCTAAAAATAAGAAAAAGAAAAGCACTAGGAATTTAGAGTGCTTATTTCATATTAAGAACAAAAGAGAGCAAGAGAGGCTTTAGCTGGTGTATTGGAGACAGCATCAGCTTCCACCCAGCACAGTAACTGATGCACTCAGGTGACTCAGCTTTTGCTTCCCTTGGGTTGTTTGGTCCGCAGTTTGCATTCATTGATCAGTGAGTTGATTCAGACTCAAACCCACCGACAGCAATGAATGTTGAGTGCAGCCATCAGTGTTTCCATCTTGGCCCTCCTGAATTCCTGGCTCTTCTTTCCACATGGGTTCTTTGAGGTCTGGGTCTGGTATGTCTCTTGGTAACCAATGATTGAGGGTCCACATAATGATAGCTAACATTGATACTGGAGCTGAGAGAGTCTTTAAGACAAGAAACTATGGTTCAGAGAATGGAAGGAACTTGTGGAGAAGCTAATAGAAAGCTCTGTGACCACACAGGCAGTTCTTGCATACCTGGTAGATGTAAACAAGAGTCAAGGGTCCTGACTCTTTCTCTCTGTTTTGGACTGAGAAATATGAGTGCTTTTCTAGGTAAATTAGCACAGGATATGTTTTGGGTTAAATAATAATAGTAGTTATGTATACTGAATATTTGCCGTGTGCTCAGAATGGTGCAGAGCACTTTATGTATTAATCTCATTGAATATCAAAACTCCATGAGGTTAAGTGTTCTTATTATCTCCCATTTTATACATGAAAAAAATGGAAACTCAGGTACTTGCCTGTAGTCACATAGCTAGTTAAGGAGTTGAACCAAGATTCTTCCCAGATATCTGACTCCAGACCTGACTTTTTCTTGAATTTAACAAATATTTGAATAAGCATATGTGTGGATAGAAATAGGCAATAGTTGCTTTCAAACAGCTCGTATTCTAATAGGGTTGTCAAAACTTAACCATATTAACTGTAATTGGAGGTAGATTGTGATAAGGGCTAGACGTTAGATAGTTGTATGCTACTTTGCTTATTAAATCCTTCTCTTGCCCTTAATTAAAGTTTTGAGGGGATGTGGGAGAAATGGGTGTAAAATACTTAATTGGATTTTGCTCAAGATCAATATATATTTTTAATCTTTCTCCTTGCTATATCCTATTTCTCACCAGAGTTGCATATTTCTAGGAGACATTTTTAAGTACATTAAGTATTATAGTGGAGTTCTCCTTATCTTGTTAAAACGAAACGCTTATTTGTTAAGAACACAACAAAAAGGAAGGAACGATGGGCAATAGAAATAGGGCGAGCTCTTAAAAAATTCACTGGACCACCTTTGGGGGATAGGCAGCAGGACTGGTTCTGGTGATCCTGTGTGACATATGAAGGTACAGCCTGCTCCTTTGCTTCAGGAAATGTAGTGTTGTTTGTAAGGACCCCAAGGTACAGTCAACGGTCGGTGGTTTTTTCAAATCCCAAACTCACCGACAGCGTTGAATGTTCCTTGGAGTCCTCTGAAGGCTGGGTTCTGGCCGTGGCAGCCCTTCTTCAGCCTGTACCCATGTTCCAGGAGCCAATGAGCAGTGAAACCACTGCTTATAGAGGCACTCATACTCTTTTCCAGGTTTCAACTTGAGAGTATTTAGATTATGAAATCAATTTGTGTACAGCAGAGAGCCAATGAACTTAATGAACTTGCGAGACTGTAGTTATTTATACAAGCAGTCTCCAATGGATGGCTGAGAAAATGGCTTTGAGTGGTATTATTTTTTAATTCTGAAAATGTCAAGTGCCTCATTTTATAGTAGGTTCATTATTAAAGGACATGGATAAGAAAGAAATTAACACATATTGTGGACTCTATTATGTGCTGAGATTTGTGTATTTTTATCTCATGAAACTCAAAACAACCCATTTGTACTTCATGAAAAAACTGAGTCTTAGATTAAATGATTTGCGCAGTTACATAGCCAGGAGTCACAGTTATAAGCCAGAACTTGAATACTGGACTTTATGAATGTGCAGCTAACTGATCATATCACCTCTTCCTTGTTCACCACAAAACTTATTGTTCTATATCTGAGAGTAGCATCTTCAGTGAGAGCTATATTGAACGAGTAAACTCTTTCTCCTTGTTTGCCTGTATGAAGAGTAGGTGGGTCTGTAGGTGAAATATTTCATAAAGAAGATGAAAAAATTGACCTTCGTAATTGGTAATCTCTCTGGCTGAGATCCTGGATCACTAAGTTACCACAGAGATTTAGTGGTAGTCTACAAGTTATTTTCCATATTGAAAAAACAAAAACAAAAACCCCATCACCTAGTAGAAAGCCTCTATTTCTCCTCTGTACGGTCACAGTAACTAAAATGTCAAGTGTCTTTGCCTTTGGTATAAAGAGTATTGGTACATTATAGACATGCCATGAGGGTTATTTTTTATTGGCTACTGAAGGTCCTTGATTAAAAATCTGGAAAATGAATTAATTATATGAATAGAGATGGAGGGTTTCAGAACGTAGGATTTTATTATGGGAGGGATTGAGGAGTGAGTGCTCAGTTGAAGAAAGGCTTGCAGAACTCCTGGCTGAATTAAGGTTAATCTTTAATCAGGGATAGTTATTGTCATTTGCTTTGAGTTTAAATATTAAAGGTTGACTCTCTTCAAATTCATTTTCAAAGGAGCCAAATGGTACACATTTAAAAAAAAAATCAGGCTCTGAAAATTTGGTTTGAATGTAAACTGTTTACATTCTATGTCAATTTAATTATTTCACCCTCTGTCACAACACTCCAGCTAGCCAGCTTTATTGAGTTCTCAGTGTTATGACAGTGAATTGTATACAAATGACAACAAAAAAATCAAACAACTGTTACTGTGTAGTAGTTTAAAAACTCTTTAATGTGTTTAATTTAAACAGTTTTCCCCTTGGTCTGATAGTATGAAGAGATGTTGGTACCTTATACCATTTGGATGTATGTTCAGACTTTAAAAAAAATACTGACTTCTGCTCCAAGCCATTAGATGTTTACATAATACCATTGCTTAAATTCATTGCATTCTAAGAAGAATGCTTTTCATAGACTTGAAAAACTAGAGCAGAGTGAAGGCAGGTTTCTAGAATGACAGGGGTATTTCCCACTGTGTTTGAGATCATTAATTTTCATGGTAGGGCAGGCCACCATCATCCTCATCCTTTAATTTGCTTTAAGTCCTTAATTTTAGTTTTTATCATCAGGCAAGTTTGAGGCATACACTGCATATTTTAAATGAATTTGCAGGGATAAAGTCTAAGGGTTAAAAAAACATAGAGTTAAATTAGCCAAGAGTTATAGGAACTACAAATTTAATAAATTGGTCTATTTCATTCTTGATTTAGATTGGTTTTCAGTTTGTCAGAATTCACCATGCTATCCTTTACTGTTTCACTTACCTCTTTTCCTTTTCCAGAGATTCTACGAAATATTGAAACCCACATTGCTCCATGTTGGAGAAGTAATTGTTTTCATAGTCCTCTTGAGGCCTCTTGATATACTTGAAAGAAACAAGAAGCATAGACTCAATAAAAGATTATATTTGAGGGATTAGTAGCATGGAAGAGAAGAGGAGTCACTATCTCTGGTGGCTGTCTGTTTAGACACTTCTCAAAGCTGTAGACCAAGATTTCACCATCCAGTTTTGTCATTGGTGTAATGTTGCTACTTTTGCAGCTTGTCACCATCATGTAGTCACATCTTTCCCTATGCTCTAACCTATAATGTAATCAGACAGTGATAACTGGACAATGATCACTGGAAAAGTAGTTATTAGGCCTCATCAAGTTCTGTACTCAATTGCAGATACCAACTATTAATTAGAAAATCTGTGCTTATACAATTAGAATTTCTAAAAGAAATTGCCAGATGAGAAGTTACACAAATATTTGAATGAATTTAACATACTTTGCAACAGTTCCTCACCCCTTCCCACTTCCCCAGCAACCATTTGGTTTGGATCTCATCCCAGCACTATGACTACTAATTCTAGCCTTAAGTTAGGCTGAGAGAATGTGTTGTTTCATGGCAGTGCTTACAAAGCCTGCTGGATCCAGAGTGTTTACTTGGATATTAGGGAGGAGGAAAAAAGTACACTAAAGATTGCAGTTGTATATGGAATTTTTGGTCATTCTTATGTTTAGGCTGCTTGAGGTTTTACCAGATAATTGAGAGGTAGAAAGAAATTTAAACTCCGCAGCTTGGAATGTTTTGCCTTTTTTTTCTTTAAGATTTTATTTCTTTATTTGAGAGAGTGAGTGTCAGGGGGAGAGAGCGTGAGCAGGGGAGAAGGGCAGAGGGAGAAGAAGCAGAATCCCTGCTGAGCTGGGAGCCTGAGGTAGGACTTCATCTCAGAACCCTGGGATCAGGACCTGAGCCGAAGACAGACACTTAATGGACTGAGCCACCCAGAATCCCAGCAGCATTTAACTTTTTGACATGGCAACTTTGTATCAGGTTATTTCAGATATTTTAGATGAGTGGGAAAGACAGGAGGAGGTGGGCAGGCTAACTCACTGAAATAGCAAATTGGCCTACTGCCAAACGACAGTATTTTTTTTCAAATGGGACCTTTCTTTTCAAAATCTATTAAAATATTCTTAAGTCACATATGACATAATATATGTCACACTTAACATATATTACCACCTGAATTTTCTATCCCCTAGTTACAATGACTTGTGTTAAGATTTTACTATTTTAGATTATTTTGCAAACCCACAGGAAGCAGAACTTAACATTTCCATGGTAAATTAATTCACAGGGTATCTGTAATCAATGAACAACTCTTCTAAGTAACTCTGTACCAAGGATTGTTGTTCAGCCAAGCTGAAGGAGTGAATATATTAAGTGAGTTGGGAATGTAAAGTTATAAAAGAAATAGGAATCAGAATCATGCAGTAGTTCATATTCATGGGCATTAAGCTGAAAAGAATCTTGGATTTTATTGTGGTATGTGAAAAGCGTTGGCAGAGATTTTAAAAGTCCTTGAGAGCCAAGAGGCATGTGTTTTGCAATAACCAGTTAATGAAATAAACAAGAACAGTAATCGAAGGACTCAATGTTTCCTTTTTTATAATGACGAAACCCTGATGAACTTTCAATAATATAAGAATTTGTATTTCTTTCACTGTCCTGTTTGAGTTTATTGGGTCAAATTTAATCATATACTTTATATGCTTTAAAAACTTGATGTCTGTTCTTATAAAGTTTATTGTTTCAGGTAGATTATAATGTTAAGACATTGTAAGTTATAGGTAATTAGACATTCATTCTATAACTTTTTATTTTGAACTTTCAGGAAAAAATGCTTTTTATTATGTATGTGTATGTATGTTTGCTTGTAGGTAGGTATATAGGCTCCACACCCAGCATAGAGCCCAACAGAGGGTTGAACTCACAACCCTGAGATTAAGACTTGTGCTGATAACAAGTCCAGATGCTTAACCCACTGAGCCATCCAGGAGCCCCTAGGGAAAATGCTTTTTAAATGTTGGTTTCCTTGGCTATTTCCAGCAAATAGTTGAATCTTTGCAAAGTATGATGTCCTAAAAGTTTTATTTTTGGATGTATATTTTCTAGAAAAGCTATGTTTAGATCTACCTCATACTTTCATAAATGAAATAGGTTGGGTAAGCTATTAATACATGACATTACTCGTTTTAGAGTTATTTCTCCATTGCTAACCTGAAATTGGACAATCCTGATGTTTGGTTAGGAATGCTAATCATGGGGATCCCTGGGTGGCGCAGCGGTTTGGCGCCTGCCTTTGGCCCAGGGCGCGATCCTGGAGACCCGGGATCGAATCCCACGTCAGGCTCCCGGTGCATGGAGCCTGCTTCTCCCTCCACCTGTCTCTGCCTCTCTCTCTCTCTGTATGACTATCGTGTAAAAAAAAAAAAAAAAAAGGAATGCTAATCATGGATAGGGGAAAAATCCTGAGATGAAAGAGTAGAAAATAAGTTTCAATCTATAGTTTTATAACTTTAAAGCTATCAGGAGTCTTAGAGGTCATTTAGTAGTGATTTCCAAGTCTGATTTTGCATCAGAATTAAAAGTGTGATGATGGGAAAAGTGGATTGCTAATAATGCATATTTCTAGACTTTGCCCTAAGCTAAATAAATCAGATCCTCTGGGAATGGGTTTTATAGTTTTCAGAAGCCCCCAGGGGATTGTGATTTGCCATTTCATGGACATTTGGGAATCTCTGATTTAGATTTCTCTTTAACAGATGAGGAAATGAATTTATTATTATTTTTTAAAGATTTTGTTTATTTGAGAGATAACAAGCAAGAGAGAGCATTAGGGGGAAGGGCAGAGGGAGAGGGAGAAGCAGACACCCTGCTGAGCAGGGAGCCCAAGGTGGGGCTCCTCCATCCCTGGACCCTGACCTGAGCCAAAGGCAGACACTTAACTGACTGAGCCACCCAGGCGCCCTGAAGAAATGGATTTAGAATGGAAATGAAGACCTGGCAGTCATACAGTGGGTCAGAATCAAAATCCTTGATTCTGTGTGTTGTTGGGGCAGGGGTGGTGGTGGTGGTGCATGCACGGGCATGGCTGTTTACTTATACAATACTGCCTTTCCAAATGAAAAGGCTTGCTTTTTTGCAGAATTTTCCTGCTATCCTATTGGCCATCTGAAAAGTACTTCAAGTCTATCTGCCTGGCAGGTCAAACATCTTAGCCTTAGGGATACACCCAGAACTATTGCAAATGGACCACTGACTTGAATTTAGCATCCTGGCCTGAAGTATTTGATTAAGTAAGTGATGCTGAGTGGTGTTGGCATAAAAACTGTCCGTGGTATGAAATGAGGAATAGCTGTAAGTGATCAAAAGTCTGTGAAGGCCCTTCAGGCTCTGACATTTATCAGCTGCTGCTACACTTTAACACTGTTCTCTAATCAAAGGTGACTACCACTAGATGGAAGAGGCTTACAGAACCTTTGGCTGCTCTCAGGGGAAGAATTTATTTTAATTGCCAGTGAGAAGGTAGGAATGATTTCAGTAAAGATCAAGAACCTCCAAATCCACTTCAGCTTGGGCTCCTGGCCAAGTGTCCATCCTCTGGAGGGAGTTGGTGTCAGCTGCTGTCTTATGACTTAAAAAAGCCAAAGGCATTACAGAAGCCTTTCCTGAGTTGGCAGGCAGCAAGGGCACCAGGAATCAAGGCCTGACACATGTCATCAGCCTGGAAAAAGTGGAGTTTGGACACTAATGATGGCTCTTGTCAAGGCTTAGTGTGATAAAGCCAGGAGGACTCAGCTTGGGGGTTTGTTTGCATAGAAGAGAAGTTACAGCTTCTCACCTGCCAAGAGTTTTCACTGCCCCAGCTGTATGTCAGTGACAAATCCTTCACCCTTGACTCCTGTCACTTCTTTTTAATTGTTGATGGTAGAGATGCTGGATGGGTAAGGAAGAGAAGGAGTCTGGTTATATCTAGCACATTTCCTTATTTGCTTGTCTTCTTGCCATTCTCTATGTAGAACTAAATTTATGTGGCCATACTCCAGGCTAGTTTTTTTTTTTTTCTTTGTATATCTGACGGTGTACTGGGCCAGAGTCTCAGGTCCTTTATTTCTATAAATGCCATTGCTGATGACCACACAAATGTTTTGATTGGCAGTTATGAGAAAGCTTTTTTGCTGATATAGCTCTTTGTTAGAAGTGTTAATTTTCAAATCCCAGCCTTGCCATGTAATAGCTGTGTGATTTTTGGCAAGTAGTTTAACCTCTGTTTCTCATCTGCAAAATGGAGGTAATTAATTGTACTTATACCACTGGGTTGTTGTGGGAACTAATTGAAAGCAGGAGTATAAAAATACATGACACGTAACATTCAAATTTCAGTTATTATTATAATTATTTGGTTGAACTTCCTGCCTACTGGGAAGAATGCAATAAGAGTTCTCTAACCCATTGTCTTAGTGACTAAAGGAATCCTGATGCAGAGTAAAGGTAAAATTAAAATCAGGAGAATCCAGGGCAGCCTGGATGGCTCAGCGGTTTAGCGCCACCTTCGGCCTAGGGTGTGATCCTGGAGACCCAGGATCGAGTCCCACGTCAGGCTCCCTGCATGGAGCCTGCTTCTCCCTCTGCCTGTGTTTCTGCCTCTCTCTGTCTCTGTGTCTCTCATGAATAAATAAATAAATCAGGAGATCCAGATTCAAGTCTTGACTGCTATATATTACTTTAATTTCCATACTTTATCATAACAAATTTATACCAACTAAAATAATCGGGCAGCCCCGGTGGCACAGCGGTTTGGCACCGCCTGCAGCCTGGGGTGTGATTCTGGAGACCCGGGATCGAGTCCCACATCGGGCTCACTGCATAGAGCCTGCTTCTCCCTCTGTGTCTCTGCCCCTCTCTCTCTGATTAAATAAATAAAATATTTAAAAATAAATAAAACAATCAAGATCTCTGAGATCTGTGTCACACACAAAAAACTGACATTCATAAAAATTATTGTGGTTCCCAAGAGCTTTTGCTTATAAGGGTTATACCTATCACCTTTCACTGTATTAGAAATTAAGTTGAGGGACGCCTGGGTAGCTCAGCAGTTGAGCATCTGCCTTTGATTCAGGGCGTGATCCTGGAGTCCCGGGATCGAGTCCCACATCGGGCTCCCTGCATGGAACCTGTCTCTCCCTCTGCCTATGTCTATGCCTCTCTGTGTGTGTGTGTCATGAATAGATAAATAAAAATCTTAAAAATTAAGTTGAGAAATTTAAAAATATTTATTAATTCATTTAAAGTAAAAATAATAAACTATTATATAGCAACATTAATAACATCTTAAAATAAAAATAACTAAAAATATCTATAGCTTCCTAAAAAAAAGCCACTTTACTGAGAAACGTGACATTATTTTTGTGTCTTTAATATCTAGTTTTGCAAAGGACAACTGAATTTTCATATCTGCATATATCTGTATCTGCATTCTATCTGTTTCAATATATTGTTTTGGCTCAAATATATGAAGAAAATCTGGCCTCTATACATATATATGGGAAAAGGAGAATTTTTATAGTTTGGATAATTGTGTATTTTCTTCTTGATGTTACATCAGATCTCAATAGTTGGTAGTTTCTTAAAGGTTAGTTGCAGTGCGGAATGTGAAACCACATCAATGAGCTTTCTTTTTTTTTTTTTTTAATTTTTATTTATTTATGATAGTCATCACAGAGAGAGAGAGAGAGAGGTAGAGACACAGGCAGAGGGAGAAGCAGGCTCCATGCACCGGGAGCCCGACGTGGGATTTGATCCCGGGTCTCCAGGATCGCGCCCTGGGCCAAAGGCAGGCGCTAAACTGCTGCGCCACCCAGGGATCCCTCAATGAGCTTTCATACTCTATTCCATTAAAATGTCCTAATCCAAAAAATAAATAAATAAATAAATAAATAAATAAATAAATAAATAAATAAATAAATAAATAATAAAAAATAAAATCCCCTAATCTGTCTTATACTTTGCTTAAGTCTTTTACCCATGAATGATTTTGTAACCTCATGCTTTGGTCATTTGGAAAATACGGGTTTAACAAGTTACCTAGATTTTCTAAATATGGACGGACACATTTCATCATATAAAATCCAGTAAATCAATTTTCTTAATATTACCACTAATCTCGGAAATACCTTCTGGGTATCTCTGAGGCTCACAGTGGCAAATACAAATTTTCCAAAATTTTAATTTTTGTTTAAAGGCTTAAATTTTATCCCTGGCAACAAATACTGCCAGTTGTTTTTCTCAAAATGACATGCTTGCTTTGTTCATTTTCAAGATAATAATTGTCAAACATCCAAGTCTGAATGACCATAATTTTCTGTTGCTTTTTTCAAGTAAAATGGTGGCCCATGAAAAAATTTGCTAGTTGATGTCACAACTCAAATAGTAACTTCAAGTGCATTTCCTCCAGAGTATGGAGTACCTTAAGTGTATTTTCCATTTTGTCACACAAAATATTAAAAAGTTGCAGAGTCAAGCATTGAGATTTAAAATCAGTAAATTTTATTGCTTCATCAAGGACATTCTTAAGTTAAAATGGCTTTTTTTTTGGTAGTGTGTGGTGGTGGTGAATACAATAATGACTGTCAATACATTTTGATTAGTGCTAAAGCCAGCGGTTTAACCCAACGTTCGCTTTGCACCATCATTGTAAATGTCAACGTAGTGAAAACGGCAAATTATGTCCTTTTATAATTAGTACAAAAATAGTTTTGACCTTGCAGTCTCTCTAAAGGGTTTTGAAGACATCTGTAGATGACACTCTGAGAATCACGGCTATGGAGTCCAATTAAGAAATTCTAGATGGAGGGACGCATGGGTGGCTCAGCAGTTGAGCGTCTGCCTTTGGCTCAGGGCGTGATCTCGGAGTTCTGCGATTAAGTCCCACATCGGGCTTCTGGCATGGAGCCTGCTTCTCCCTCTGCCTGTGTCTCTGTCTCTCTCTCTCTCTCTCTCTCTCTCTCTCTCATGAATAAATTAAAATATTAAAAAAAAAAACTCTAGATGGAGCGCCTGGGTGACTCGGTCAGTTAAGTGACTGACTGGATTTTGGCTCAGGTCATGATCTCAGGGTTGTGAGATCAAGCCCTAAGTTGGGCTCTGTGTTGGGCATGGAGCCTGCTTAAGATTCTCTCTCCCTCTACCCCTTTCTCCACCCTCCCCACCCCCCAAGGTGTCTGTCTTCCATCTCCCTTCTCTAAAAACCCAAAAACAAAAACTCTAGGCAAATGGTTGAAATTTCCCTAATCCCTTCAGGATTAAGACTGGTGGGCTATAGGAAAGATGTTCCCTGGGATCTTGTTTTGGTTTAGCATAGTATTAAGAGGCTGTTTGCATATACTGGAAGCTCAGTGAAAGTTGCTCAGTCAATGCAGATTGCCTAAATACTGCGTTTAGGAACTTTTTTCTTCTATACCTTATGAATTCAGTTTTTTATGTTCTCATTGTAAATACCATGCATTTTCCGAGTCTTACTGATTCCTCTGTTAAGGATTCTACAATATTATTGCTATGTATGTTTTATTCTCCTTGTGGGGGGATAAGAAGTAAATCACATGGCATTTGTTCTTTTTTATGATCTTTGGAAAATAAAAGCAGTTAAGCTTTAAAATAAAATAAAATAAAAGTTAAAATAAATAAAAGCATACCACAGTGTGTAGACACAGGCACTATTAGTCTGACATAGGATTAAGCTTTTATTTTTTGTTTTTATTTTTTTAAGATTTTATTTATTCATAGAGACGCAGAAAGAGAATGAGAGGCAGAGACACAGGCAGAGGGAGAAGCAGGCTCCATGCAGGGAGCCCGACGTGGGACTCAATCCAGGGTCTCCAGAATCACGCCCTGGGCTGCAGGCGGCGCTAAACCGCTGTGCCACCGGGGCTGCCTGGATTAAGCTTTTAGTAAGCGTTTGTAATAACTACCTTCTCTTGAGCATCCTTTCAGTGTAGGCACTGTGACTCTATATGTAAACACACATATTTATATATAAATCTATGTATATTTGGGCAGCTCTGGTGGCGCAGCAGTTTGGCGCTGCCTGCAGCCCGGGGTTTGATCCTGGGGACCCTGGATCGAGTCCCACGTCAGGCTCCCTGCATAGAGCCTGCTTCTCCCTCTGCCTGTGCCTCTGCCCCTCTCTCTCTCTGTGTGTCTCTATGAATAAATAAATAAAATCTTTAAATAAAATAAATCTATGTATATTTAATATATGTATAAATCATGTGAGTATATATTATATATACTTAAGTGTATATATTTATATGTAAGTAGATTAAAATATTTATTTGTATATAGATATGTATATATATAGATAGTATATATATGTTTTACATAAATACATAAATCATCCACATTTAATTTTCTCAGAAGTCTGCCAGGTATTTGGTATAATCCTCACTTTCTGTATGACGAATGAGACTCTAATAGGAGATATGATTTGCTCAGAGGAGTGAAAACAACATGGGCTAGATTGAGTAGAATTAATTATTTTCCCAATGCCAGATTCTTTGTAATGCCTTCCCAGATTTCTCCCCTACATTTATTCCTTCCTCCTTGGTTCTATAGCATGTCTCATGATGTACCTTATTTTAGAATTGTGTGCAAAGCTTTTCTACTTTAATATAAACTCTGAAAATAGCCATTTTGTTTAGATATACAATATACCAGGCACTTGATAAGTGTTTATATTAAACTAAGTGCATATCCCTTGCTTATTTCATTGTATACCTGAAGAGTATATAAATGATATAATTTAAGTATACTGATTTTTATTTTTTTAAGTATACTGATTTTTAAATCCATGCAGGATTTCCTTTTGAGATGTGAATAACCCTGTAATCTATCTATTCTAAAAGTTTCATTGTGTATCTATTTTGAGGGTGTGTGTGTCAAATGTTTTCAACTCCTAAGTTAGAAAAATCAATGAAAAATGTGAACATTTTGTTCATATTATTGTTGATTAAGTAGTACCCTTTTTGACTCCTTAGAGATGACTCTACAAGAGGATGGGGGGGAGGTGCTTACTTGAGTTGATATATTTATTTTTTAGATCAAAGCACATGGAAGAAAGTTGTAAAAGCCTAGCTCACTCCTTTTTTTTAAGATAGGAGTCAGTTTGCAGCTTAAATCAATTTGGAAATCAAAGCATCCTCTATAAGATGTCAGTTGCTGTAAAATCAGTAACTGGCAGGTGATTATTTCTGTCTTCAAAATAAACAATGATCAGAAGCAGTTATAATAATTGCTCTATTTTTGTATAGTCTCTATAAAAAGATTATTTGAAGAGTAACATCTGTATAAAGGACTAACCATAAATGCTTAGCTAGCATCCTGAGTGGAAACTTGAGATTTAGGTGTAGGAAGGAGAGTGGTGGTCATTTCTTGGTAAGCCCACATGAATTTGGGTACTTTTGCTTCCTGATAATGCCCTCAGCATATCTTTTGTTTCTAGGAAGTTCTTAAGGCTAGAGCTCTTCCCTTTGGGGCTTTCTTACCACCTTCTCAAAGTTTTGTTTCTGCAGTGGTGTCTTAACTAGGTTATATGAAAGCAGACTCATGAAAGGAATTTATCCCAAAGCTTACTTCTTAACTCTTTCAGAGATATTTGGTTCACAAATTCATTTGTGAAAGTTTTGTTTTGGCTGTTAGTAATAGAATCTTTATTTGTGCTGCTTCAGGATATGGAGCTGAGGAGAGGGCATTTCTGTCAGATCACAGCTTAGTCCATGTAGGTCTGAAGGGATAAGAACTGCTGAGGAGGTGAGAAAAGTAACACCCTTTCTTTGTGTTATCTTAATTAATGCTCCCAGCAATCCTTCTGATAAGATAGTTGTTATTGCATTTGTCACTATACGTAGATATTCTATTCCACTCCACTCCACTGTTTTCCATGTACAAAAATAATTTATAGTCCTATGTTGTCCAGTCACATGAACATGTTAATTGAACAGTGGTATATATTGTTGAATATATTGGATAAACTAGTATTTGATTCAAATACTAAATTCTACAGTTAATGTTACTCCATGAAAAAGCTGCTGATTAGGACACTTTTCAAATTCATGTATGTATACTGGGGCTAAGACTGTAGGAATGTGGCTCATTTAGGGGAACTGTCAGCTTTCAGGTATGAGAGCATGGCCTTAAAATGGTTGTAAACTCTAAAGAAAATGTCTTTGGAGTGGGGTTTATTCAGACACTGACAGGCAATAAAAATTAACATATTAAGGGTTTATTTTAGATTTTCAGTTGAATATTATCTTAAATATGGTTTAGACGCATATACTGATTACAATATTTATTGTTTACAAAAACTTAGTGCTTTTTTTTTTTAATTTAAATCAAAGTGAAGTCTACTTTTCCCATTGGTCTCTTCTGTGCTACCATTCTCCGCTTTCCTGCTCCTTTAAGAACGTTAGGAGGGCTTATTTGTAGTCTAAATATGTGGACTTTTTTTTTACTGTGTTTTTTAGGTGTTTTGCTTATTTTTACTATTACTACTGGTATTAAGAGTCTTATATAAACTACTTTTTAATGGGGTGTGTAATCGAAATAGACGCTGGCAATTTATTCAGGAAAGCAGAAAAGTAAAGGCTATATCTGATTATTAGTGGTAAAGGAAAACCTAATAAAATAATGCTATGTGAGTTCAGAATAATAGACATTTTCAGGGGAGAAAGGTTACATGAAGGAATCTTGTGAGCTGCTATAAATATTCTCTAATTTGTTTTGAGTGCTGGGTATGTGTTATGCATATATATGTAAAAATTCATCAGACTTAAACTTGATTGTTTACCTTACCATATATATATGAATTATACCTCAAAAAATAAAATAGTTGTCATCATATCTGAAGTATATGTGACAAAATCTTGATTATGACTATGAGTGAGGGGGATCCCTGGGTGGTGCAGTGGTTTGGCGCCTGCCTTTGGCCCAGGGCACGATCCTGGAGACCCGGGATCGAATCCCACGTCGGGCTCCCGGTGCACGGAGCCTGCTTCTCCCTCTGCCTGTGTCTCTGCCTCTCTCTCTCTCTGTGACTATCATAAATAAATAAATTAATTAAAAAAAATGACTATGAGTGAGGATTCATCTTACTATTATTAGTTTTAATGAAAACAGTGATAAAAATGAAAGAAAATCCTGTCATTATAAACATGTCAAATTATACCCAACTTATGAGTGTTAAAGGTTTTTTTTCTCTTTTCTTCTTTAACCTGTTATTTTAAAGGTGTGGGATTTCGTCCTTGGATGTTACTGGAGAAGTTTAGAGAATGAAGTCTTGTTTTTCTGATATCACTTGTTTAAAGAGGACAAACCCAATCTTGATCTTGAAATCAACTTATATATAATGTTTTTCCATTCTTGAATTTTACTAGAGAAGAGCTAGACCACTTAGCTCTTTTATGTGTATGGTAGTTCTAATTAAATACCAATTTAATTTATTTTTATTTATTATTATTATTTTAAAAAGATTTTATTTATTCATGAGAGAGACACAGAGGCAGAGGGAGAAGCTGGCTCCATGCAGGGAGCCCAATGTGAGACTTGATCCTAGGACTCCGGGATCACACCCTGACCCAAAGGCAGACACCCACTGAGCCACCCAGGCATCCCTAAACACCAATTTTATTTTATTTTTAAACTTTTTTTTTTTAAAGATTTTATTTGCTTATTCATGAGAGACATAGAGAGAGAGAGAGAGAGAGAGAGAGAGAGAGAGAGAGAGGCAGAAACACAGGCAGAGGGAGAAGTAGGCTCCATGCAGGGAGCCCGACGCGGGACTCAATCCCTGGTCCCCAGGATCAGGCCCTGGACTGAAGGCGACACTAAACCGCTGAGCCACCTGGGCTGCCCCCTAAACACCAATTTAATTTAATTTAATTTAATTTAAATTTTTATTTTATTTATTTTATTTTATTTATTTTTTCAATTTCTTTTTTCTTTTTTTTTTAAAAATTTATTTATTCATGAGAGACACACAGAGAGAGAGAGAGAAAGAGAGAGGCAGGCATAGACACACACAGGCAGAGGGAGAAGCAGGCTCCATTCCATGCAGGGAGCCTGATGTGGGACTCGATCCCAGGTCTCCAGGACCACACTCGGGACTGAAGGTGGCGCTAAGCCACTGAGCCACCCGGGCTGCCCTAAACACCAATTTTAAAGGTTCTGTCTTTCATAAGCCTACCTAATACTTACTGAGTATTACTTGATATTGCGAGAACTATCTTGTAAAGTAATATGTCATTTTGCATTTGAGGACCCAAAGAATCTGAGGTCAAGTAACTTATACAAGTTCTCATGGATGAAGTTAAGGAGGGCTTACCATTCTTGGCCTGCAAAAGATACCTAAGCTGCCAATTGCAGTATAAGTATGAAGATAATTATCATTCTTTGTAACTGACTCTTTATTGCCACAAATAGATCATTCTATTTTAAGAGACATTCATGTACTGTTTTAGAAGTCTTTTTAGAGCTTGTATTGAATGGTCTTTAAAATCTCAGAATTATTTCTAACACTTTATTAATAACTTAGCAATATAATATGGCTTTGTCCTTTAAAACAAAATCTGGAGTAAATATTTTCATTTTCTTGTTGTATGAAAAAAGACTATTTGTACGTCATCTTTTTTAAAAAGGCAAGAAATTCTCTCTCCAAACCACATTAGAACCCTTGCCAACTTGGTACAGGGCCCTTACCAGAGTAATGATGTAAGAATTTGAAAGAGTACATAGTGCAGCTGCCAAAACTCACACTGTTTAGTATCAACACCGTCTGTCTGTAAGAGTCCGCAGCTCAGTATTTTTTTCTGTATGCACCAAAGTATTATCACATATATTTATCTCTTTGGGGTGGGGAAATAAAGAGTTATTGTTTGATAAACTCAGTGGTTTTGAGGTAATGATGCTCTTTTGCCTCTCATGTACTTCATGAGAGGTACTTAATGAGGGAGTGCATCTGTACCCCTCAGACTAACTCCCAAGTATTCTTCCAAAATGTGACACAGAGGGGCAATACACATCTTGCCTAGTTTATATTTTGCAAGGAAACCCTTCCTTTGCATGATTCTCTATTCAGGAAGACCCATGTGCTACATTCCGTCCATTTGCCAAGTCTTGGACTCTTATCTAAAAATACAGTATTTGAGTATGCAATTACACATGCACATAGTGGCAGCACATACTTTTTCCTGGCCTCTCCTAGAGAAAGCTCAAAGCCGGAGGAGCAAATCCAGATGTTCTTCTGTCTGGCATCCTCAGTTCTGAATTTTAGATGGCAAGTCTTCATTTGGAAGTGTACCAAGCTTACTCAGCACTTGCTTTTGCTAACCATCACATTTTTATGACCAAAGATTCTGGAGTTTGCCTCCTTTACTGAGCAGAAAGAATACCATATCAAAGCTGCCTATGAAGTGACTGCCCGTCATTTGAGAGAAATATTTGTTGCTTCAGCAGGCACGCAGAAGAGGCTAGCCTTGCTATGGGAATAATTCTGAGATGAGAGCAGGTGCAACTGCAGCTGCAGCTTCTTAACCAAATCTGGCCTCATTTAATTTTTAAATAGTCTCAAACATTTGGCATCAACATAAGTGAACCATTATGAGCTCTCTGGCACCTAACATAGTACCTTGCACAAGAGGGGAGGTGCTCACTGACTATATCTAATAACCATTTATTGAACACCTTTCATGTGTACCAGGTTATGTACTAAAGGCTGGTGATGAATAAGATCTTTTTTCAAAACACCTGTAGCCTCGTAGGCATAGACTCTTAAGTAGATAAATTACAGTTCATCAATTTTATTTGTTGTTGATGCCATTTAGTGTTTTGTTCACTTATTTAATTTTGTTCACTTCGTAAGTTAGCTACAGAAACCAATCCATAGGATTGACTTCATGACCTTCTAAGAATAAGTATAGAATTTCCCTTCTAATTCTAAAGTATGCTTACTTGCTTGCATTTTTCCCTTTAGATCCCTCTCCTGACTTGTCCAGGGATGAAGATTTGTGGGGTATGAAAAGAAAATGCTAGTATAGTACAGAAAGACATTTTTTTTTCTTAAGATTTTTAAATTTATTTCTTCATGAGAGACACAGAGACAGAGGCAGAGACATAGGCAGAGGGAGAAGCAGGCACCCACAGGGAGCCTGATGCGGGACTTGATCCTGGAACCCCAGGATCATGCCCTAAGCCAAAAGACACTCAACCACTGAGCCTTCGTATCCCAGAAAGACATTTTTTTTAAAGATTTTATTTATTTATTCATGAGAGACACAGAAAGAGAAGGCAGAGACATAGGCAGAGGGAGAAGCAGGCTCCTCACAGGGAGCCCGATGTGGGACTCGATCCTGGAACTCCAGGATCAGACCCTGAGCCCAAGGCAGTTGCTCAACCGCTGAGCCACCCAGGCATCCCCAGAAAGACATTTCTAAGAAGGCTTACAAAGTTCGTTATTCTGTTCTACGTGATGTTTCCTTTGTATAAAAATGATGTGCAGTTGCATCAGTCCTTCTAGTTGTGTTGGTTATCAGGTAAGACTAGGAAAAATGATTTCTTTCTTTCTGTGGAAAATAGCCTGCCTTCATCTGAATTTTTGCATAATTAGGGCAGAACCAGAAAGCACTTTTTTTTCCATAATTATTTCTGGATGGATGAGGTCACATTTATTTAGTAATGATGAAGTTTCTCTGTTTTAACTTCTTTTTCTTTTAGCCTCCCCCCCACATACACACACAATTTTTGAGGTTAAGAGTATTTCCATTGGGCTTCTCTTAACCATAAAAAGAATATTAAATTACTTTCATCCAAACTAAATTTCTCACTTCATGATGGACACCAGTCTCAGACAAAACGTGTACTATTAAAATAAGAAAAGGTAATACGTATATAGTACTTATGTTCCAGATTTTATTTTTAGGGCTTTGTATATAAAGTACTTAAAAGAAGGGTTGTCTAATCTTCATGACAACCCAGTAAGATAGCTACTTACTATTTTTCCCATTTTACAGATGAAAACAGAAAGGTGGGGCATGCCTGGGTGACTCTATTGGTTAAGCATCTGACTCTTGATCTCAGCTCAGGTCATGAGTTCAAACCCTGCACTGGGTTCCACACTGGGTATGGAGTATGGAACCTACTTAAGAAAGAGAGAGAGAGAAAGGAAGGAAGGAAATAAAGAAAGGAAAAGGAAAGAAAATAGGAAGCTATAGTGAGGTAAATACCTTGCCCAATATCATAGCTAATAAGTAGCAGAGTTAGAAGTTGAATTCAGGAGTTCCAAACCCATTGTGTTCTTAATCAGTGCACTGTGTCACTGATTCAGCTTGACACTGAATGATACAGAATTCCCTAAAAGTAGAGGAGGATAATATCTACATATCTACCATTTGATTTCTTCCTGTATAGCTAGGCATTATACATGCCATTTTACTTCTTTTTAATCTTATAGATGTGTGTATTGGTTCCATTTTATAGGTAATATCTGTTCACATTTATGGAGTACTTCCTGTGGATCAGGCATTGTGATAAGTAGTTTACTTGTGTTACCATTAATTGTTCACAGTAGTTCTGTTAAGTAATTACTATTATTCTCAAAGGTGGAGAAGGTCACTTGACTTGGAGTCAGATAGCTAAGGAAGACAGAATTAGGATCCGAATATAGGTTTGCCTGACTCCAGACCCCCAAGCTCTTAACCATCATGTAATATTTGGTGAGAAGCAGTACTGAGGTAGATATTCTAGTGATGAGGTAAATCTCAGAGGGCAAAGCCCAGCTCCCAATCTTGTTTCTCATCCTTAATCCTCATATAGTTTGCTGATTAGTTGTGACCCTTGCTTTTCTTACTTTTTGATGTTGTCATCATACAGAAACTTGATATATGTATCAGAGATGGCCTTCTTGTCTGAAAACAGATGATTCTTGTCTAATTGATGTTTATTTAAGCCTTTGATTTTTTTCTTTAATTCTATTTGCTGGGACTCAACACTCTACAGATTTCTATCTTCACAGAGATTTCTGAAAGTTATAGTGGGGAATTTTTTTTTTATATAGCGGGGAGATTTTAAACATCTCTGAGGTTCTAGCTTTGAAATACTGTACTTTATCTTTATCTTGCCTCCTTACGATTGTAAATCTATTTTCCTTGCCACCTAAGATATGATTGGTGTTGAACATTTTCATTTTAAATTATTCTTTTATGTGGAACCTTTATGTTCTCACTTCTTACTCCCTCTCTCAGGAGTAGAGTTGTGAGGTTTCATTTTTTATTCTGTGTACTACTTCTCACATTTTAAGTGATTTTTCAATAATATTTTAGGGCAAGCTTTAAAAAAACCTATGACATTGATGGAGGAAAATGTTAAGTAGCATGACAAGTAATAAGGTAAGATATTTGGGGCCATGCAGAATGTTGTTGCCCTATTGATCAGATTGTATTTAGCCATATTCATTTTACCGTTTGGTAAAATAGCAAGAGACATTGTTCAGAGGTTGAATAGAGCAGAGTTAAACCAAACCAAATATAACAAAACAATCTTAGTCTCCCCTTTGCATTTTTAAAAAAATTGTGGTAAAAAACACATAAAATTTACCATCTTAACCTTTTTAAAATGTACAGTTCAGTAGTGTTAGGTATATTTATAATGTTAATCAATAGCATGTAAGAACTTTGTCATCTTGGGGGCACCTGGGTGGCTCAGTTGGTTAAGGGTCTACCTTTGGCTTGGGTCATGATCCTGAGTCTCGAGATCAAGCCCCCATGTTGGGCTCCCTGCCCAGCAGAGTCTGTTTTTCCCTCTCCTGCTGCCCTTCCCCTGCTCATGTTCTCTCTCCCACTCACTCTCAAATAAATAAAATCTGAAAAAGAAAGGAGGAGGAGGAGGAGAAGAGAAGAAGAAGAAGAACTTTTTCATCTTGGAAAATGGAAACCCTGTACCCATTAAACAACTCCCCATTTTCCCTTCTTCCAGCCCCTGGTCACCACTATTCCACTTTCTGTTTCTATGAATTTGACTACTTTAGATAACCCATATAAGTGGAATCATACAGTATTTGTCTTTTTGTGACTGGCTTATTTCACTTAGCATAATGTCCTCCAGGTTCATCCATGTTATAGCAAGTGACATCTATGTTGCC
This sequence comes from Nyctereutes procyonoides, assembly GCF_905146905.1. Classification (NCBI taxonomy): domain Eukaryota; kingdom Metazoa; phylum Chordata; class Mammalia; order Carnivora; family Canidae; genus Nyctereutes; species Nyctereutes procyonoides. Next base: position 40,393,335 of record NW_026575020.1, read on the forward strand.
ACCACTGTGGTCAAAACCATCATCTTTTTAATTTGAATGACTGCAACAGCCCACATGGCCCCTTTGCCTCTAGTCTCACCCACCTCGAATTCATCTTCCACCCAGTGTCTAAATGCAAATTTGACTTTACTTGAGAACTTGATGCCCTGACTCTTTAGAATGCTTTAACCTGACATGGCTTTTACTGTTTGGCCCTAATAAACTATTTCCTAAGCTACATCATTTCCTAATAGCTCCCAAACTAGATACACTCTCTGCTTCATCCATTCTGAATTTTTTCCTTGATCATGCTGTTTTATATTCTCAGACAGTATTTATTGACAGTGAATCATGAATGAATCATGACTTTTACTGAAGCTTACTATGCTTGTCTGCTGCCTCTGCATGGAACTAACTTGGAGACTTAATGTCAGAATGTAATAATTTAGCAATAAAATACAGACTTCCAGTTCTTTTTTTTTTTTAATATATATTTTTAAAGATTTTATTTATTCATGAGAGATAGAGAGAGAGAGAGGCGCAGAGACACAGGCAGAGTTGGAGAAGCAGGCTCCATGCAGGGAGCCTGACGTGGGACTCGATCCTGGGACTCCAGGATCAGGCCCTGGGCTGAAGGCAGGCGCTAAACCGCTGAGCCACCTGGGCTGCCCAGAGACTTCCAGTTCTTAGAGCTTTTCTCAACTAAAAATAGTCTGATCTGAAAACAAGATACTTAAGAAATATGCTGACCAAATTCCTGTGAAAGGGAAAAAAATGATAGGGAATTTTTTTTTTAAGTCTTCGTTTCACTTGGCCCTTTAATAAAGAATACATTAAAGGTCTCTCTCTTTCTCTCTCACTGTAATTTAATTAAGTGTTTATTGAGGGCCTGCTATGTACTTAACCTATGAGTCAACAAAGTAAAGTCTGCCAGAGAAGTTTGGACATCTTGAGCAGCTATACATATTTCAGTAATTACCCAGTTCAGATAACTTTTTTGGTTTCTCAAGCAGCAGTATTTCCTGACTGTTTGATGGAAAGTAATTAGTGTTTGGAGTTCACATACCCATCATAAAACCAAGTATGTTGTATGTTCTTCTTCTTTTTTAAAAAAAAGCTATTTAGGTTGAGGACAAACTAGCACATTAGACTCTCAAATGGGACTGAAGTAACCCTCTTTATACAAGTTGAGTGAATTACTGCATAGGGTTGGAATGAGTTTCACAGCTTGATCTTGACAAAGGAAATCTCTCCCTGCCTTATCAGACTTCTCTGTTCCCCTGGAGCTCCAGCCACATTGCATATATGGTTTCTTGAATATATGATTTGGTCTCTTCTGGCAGTACTCTTGCCCTTACTATTTCTTGTGCCTGAAAAGCTCCTTATCTTTTTCTTTTCTATAAATTCTATGTATCTTTCAGGTCTCATCTCAGGTGTTCCTCCTCCAAGTTGTCTTCCCCTTACCAGGTTAAGTGCTTTTACTTTGGACTTCCTTAATCCTGGGCTTTTCTTTATCATAGCACTTAGAACACTATATGTAGAACACCATATGTTATATGTGTAAGGTGTGTCCCTACTACGAGACTGTGATCTCCTTATGAGGTTTAAGGCATTTTTGTGCTTGGCTTGCTGCCACATAGGTGCTCAGTGATTCTTTGAATGAATTATATTGTTATTGAATGATTTTAAAAAGTGTGACTGAAGGAATAACAAAAGACTAATCCCAAACCTACTAAGAACCCAAGTGATTTCTAATTATGTTTTGGTCAGTGCAGTCCTTGTTCCTATATAGGCCTTATCCATCAGCAAACTTTGACATCTGTCTGACTCTTAGAAAAAAAGAAACCTCTCTAAAGGGAAGAGAACTAACAATAATTGAATACTACTCTGTGTTGGGCACTTTGTCATTTAAAACTCTCATTTAGGGGAACGCCTGGGTGGCTCAGCAGTTTAGCACCTGCCTTCAGCCCAGGGCATGATCCTGGAGTCCTGAGATCCAGTCCTGTGTCTGGCTCCGTGTGGAGCCGCCTTCTCCCTCTGTGTCTCTCTCTCTCTGTCTCTCATGAATAAATAAAATAAAATCTTTAAAAAAAATAAATAAAACTCTCATTTAAGAACTGCTGGGTGGCTCAGTTAATTGAGCATCTGCCTTTGGCTCATCAGGTCATGATCCTAGGATTTTTTTTTTTTTTAAAGAAAAGGAAAGGTAATTATAAATGTTTAAGAACCACTTTATTTTTTTTAATAATAAATTTATTTTTTATTGGTGTTCAATTTGCCAACATACAGAATAACACCCAGTGCTCATCCCATCAAGTGCCCCCCTCAGTGCCTGTCACCCATTCACCCTCACCCCCCAGAACTACTTTATTTAATTAATTTTAAAATTTTTATGTATTTGAGAGATTAAGAGCGAGCACATTGGGGGTAGGGGGAGGAGGAAAAGCAAGCTTCCAGCTGAGCAGGGACCTGAGCCCCCACCCAACTCAGGGCTTGATCCCAGGACCCTGGGATTATGACCTGAGCCAAAAGCAAATGCTTAACTGACTGAGCTACCCAGGCACCCCTAGGAACTATTTTAAGGCAGAATGAATGCTTTAATGTAACATTTATGATAATTTTGCTCTACCATTTACTAAGGGCTTTCACATTCACCTGTGATAATGTAGAGATGCATTTCTTTTTAAGATATTATAAATTCTAGGCCCCTGGGTGGCTCAGTCAGTTAGGTGTCTGCCGTTGGCTCGGGTCATGATCCCAAGGTACTGGGATCGAGTACCCCATCTGGCTCTCAGGAAGTCCACTTCTTCCTCTACCCCTCCCCCCCACTTGTGCTCCCACTCTCTCTCAAATAAATAAAATCTTTTAAAAACTGCTTCTCCTTTTACCTGTGTCTCTGTCCACCACCCCCACCCCACCCCCGTCTCTCGTGAATAAATAAATTTAAAAAAAAAGTCTGACCTCTTACATTGAGCTGATCAGTTTTTATTTCTGGAGGATGAAGTTACTGTGACAGTTTCCTATGTGGTACAGTTATGTGCAGGAAACTGGGAGCATTATTTTCTGTTAAGGAGAAATCCTTCTTGTAAGACTCAAGTTAAGCAGGATTTCCAGGGGAAGTTACAAAGAAATTAAAAATGATAGTTTTGTTATTTTGTGGAAAGTGAAGGTTTTTTTCTTCTGTCAATATTTGAATTCCTCTTGACTGTAGGTACTTGGGTAAACATCACTATGTGCTGGTGTGAAGCCAAGTGAGTAGAATCTATTCAATTGGATAATATGACTTTGGTTGTTTTGTTTTGTTTTGTTTTGTTTTGTTTTTCCCTCTCAAAGAATTTTGATTTTTAAATTGATCACTCAGTACAGTGTCATTTTCTTTTTTAGTCATGGCCTGAGATATATGATATTTCAACAGTTAGGGCAAATGTTACATTTTTTTCTTTAAGATTTTATTTACTTATGAGAAACAGAGAGAGAGAGTCAGAAGAGAGAGAGAGTCCGAAACATAGAGGGAGAAGCAGGCTTCATGCAGGGAGCCAGATGTGGGATTCAATTCTGGGACTCTGGGATCACACCCTGGGCCAAAGGCAGACACTCAACCACTGAGCCACCCAGGCATCCCCAAATGTTACATTTTAAAGGGCCAGATTGTGAAGGATTCTAAAGGCAAGCTTTTTTGAGGAAAGAACTCTTACTAACAACTGCATTAAAGTACCTGAAATAAAGTTGTCATTCCATAAATATTTTTTGAATAAATTATATTCTTGGTGATCTTCTTGTCTTGGTAAGAATTTATAGAATTTTCTGTTACATTTGGGACACGAAAAATATATTTCCATATTTATATTTTTGCTCCTAAAATATGAAAATAATTTCAGTATGAAAACAATGTTTTTTTTGTCCATCTCAATTTATCAATACATTTTTCCATTTCATTTTTATCTCAAAGGTGGAACTGATTCTTGATTCATGGCATTGTTTTCAAGTAACAAAACACATCCATGAGATTGAGCATTTTTTTGTTTTGTTTTGAATTGATTTGTTTTCGTGTGTGTGACTTTTGGAACCTGATGATAAACTTCCCTGTGTCCTGTTGGAAGGTTTTTAAGATTTCTGTCAGTTGCTCATCATGTTTAGGGATGTCTATTTCATTTACTATGGAGAGCCTTCTAGTTTCTTCCCCTATTTGAAGTTTTCCTTGAAAACTCTCTTCTCAGGAGGCCTGGGTGGCTCAGCGGTTGAGCGCCTGCCTTTGACTCATGGCATGATCCTGGAGTTCCGGGATCGAGTCCCACATCAGGCTTCCTGAATGGAGCATGCTTCTCCCTCTGCCTATGTCTCTGCCTCTCTCTGTGTGTCTCTGTCATGAATAAATAAATGAATCTTTAAAAAAAATAAAAATAAAACTCTCTTCTCTTGGGGCACCTGGGTGGTTCAGCTGACTTCAGCTTGGGTCATGATCTCAAGGGCTTTTTTTTTTTTTTTTTTTTTGATCTCAAGGTCTTGAGATCAAGCTCTGAATTGGGCTCCTTGCTCAGTGGGGAGTATGCTGGAGATTCTCTCTCTCTCTCTCTCTCTCTCTCCCACTCTCCCACTCCCTTTACCCCTTCCCCCACTCAAGCATGCACTTTCTCTCACAATAAATTATAAATCTTAAAAAACCTTTCCTTTCATTATTGAACAAACTTTATTGTATTTGGGTGGCAGCTAACTATGTATAGCACATTCTCAGTATTTGTGAGCTCAGGGTGAGACAAGTGGTATCAGTCTCTGTTGGCAAGAGTGTAAATTAGACCAAAAAAAAATCAGAAATGTGTACAGTGATATTTGTATAAATATGTTTGCTACAGGGACGCCTGAGTGGCTCAGCAGTTTAGTGCCTGCCTTTGGCCCAGGGCGTGATCCTGGCATCCCAGGATCACATCCCACATCAGGCTCCCTGCATGGAGCCTGCTTCTCCCTCTGCCTGTGTCTCTGCCTCTTTTTCTCTCTCTCTCTCTGCGTCTCTCATGAGTTAATAAATAAAATCTTTAAAAAAAAACCAAAACACATTTTTTTTAAGATTTTGTTTATTTATTCATGAGAGACACAGAGAGACAGAGACACAGGCAGTGGGAGAAGCAGGTTCCATGCAAGGAGCCCGATGTGGGGGGTTCGATCCCGGGACTCCCAAGATCATGCACTGGGCCGAAGGCAGACACTAAACTGCTGAGCCACTCAGGGATCCCTTAGAAAAAAAAAATGTTTGCTACAGGATTTATGATAAAGAATAAGTGGAAGCTACCTGGATATCTAAAAAGTCATTTTATTTATTTATTTATTCATGAGAGAGAGAGAGAGAGAGAGAGAGACAGGCAGAGGGAGAAGCAGGCTCCATGCAGGGATCCCAATGTGGGACCTGATCCTGGGACTCTGGGATCACGCCCTGAGCCAAAGGCAGACGCTTAACCACTGAGCCACCCAGGCTTCCCTACAAAGTCATTTTAATGACTTCATACGAATACTTACATGTGAACAAATCAGAATCAGAAAACTATAGAGAATTGATTTCATTTCATATGAGCTATATCAATATATTAATAAGGATTTTCTCTGTGGGTAGAATTGTGGATGACAAGTTTTCATTTCCTTTTTCTTTATTATGTAGATTTTTATATAGATCACATATGTATAATGACAGAAAAACTACTAGTGTCTTTAAAAAATCACTAATATGTTAAATAACTACAAAATAAGACTAGAAGGCATTTACTAAATATTGACAATGGTTTTCTTTAGATAGATTATGAATGACTTTTTTAGGTTCATAGTTTTTATGCTTCCCAGTCTACCTGCAGTAAACATACTGTTTTTATAAGATGAAAAATAAGTTATTTTATAAAGTATATCACTGCAGTCAGCTAGGAATTTGCCTTCAGAGAAGTTTCTTTATGAGACTTTTGTAATAATCTTTAGAGGAAAGACATGCTTTCTTTGCCTTTTTTGATGGCTGTGGTAAACTTGAGATCCTGAATTTTTTTTTTTAAGATTTTATTTATTTATTTGACAGAGAGCATAAGCACGGGGGAGCAGCATGCAGAGGAGAGGCAGGAGCAGACTCTCAGCTGATCAGGGAGCTTGATGGAAGGCTTGATCCTAGGACTCTGGGATCATGATCTCAGCTGAAGGCAGATGCTTAACCTACTGACCCACTCAGACACCCCAAGATTCTGAGTCTTTTTTTTTTTTTTTTAGATTCTGAGTCTTTTAAATATGTTTCTTCTATACAATTTCTGATTAAATTAGCTGAAGTAGTAATACTACTAGTGATAAAGTGTCTTACCCTTTGAAATCTGTGACCCTCATTTCACTATAGATATAGTGAATCAACTTCACTATATGCCAGCTTCAAAGTATTTTTCTTCTATACTTTTGCTATCTTGTGTTTAGCATATGCAGCCAGGAGCTCTTTAATAATCAGAAGTAGTATTTCATCTATAAATGGCTTATTCTGCTTAGCTGTTAACAAAGATTTTAGATACATTTAAGTCTTTGAAATCTGTTATTTTAAAAAACTAGGGTTATTCTCAAAAAGATGAATATTAAAGCAGGATGAATAATAGTAATATCTATTTGTAAAACCGTAGCTACTATTTGTCAAGCATCTGTGGTGTTTTAGGCACTAAATCAGACACTGACAAACATAACTTTCACAACAGCTCTGTGAAAGTTGTATTACTTTCCCCTTTTTCCCCTGTAGAGGGAGGTACCTGTGGTTCAGAGAGAGATTTGTCTAGGGTCGCACAGTCAGCAAGTGCTCAAGCTGAGACTAGATTCAAGTCTGTGACTACAGTGCCCAAGGATAGGACTTTTTGTCTTGTTTCCTAGTGTGTATCTAGTTCCTAGAACAGGAGTTGTCATGTACTAACCACTCAACCTATATCCTTCAAATGAATGAGCTGTATACCTAGAAGCTTCTAAGTGGCCAAGCAAAAGAAATTGTTCTTTTCTAGTAATACAGAATTTATATAGAGAAATGAACCTGACAAAATATAATGCTATTAGCCAAGTGGAGGTACTTATACCAAAATCTGGGTCATAATAACAGATGATCAGATTTGGATCCTCTTTTTTAATATAACTTTCCTAATTTGTTCTGAGTACATCTACCAGATCTCTTTTTCACATGTTTTGATATTGAACAAAGAAAAAGCAAAAGACACATGATACCGAATCTTTACCAATGAAAAAAATGTAGGTAGATATTGTTTTGATATTGAACAAAGAAAAAGCAAAAAAGACACATGATACCGAATCTTTACCAATGAAAAAAATGTAGGTAGAAACTCAGGTTCTGTAAATACCAAGAGACTAGATTGGGAATTTCCTGATTGGAACATTGGGAACCTCAGGTTTTGTGGAAATAACATTCTACCATTGTGGTATGTGGATATACTTTATTTCATTGGAAACAGCAACTTCTTTTTATAGGTCTGTGACAGTGAATACTAAATTCCAATTAGAAGAAAGGTTAATATTTAGGCTCCTTGTAAGCATAAGTGGTTCTAGTTTTTAAGATGAATGATTACAGAAGCCTAGTTGTGACTCTAGCCTTATCTTCTCTTCATATTTATTGTGCATGTATCAAATATTCTTGGTTGCTAAACACTAGCTGAGTCATGGTTGAGTACTCTGAGTACACTAGCTATGTAATCATGATGGTCAAAGCACGGGCCATTGAAGGAATGGTAAATGTTACAAACATAATATTAGGGAAAGGGGTGAAGGCAATATATATCATATTTAATGCTCCAGTGTATCATGATCTCCTGGAATGTCTTGCCTATACCCTTTCACTGTCTCCCCTGCAGAAATTATCTTGTTCTTAATCATCCATTAAAAGGAGACAGTTTGGGATCCCTGGGTGGTGCAGCGGTTTGGCGCCTGCCTTTGGTCCGGGGCGCGATCCTGGAGACCCTGGATCGAATCCCATGTCGAGCTCCTTGCATGGAGCCTGCTTCTCCCTCTGCCTGTGTCTCTGCCTCTCTCTCTCTCTCTCTCTCTCTCTGTGTGTGTAACTATCATGAATAAATAAATAAAATCTTTAAAAAAAAAAAAGGAGACAGTTTTTGCATGAGATATGGTTTACCACAGATCTGAGTAATGGTCATTTTAAACCAGCCTGTGTGTTTCAAGGTATTTCATTTCCTTAATGGTTAAAAACCATTAGGATCTTGTAGTTTAATGTAACTCTTCACTTGAATCAAACACACCTGAGAGTGCATTCCTCCTGTTCTTATGGACTGTGTTAGTTCAGCTTCAACAGATGGCTGGGCACTTTCCCAAAAATCACTGGATTCATTCTGAAAGTTTCTTAGATCCCTGCCACTTTTTAAATGATAGAGCTTCTAGCCATGGTCTTCTTAGTGTATAGTCAGCCTCACAAGGGCAGCTAATATATCTATTTTGTTCATCACTCAACCTAGGTCTAACACGGTGTATGATACATATTGGGAAGTTAATATTTGTTAGATGAATGACTAGAAAAAGAAGGCTCTGTTGATCAGCATTTAGTAAGAACTCAAAAACACTGCCTGCTAAGGAACTTTTCCTTTGGTTACCTTTTGTCATTTCTTTGTGTATGTTAATGGCGTCCATGGAAATCTTTGCAATCCAATTTATCTATCTTTATTTAGCTATCTTTCTTGTCTGTCTTATCTATCTGCTTTAAGCAATCTTATAAAACCTTTTATGGTAACAGAGGCTTTGCTAGACTGAATTTGAATACACTCTTGTAAGTATAAATTTCTCACCTCTCAGTACTATCTATCCATTAGCCTCTAGTATGAATTTTTTTTTTAATTTTTAAAAGATTTTATTTATTTATTCATGAGAGAGACACAGAGGCAGAGACATAGGCAGAGGGAGAAGCAGGTTCCCTTGGGGAGCCTGATGCAGGACTCCATCCCAGGGTCCTGGGATCCCAGGATCATGACCTGAGCAGAAGGCAGACTCTCAACCACTGAGCCACCCAGGTGCTCCTGGTTTGGTGTTTTTTTTTTTTCCCCCACTACTCATAACAAGGGCTTAGAGATGACTTTTTAAAAGTCACCTAGCTTGATAATGGCTCAGGTGAGATTTGATATCCTCTATCTAATCCAGCCCATTTCTGGGAGGTAAATCTACCTTTTCAGATGTCTTAACTATACCTCACTATCTCCCTTATAGTTCTTGTTCTTGTTTTTCTTCTCCTCCTTCTTCTTAATCTACTACTCTCTATTCTAATGTGTCATGTCCAACATTTTTATTTGGCATTAAGAAACACTATTTCTAGTTCAACTGGATTATTTTCAACTTTAAAATGAGTCTACAGATGTAGTAGGATTACCCAAGAAATCTTTTTATGGCTTTGATTTTAAAAAGATATGAATTTTCTTTCCCTTACCTGCAGGAGACTGTTTTCTCAATGAGAGGCAGTAGTTTAGAACTTCCATATTTTTGTTTTAATCACCAAGAAGGATGAGTGGAAATCTTACTCCAAAAAGAAGTATTATTTCTTAATTTAAGAAAATGTTTCTTATGTATTTAATATCATCAAATTAGTATCAATATTAAATTATATCTTATAATATTAAAATCTGAGGTTCCAGGGGATCCCTGGGTGGCGCAGCAGTTTGGCGCCTGCCTTTGGCCCAGGGCCCGATTCTGGAGACCCGGGATCGAATCCCACATCAGGCTCCTGGCATGGAGCCTGCTTCTCCCTCTGCCTGTGTCTCTGCCTCTCTCTCTCTCTCTGTGTGACTATCATAAATAAATAAAAATTTAAAAAAATTTAAAAAAAATCTGAGGTTCCAGATAGTTATCCTGTATTTATTCAACCATTTTATTATTTATGCTTCTTTTTTAAAAAAGATTTGTTTATTTTAGAGAGAATGCAGGGGTGGGGAGGGGCAGAGGTAGAGGGAGAGAGAGACTATTAAGCAAACTCTGCACTAAACCTGGAGCCAATGCAGGGCACAATCTCACAAACCTGAGATTATGACCTGAGCCAAAACCTACAGTTGGATGCTTAACTGAGCCACTCAAGTGCCCCTAATATTTGTTTCTGGGACTTGAAATTCTTTGCACAGTGTTGACAGCTTTTATCTTCATGCTTATTTTAATTAAAATTTATTTTTAAAAATATTTTATTTATTCATGAGAGATACAGAGAGATATAGAGGCAGCGACACAGGCAGAGGGAAAAGCAGGCTCCATGCAGGGAGCCCAGTGTGGATCCCAGGACTCCAGAATCATGCCCTGAGCTAAAGGCAGACGCATAATCGCTAAGCTACCTGGGCATCCTATATTCTTTTTTTTTTTTTAAAGATTTAATTTATTTATTCATGACAGACACACACACAGAGAGAGAGGCAGAGACACAGGCAGAGGGAGAAGCAGGATCCATGCAGGAAGCCCAACGTGGGACTCAGTCCCTGGTCCCCAGGATCAGGTCCTGGGTTGAAGGCGGCGCTAAACCGCTGAGCCACCAGGGCTGCCCGGGCATCCTAGATTCTAATTAAAATTTAAACCGATAATGGCCTGTGCCATAAATCAGCCTAGAGCCCTTCTACTTCCATTCATGTTTGGGAAGAGCCAGACAATCAACTGGATCTCAGGACCTAACTATGTGTTCACAGAATTGACATTTTTATGAGTGGTTTCCATGTGCCAGGATGTTCAAGATATTTTATGTATGATCCTTGAACTTTAAAACGATTGGCAGGAAGGCTTTAATATTCATATCTTATCCATGAAGAGTCTGAGACAAAGAGAGGAATTGACTTATTTAGGATCCTATAGTAAATAAGTATCAGAGCTAGGATTCCGACCTACCCATGTTCACTTGACACTAAAACCCATGATTCTTGCATCTTAGCAGGCATAGTATATATTGAGAATGACATCAGAATTTAAGAACTTCATATCCATGTTTGTCATGTCCAATTTATTTGATGGTAGATTTGAAAGGTAAGACATGGTCATGATGGAATCACTTGGATTTTTTTTTTTTTAAAACCGCTAAAGCCTTGGAGAGACACCATTCATTATATCTGGTCTTGACCAGATACCTAGTTCACAATAATTAGAAGCAATAAGGCATCGGATGTTTTACCAGTTCGTTATTATTATACTGAGTTATTTAAATATTCCTTGAAGGGGATCCCTGGATGGCTCAGAGTTAAGCATCTGCCTTTGGCCCAGGGCGTAGTCCTGGAGTCCTGGGGTCGAGTCCCACATCAGGCTCCCTGCATGGAGCCTGCTTCTCTCTCTGCCTGTGTCTCTGCCTCTCTGTCTCTGTGTCTCTCATGAATAAATAAAATCTTTAAAAAAAAAATATTCCTTGAAAAAAAGCCTCAGTTTAATACTTGAAAAAAAGATTTCTATCTACAGTTTTTCTCTGTGCTTTAGTCATTTCAGCAAGGGAGAATGAGGTTATCATTGCATTTCTAAAATAACCTTTTCCATTTCCTGTCTTGTTTTTTTAAAATAGTTTAGACACACATGAAAGAGAGGAGGCAGAGACCTAGGCAGAGGGAGAAGCAGGCTTCTCACAGGAAGCCCCATGTGGGACTCGATTTTACTTTTTAGCTATAGAATACTCCTTCTATATAAAACCTAAGCCTAGATAAATACAAGACTCTGAACACACAGGGACCATGCTTGTTATTTGAGCCAAGTAAGACATGAGATTGTTGTAGTAAAAAGGCCAGGATACATGGAGCAGCATTGTCACATTTTGGCTGGGGAAAGCTGTCTGGCATACAAATATTTCCATTTTATTCCAGTTGATTTACTGAGTGGCCAGTGTTAGTATTTTAGGATACCTGTTTATAATAGTTTGCTTCGTGTGTTTAATAGTATCTGTCTATCTATAGGGAGTCACATGAAGATTTAGGGGGGAAATATAATAATAAATAATAGGTACCCTTTTTAAAATTCCCACTGCATGCCTAGCACCTTACTCTGGATGCTCTATGTACTTCATTGTCCTTCCATATATCATGTAGGTTGGCTATCCATTTTGTAGAGAAGGATACTAAATCTCAGAGAGGTGGATTAATTTGCCTAATATTTTCTAGCTAGTAGGGTAGATACTGGTAATCAAACCCAGGTCTGACTGACTTCAAGCCCCTTGTTCTTTGCTGTTTCATTTGTCCATGACAGTAATGTAAAGGAGACCATGGAATTATTTGCTTCATATGTTTAGGAAGAACTTTTTGCCCTTAATTTTTATTTTTTGTTTTTTAAGTATACTCCAAGCTGTCCAATATGGGGCTTGAACTCACAACCCTGAGATCAAGACCTGAGCTGATATCAAGGGTTAGATGCTTAACTGACTGAGCCACTTAGGTGCCCTCTAGGAAGAACTTTTTGTTAATAAGTACTATTCTGGAACATTTTAATTACTTTGGCCACTCTTGTCTGCCTCTACTGCCTTAATGTTCTTCATAACCTCTTTACTATGGACCAAGAAAAAAAGAAACCTTTGGTTTCAAAATGCTTTTTTAGACATACCTCAGGTATCATGGTGCTAGCTGCCTTGTTATACTTGTCATTATATTTTTTACTTAGAGATAAATTTCTTTCATGTCCAGCTGGATATATAGTTGAAGATAGGTGTTGTGGATTGAGCATAGTCTAGATCATTGCTGTCCAGTAGTACTTTTTGATAGAAATATCCTGTATCTGTGTTGTCCAGTATGTAGTTACACGGGGCTGTTGAGTGTAATGAAACGTGGCTAGTGTGACTGAAGAAATGAATTTTTGGGGGCAGCCCGGGTGGCTCAGCGGTTTAGCGCCACCTGCAGCCCAGGGCGTGATCTTGGAGACCCAGGATCGAGTCCTACGTCGGGCTTCCTGCATGGAGCCTGCTTCTCCCTCTGCCTGTGTCTCTGAACACCCCCCCGCCCGAATAAATAAATAAATAAATAAATCTTTTTAAAAAAATGAATATTTTATTTAATTTTGATTAATTTTAATTCAAATAAAAATAGCCCATAGAGCTGGTGGCTAATGTATTGGACAGCAACACAGCTTGAGGTCGTAACTAATGCTTGTGCTTAGTGGGTAATGATAGAATTTGAAGAGATCCAGTAATTGGTAGTTTAAAAGTTGCTGATTTGTTTTCCAGCAGCATTAAATTTAGCGGGCGTTCGTCTTAAAGCCATGGGACCAAACAGAATAGAATAATTTGTGTTTCCAAAGCACCTTTTGATCATTCATGATCTCATTTAATGAATATTTCCGGTATGATATCATTTAGGATTTGGATCTGCTAATGGATCACAGAAGAAACCCAGAAGAACAAAATCATTTACAACTTCCTTGTGCAGGGTCTCCTCCTGTTGAAATGGACACCATTCTGGTGTGTGGTGCTCAGGTTGCACCATGAGGGTCTGGACAGGAGCCTGTGCTCATTGATTAAGATTAGAGAATTAGGTCTCTCCCCTCACCTAGAATTCCATTAATTTTATTTTTTGATTCTAAAGAGAGAGAAGTAGAGGCAATTTCTAAATTTAGCCAGAGAACTACAATAATTTGATAACCAACAAAAGAAAATAAAGTTTTCCATTCTAATATGCCAAAATAAGTCCTTAGGGCATTGATTTTAGTTCTTTGTTTTGCAAAATCCAACTCAGAACTCAGAAATGTTCTGTGTAAGATTAGTTTTTAAATTGATATATATCTTCTGAAGAAACTTTTTATTGAATTACAGATTTCATATATTTTAAAGAAAAATTTGCTTCCCTGGAGTCTTGGAACATTTGGTTTCATTTTGGTCTTGTGAAATAATTTGTAAAAGATACTACTTTTATTATATGTCAGTTGTGTCACTAAGCATATTTTTTCTCTGACATTTTATTTGTAAAATATTCTTCTCCTTTCTATCAAAGCTTACAACTAATAAACTTTGGATGCTTTTGATTTTTCTAACTGTGCCAGGGCATTGAATGAAGTTCCCTATAGTGAGAAAAGAGAGCACATGGGACTCGTGACTTTATGTACTCCAACAATAGAGCTTTTATGACATTGGAGGTGGTTAAAAAAGCTAGAAGTAGGTCTTAAACATGGCATCTCTGTGTTGCCTTTTTTTTTTTTTTTTTTTGTATTCTCAGAGCTGCCAGGAGTGCATCGGGCCTGTAATTTCCTGTTCTCTGAATCCCCCATCTTTCTGCAGCTCCAAGCTTTGTGTCCCACAGCCTGTGACTCTGTGCTAACAAATCGCTATTGTCCAGTGGGGCGAATGGTGGCTGGAACTAAAGAATTGCTGTCTGGTTTCTATTCAAATCCAGGTAGTGAGATATATGAATGGACTTTTCGAATCGTCATGTGAATAATGTCTGCTCGGCATGAAGGCTCAGAGCCACATTGGAAAGATTAACTCCTAGGCTGACCACTAACATCCTTTGTGGTAGGAGGTAGAAACATTCCCAAGTATCATTTTATTCACACTTAATTTTCCATTTTATCCTCTAAAAGCAGGGTTAACCATTCAGTTATTTGGCTACTTTTCTCCCAAGTTTTAGTGTTTCTGTTGATAATATGGAAGTTTAGGGAAATGCTAAGTTGTTTTTCACCTAGAACACTGTATTATTTTCTGTTAAAAGTTTTCTACCTTACATTAATTACGGCATAAAGTTCTCTTTATAGTATTCGTACAAAAATGAGAAATAAAGAGCTGTTTTTTCTAGGAAACCAACCCTTGAAAATGCTTTTTAACCAATGAAGGGAAAAAAAAATATATATATATACATATATATTTAGTGCATTTTACTTATCTGCATTTTCCCCCAAAAGTCCAAATTTATACAAAGAAAAAGAAACAACTTCAAATGCAGCATATTAACCAAACAAGCCTTATTCAAATTAGGAACCAGTTTTAACATTTATAAGTATAGCAGAATCAGGATTTTTTAAAAATCAGATTTGGAAGCCAGACTCTAAGTTATAATTCTCATTTATCCTTTGAATATTATTATTTTATCTTTGTCTTGTATACCTGAAAAAATGTCGATAGGATAGATAGAAGGGCCCTGCTTTTTTTTTTGCACTCCTTCCATATCGCAGGTACCATGGAACGGAGAGCCTTTTATGTTTCTTTTTGTCTTAAACTCAGACAGCTTTGTAAGCAGTAGTGTGTAGATTACAAGAGTTAGACAAAAGCAGGCGCGACTGAGAAGAGTTGGGGGGGGGGAGCTTGGGGCACTTCCTGTCACTCAACACATTCCAGATCACTAAAAAATTTCCACACCCTCTGCATTCCCTCTTGCCCACCCCAGATCCCAGTATTTTCTGATTCCATATGTTGTGGTATTTATCACACTTCTATCATTGGGCTCTGGCAAGACTGCTTCAGAGGAGATGCATTCCTTTAGATTGCACAAAGCATAGCTGGGAAAATGGCTGGCAGTTTCAGAATCTAGTCACGATCGCATGCATGAACACCTCACACATCCATGCCCCTTTCCCCCCCTTCCTGCCCCTGCAGCTGGCTGACCTGTCTCACCCACTGCTGGCCTATCGAACGGCCAGGACTGTCTGGTTTGGCTCATGCCTTTGTCCATGTCTGGCTTAGTTCCTCTCTGTCTACGCTTGCCACTACCCCCACCGCCCCAGGCAGCGCAAGTGTTTGGCCACACAAAACTACAGATAGAAAAGGTGGTTAAAAACTTCAAACTTTTTTTCTCCAACAGTTTATTCTTTTGTGAATTTCTCCCTTTTTTTAACTACTCTGTTTTAAGAAAGCAAATACGAAATTAATTATCTAAAGGCAAAGAATGCAAAACAACCTTTGTGTTCCTTATAATAACTGACTTCATAACTCTCTCCAGCTGCGTTATGGGGTGTGTATAAAAAGCTTCTGTTCTGAGAACAAAGGAGCACGTGCAGAAATGAGTCTAAAAAACTCCACTGACAGTATTTCACTACACAAATTACTTAAAAGATTTTAGTTAAGCTTCTCAACAGATTCAATGTTAAAATGGTTTTTAGTTTAAAAAAAATGAAAGTGCTTACCCAGTAAAAGAACCGAAGTAGTCCTGAACTGTTACGTAAGACTTTTTACAGTTGGATCTTTGTCAAAAGGGGGTAGGGGTGATGGGAGAAAGCAGCAACAACAATCAAAAAAGTTCGAGCTGCTGAGGCTAGAGGACAACTTCTGTGTTTCCAGATAGGATTCTTGCTGTAGAAATGGAACTTCCAGCCAGCACAGCATCCTGTCCCGGTAGAGAAATGAGTTTGTCAGTAAAAAAAATTAAATACTGGAACCCAGGCTAGACGAGGTATTGAACTGCGCCAGATTTCCTTGCAGCCCTGTCTGCTCAGCTCGCATTGAACTATATATGACCCAGATGATGGACAGAAGCACATTCAGTCATGTGCACTCTGGAAGAAAGCGGATTTGCTGGTCCCTGGCAGTGCAGGGGTTTGTCTTCTGATTGGGCTGTGCCCTGATCAGTGAAATGTGAAGCCCTCACCATTCAGAGGCCGTAATTCAGGACTGGCAGTTTGAGTGTCTGGCTGCCTCTAGTTACTGAGAGAGACTTTGAAGGTGTTGCTTTTGTTTGGTGGCATTACCTACCCAGAGGTTGCTTTACACCTATGTACTAGTGTCAGTAGCAATGCTAGTCTTTCTGAAATGCAAGAAGGCAGCCAACTTTGCCTGAACCCTGTCATCTTATTGTTGATGAACTTGGCTCTAACTTAAACCAATTATTTGCTGATAGAATTGTGATCCTGACCAAGGGCTCGTGTCCACACCACACCCTGGCCTTTATTCTAAGGTTTGGTAAGGTAAAAATGAAGGTGACATTTGACTTCCTAGATGATATAAATTGGTCTTACTGAAAATTGGATGGATGGATAGCAGAGAAGTTAAGTTTTGGGTTTTGGAGTCTTTGAACATACTATACTAGGAAGGAGCTTTATCTCCTATGATCCTCTTTGTGAAGCTGTCACTCTTATTCCAGTCCTTAGTCACATAGGGGACTGCTGGAGGGAAGCTACCAAAGTGTAGACCCGCCTGGGCTGCAGCATAGCCTTTAATCATGCAAGATAGTCTTTCTGAACTAGGGTCATTGGGATTTTTTTCCCATCTTTCTGGGCCACTAGGAAACCAGGTCATTATACAGTACTGTCAGTTGTGACATTCTCGTTTAGTATATAAAAGTTGCTTTGTTTAATGAAAATTAACACTTTTTTTTTAATTTCAGGCAGTAAAGTATTATGAGACATTGGTACTTATATATGAAATCCACTCCACATGGGCTAGTTAGGAATGAGTTTATATAATCCTAATCTGGCTTTTGGACATACAAATACTTTGATGTATTTTTTTGTTTCTTACACTTGTAGAAATAAACCTGTAGTCACTGTAAAGCAGCTATGTATTCTGCTGTAAATTTTGAGTTTGGATGTTTGGGTAGTTGTGATTTCTTAGATGTTGACTACATTACATAGGGTCCTATGTTTGAGGATTGCCCCAGATTTCTTGTCATGTGTTAACCTGGAGAAAGCTGGCTTGAAATGCTACTAAATATAAGAATGATCAAAGTGGGGGGGATTCCTGGGTGGCTCAGCGGTTTGGCGCCTGCCTTAGGCCCAGGGAGTGTTCCTGGAGTCCAGGGATTGAGTCCTGCGTTGGGCTCCCTGCAGGAAGCCTGCTTCTCCCTCTGCCTGTGTGTGTCTCTGCCTCTCTCTGTGTCTCTCATGAATAAATAAATAAAATCTTAAAAAAAAAAAAAAGAATGATCAAAGTCAGAGAACAGGGGGTGCATGCTCTGTCTCTTTCTATAACTCATAGGAAAATTATTCTTTTTTAAATTGTAAAATATACATAACATTTACCATTTTAACCGTTTTTAACTTTATAGTTATATAGTATTAAGTATATTCACATTGTTGTACCATTATCATCATCTGTCACCAGAACTTTTTCATCTTTTTCCCCAATTGAAACTCTTTATATAACACTTAACTTCCTCCTTCCCCCCAGCTCCTGGCAACCATGTTTCTACTTTCCGTCTCTATGGATTTGACTACTCAAAATACTTCATATAAGCAGAATCATAGTCTTTTTGTGACTGCCTTACTTCACTTTGCATGTCTACTATGCTCATCCATGTTATTGCAGGTGTCAGAATTTCCTTCCTCTTAAAGGCTGAATAATATTCCACTGTATGTGTGTGTATATATATATGTATATATACATATATAGTGTGTATATATATATTGTGTGTATATATATACACATATATATATATATCACATTTTATTTATCCTTTCATCTGTCAATGGACACTAGTTGCTTCTACCTTTTGGCTGTTAAGGCATTTTGACCATTCTTCTTACAGTCTTGTGAGGGCATCTTTACAGAGCTGCTCTGACCCATCTTAGAAGCCATTCCATTTTATAAATTGGAAGGGTTTTGATATACCTATCAACTCTAGACACAAACCAGGCCCTAATACTAGATTTGCAAGAGAGGAGCAGATTCATTTCAGCCTTCCTGGATGAGATAATACATACTATCCTCCTACTAGTTCTTTTATACTTACTTTTTATGGGTTTATCTTTCCTGTTACACTGTTGGTTCTTCGTGGGCAGGGACTGCAGCTAATTCTTCTTGAATTGTGCCTGTGCCCCAGTATAGACACAAAATAACAAAGTAGACATTACTATTAGTTGGAAAAAAGATAAATGAATGAAATAATAATAAATGTTAATTTTTACTGGGTTTTATTATGTACCGGACACTGTGACAGGTATTTTATATATGTAAGCTTATTTGATCTTCAAAATAACCCTGTGGTATAAGCCCCATTACCTTCATTTAACAGATAAGGGAGCTTGCCTAAGGTCTCACAGCATATAAAAGATATAATGAGGATTTGAACCCTTGTCTCTTTCAGCTCCAGATCCATAATGCTAGGGGCAGATTTCATAGGTGATGGTCAGTGGGGTTTAGCCTAAGCATTGATTCCAAGTCAAATATTCTTTCACTGGGTATCAGAAGCTACAGCCTTATGTAGATGTAATTCATGAGTAGATACTCAGAGGAAAGCTCAACATACTAGTAACTTGGACCTTTTATAGATTTTTAGCCGAACAACTCCTTGTTGAACTCAATTCACAGATATTCCTTTGTATGCAGATTCTTTCTCATGTTATTTTGAAAGTGCCATTAAATAGAATGCACTAGAATGAATTTATCCAAGTTCTTCATTTTTCATTTGGCAGATAGGTATCCATATACCATATGTTTATGGTGTATATGTGTTATATGTATATAGGTGAGTAAAATCTAGGTGCTAAGGAGAGCTCAAGAACAAAACAAAACATTCTTATGGAACTTATATTCTAGTGAGAAAACAAAAAATAGGTTAAAGTAAAATGAAGTAAAAGCATGCTGTGAAGAAAATAAAGAATCTGAAATTGACCAGTTAAAAGGAACTTTCTCAGTATTTTTAAATAAGGTTGTATCCAGATGTTTGATTCTAATAAGGTTATTTGCTAATATTTGGCCCACTTTTTTTTCAACTTCTCAAATACTCTGAAAAATATAGAAGATAACATTCCCCACCTGATAGTCTCATTTTATAGGTCAGAGGCTTTCAGGTTTTATTTACTATTACCCACTGTAAGAAAGATTTTATGTTGCAATTTATTATACACATGTTTGTGTGTATATATATACATATCAATAAATATGTACCTGAAACCAATTTCATGAAATAGTACTTGTCTTTATTACATATAGTGTCATCTGATATTTTTCTTTTACTTTTTTACTTTAAAAGAAATGTTACTTGCAAGCCACTAACTTGGTTTTACAACCCACAGAAGGGGTAACCTGAACTTTGAAAAATAGTATATAGATGAGCAAACTGAAACTCTGAGAAGTTATGATTTGTCCAGTGTCACATAGCAAGGAAGTGGCAAAGCTAGGACTTGAATCAAAGCTTGATTCCAAAGCCCTTATTTGTCCTACTACATTATATAGCTTCCCTAGTGATGCTAACCTTTAATGAAACTGAACAACAACAACAAACCACAAATAACCTTTAATAATGATTACATAAAATGTAAATTTCCCAAAACAGAGGCTACAGGAAGGAGCAAAAATGGTCTTCCTTTGATCTGATCTGTCCATATGTTGGACAGAATACAGTTGATAGTACTCATTAGTTATGCTGGGAACCCATAGATTCCCAAAGCATTTGTATCTTATCTCATTATGCAGTCTAGCCCTGAGCTAACCATGGTTCTTAAAATAATAGCTATGGTAAGACCTAGCTTCTGAATGTGAGAGTATGGCTTTCAAAAGTGACGTGTTATAGTGTGACTTGGAGTCAGGACTCATATATGGGAAAAGATATCTAGAGTTTGAGTTCAACCCTGCTCTCTCTGACCTGGCTGTGGTACTGGTTAATTTTGTGGAAAGGAAAAATCGTGCCCTCCTTTCTCCCTAGAGCACAAGGCTGTATCGAAGGGAGAAGGAAAGGAAATTAATGACTTCTGTCTACTATGAGCCATGCACTGTACTCTAGGCACTTCTGACATGGGTTTTTTTTTTAATTTTTATTTATTTATGATAGCCACAGAGAGAGAGAGAGAGAGAGAGAGGCAGAGACACAGGCAGAGGGAGAAGCAGGCTCCATGCACCGGAAGCCCGATGTGGGTCTCCAGGATCCCGGGTCTCCAAGATCGCGCCCTGGGCCAAAGGCAGGCGCCAAACCGCTGCACCACCCAGGGATCCCCTGACATGGGTTTTTAATTCTCACAACAATTTTGTGAGGGGAATGCTATGTTCCCTATTTTGCAGAGAAGAAATGATTTTATTTTATTTTTTTAGTTTTTTAAAAAATTTATTCATGAGAGACACAGAGAGGGAGAGAGGCAGAGACGCAGGCAGAGGGAGAAGCAGGCTCCATGCAGGAAGCTGGATGTGGGACTCAATCCTAGGACTCCAGGATCACGCCCTGGGCCAAAGGCAGGTGCTAAACTGCTGAGTCACCCAGGCATCCCCAGAAGAAATGATTCTTAAGAA
Source organism: Nyctereutes procyonoides (assembly GCF_905146905.1). Lineage (NCBI taxonomy): Eukaryota > Metazoa > Chordata > Mammalia > Carnivora > Canidae > Nyctereutes > Nyctereutes procyonoides. The sequence continues at coordinate 40,414,384 of NW_026575020.1, forward strand.
TCCCAGTCAGGTAGTAACTGAGGCTGGTACCGGAACTCTACTATACCTGAACTTTAAAAATCATACCCTTCACCTTAGAGCTAAGTTAGAGCTCCAAGCAAATGAGACCGTGTAGACAAGATATTCCAAGACTTTGGAAATGAAGAGTTATGTCATAAGATGAAAGTCTATGAAAACTAATAGTGTAGAAATAGAGCTGCTTTCTTACTCCTGTGCAATGTGGGGTTTACCTTGCTAGCTTTTAGTCTTCATGCAGGGGCTTTTCAATGAAAAACAGTTGTTTAATCTTGTGGTTTCCATTATTAACCAGCAGAGTTGTTTTCTTCTCCTTTTTCTGCCATGACTTAGACATTGTTTTGTTTTTCCTTTTTGGGCTTAAATTAGATTGGCTCTTCAAAGCTTCTGGATCTCCTTATTTCTTGAGTAGGCAAAAATAGTCAGGTGCTAGTGTCTGCTAGGGAAAAGGATAAAGTAACATAACATGGGCAGGATTGGATTTCAGGCACAGGCCATAAACCACTTCTCCAATGGCTGCAGGAATATGCTCATTTTTTTGTGAAAAAGAGACTGTGACCCACTGTTAATCATTTGACTGTATAATTAAAGCCAAGGGTTTTGGATAATTTCCTCAGATATATATATCTGAAGGCCCATTTTTTTCTCTTCCATTTTGTCTTCCCACAGATCACATTAAGGGTAAAGATGGCAAAGTAGATAAGGCAAAAAGAGGCAAGAACCACCATGGGCCAAACCCCATGGTAGGTGCTTTGTAAAACTGTTACTTTGAATTCTTACAATGTTCTTATTAAATTGGTATTGCCATTTCCTCTTTAAAAAAAAAAAGATTTTTTAAAAAGAATTTTAATTTATTTATTCATGAGAGACACACAGAGAGAGGCAGAGAAATGGGCAGAGGGAGAAGCAGGCTCCCTGGGGGAGCCCGATGCAGGACTTGATCCTAGGACCCTGGGATCGCGACCTGAGCCAAAGACAGACCAGAGCCTATCCCAGGACCCCAAGATCATGACTTGAGCCAAGCATATGGTTAGTCCACTGAGCCACCCAGGTACCCTAAGCCCCAACCCCCACCCCTCGCTGCCCATTTTCTCTTTTATATAAATGAGGAAACTGAAGTTTGGAAAGGATAAGTAACTTTTTCAAGATTCAGAAGGTAGAACCAGTAATCTAACTCAGATTTTTTTATGGGTTTTGTTTTTATGGCTCCAGAGCCCTCTCTCTTTTCTCTCTTTCTCTCTTTTTTAAAATATTTATTTATTTGACAGAGAGCACAAGCAGGGGAAGAAGCAGGCTTCAGGAGATGTAGGGCTGATGTAGGGCTCCATCCCAGGGTCCCGGGCTCATGACCTTAGCCAAAGGCAGAGGCTTAAACTAATCAACTGAGCTACCCAGGTGCTCAAAGCTCTCGTTTTTTCTTATCTATTTACTGTCTTCACTAAAGCACTTCCATTTTCTCTCAGGGGCATTGCCAGGGTTCAGAGAATGTTGGTAGTGATTTTATCTCCTAGAACAGACTCTTTCAGAGTTGGGTTATGGTAATTTTATCATTTAAAATTCAGGTCATCACGGTGTGCCTGAGTGGTTTAGTTGGTTAAGCATCCAACTTTTGATTTCAGCTCAAGTCTTAATCTCAGGGTCGTGATCTCAGAGGTGTGAACCTGAGATCAAGCCCTGCCTTGGGCTGCGTGTTGTATAAGCAGGTATATAGCCTGCTTAAGAGGTATATGCTTAAGCAGGTGTATAGCCTGCTTAAGATTCTCATTCTCTGTCTCCCTCTACCTCTCCCTCCTCTAAAAAAATTCAGGCCATCAAAATCTTCAGGAGCTGATTATAACATGAACCATTGAGACCACTTTGGTCTGACTTCCCATTTGTATTGCCTTCTACTAGGCCTCCCTGAGCAGCTCTGTTAACCTTTTATATAAAGATCTTGTCCAGGAGATACATAACACCAAAATAAACACACTTTGTAAAAGGTTACATGTTCACCATTCCCATTAAAATCACAAGTGCCCATTGAGTAAGATGGCAGAGATTAAGCAATTTTTTTTAACATTTATTTATGATAGAGAGAGAGAGAGAGAGAGAGAGAGAGAGGCAGAGACACAGGCAGAGGGAGAAGCAGGCTCTATGCACCGGGAGCCCGACGTGGGATTCGATCCCGGGTCTCCAGGATCGTGCCCTGGGCCAAAGGCAGGCGCCAAACCGCTGTGCCACCCAGGGATCCCGAGATTAAGCAATTTTTAGGGAGTCTTTTTTAACTTACACATTTCTGAATAGTTTTCTTCTTGGTAAAAATTGTAACCTCTCATTTTTTTCTAGGCTTGTAAAGGCAATTAACTAATACTTGAAAACTTAGAAAATTGGTATTTTTTTTCTTTCATAAGTATTTTATTTAGTACATTTTATTCTTTAGAGCAGTTTTGGATTCATTTCAAAATTGAATGTAAAGTACAGAGTTCTTATATACCCTCTGTCCCCAATGTGCATAACCTTCCCCATGTCAACATCATGCACCAGAGTGCTACAGTTGTTAGAACTGACAAACCTGGGATCCCTGGGTGGCTCAGCAGTTTGGCGCCTGCCTTCGGCCCAGGGTGTGATCTTGGAGACCTGGGATCGAGTCCCACATCAGGCTCCCAGCATGGAGCCTGCTTCTTCTCCCTCTGCTTCTGCCTCTGTCTCTGCCTCACTCTCTATCTGTGTCTCTCATGAGTAAATGAATAAACTCTTAAAAAAAAAGAACCGACAAACCTATACTGACTGACGCATCATTATCACCCAAAATCCATAGTTTACTTTAGGGTTCACTCTTGGTGTTGTACATTCTGTGGATTTTGACAGATGTTTAATGACATGTGTTACCATTGCAGTATTGTGCAAAATTGTTTCATTGCCTTAAAAATGCTCTGTGTTCTGCCTTTTCATTCCTCCCTCCCTCCTAACAACTGGCAACCACTAATATTTTTACTGACTCCATAGTTTTGTCTTTTCCAAATGCCATACATTTGGAATCATACAGTAAGTGTGTGACTTTTTTTGATTGCCTTCTTTCATTTACTGATAAGCATTTAAGTTTTTTTCCATGTCTTTTTATGGCTTGCTAGCTTATTTATTTTTAGCAATGGATAATATTCCATTGTCTAGATATACCAGCTTATTCATTTACCTACTAAAAGCCATCTTGATTACTTCCAAGTTTTGGCAGTTATGAATAAAGCTGCTGTGAGATCCCTGGGTGGCTCCCAGGGCACTAATCCCAGCGGTTTAATGTCTGCCTTTGGCCCAGGGCGTGATCCTGGAGTCCCAGGATCAAATCCCACATCAGGCTCCTCACAGGGAGCCTGCTTTTCCCTCTGCCTGTGTCTCTGCCTCTCTCCTCTCTCTCTGTGTCTCTCATATGTTATGTATATATGTATAAATATATATATGTATAAATATATATATTATGTTGGTCTGTTTTGGGCTTTCTCTTCTGTTCCATTATCTATTTGTCTATTCTTTTCCCAATATCACACTGTCTTAATTACTGGATCTTTGCGGTAATTCTTGAAATCAGATAGTGCTGTCTTCTGACTTTGTTCTTCTTTGATATTGGTAGTGTTGGCTATTCTGGGTCTTTTGCATTTCTTTTTTTTTTTTTAATTTTTATTTTATTTATGATAGTCACACAGAGAGAGAGAGAGAGGCAGAGACACAGGCAGAGGGAGAAGCAGGCTCCATGCACCGGGAGCCCGACGTGGGATTCGATCCCGGGTCTCCAGGATCGCGCCCTGTGCCAAAGACAGGCGCTAAACCGCTGCGCCACCCAGGGATCCCTCTTTATCAACTTTAGAATCAGTTTGTCAATACCCACAAAATACTTTGCTGGGTTTTTTTTCTTTAAGATTTCTTTACCTATTTTTTTTAAAGATTTTATTTATTTATTCATGAGAGACACACACACACACACAGAGAGAGAGAGAGAGGCAGAGACACAGGCAGAGGGAGAAGCAGGCTCCATTCAGGGAGCCCGATATGGGACTCAATCCCGGGACTCGAGGATCATGCCCTGGGCCGAAAGCAGGCATTAAACCGCTGAGCCACCCAGGGATCCTCTTCTTTACCTATTTTAGAGAGAAAGAGTGGAGGAACGAGCAGAGGGAGAAAATCCCCAAGCAGACTTTCCTGCTAAGTGCAGAGCCTGATGCAGGGCTCAGACCCTCATGAGATCATAACCTGAACCGAAACCAAGAATTGGACACTCAACCGACTGAGCCACCCTGGCACCCCTTTATGGGGTTTTGGTTGGGATTATGTTAATTTATAAATCAAGGTGGGAAGAACTGGTGTCTTCACAATATTGACCTCTGTTATCCGTAAACATAGAGTATCTATGTTTATCTATATCTATCCTGGATCTTGTACATATTTTATTAGATTTCATGCCTAAGTATTTCATTTGGGACAGGGTGCTAATATAAATGGCAATGTATGTTTAATTTCAAATACCACTTGTTCAGTGCTGGTATATAGGAAAGCAGTTGTCCTATTTATTAACCTTGTATCCTACAACCTTGCTAACATATCACTGCTTATTAGTTCAAGGAGTCTTGGGTTTTGTTTAGGTGTGTGTGTGTGTGTGTGGTATGGACATTTTCCAGATTTTCTACATAGACTGTGAACAAAGACAGTTTTATTTCTTCCTTCCCAGTCTGTATATCTTTTATTTCCTTTTCTAGTCTTATTACATTAGCTGGGACTTCCAGAACAGTGTTGAAAAGCAATGGCGAGGGGATCCCTGAGTGGTTCAGTGGTTTAGCGCCTGCCATTGGCCCAGGGTGTGATCCTGGAGTCCCGGGATCGAGTCCCACGTCAGGCTCCCTGCATGGAGCCTGCTTTTCCCTCTGCCTGTGTCTCTGCCTCTCTCTCCCTCTCTCTGTGTATCTCATGAATAAATAAATAAAATCTTAAAAAAGAAAAGAAAAGCAGTGGCGAGGAGATACATCCTCATTATTTCTGATCCTAGCAGGAAAGCTTTGAGTTTAAGTATGATGTTAGCTGTAGATTTTCTTTATCAAATTGAGGAAGCTCCCCCCAATTCCTAATTTGTTGAGAAGTTTTAGTTGAACAGGTATTTGATTTTGTCATGCTTTTTCTGCATCTATTGATATGATCAAATGATTTTCTTTCTTTCTTTCTCTTTCTTTCTTTCTCTTTCTTTCTTTCTTTCTTTCTTTCTTTCTTTCTTTCTTTCTTTCTTTCTTTCTTTCATTTATTTATGATAGTCACACAGAGAGAGAGAGAGAGAGAGAGGCAGAGACACAGGCAGAGGGAGAAGCAGGCTCCATGCACCGGGAGCCCGACGTGGGATTCGATCCTGGGTCTCCAGGATCGCGCCCCGGGCCAAAGGCAGGCGCCAAACCGCTGCACCACCCAGGGATCCCTGATTTTCTTCTTTAAAGCCTCTTGATGTGATAAGAGTACATTAATTGATTTTTAAATGTTGAACCAGCCTTACATACCTGGCATAAACCCTACTTGGTTGTGATGTACAACCCTTCTTTACATTGTTAGATTCCAGTTGCTAATATTTTGTTGAGGAGTTTTGCATCTATATTTATAAGAGATCCTGGTTTGAAGTTTTCTTTTCTTGTAAGGTCTTGGTCTATTTTGGTTATTGGCATAATGCTGGCCTCATATAATAAGAGCTATTCCTTCTGCTTCTAAATTTCTTGTATATTCTTGAAGAGATTTTAGAGAATAATTTCTTCCTTAAGTGAACCCATATGGACTTGGTACTTTTTGGTAGGGGGAAGATTATTAAATATTGACTCAATTTCTTTAATAAAGGCCTATTCAGATTGTCTATTGCTTCTTGTGTTGGTTTTGGCAGAGTATATCTTCAAGGAATTGGTCCATTTCACCTAGGTTATCAAATTTGTATGCATAGGATTGTTCATAATATTTCTTTATTATCTTTCTGATGTCCATGAGATGTGTATTGTGTTATATTCTCTTTCATTTATATTAGTAATTTGTGTCTTCTAGCTGGTAAAACATTTAAGAATAAGAAAAATAGGGGTGCTTAGGCGGATCAGTTAGGTGTCTGAATCTTGATCTCAGCTCAGGTCTTGATCTCAGGGTTGTGAGTTTAAGCTCTGCATTGCACTCCATGCACAGCCTACTTAAAAAAGAGAGGGCAGCACGAGTGGCTCAGCGGTTTAGTGCCACCTTCGGCCCAGGGTGTGATCCTCGAGACCCGGGATCAAGTCCCACGTCAGGCTCCCTGCATGGAGCCTGCTTCTCCTCCCTCTGCCTGTGTCTCTGCCCCCCCCCCTTTCTCTCTCACACACTCTCTCTGTCTCTCATGAATAAATAAAATCTTAAAAAAAGAGAAAATAAAAACAAGTTTTTATTTCACCTTCACTATTCATTTTCCAATGTTCTTCCTTTCTTTACATAGATCTTAGTTTCTGACCTGTATTTTCCTTCTCTCTGAAGAACTTCTTTTAACATTTCTTGCTGGGCAGGTCTACAGGCAACAAATCAGCTCATTTTTGTTCGTCTGAGAAAGTCTTTATTTTTCTTTCACTTTTGAAGGGTAATTTTACAGGATAGAGAATTCTAGGTTGAGGGATTTATTTCTCTCAGCACTTTTAAGCATCTCACTCTATTCCCTTCTTGCTTGCATGGCTCTGAGGTTAATTCATTTTTTAAAAGATTTTATTTATTTATTCATGAGAGACAGAGAGAGGCAGAGACACAGGCAGAGGGAGAGGCAGGCTCCATGCAGGGAGCCCAGTGTGCACTCGATCCTGGGAGTCCAGGATCACACCCTGAGCCAAAGGCAGACACTCAACCACTGAGCTATCCAGGCATTCCTCTGAGGTTAATTCAGATGTAATTCTTATTTTTATTTGTTCATCAATAAGATGTTTCTTCCCGGGGATCCCTGGGTGGCTCAGCGGTTTAGCGCCTGCCTTTGGCCCAGGGTGGGATCGAGTCCCTCGTCCGGCTCCCTGCATGGAGCCTGCTTCTCCCTCTGCGTGTGTCTCTGCCTCTCTCTCTGTGCCTATGATGAATAAATGAAATCTTTAAAAAAAAAAAAAAAAGATGTTTCTTCCCTCTGGCTTCACTCAAGATTTTTTCTTTATCTTTAATTTTTGAAGTTTGAATATAATATCCCTAGGGGGGTTTTGTTTGTTTGTTTTTGCCCTTATCCTGCTTGGTGTTCTCTGAGCTTCTTAGATCTGTAGTTTGGTATCTGACATTAATTTGTGGAAATTCTCAGTCATTACTGCTTTAAATATTGCTTCTGTTCCTTTCTCTCTTTTCCTTCTAGTAGTCCCACTGCATTTATGTTCTACCTTTTGTTGTTGTCCCACAGTTCTTGGATATTCTTTTTTGTTTGTTTGTTTGCTTCAGTCTTTTTCTCTTTGTTTTTCAGTTTTGGAAGTTTCTATTATCATAACTTAAAATTTTCTTTAGCCATTCCCAGTCAGCGTAATGCTGCACAGCTACAAGGATCACATTTTCTGAATCCCAAATTGTGACAACAGATCTCCTATAAGGATTTTTTAAAATATTTATTTACTTATTCATGAGAGACACAGAGAGAGGCTGGAGGGGGGGGGAGGGAGAGAGAGAGAGGCAGAGACATAGGCAGAAGGAGAAGCAGGCTCCTCACAGGGAACCCGATCTGGGACTTGATCCCGGATCCTGGGATCAGGCCCTGAGCTAAAGGCAGACGCTCAACCGCTGAGCCACCTAGGCATCCCTTTTTTTTTTTTTTAAACTTTTAAATAGACTTTTTTGAGAGCAATTTTAGGGTTTTAGGTTTATAGCAAAACTGAGCAGTACAGTGAATTCCCATAAACCCTTCCCACAACCTCTTCTCATTAATATTCCACACACTGGTGTAATACATTTGTTATAGTCAGTGACCCTACATTGACCCAATATTACCACCCAAAATTCATAGTTTATATTAGGATTCACTCTTGATGTTTTTACATTCTGTGGGTTTTGACAAATGTATCATGATTCAAGTGAACTTTTTATTTTAAGAGATTTATTTTGAATTCCTGAATATTGGAATTTAGAAAACATTGGTTTATGGAGACCACAGAACAGAATATTTTTGGAAAATCCTGAGTACAGTTATTGTATGTGTAGATGCCTCAGATGAGCTCCAATGCCTATCTGTTTTGGCTGGTGTTTTGAGAGGCTTTGATACAGACTCCATAGCAGGTGAGGAGCACGGATATAGTCTTGTTTGCTCAGGTGGCTTGGCAAAAGCTGCAGGAACTGCCATGGGGGGCTGGGAAGGACCTGGGGACTATAGAGTCAGATCTGGCTTCTCCTAAAGGTATCATGCAGCTGGAATGTGAACACGCATCAGTTTGAATTCCATTTCTTTTTATTTCACTAGTGTCTTAAAATATGTGGCACACACAAAAAAATATGTGGCACATATTAAAAGCTCAGAAATTGGTTTAATCTTCAAAATTATTGGTACATAACCTATTTTTCAGTTGTCTAGCAAAAGGATGGAAAACTAAAAGAGAGTCCAATCTGTACAAATCTATAGTGATTTTTTGTCTTACTTGCTTTTTTTTTTTTCCCTTTGGAAGAATTACAGTGTAATTCTTTCTGAAGATAGAATATCTTTTTTTCTGATCTTAAAGGCAATATATAGTCATTGTCAAACATGTCTTTTAAGTTTATCCTTAGAGCTTTGCAGTTAAGGCATGTGATTAGTACTCACTTTGGAACTATTAGATAAAACTGGAGACATAGTGATTTTGATATTTGATACATAGACCTGCACTGACCCTTCTCATTGACTACAGGCCAGAATTCTTTTTTTGAGAGAGAGAGAAAGAGCACGCACGTGCACACACAGACTTGTGCGGGGTGGAGGCTTGGGGAGAGGGAGAGGGAGAGAATCTTAAATAGGCTCCATGCCCAGTGTGGAGCCTGATGTGGGGCTCAGTTTTTGACCTGAGATCATGACATGAGCCAAAAATCAAGGGTGGACGCTTAATGCACTGAGCCACCCAGGTGCCCCTGGGCCAGAATTCTTAATGCCTTTCAGATATTTGCATGCCCCTCTGGTTCCTCAAACCTGCATGTTCTCCTGTTGTTATTTCTTTTGGCATAAATCACATTGAATTAAAGCTGTGGTCACCTCTGCTACCACCTTTTTCATGGCCTCCATATCCAGTCAGCCAGCCAATTTGGTCATCTCAGTCTTTGTCTTTTATATGTATGCTTTCATCATTATGTGACCACCTTCTCCTCCTTTTCTTCCCTGCAACCATTTTTTAAGGCTTATATTTACTTACCACTTTACGTATCAGAAACTATGACAAATGGTTCTCAACGGGAATTTGTTTGGTAGTGTCTGGAGGCATTTTACTTAGGATACTGTATGTGTGTATATTGTATTTGTGCATTAAAAAAAATTGGGTAATTGCTTTACACACTGAAAGGGCTAAATGTGAGATCTGGTTCTATTGGTAACTAGCTGTGAGACCTTGAGCAAGTAACCTAACTTCATTAAGTCTGTTGCTTCACCTGTAAAATTATTTTTACAGGTTTTTGGAATTCACGGGTTTTTGGAATTCAGTGATAGCTTACACGTAAAGTGCTTAACACAGGGCCTGGCACAATGTTGAGTGGGCAATGAATGCTAGTCCGTTATTAGACCCTATTATTGTTATTTCACTACTTCTTTAATTCACACCTCTGTATCTCTAATAATATGGGCTGTGGAGTCACAATTCTTGCATTTAAATCCTGGCTCTACCACTTCCTAGTTGTGTAAACTTAAACTACCTAGGCATTGTGTGCTTCACTTTCAATATCTATAATAAAGTAAAACTTGCACCATAGGGCTCATTTCAGTATTAAATGATAATATAAATAAAACACCTAGACTAGGTCTGGCCATGATTAATGCTCACTTATGTTAGCTCATTATTACCACTCTTCTAACATTTAATACTTCTTACCAGTGTTACATTCATTTGTATACTTGTAGCTCCCTTATCTGAAAGTTAGTTCCTTGAGGAGAAGGATTATAAAATATTCACTTCTCTGGCCAGAACAGTATTTTAAACTTAGCTGTAACGTCATTATATTTTACTTGATAAAAGACTTTCAGAGATATCACTTCATTTGGGCCTTACAAAAACTCAGTGAGTTAAGTAGACAGAATGCTAGCTAAGTATGTACATAACTAGGAAAGAAAAGGGGAGGCTTGGGGCCTCTCATGCTCTAAGCATCGAGTCCTTCCTTTATGTTATTCTATGTAATTTTCATAGCTATCCTGAAAGGTAGTGTTTATTAATACATTGTAAATATAAGGAAGTTAATGTCTCAGTAACGTGACTAAAAACTCAACCAGCTAATAAGCTTCAGAGCCAGGACGTGTTTCCACAAAGCCTTGTTTTTCATTACTGAATTTTCATGGCCAGGTGTCAAATTTGGTGGTATCTAAACCACAATCTCATTCGGATCCCTTCTTTGTTTTGGGAAGCCTAGGTACCTTGCCTCCTGAAAGCTATTGATGTTGAAAGCTGAAGTAATGTCAGGAGAGAGAAAACCTTCAGACATCGACCATTGGAAAAATTAATCTTAATTATCCCTGTGTTTTAAAGACCATTAAAAAAGAGTAGATGAATGTACTCAGTTTGATGCCAATGATTTCAAGGGCTCCTTGAACATTTTTATACCACTCGGTTTGCTGTAGAACCAACCACCTGAGAGTGTTCTGAAATTTATACATTATAACCTGTAGTATGTTGGAAAGAGCCGTAGGTTGTTTGAAGTCAGAAGACCTAGAGTTGGATTCCTTTTTGCTGAGATTTTGTGTAGTCTTTGAATCCAAACAGATCTGATTTGAGAAAGTTAACTTCTCTTGAGCCTTTCTTTTATATGTGTACAATTAGGAGAAAAATACCCATATAGAAGAGTTTTGAACATTAAATGCAGTGAACTATAAGACACATAAGACACCATACCTACTACATAATAGGTATAGAATTAAGCCGTAATAATAATAAATATATGTTATTAACTACACGAAGAAGTTTAACTGTTTAGCTTGGTTTATATGACCTTTCCTGGTCTGGCCTTCCTCAGCATCCTGTAATCTCTTCTCCAGCCACTCACTACTGTGTCTTAAACTCTAGCTGCACAAAATTACTCATGTTTTCAAAACAACCAGTGCTTGTATGCTGCTATATCTTTGTACATGCTACTGCTTTTGCCTAGAATGTACTTTCCTCCCTCCCCCTTCTCTATTAGAAGTCTACTTCTTCAAAACTAAGCTCAGTGCCACTTCTGATTGTTAAGTTTCTACTGGATGTCTCCTCACTCCTACGGATTTATCACTACTTCTTGTTAGTTCCCATTAGCACCTTGTTTGTGCTTTTCTTGTGACACTGTAGATCATTTCTAGGTCTGTCTCCCCCTTTGTCTCTGGAAGACAGTGACCTTATCTTAGTATTTTTTTAGAATTCTGAGGTAGCAGAGTGTATGACTATATCCCACTTGGGGCTTCCCTTTCAGTTTGAATTCTAAAGGTAAAAAATGTGATGGTGCTTCTCTTTGTTTTAAAACTCTCCGAGGTGTAGGCAGTCCACATAGAGGTTAATCTCATTGCTCAGATTTGGATATCACCATGTGTGCAATTTCTTTAATCCTCCTCTAGCTATCAAAATGGATTTAGCAGTTGGCATCCTCTTTTTTCTGTCTGGGGCAATTGGAGCTTTGTAGAATTTGGCCTAGGGGATCAGTGACCTTACCTCCCTGATTTAGGATGATCCTGGGGCATAGGACTGGATGTCATTGAGGATCTAGCATGGCCTCAGTGTGGGCAGTGACAGTACTGGGGGTCCTGCTTATGTTTATTCAGGAGACTGGGTATTTCAGTCCCTGATTTAATTTTCTGTGACACATTGAGTCTATGTTTTAGCCTACAGAACACTTACAGCTGTGTCCTAAGTCTCCCCACCTTGCCCCTTCCCTACCTTGTGATCTTCATATCACTACCTTTTAAGGCATTGCTATTCTTGGCTGATAGTCTTGCATTGAAAGTCCTCATAGCACAGCGGAAAAGACAGCTCTGAATCATCCATGTAAATGGCAAAAATCACCACTAGAAAGGAGCTGAGAGCAAGGACGGGTTGGGATCAGTGGTAGGCAAGGCCATCTGTTCTTGGGACTCACTGGTGCTTCTCTGCCAAGTGGGAGAGAGATCTTAATGAATAGGAACAGAGTTGCATAATTTGTACAATGACCAGTCTGAAGAACAATAATTATAATGATAATAACAACCATTTTCTGAGGGCCTCCTCAGGATGCTAGGTACTAGAGGCACCGAAATAGATTGGATAAGGTACTGGTTCTAAAGAAATTTGCAATCTAGTAGGGGAGATAGATTCATAACATTAGTTGTCATATTACAGCAAAATCAGCTTAGTGATTTTGAGAAGTATAGGATGCTATGAACACCAGGGAAAAATGTGTCTGAGACTTATGAAGCAGAAAAGTCTAGGCCATTTTTTAGAAAGATATCCTGTGTTTGACTTTTTTTGTGGGTAGTTTGGTCCCACCCTCATAATGTGCATAGTTTGAACCCCCCCCCCCAGCCAAGTTAGGTCTCTTCATTGTTAAACATACCTCTTGCCCTTATCATAGTTATCACACTTATCACAATTAACATTAAGTATTTCTTTACAGAAATATTGTGCCTTCTAACCTGTAAGGGTAGAGACCATGCCAGTCTTATTTGCGTTGAATACCTATCATGAGGATTGTAGGTACTAATAAATATTTGTTGAATGAGTGATTGAATCATCATGCTCATCAAGTCCTTGGATTTTCTCAACAATGTATAGTGTGTCTGAGGTTTAGGAAAGAACAAGCCTATAATTTTGAGGGAGAAACATCCCACACCAGGTTAATTTTCCTCAAAGTGACATTGTTAGGTGGCCAAATCTGGTTCTTTTGCAGGGAAATCCCTTAGGTTCTGAGCCACAGTGCAAAATAGACGACTCTGACACTAGGCTTTCTTTCTCTTGCATTTTCTGCTTTGTCAGTTTTTGACTAATGATGCAGTATTCCCTGAAAAAATCCACAGGAAACAAACAAAAGAAATAAGTGCTAAAAATGGCTGACATAGTATTTTGATTCCCAATATCTCACCCAATAGAATAGCTCCTCACTCAAACTCAGTATGTGATTGTTTTTCTTTGAAACTGACAACTTTGCAAAGGCATTGGAGTAAGCTAGGTATTTCTCTAGGTTTACTCAGCATGTACTGAGTACCAGATATGAGGCTGAAACTTTTTACATTCTTTCTGCTGAATTTCAGGGATTAGGGTTTGGAATTGACCTGGGCAGGATCTGCCCTTGCCTTGAGGAGATGCAGGTGAGACTTTTGTCAGGTGTGTAGCTGTCATCAGCTCACCATTCTATCCCTCATATCTAGAAAGGTGCCAGTTGTATAATAGCAGGTATTTAATTCAATAAGTATTTGAGTGAATACATTTGTAGCTTACGTAGCACACAGGCTGTTACCTTGACCTCTGTCCAGTTTTTTCAGGCAAATATCACTTTTCTCTCTTCTCACCAGACACTTTCCACCCCTACTCATGGTAATTGTCCTTGTGCTTCTTTAACAGTCAACAGAAAAGATACTGGAATTTCTCCTATTTAGTTTTGGGGTTTGTTGAATTCTTTGTTAGGTGGAAAGATTGGTTATGAAATTGAGACTGAAATAGCTCAAAACATAGCTTAGCTGGAAAGGGGTGTTCTGTCTTCTGGTCAGCATTTTGGAAATTTTGAGGCTCAGAAAATCCTAGAGCATCATATCTGAAAGATAGCCTTATATGGCTATCTCCTACAACTTTCTCATTGTGCAGATGAGAAAACTGAGGCCCTGGAGGGGTATACTGTGCCTAATATTATCAGGGACCCAGTCCTGATCGTATTGCCTTTCGTTTTTGTTTCTGTTTTTAAGACTAACTGTGGAGGGGAGAATTCACAAAACAAAAGTTTTTAAAATGGGCTTGTGTTGAAGCAGTAATTCCAGATCATTTGTGACCCTTCTGTCATAAGCCTATTAAAATCAGTACTTTGCAAATTTGGGAGATTTCACAGTCCTCACCAGTCTTCAGAATTCCAAACGCTGTCCTACCCTAGTTCAGAAGGAAAGCAGCTGAAATTTAAACAATTTTCAGTTTTTCATCTTTACAGGAGCAAGTGCCAGTAGAGTTGCAGTGATCTTTGGGGAGAGATTCTTGGCCCCATTTTCCTTACAATGTATGCATCTGACAGCTGGCCCATCAGTCTATTTTTAGACATAATCTGTGGGATTACAGAGTGCTTTCATTTCTTTTAAAGCTGTGCTTAGAAATGCAAGCTGTGTGGAAAATGGTTGTGCTTTGGAACAATTTGGAGACTAGTATATGGATTTTTAAAAAAATTTTTTGTTTGATCAACTAATGTAGACTCCTATCCAGATATTTCATCCTAATGTCAACTTCCAGTTGTAACTGTATTCTAACTAATTCAAAAGAAATAAATGCTAAAATACAGAAATCCTAGAAATGGAAATAAGTTTTGTTACTTCATTCATTCGTTCATTCGTTCATTCGTTCGTTCAGTAGGCGCCATGCATTGTATGCAGCCCAATGTGCAGGGCTTGAACTCACAACCCTGAGATCCAGACCTGAGCTGAGATCAAGACATGGACGCCTAACTGACTGAGCCACCCAGGTGCCCCAAGTTTTTACTACTTTAGATAATATAACTAATTTTCATTTTCCTCTCTCTGGGTCATAGGAGGAAAAATAGACATATACTTTATAGGGCTTTAAAAACAATAAGCATTCATTAAGCACCTACGGCCATTTATTGAATACATCTGTATCTCAGATACATACATACATACATATCTAGATACAATAACCATAAAAGGTAAGGGATTGTATCCCAGTTTTGTAGAGAAAACTGAGACTTTAAGCAGTTGAGTAACTTGCTCAAGAGTCAAAAGTAAGTCTTAGTAGAGCAAGAATTAGAACCCAGATCTGTCTCATCTCAAAATCCATGCTCTTTCCTTGTAGTAGGCAACCTCTGCTACTTTTAAGAAGAAGCTGTGATTGGCAGAAGTAGAATGGCTAAGTTCAGAAAGGTGTAATAATTCAAAATATAATTCTAGGGGGTTTTATGTAGGTGCTGTTTTGTAAGACTGAATTCACAGATAGCTCTGTGCTCATATTCACTTTGATTTAAATCTATCATTTTGCAGTTTCTCTCTTGATTACATGAGTGAAAAAATTTAGAAAACATGGTTTACTACTTTAGCATTTTATCTGGAAAAAAGTTTATCTGGAAAAGCCTCTTGCTTTTAGTTCATAAAATGTTTACAATTTAAGAAATGAGGGGATCCCTGGGTGGCTCAGCGGTTTAGCACCTGCCTTCGGCCCAGGGCGTGCTCCTGGAGTCCTGGGATCAGGTCCCACATTAGGCTCCTTGAATGGAGCCTGCTTCTCCCTCTGCCTGTATCTCTGCCTCTCTCTGTGTGTGTCTCTCATAAATACATAAATAAAATCTTAAAA
Source organism: Nyctereutes procyonoides (assembly GCF_905146905.1). Lineage (NCBI taxonomy): Eukaryota > Metazoa > Chordata > Mammalia > Carnivora > Canidae > Nyctereutes > Nyctereutes procyonoides. The sequence goes on from NW_026575020.1 coordinate 40,430,016, forward strand.
AAAAAAAAAGAACAATTTAAGAAATGATTGAGATAAAGTTGCTCTAAAATTTGGAGGGAAGAAATCAGTATCACTGGAGGTTAATCTTTCCTCTGCCAGTGACTACTTTGTCTAGAAAAACTATGCCAGTGATTTAGAACCTAGCAGGTATGACTTTGTTGTTCTTTACATTGGAATGTCTAAGAAGCTACAACTACTGTAGTGTTTATCCAACATTGTATACAGAATGATGTGTTAAGACAACAGGAGGAGACTGTTCTATTCTCCCAGGAAATGAAGGAAGTTAGAAGCAGGAGTATATCTCAAGGAAGTGAGTGGCTTAATAGATAAGACCTTGATAGCTTTGGGAAGTGGCCTTGACAAAGGAAAAAAACACTCAAAATTTGGAGTGGGGTCCCAGCTCTGCCTGCTTAGGCATTTGACTCCAATTTTGAGTGTTGATTTCTTCATTGTGTTAAAATGGGATAATGGTATCTTACGGAGTGATTTTGAAATCATGTTTATGTGGATTTTTTTAATGATCAAGATGAAGGAGAATGTTTTGAAACTTTACCAGTGATGTAATTCCAACAATAATCACATTTATTTTTTTTTAAAGATTTTATTTATTTATTCATGATAGTCACACAGAGAGAGACAGAGAGGCAGAGACACAGGCAGAGGGAGAAGCAGGCTCCATGCACCGGGAGCCCGACGTGGGATTCGATCCCGGGTCTCCAGGATCGCGCCCTGGGCCAAAGGCAGGCGCCAAACCGCTGCGCCACCCAGGGATCCTCAATAATCACACTTAAATAACCAGCAGTCATACTTTGTTACAGGAAAATACCTTCTAATGTAGCTGGTTTCTTTCCTTTTGTTTTCTGTAGCTGGTTTCTACTTGGCCTATTTTAATGTAGTTGAAATTGAATTTACTTGGCCTAGTAGCAAACAGTTCTTGTTTCCTTACTCATCATCATTCTGCGGATTTCTGTCCTTGGTTGGTGGGCTTTGCACAACAGTTCAAAATGCAGAATTAGTTTCCCCTTTTAAGTGTATGTATTTGTGGCAGGAAGAATGTGAATTAAGGATGGATCCAGAGAGACCATCTGCAGTGGGTAAAAGCTCGTTGGCCTACCTTTGGCTTGACTAGCAACTTGCACTTGAAGTGGTCAACACACAGAGGATGTGCTGACCTGTAAAGATTAAAAACAAAGGCCAAATAGGGTTCCCCCCAATACCACCTTTACCCCATCTACATTTAATTTATTAGGACCACTTTCTGTTGCTATCCTTTAAAATAGTGCTCCTCAAATTTTATTTTTTTTAATTTTTATTTATTTATGATAGCTACACAGAGAGAGAGAGAGAGGCAGAGACATAGGCAGAGGGAGAAGCAGGCTCCATGCACCGGGAGCCTGACGTGGGATTCGATCCCGGGTCTCCAGGATCACGCCCTGGGCCAAAGGCAGGCACCAAACCGCTGCGCCACCCAGGGATCCCTGTTGCTATCCTTTATAAAACAGAAACAAAAACCTTTCTTGGGCTGCCTGGCTAGCTCAGTCAGTAGAGCATGTGACTCTTGTTTTTGGGATTGTGAGTTCAAGCCCCATGTTGGGTGTAGAGCTTACTTTAAAAAAAAAAGAAAAAAAAAGAAAAGAAAAGAACCTTCTCCTGTATGTGAAGATGTTACTGTTTACATCTAATCTTTATGGAACTGCTTGCTTTGACATTGAGCTGAAAACCCCTGTGGATTTCCAAAGGCTGTAGTAGCACAGTGCTTCTTATTTACTACCTTTTGAGCTTTTTGCAATTCTACATCTAAGAGTGAGTGGAGGAACAGAAAAAGGTACATTGCTTCCACTTTTTTTTTTTTAAATAAGGGTAGAAAGTATTTAATATGTCTAGATTCTTTAGTCTGAGGTAGGTTAGGAGTGTCTGATCCCAGCTTTACCAGATTCTAGTTGTGTAATCTATGCCAAAACATGTCATTTCTGAGCTCTGCCATTTGCAGAAATGGGAAACATTGTCTTTGTTTTGCAGGTATATAGTGTTGAATAAAGCAATATGCATGAAACTTCTAGTTCAGTGTTTAGTAGTACAAGGAAATACTCAGTAACAAGGAAATACTCAATATATGTTGTATTCTTTTCTTCCAAAAGTGTTTTCTAGGTAGAACAATACTGATTCTTGCACTTAGCCAGAATGTATTAGTCACTGTATTAGTCATTCATATAAGGGTAGCTTCTTAATCTTTTTCTGTTTCTTTCTTTTTTTTTTTTTTTTTTTTAAGATTTTATTTATTTATTTGTGAGAGACACACACAGAGAGAAGGCAGAGACACAGGCAGAGGGAGAAGCAGCCTCCATGCAGGGAACCTGACGTGGGACTCAATCCTGAGTCTTCAGGATCATGCCCTGGGCTGAAGGCAGCACTAAACCGCTGAGCCACTCAGGCTGCCCCAATCTTTTTCTTATATTCCATTCATTCATTCATTCATTTATTTATTTATTTATTTATTTAAGATTTTGTTTTATTTACTCATGAGAGATACAGAGCGATAGAGAGAGGCAGAGACACAGGCAGAGGGAGAAGTAGGCTCCATGCAGGGAGCCTGACGTGGGACTTGATCCCGGGTCTCCAGGATCACGCTGTGGGCTGCAGGCGGGCTAAACTGCTGCGCCACCAGGGCTGCCCCTATATTCCATTTTATTATTGAGAAATGCCTCTTAAGTTTCAGGCAGCTGCTTTAAAGGGACTTTGGGAACATATATAGTTTATAAATCAGGATCTATTATGCTGGAGCATAAAAGTCTCTGGAGACAAACCTGGATTTAATTTGTGCATGACATTTGCTTATTTTTAGAGCATAGGATGGTCATTGTGAATTTTAAACAACAGTGTATCCTAGTTGTATTAGTCAGGATTCTCCTTAGAAACAGAACCAACGTGTGTGTGTGTTTTGTGTAGGTAGGTAGATGATAGATAGATAGATAATGTGTTGTAAGGAAATGGCTCACATGATTTTGGAGTGGGCCAGCAGGTTGGCGACAGGAAAGGCAGTGGTGGTATAGGTTCACTCTAAAGGTTGGCAGGCTGGAGCTCAAAAAATCAACTCAAGAGAGCTTGATTTCCCAGTTCAAGTTCAAAGGCAGTCTCCTGAAGAATTTTCTTTTTCAAGAAAGGCCAATCTTTTTGTCTATTTAGGCCTTGACTGATTGGATGAGGCCTACCCACATTGTGAAAGGCAGTCTGCTTTACTCAAAGTCCATCAATTTTAAATGTTAATCTCATCTGAAAATACCTTCATGGAAACACCCAGAATAACAGTTGGCCAACTATCTGGATACCCAGTAGCCCAGCCATGTTGACATGTAAAATTAACTGTCACACTAATGTAACAAAGTATATAAGATTAGAGATTCTTGTCAATATCGGTCATCATTTTTGTGCCTGTTAATAATAATATGACTGCAGCTCTTTCCAAAGTATTTTCACATACATTACCCTAAGTGAACTTACAGTAGCTCTTATGAGGTTATCAGAGTAGAGATAAAACCCTATTTGTGCGCAGAGAGTGGCAAGACCAAGACATATTTGGAAATTTGCTCCAGGTTTCATAACTAGTTAATAGCAGAACTACAGTTTTCCCAAGATCCTATAACTTTAAGCCCAGGTATTCCCCCTTGGCCATTTTCTCTCTAGCAGCTGGGGAATTCTGGAACTGGTTTTGAGAGCCTTGTGGCTTTTCTTCTTGCAACTAGTATTATACTTCTCCTTGGAACCATTTTGTGATAGAAAGTTAACAAAATATATGTTGGCAGAACCTTAAAGATCTTCTTTTCATATGACTCTAATGATGCCCTGAGGCAGAAGGAAAGGGTGGGGAAGAGAGGGAAACAAAGTGGGGAGAGGGACGGAAGGACGTTAGCAAAAAGAGTAATGTCAAAAAGTAATTAGAGCAGGACAAATGGATTGTGCTGCCATGTTCAAGGCTGTTATTTCTGTAGGCAGTGAGGAGGAAGGGCCCTAATGCAATGTGACGGATCTGGAGCAAAACCCAGGGCACTGCGCAAATTGCAGAGACTCGACCAATGGCAAGGCTCAAATTGCAAGGTTTGACTGAACAATATTTAGTATCTCAAAGAGTTGTTTCATGTTGTTTGGAGAAACTTGTGTCAGGGGACCTACTTTCTTGATTTCAGCTTTTGGGAAACAAACAGCCTCATAATCCTGTGTAGGTAATCAGTGTGTCCTAGAATAACTCCCATCCCAGCATTCTGTCTTTGCATATCCCCAGGTTAGGCAGAGACATGATGCCAACAGGGATTTTGGAAGAAAAGATGCCTAATATGAAACTAATTGGGGTATTACGTATTTAGAGGGAATGAAATAAAAAAGTAATATTATCGGGACGCCTGGGTGGGTGGCTCAGCGGTTGAGCATCTACCTTTGGCTCAGGGCATGATCTTGGGATTTGGGATGAGTCCCACATCGGGCTCCCTGTGGAGAGCCTGTTTCTCCCTCTGCCCCTCCCCTCATGAATAAATAAATACATCTTTTTTTAAAAAGTAATATTATCAATATGCTTGGTATTGGAAGGTCGACCTATTGAAATGGCTGAAGGTAATAGTTTCCTCTAAGGACAGGATGCTTTGATTTGCTAGCCTAGCTAACTTAGGAGTAGGATCCTACTGCTGCCACCATGTACAAGAAAACTGCCATATCCAAGAAAAATAGAGCTTCATTGCCTAGAAGAAAGTCTTCATAAATAGATTGGCTTTCTCCTCTGTAAGTTAATCATACCTTTGAGATCTGTTATTAATTGCTGCCACCATTATGGCATGTTAGGTAAGAGCTTGTGCCTTTGTATTAGTACTTAGACATTCTTGGGTTCATAATATAACTCTGCCCTTTATGAGCTGTTAGATCTTGGGAATTTACCTAACTTCTCTGAGCCTCAGTTTCTTATCTCTAAACTGAGAATAATAAGCTTATTTCCAGACTTCTTATGAGATTTTGGTGAGATAATACACAAAACATTTAGCATTGGTGCCAGGCACAAAGTAAGGGCTCAGTAAGGGCAGGAGAAAAAGGCCTCAAATGGGGAGTTAGACATCTGTTCTTCAATGCTCTGGTCTAAGCAGACATAAATGATTTTTCTCTCAAGACCCCATAGTACAACTGAAGTAGGGCTAGAATGATTAAACCAGGCTTTCTTAATAGGCAGTAGGAAGGAGAAATTAAAACAGAGTATTAGGAGTCTAAAAAATTGGGCTCACAGGTTATAGATAATTGCTCTTGGCCTTTTGAAGAGAATCACCTATACTTCCTAGCTCTTGCCTTCCCTGAATTGCTATCCACTCCCCACCCACCACTCCCACCCGAAAACCCTGTGACAATTCAGAACTGACTGGTCAAAGATCAAGTCTTGGTACCCTGCCATTATTTCCTTACCTTTCTTTCTTTCTTTCTTTTTTTTTTTTTTTAAGATTTTTATTTATTTATTCATGAGAGACACAGAGAGAGAGGGGGGCAGAGACACAGGCAGAGGGCTCCCCACAAGGCAGGTTCCCCACAAGGAGATCCCGGATCCTGGGATCCTGCCCTGAGCAGAAGGCAGATGCTCAACTGCTGAGGCACCCAGGTGTCCTTTTCCTTACGTTTCTTCAACTAACTTCATTTTGACAATTCTTTTCCCTTTTTTGTCATGCCACTCTCTCTGCAGAGTCCTGACTGCTAAGAAGGATAAAGAGAATCCTGTTCCCTCCCTACCCCCTGCCCAGAGACATACCTCTTATTTGTCTCATTGCAGAGGGAAATGTATTTCTAGAGCTTTAGATACTCTATTTGGTGCTGGGTTCATAGCCCCCTAATTATGATTCTTTAGTTTTGTTACAATGTGAATCTTCTGAGGTACCCCAACAACCATGGGTTTATGAACAGTTTTCCAAGATACCTTTCTCTATGTGTAAAATCATGTAGAAATTGAACCCACTTGTTGGTTGTGCCATACTTGTTCAGGATCTACATCTCTATGAGAAGGCCCCAGGAACCAGAGTTGAGTCATTTCCGGCTTTTTGGTTAGATTTTCCAGTACTTTTCTTGGTTTGTCCAGAATTCCAAAACCCTGTTTATTTATGGCTCCTGGCTTCTTCCTGATAGGCTTTACATTCTCTAGGTTCTCAGATCGTAAAGAATATAATACCGGGTATGGACAGCCCAGGTGGCTCAGCGGTTTAGCGCCGCCTTCAGCCCAGGGCATGATCCTGGAGTCCCGGGATTGAGTCCCACATTGGGCTCCCTGCATGGAGCCTACTTCTCCCTCTGCCTATCTCTCTCTCTCTCTCTGTCTCTCATGAATAAATAAATAAAATCTTAGAAAAAAAAGAATATAATACTGGGTATGCAGACAAAATAAATCCCAAATATGTTAGATTTGGCCCAGGATTTGTAATTGCTGATCTTGTATTTTTTCTAGTTTACCTCTAAGATCTTTCTTTTCAGAGAATATGATTAGGTAAAATTACCTCAGTGGTTAAGATTTAGTACAAAGTATTTTAATAAACTCAAGAGCTCTGATCTTTTTAGCATTCATCAACAGAAAATGCTAAGGAAGCTGCCATTGTGCCTATCCGAACTTACTTTTCCATCTTTAAAATGGGAGTGCGGGATATCCACTCACATTATCAACCCCGTTTAGTGTGACAGACACAGAATTTTTCACACAGAACCAATTCTTTCCTACTGCAGTTCTTTGCACACAGTCAATAAAAGAGAAAGTTGTGCTAACATACTGATTGGTCATACTAGTTTTAATTGCTTTCTCAGTTGCTTTCCCACTGCTGGGAAGGCCTATAGAGACTGCTGATGCAGGCAGCCTTTTGTACCTTTTAGTAAAATGGTTGCCAACAATTAACCATCTGGCAAAAAAAGAATTTCCATATGGCTTATGGTTTGAATTTTATCTCTTTTCTCTACAGTCTTCTTGTACAAAATGAAATGTGGGATGCATTTAGAATAATGTCCAAATTAATTTTTAAAAATTTACAGTTTATTTTTCATAGACATTAGAGGCATATATTGAATCCCTACTATGTGCTGGGCATTTTACAACCTACTGAACCAACACTTTCTTGTTGCTTTTGGGAATGAGCTCATGTTTAGCCAGAGTTTATAAGGGGTAAAAGCATCTTTAATGAAAAATTTCTTAATGTGCTCATTTATTCAAAAAATTAAAGAATTTTTTAAAACTCCTGTCCTTTAGTATTAAGCCAAAGTGTGATCAGTGTGTGGTGATTATCCCTGGAATCTTGCAGTCTTGGCATATTTTTACTGACATTTATTGATTTACTTATGTTTTGGACCTGGGCTCCAAATGCTTTACTTGCTAGCAGTGGCTAGGGGCAGTTATATAACTTCTCTGAGAATCATTTTTCTTTTCTTTTCATGATCCTTACTTTGTTTACTTCACATGATGCTTGTGAGGGTCACATAGGATAATGCAAGGGAAACTCTTTTTCCAAGGAGCAAAGCATTTTATGAGAATAAAATAATGCATGATTAAAAGGATCTTTTTTCCAACTTTTTTTTTTTTTTTTAAGATTTACTTAATTTATTCATGAGAGACATAGAGAGCAGGAGGCAGAGGGAGAAGCAGGCTCCCCTCAGGGAGCCCGATATAGTACTTAATCTTGGATCCTGGGATCATGCCCCGAGACAAAGTCAGATGCTCAACTGCTGAGCCACCCAGACATCCCTCCAACTTTTTTTTAAATGACTTCATTGAGGCACATTTTACTTATATAATTCACTCTGATTGTACAGTTCAGTAGTGTTGAGTAAATTTACCCAAGCTGTGTAACCATTATAATAAATTAGTTATAGAATATTTCCATCATTCCAGTAAGATCCTTTTTGTCTTATTATTAATCCTATTCCCAAATCCTGTTCCAGGTAATCCCTAATCCATCTTTCTCTATAGATTTGTCTTTTAAGTGAAATTATACAATACATGTTCTTTGTATCTTCTTTCACTTAGCATGACAGATTTGAGGTTAGTCCATGCCATAGCAAATATGAGTAGTTTGTTCTTTCTGTTGCTGAATAGTATTCCATTGTATGGATACATACCTTACATTTAGTCTATCCATTCATTAATTCCTGGACATTTAGGTTGTTTTCAATTTTTTATTATGATAATGCTGCTATGATCATTTATGTAAATGTTTTTGTGTGGGCATATGTTTTCATCTCTTTTGAGTATAAAGATATTTTTAATTGTAAAAGTAATACATACTTGTTATGGAAAATTCTTTATTTACAGAAATATAAATTTGGTGCATTAGTTACCACCCTAATCATGCTTCCAGATGTGGTATGGTAGTAATGATTAGTAGTAGTAACAACTCATCATCTTCTGAGTGTTCTGAGTATTTGCTACACGTCAGGCACTGTTCTGACATGTTTATGTGTGTGCTCATTTCGATTTGATTATTTCGTGTATATATATGAACGTAATACTATTCTTCTCCCCCCCCCCTCCCCGTTTTATAGAGGTGGAAACTGAAGTTTGAAAGATACATTGTAGGGCAGCCTGGGTGGCCCAGTGGTTTAGCGCCTTCAGCCCAGGGCGTGATGCTGGAGACCGGGATCGAGTCCCACATCGGGCTCCCTGCATGGAGCCTGCTTCTCCCTCTGCCTGTGTCTCTGCCTCTCTCTCTCTCTCTCTCTCTCTCTCTCACTCATGAATAAATAAAATCTTTTTTTTTTTTTTTAAGAAGATACATTGTAAAGTTACACTTCTAGTTAAGTGGCAGAGCCAAAATTTGAACTTGGGCAGTCTGGTGTAATGTCTTTTAGACTTTCCAAAACACACAGGTTTTTTTTTTTTTTAATTTTTTTTTTTTTTTTTATTTATGATAGTCACAGAGAGAGAGAGAGGCAGAGACACAGGCAGAGGGAGAAGCAGGCTCCATGCACCGGGAGCCCGACGTGGGATTCGATCCCCGGTCGCCAGGATCGCGCCCTGGGCCAAAGGCAGGTGCTAAACCGCTGCACCACCCAGGGATCCCAATGCACAGTTTTTAAGAGCAGAGGTTATATACTTATTTTATCCTGTACCTTGTTTTATTTTACTTGACTTAGACATTGTATCATGGTAGATTTATGGACCTATCTCATTATTTTTTGTGGTTGTATGAATGGATTTGCCAGGCTTTGTTTAATTAATCTTTTCTTAGTGGGTATTAGTTTGCTTTTATTTCCTCTCTGTTATGAACAGGGCTGCAGCGAATGTTCTTGTATAATACGTAGCTTACTTGGGGCATTACTTTTTTTTTTTTTTTTTAAAGATTTCATTTATTTATTCATGAGAGACACAGAGAGAGGCAGAGACACACAGACAGAGGGAGGAGCTCCATGCAGGGAGCCCAAAGTGGGACTCGATCCCGGGTCTCCAGTATCACACCCTGGGCTGAAGACGATGCTAAACTGCTGAGCCACCCAGGCTGCCCATATATTTAGATTTTGGTGTTAAGTTTCCCCTCCCCTACAAAAGGTGGTAAGTAACACCCCGCTCCCTTAACTTCCTCACTCTTGCAATCAAGATAAAGGAGAGCCTGTTTTTCTTCCCTCATCAGTGCTGCATTATTATCTCTGTAATGTAGGCTACAATCATATAAATGTTTCAGAGAGAGGTCAACATATCAGGGCGAGGCAGTAGTGAATAGCTGGTATAGCAACAGTGATTCCCAGTCTTTTGTCAGGTAAGGATTATCATTTACCTAGGCTCTCAAGAGCTGCAGTGTTGGAGTAGTCCAGACTGTAGTTCAGGTTGATTTAGAATGACTCACTTGGTCGATGATCTAAAATGAACACTGAGACATTTCTGTACCCCAAATACTAGGGTCTGACTCCAGTATTCCTGCCTTGCCTCCAGCTCAGTTTAAAGTGAAGCTGAGAAGACACTAGACAAGAACTTGAACATCTGTGATTGATAAGTGTGTTTGGCCTTTTCATTCTTTCCTTTAACAAAAACTGCCAAAATGAGGTCAACACCGTAATGCTCTTCTTTTTCAGTCTGTCCAGGGGTAAGACTCCAATCATCTCTGTTGCTGGCAGGATCTCTGTGGCCAATTTGGCATGGTTTTGTGGCCAGTATAGCACTATATAGATATCTCTTTAAGGAGAGAGAAGTTTGACATTATGGTGCCAGTAAAGGAATCAAAGACATGAGTTAAATGTTGCTAGTTGTGGTTGATTCGGTTTTCCTTCAGGAGCCAGGACCTACCACAACTTCCAGTTCTTGGGAGCCCTGCTTAGCCACTACCATGAGGATTTTGCTTCTGTCAGAAGACCATCTCTTTCCTCTCCACTCTTCAGGCTTGGTGTCTTCATTCTGAGGCCCTGTTAGTTTGGGGGCTGCTGCCCTCTTCTGGTGTCCTGCAGGATAGCCACAACAGTTTGGATGGTCTGATTGTTAGGGGAACTGACAAGGCTGTGTAGAATAGTCTTGAAGCTTTCTGTAGTATCCAACTTCATGAACCAGTTCTAAGACTTTTCTATGAAAACAATTTAGCAGGCATTAGAAAATATACAAGAATAGAGACTCACTGTAACACTATAGTGACAAAAGAATAAAACCTAGATGTCCAGCATTTGGGCTTATGCCTACAGCTGCTAAAATTGGCTTTATAAAAGACAACATAGGGACTCCTAGGTGGCTCATTTGGTTAAGCATCTGCCTTCAGCTCAGGTCTTGGTCCTGGGATTGAGCCCATGTCAGGCTTCCTGCTCAGAGGGGAGTCTGCTTCTCCCTCTCCCTCTGCCTTCTCCCCCCTTGCTCATGCTCATGCTCTGTCTTGCTCTCTCTCAAATAAATAAATTAATTAATTAATTAAAAAAAATTTTTTTTTGTTTTTTTTTTTTAATTTTTTTAAAAGTCAGTATAGGGCTCCCTGGGTGACGCAGCAGTTTGGCGCCTGCCTTTGGCCCAGGGCGCGATCCTGGAGACCCAGGATCGAATCCCACATCGGGCTCCCGGTGCATGGAGCCTGCTTCTCCCTCTGCCTATGTCTCTGCCTCTCTCTCTCTCTCTCTCTCTGTGACTATCATAAATAAATAAAAATTTAAAAAAATAAAAGTCAGTATAGAAGAATGAAAACATTTATCACAAAACAAAACCATGCAGAATATACCAATTATAAAAAATATATATATACCAATTACAGCCATGGGAGATATCTCTTATGTAGGATAATGGCTAATCTGCAATCCTTAGAACTAGTTGTCAAAGCTAGAATGATGCTCTTTAATATTTCATGTATAGTTAGTAAGACGGTATGCCCATATTCCGTAGCATTTTTATGTATATATAGCTGTCTTTTCTCCTGAAACAAATACTTGACATTTGAGTGGCCTGCTACAAACATCTCTAACTTGTAGCTTTCCTCCAGACCTGATTTTTCTGGGACAGTAAAGTGGTACCTAATGCAGGCACTCCAGCTGTAACAGGAATTTCCTAGGCAATCTTTTTACCCATGGTGTCTTTTATAATAGAGGAGACGCAATAGAATGTAGACCTTCTTTTGTGTGATTTGATAAGGGTCTGACTGGCCTCTGTAGTGTGGGTCTCTACCTCAAATGATGCCCAGTGGGCTGGTGACAGCCTACAGGTTATCTGATACTTCTGAGAATTTTCTTTTTATAAAGAGTCTTGAGGGAAAGGAGCCTTTTGAAAAACTAAAACTTCTGTTTTCTGAAACAGCATCTCATCGTACATTTGGATGGGAATAAAAAGTATTAACTCATATGTCTTAATCCTTTTTTTAACAAGTAAATTATTCAGTTTTTAACAGGACCAGGACTAGAGTGATGCAAATGAGATATCTGCAGTGCAAAGTTGAAGACAACATTCATTCTCAGGGTCATACAATTGCAAGATCAGCCTAGTTTATCTTAAATAGTCCCTGCTCTCTGTGACTATCATAAATAATAAATAAAAATTTTAAAAAAATTTAAAAAAAAAATAGGGATCCCTGGGTGGCGCAGCGGTTTGGCGCCTGCCTTTGGCCCAGGGCGCGGTCCTGGAGACCCGGGATCGAATCCCACGTCGGGCTCCCGGTGCATGGAGCCTGCTTCTCCCTCTGCCTGTGTCTCTGCCTCTCTCTCTCTCTCTCTGTGACTATCATAAATAATAAATAAAAATTTAAAAAAAAATTAAATAGTCCCTGCATAACTACTGTGTCAGGCCTTGTGCTCAACTCTGGGGAAAACCTCATTCCTGGTGTGATGGGATAGATTATTCATTACCCTTTCTTAGACTGAGCCTAGGGCCACTGGGCCTTGGAAGCAGCTCTTTGGTTGAGCAGGTTTTTTTTTTTTTTTTTTTAATTTTATTTATTTATGATAGGCACACAGTGAGAGAGAGAGAGAGGCAGAGACACAGGAAGAGGGAGAAGCAGGCTCCATGCACCAGGAGCCCGACGTGGGATTTGATCCCGGGTCTCCAGGATCACGCCCTGGGCCAAAGGCAGGCGCCAAACCACTGCGCCACCCAGGGATCCCCGGTTGAGCAGGTTTTGATCAGTCAGTTGGCTCTCAGCTATAGGTTTAACATAACAAATAGTTCACTAATGAGTTCATTCTTTAAAAAAAAAAAAAAGATTTTATTTATTTATTCATGAGAGACACAGTGAGAGAGATAGGCAGAGGGAGAAGCAGGCTCCATTCAGGGAGCCCGACGTGGGACTCATCCCAAGTCTCCAGGATCATGCCCTGGGCTGCAGGCAGCGCTAAACCATTGCGCCACCGGGGCTGCCCTAATGAGTTCATTCTTGAAAGTGTATTTTGCACTTGAGATAGTTTGGTACTGTGAAATCAACAGATTATTACAAATTTCTCTAAAAATCACTGTCAGCATGCGTTGCTTACCTACCTCTGACCCCCTGCCCCAAGATGTATTTTTGCTGTCCTACATTCTACTTTCTAAAGGATCTTCACAGCAGGAGAAATGCCTGGGAGTGGAGTCTGTCCACATTGTTGGGGGAGGAGGTGATTGAGGGAGACCTGTGCAGGTTATCAGGGATGGATTTCCTGCCTATTGTCTGACTTCATTCTAGGCACATAGCAGTGGGGAGGGAGGAACTGGCTGAATGATTAGCTGAATGACAGCCTGACTAAAATCCAGAATGAGTCTTGCAAAGTGACCAGGTAAGAACTAAAAAGTCTGGGTTTGGGGCGCCTGGGTGGCTCAGTGGTTGAGCATCTGCCTTTGGCTCAGGGCGTGATCCCAGAGTCCTAGGATCGAGTCCCACATCGAGCTCCCTGCATGGACCCTGCTTCTCCCTCTGCCTGTGTCTCTGCCTCTCTCTCTTTCTGTGTCTCTCATGAATAAATAAATAAAATCTTTTAAAAAATAAAAATAAATAAAAATAAAAAGTCTGGTTTCTTTTCTTCTTAAGTACTTCCCTATTTCTTGGCTTTTCCTATATTGATAAATATTTTTTCCTACCTTTAGATGTTCCAATGATAGATCAATCTATCCATCTATCTGTATCTTTGTGAACATGTACGAGTATTTCTGTAAAATAAAGTAGTAAAAATGAATCCTTGGGTCAAATCTGTCTATACTTTAAATGTTGATAGATACTGTAAGCTGTATTCAAGCTGCCTATTGATCACTGACTGTATAAACAAACGACTTTGTATTTTCTCAGCCTTCTCCAACACTGAAATATTCTCAGCATTTAAATTTTTTTTGCCATTTTGATGGATGAGAAATGGTTATTATATAATAGTTTCTTTATTTGGTGTTTGTATTAGGTGACCTTTTTGTTATTATGGCATCTTGGTCATATTCTTTGCCACTTTAGGGGTTTGCTTGTCTTTTTCTTATCCAACGGTAGAGCTTCTTTATGTTTATAACTGTGTGTATGTGTTTGGGTATTTGCCGCTTAGAAATTAGACATTTATATAAATGCAGATGACTACTTTGTCCTTAATGATGTCTGGGTTTTATATTATACTTAGAAAGACTTACGTAAAAAAATAAATATGTTCTCTTGTTTTTCATTGAAATGCTTTTCCAGTTCTCAATGCGTGTGTGTGTGTGTGTGTGTGTGGTTAGTTCTTTTATAGCTCATGAAATTCCTGTTTCAAGAACTATTGATATATTTTATAGCCAAAGAAAAAAAAGTGAATTTTTGGTTTAGAGAGGTAATAAAAACCAAAGTAGTATGCCTTTTTGGTGATGATTGCTTTTCAATTATAGACTTGGGACTAGGCTACCGTCTTCCCCGCCCCATTACACCAATTATATTTGTCTTTTTCTTAACTATCTTTTTTAGAAATACCTATTACTTTTACTAAAAATAATAACTATATGGCACTTGTGCTTATAAAATGTTTCCATACACATTCTGATTTGTTCCTCAGAACACTCTTGAGTTAGGACAGTAAGTATAATTAGATAGATCTGTATAATATAGTTAGAATAGGTCGCTATTTTTTTAACGATTTTATTTATATATGAGAGACACAGAGAGAGACAAGCAGAGGGAAAAGCAGGCTCCCTGTGGGGAGCCTGATGCAGGACTCGATCCCAGAACCCTGGGATCACAACCTGAGCCAAAGCCAGACACTCAACTATTAAGCCACCTAAGTGCCCCAATAGGTCTCTATTTTATAGATAAAGAAATTAAAATATATAAGATTATATGTAAGTAACAAGTGGCAGAGCTTTTCTGACTCCAATTCTAGCTGCAGCTCTTTTTAGTTATCTAAATTCTAAGAACATTTGAATATTGATATATATAATCATTCTTCTATTCATCTTTTTAAAAAAGATTTGTGGCTTATAATCTACTTACAAGGTTTTTGCATCCTCCTGAAAAAGGGAAAAAAAAAAACCCTTAAGTTTCACAAGTGTTTGTTAGATGTTTAGGGACTGGAGAATGTTGGGAGGTTGGGATTACTAGAATTTAATGAAATAGGACTTTCCTGGAGTTGAAATAAATATTGTGCTGCTGCTTGTTTAATAGCCTTTTACAGTTTCCAGTGTCTGGGCTCTAGAATTCACCATAATGCATACATTTAGAATTAAAGGAGCAATGTTTTTTTAGTAGCCCAGGATTTCACCCCCTGTTCTTTGTATCTGGCTCCCACTCCAGAACCCCAACTACATACCTGTCCCAGCTCCCTCTCAGAGGTCTATCCTGTCAGTATCATTTTGCTGAGTGTTAATTTGCAAATCATTGTGACTCTTGTAGTGAAACATTTACTGTAAAAAAGCACCTTATCCAATGTTTTTGTTTAATTTCTTTTTTTAATAAGACCATTAAAATGGCATTGCATTCGATGTAGCATCTTAGCCTGCAAATTTAGCCGTTTTTTTTATACTGCATTCATCTCTTAGAATTCTGTATTACATGATAAAGGGCCTAAACTCTCCAGTTTTGTTTTAACTTGATCTGAAAATAGATATTTAATGAATCCAAGTTTTTTTATTTGTGTGAAAAGTGAACTTCAGCCAGGACTGAGTAAACACCATTAAAAGGACAATACCAGACTTTGAATCCATAATTACATCATTAGGACCAAAAGGGCAAGGAAGATTGTGAAGAGCTGTTTTCCAGGAATAAGCTCAAAAGGATTGCCTTAATGAATTTTGAATGTCTCTTGCAAAGAAGATAAGGTAAATGGGAAGGTCTGTTCTGAGTTATAGAGGCTTGAAAAACATCCAAGCAAAAAAGGTAGAATTTCAGTGTGGCTGACCAGGCCATTAAAGAGGGGTGAGGATGCTCTTATCTTCATAGTCATTTTTGTGCTGGGCTAACTTACAAAAGGGACTTATACTTTTAGTGGTAGATTTTGTCTATGCAGGATGAGCCTGAGGCAAAGTTTATTTTTAGGATCTGCTCTCTGAACCTGTTGGACTTGCCTCTCTGGCTTCTGCTAACTTTATCCATCTCTCATCCCAGAAACCAACCATCACCACTTGTCTTAAATTCTAACTTTTATGGATTGAAAAATGACAAGTAGCTAATCTTAGAAACCAGTTAGTGCTTTTAGGTGACTACCTAAGGGCCAGGTGTCAGGGATATATGAACACTAACCACGATCTTCAGGAAACAGTCTCATCTTCAAAGTTTTCCACTCTGGCTGGTGAGAACAAGAACTATTCCTGGCCCTCTATGAGCCCCCAAAATCATTTCCTCTACTCCTTTTGGGTGGTGTCCTTTTTCCTTACACACATGCACCTACTTGTCCTCAGCTGCAGACTCAGGAGAGCCCTCTGCAGATCCCAGTCACATGCTCTCTGTGCAGCTATTTCTTTTCCTGCCCTCTGCCCGTTAACTCCAGCTTCTCTGGCCTTTCACACTCTCAGCTCTGAATCCTCAACTTGGGGAGATTTGTTGGACTGTATAGGCTCTCCCTTCCTGTGTTCAGTCCTGGAAACTCTGAAGGCTGTTAGGTGGGGCATTCACAGGACTTTTCCTCTTCGTTTCCCCTCTCAGGAATCACTGTCCTTTGCTGCCTAAAGTCTAATACTTGACAAAGTGTATAAAAGAATGATCTTCAAGTATTGTATAAACACACAGGAAAAAAAAGATATCAGAAGTACACCAAATGTAACTAATATTTCTTATGGTTCTGTCTAGGTAGTGAGATTCAGTGTTTTTTTTTCTTTATATTTTTTGTTTTCTGGTTTTGTTGTTGTTGTTTTTGAAGTAAGCTCTATGCCCAACATGGGGCTTAAACTCATAACTCTGAGATCAAGAGTGACGTGCTCTGTCAAGTGAGCCAGCCAGGTATCCCTGTTTTCTGAGGGTTTTTTCTTATTGAATATATGTTCATTAATGTAAGAAAAGAAACATCCTAAATAATAGTTTCCTGAGAATTTCCTTTATGGTAAGCATTGTGTTAAATATTTTTCATAAGATTATCTCTTAAAGATTTTATTTTATTTTAAAAAGATTTTTATTTATTTATGAGAGAGAGAGAGAGAGAGGAGAGAGAGAGGGAGGGAGGACACGCACAAGCAGGAGGAGTGGCAGGGAGGGGAGAAGCAGACTCCCTGCCAAGCAGGGAGAGGGAGCCTGACGTGGGCCTCAATCCTAGGACCCTCGGATCATGACCTGAGCTTGTACTCAGGCATGAGTACTTCATCAAGTGAGCCACCCAGGCACCCCTTAAAGATTTTATTTTTAAGTAATCCCCACATCCAACATGGGGCTCAAATTTAACAGTCCTGAGATCAAGAGCTGCTCATTCTACTGACTAAGCCAGCCAAGTGCCCCAAGATTATATCTTTTACTTCTCAGAGACTCTATAGAATAGGTACTGTTGGGATGCCTGGATGGCTCCGCAGTTAAGTCTGCCTTTGGCTCAGAGTGTGATCCTGGAGTCCTGGGATTGAATCCTACATTGGGCTCCCTGCATGGAGGAAATTGAGACCGAACTTAGGCAATTTGCCTGAAGTCAAAAAGCATGTAAAAGCAGGATCCAAAATTTGAATCTAGATTTAACCCTAGAATTTGCTTGTTTGCCCTTTTTATTCTATTTTCCTATTAAGCAGTAGTCCTGCATATGAGAGAATAGAGCTTGAGTTCCAGCTTAAAGATGTCCTGGAGCAGCTTAGAAGGTTTACTGTCCCTTGTGCTGGAGTATGTATCCCATATATTTATTCCCTTTACTCAGCATGTCTAAAGGTCACAAGTTGGCAAAAATCTGAATTCCAAAGCCCTGGATTGGATCATATTTCAGCATTTGTGAAAGAGAAAGATGAGTCGACATACACAGAGACACAGCAGGTAGTAGGAAAGTATCAGTGTAGCAAGGCCCCTTTCCTCAACTTGACCAAGCAGTGGTAGTTTGACCTTATTGATAGGAAACATGTCCAAAGCCTTTGGAATTAGATAGGTTTCCAAGGGGAAAGGAGGGCACAAAACAAATGGGTCTAGGAGTTTGCTAAATCTGTGACATGTGAGCATCGTGTTGTTAAAGATAATTTTCATTATTTTCATCTGTCTACTTATTTAATCAGTAACCCTGTGGAATCACTGTTCCATTTAATGGGTATGGAAACTGACCTCAGAGAATTGACAGTGCACTGCCAAACCTCTGCAAGTTGTGTACTTGGTATTTGATTTTGTCTAACTCCAAAGCATGTAATTTCAGACTGCTTTTTATTTTCATTAGCTCTTTCTGTAGAACTGTGGATTTCTTGGAAGCCTAGGTTTTTTAATTATCATTATTAGATTTTATACATACATAGAGATACATAAGAGTAGTATAATGAACCCATGTACCCAGCTTCAGGAATTATCATCCAGTGTCTAATTTTGTTCCATCCATACATCCACCCACTTTCTCCCTTTCTATATTGTTTTGAAGCAAATCATAGGTATCATTTCATTTCATCCATTAATATTCCAGTATATACCTGTAAAATTTTTTTTTAATCTACAGATTTCTTCTCCATCTTCTTTTTCCATCTAATTTAAGAGGTTGAGTAATTTGTCATGTTGAGTTTACCACAGCCCAGATTTAGTGTTCCCTATAGTTCTTTTATTTAGTAGTTGGATCTAGAAGCTTGACCGTCTTCAGATTCAACTTTTTTGGCAAGACTACTATTTCAAAAAAATAATAATAATAATATTTCATGGAGTGTTGAATTCTTATATCAGAAGATATATTACTACCTGTTCTCTTGTTATTTTAGCTAACATGGTGGTTAATATCTAAGATCCATTATTGGTGGGGATCCCTGGGTGGCTCAGGGGTTTGGCACCTGCCTTTGGCCCAGGGCGTGATCCTAGAGTCCTGGGATCGAGTCCCACGTCGGGCTCCCTGCATGGAGCCTGCTTCTCCCTCTGCCTGTGTCTCTGTGTGTGTCTCTCTCTCTCTCTCTCATCATAAATAAATAAATCTTTAAAAAAAAAATAAGATCCATTATTTCATAGTAAAATTTTAATTCCAGTATTTTTTGTTCATTTATTTGTTGGAATGCTTCTATAGAGAGAAATTTTTCCATTGCTGTTTATTACCTTGTGGTATATTTCATCTGGGTAAGGCAGGATAAATACATGATTCTTTGCCTTTACATAAAAATTTTCAAAATGCTGTGTTGGTTCCCTACCATCTTTCAGAGGTGGCAAATTAATTTTGTTAGAATCATCAATAACTTATGGATTTAAACATTTGTGCTTCAGTTAATTATAATTTTTTTTAAGGTACTCAAATTGTCCCATCTTTGGTTAGAGAGTGGCTCTTCTGACAGCTTTTTGAGGGGATAGAAAAGACAGGAATGATGACAGGTTGAATATAGATGAGGTCAAAGGGGAGAAAGGAATCAGGGAAAGAGTCCTTCTAGCTTGGGAGGTGAGGCCCTTCACTGAAACAGGGAGCACAGAAATAAGAGCAAGTTTTAAAGAGAGGACATGTCTGGACATGTCTGAGGTGCTTATGATCTCTAGGTGAATTTGCCCAGAAGGCAACTAGATATCAAGATGTAAGGCTCAGGGGAGCAATCCATGACTCTGGGACCCAGGATAGGGCTCAGTTGCTATGTGTAGTTGGCTCAAATTAGAATTATGTGTGTTATATTTTGTTTGATAAAAATCAGTCTCCTTGCTATCTGAAGCTGGGTTCTATCCCAAAGCAAGATTAGTAAATCCCTATTGCTGTCTCCTTTTGTTACGCCTATTCTTAGAGAGTCAGGTTCAATCTCTAGTAGGATGGGGTTGGTTGCAGTTAGGATTGCCACTTGGCTGGTTTACAACCAGTCCTATTGGTTTTCAGATTTATTGCACCCAATCTCTCAATTAGAGGAGAGCTCTGTGTATGGGTAGGATTTACTGGCGTTGGAATTGAGGTTGGGTGAACTGGTTTTGGTTTTGCAGGAATGGCCTAGTGTAACCTTTTTTGGGAATATTTGTATTCCTGAAATTTTCTTTTCCTCTTCCACATTCCTGCTCTCTGAAGCAACTATTTTCCTTTTTTCCCCTCCTTTACTCAACAAATATTTATTAAGCACCTCCTTTATGTCAGGCACAGGGGATATAATGAACAAGGATAAGGGGCACAGTCTCTGCCTTCATATAGCTTGGAATCTAGTGGGAGATATATATGTTAATCAAAAGATCACCAGCAATGTATGACTCCACACTAATATAGGAACTTCGCAAATAGGACATACTGACTAGAAATCTTGGACAACTAGTGCTGGACCTTTATTTATTTATTTATTGAAAGATTCAGTGCCAGGTAGGCTTACAAATCATAGAAAACAAAGGATCTGACACTTATGTAGGACTCTGAAGTTGAGTTCATCCAAGGGAAAAAACTTCCTATGAAGTAAGGTGAAAGAGTTAGAAAATGTGGAAATGAAATAGAATTTTAACACACGACTTAAGTTTAATAAAAGAACTACACACTATCCACTCACCCACACAATACACACACCAAGAGCCTTCTAATTGGTTTAGCGTTTTGTGAATGCCTACTGTCTGCTGAACCCAAGGCTGGACCCTGGGATTACCAAGGCTTTATTCTTTGGGGAGTACATTCAGTTTAATACAGAAGATAGAACTATAAAATAAAAATACTAAGTGATTTGTATTGTCATGGTATATTTTAGGGATCCAGGCAGAATGGAAGAACGGTGTGATTTGAGGGCTGAGAGGATAGAGTCTTAGAATGCCTCACAGTGGGGCACTTGGGTGGCTCAGTGGTTGGAGCATCTGCCTTCAGCTCAGGTTGTGATCCCGGGGTCCTGGGATCAAGTACCACATCACGGTCCCCACAGGAAGCCTGCTTCTCCCTCTGCCTATGTCTCTGCCTCTCTTTCTGTGTCTCTCATGAATAAATAAATAAAGTCTTAAAAAAATAAAAGAATGCCACACAGGGGAGGTAATATTTAAATTGATTCCAGAAAGGTGAGTAAGTGGTAGTTGGAGCAATAAGGAAGTAGTAAGAAGGGGATCCCTGGGTAGCTCAGCTGTTTGATGCTTGCCTTCGGCCCAGGGCATGATCCTGGGGTCCTGGGATTGAGTCCCACGTCGGGCTCCCTGCATAGAGCCTGCTTCTCCCTCTGCCTGTGTCTCTGCCTCTCTGTCTCTGAATAAATAAATAAATCTTTTTTTCCTAATATTTTATTTATTTATTCATAGAGACACACACAGAAAGAGAGAGGCAGAGACACAGGCAGAAGGAGAAGCAGGCTCCATGCAGAGAGCCCGACGTGGGACTCGATCCTGGGTCTCCAGGATCACGCCCTGGGCTGCAGGGGACCCTAAACCGCTGAGCCACCAGGGCTGCCCAATAAATAAAATCTTTAAAAACAAAATGGAAGTAGTAAGAAGAATCACTCCAGGCAGATTGAATAGTTTAGCATGCTTGCACTACAAGTGGGTCAGTATTGCTGGAGTGATGGGCACTTACAGAGAATGGTGATAGATGAAGCTAGAGAGATCAGCAGGGGCTGGATTATAAAGGGTGTGGGGGCTGTGAACCTTTATTCTATAGGTACCTGGAAGCCATTGACTGGGCATGGTGAGATTATGCCACAGTTATTGGTGGCAGGTGGGAGTGGGAAGAGGGTGGTGGTATACCTTATAGGCCTTTGCCCAGATTCCTCACTCACACACAACTTAATTACTTATCAACAGAAACCTCTTGTGTTATCTGACCACCACCACCACCGCCCCCCCCCCCCCCCCCCCCCCGCCCGCCCGCTCTGGGTTAGGCAGATGGATGGATGGAAAATTAACTTGAGAAGTCTGGGTTGACACCAGAGTCTGGAAACTACTAGGCTTCAAGTGGATTTCCTTTTTAGAAGCACCAAAAGAGAAATCTTCTGTTCATTTGACCTGTCCCTAAGTCTGGTTTTTACTACTTATCTCTCTCTCTCTTTCACTCACTCTTTTTTTAAACTTCATTTGCACATGTGGCTCAATAGCAATTTAAGCTATTGCTATATACGGACCTACAGTATTTATTTCCATTAATCTCTGGGCTGGGCTGGGTTTTAGTTGTGAAGAAGATAAATAGGGATGCTATATGGGAATAAGTCCCAACTTTTTCAGACTTCTCAGGAAACATAATAGTTGCCTACATTTTTGTTCGTACACATTTTGTGTGTTTGAACTGTATATCTGGTTCTTTTCATTCAAAAGGGACAGATTTATTCATCCTATAATCTGTTCTTGATTATGGTGCTTTACAATTTCACACACAAGATCTTGACTAGAGAATTATGGAGATTTTTCAGCTTACTCTTCCCAGATTCTTCATTCTGTGGGTGGAAAACTGATCTAATTAAATACACTACCCATATTTAAATTGTTTTGATGGACTCAAAAATGTCTTTCTATACTTGATTTGGGCAAAACACGATCCAAATAAGGTATATGCATTGCATTTGGTTGTTATATATAAGGTGATTTTTAAATCACACCCTATAGTCTTTTCTTCCTTAAGCCAGTGATGTTACTTTTCTGCATAGAGATTTCATTCCTGACTTTATAGCATAGGTATTAAAACGTGTTTGGAGATGTTCCCAGTTCTGTCTATTCCTTCAAGTCCTGAAATACCTTTGCTACCTGTCTCCTTGCAGAACTACAAGGTTCACCTCAAATGTAAGGCCCTATCGATGGCTTCCCACTGCAGTCTAATGAATTATCCATTCTTCTGACCACTCATAACATCCTATTATCAGTTATCTGTTCAGTATATTTGTACTACAAGTGGGTTAGTGTGAAGTGGTAGAAAATGAAGCTGGAGAAGTCAGCAGATGGTGAGCACCTCTAGGGTAGGGATCACATATATTAATTTCGGTCATCTCAGGTACCATAGTCCCTATAGGAGACATTCAACTAATATTTGTAGAATTGGATGAAAAATCCCAGTTTCTGAAATATTTTTAGTTTCCAACTCTGAGTTGTTTGTATCTTGCTTCCTGAACTATAAATTCCCTTCTTCAACTCCAGGATAAAAGGCAATATTGGAAATCATATCTAAGTATGTTCTTTCTTGTTCTTTTTTTTTTTTTTCTGCACTTAGGAGATTTGCTTGTTAGCCCTAGATAATATGGATTTCAGCTGGCTGTGTTTCATTATTTCTGTTGAGTTGAATTCAACTCTTTCCCCTACCATAGGGAATGTTCGTTTTTTTGTTTTTTTTATTAAAGATTTTATTTATTCATGAGAGACACAGAGAGAGAGAGAGAGAAAGAGGCAGAGACAAAGGCAGAGGGAGAAGCAGGCTCCATGCAGGAAGCCTGATGTGGGATTCGATCCCGGGACTGCAGGATCATGCCCTGGGCTGAAGGCAGGGGCTAAACCACTGAGCCACCCAGGGACCCCCCCCCCCCATAGGGAATGTTTGTATCAAAGATCTGACAGATGAGAAACTGAGACCTTGGGCTCTTGTTTTTTTGTTGTTTGCAAGTTTAAAAAGGAATTTAGAATATTCTCTGCGTATTTCTTGTTTTCTGAAATGGATAGAGATTTTCTAACTAATCCTCCTCCATCATAGTGGTCACATGGCTTTCACTTTGCATCAGACTTTCACTGAAACTTCATACAAATAAGGCTGAACTGATTCCAGTGATTGTGTGACCACTAGAATGGCTCTCTTTTGTTTTACATTGAATCTTGATACCTCCCTTTAGCTTCAAAATCTGCAGTCTTCTTTGAAAGCTGCTGTTTGAATAAACAGATGGGAAATAATGTTGAATAGTAACATCTAAGAAGAGGGTTTATCTTTTTCTGTTCAAGTTATATGGTATAATGGAAGAAATAAGGGACTAGGCTATTTAGTTTTCTTCTTTGTTGGTCTTATGACTACTTATTGCCTCTTCCTTCCTTCCTTCCTTCCTTCCTTTTTTTTTTTTTTAAAGATTTGATTTATTTATTCATGAGAGACAGAGAGGCAGAGATGTAGGCAGAGGGAGAAGCAGATTCCGCATGGTGAGCTTGAAGCAGTACTCGATCCCAGGACCCTGGGATCACAACCTGAGCTGAAGGCAAATGTTCAACCACTGAGCCACCCCGGTGTCCCTGCCTCTTCCTTTCATTGGCCCTCAGTTTCCCCATCTAGAAAATGAAAGTGGAACAAGTCTCTTGCAAGATTAACTAAGGTTCTGCCACAATTCAGACTCAACTTTTGAATTCTCTTAGATATACAGTATGTAAGTGGTTAGATACAGAATTTTCTGCTTTTTTTCTATATTACAAATCTAGTATTAGCAAGTAAAACTTTGCTAGTTTATTTTCTTTTTCTCTCCTTCCCATTCATAAATTCTCAGAATCCTTTTAATCTTTTAAAATTATTTTTCTTTTATGCAGTTGTTTTTTAACAATCTCACTGGGACCTCTAGTTATGATTTACAGTTTGTCTTTTGCATTCACATGGTAAATGAGATGTATGTTCATGTTCTCTTTCCCGTTCCTCCCAGTAAAGGACTTTTAAAAAAAACCTGTGGAACTGAGGATGCTGAAGATTATGACTCTATCCTAAGATTAAGATTTACCCATCTTCTTAAACTATGTTAAAGATTTGTTCCCAGGCTTATGGGTGTATCAAAGATTATTACTAAGACCTGCCCTTAAAAATTAAAAGCATTGCTTCAGTCTTGATCTGGGAGCCAGGCTAAATAGTTTCCCTTTTCATCTTTCTTCCAAAGGATGGTGCAATAAAGTAAAGACGCTTACTACCTGTACTCTGTACTCTGTTGTGTGTAGGTACTGGCTTTTAGATATACCTGTATTCTTTTTTTTAAGATTCCACTTATTTATTCTTGAGAGACAGAGAGAGAGAGAGAGAGAGAGAGAGAGAGAGAGGCAGAGACACAGGCAGAGGGAGAAGCAGGCTCCATGCAGGGAGCCTGACATGGGACTCGATCCCAGGTCTCCAGGATCAGGCCCTGGGCTGAAGGCGGTGCTAAACCGCTGAGCCACCCAGGTTGCCCTATACCTGTATTCTTTAGGGAGACAGAGCTCCCCTTTGAATAAGTGTTCCCATTTTTTTTTAACGATTTTGTGTATTCATTCATGAGTTGCGGAGAGAGGCAGAGACATAGACAAAGTGAGAAACAGGCTCCCTGCAGGGAGCCTGATGTGGGGGGGCCGCTGGGGGTGGGGGGGTGGGAATGGACACTGGATCCCAAGACTCTGGGATCATGCCCTGAGCCTAAGGCAGATGCTCAACTGCTGAGCTACCCAGGCATCCTGAGTGTTCCCAATTGAATAGCTTTTTGCTGATAGACTTTCCCCTTGTTCAGGTTTTCCTCCCTCATTCTTTTTATAGTCACTTTACTAAAATTATAAGAGCTACCTTAAGTTCCACAGGGACTGAGAAGAAAATCACTATTAATTTCTTATATGAGCGAGAGTGGGAAAAATGGGTGGATGTGTTTGTGTTGGGGTGAGGTATGTGGTCACAGTGAGAGGACATATATTTTTAGGCAGACAAAATATAGCCTTTTCTCCTCTAAATCATTGGTCACTTTCTCTTTAGGTCCTACTTTGTAAGATGACCCTAATGGTCTCTTGGTTGGAAAGCCCTCTAGCTATATTTGCCATTCAGTTATATGGCTGCCAAGTGACAGATTCCACTCCCACCTCAAGAAGGGTCTCTTCTTTTTTCTGGAACACTGCTAATAAAATGTGTTTAGCCCTAAGTGATTCCCAAGGCTAGGCCAGGGAGAAAGAGCAGTTTCATGGGGTGAAACATTTTGCACAGCTAAAAAGCATTTATTCCTGGACTCAATTCATCTTTAGATCATCCCGCCTTTCTTGAAGAATTGGCCCTGTAATCAGTGTTCTGCTATCTGAATGGATAGCTGAATGTTTGACATCATATGTCATTAGCATATGGCTCTGATTTGCCAGCCTCTGTAGCTCTTTGGCAAGGTTTGAGCATGTATATGCATACACATACTCTGCTCTGTCATGGGGATGGTTCACCATCAGGGAGGCATAGCTTAAGATTGCCTAAGATCTTAGGAGTTTTAAGGGAATGAAGCAGGAAGCTTCAACATTTAAGCTTTTGGCTGGGGGCAGGGGATGATATTTCTAAACTTTGTGCTTTCTAAAAGGATTTTGCGACCTAGTTTTCTTTTTCCACATTCTTTCAGACTATTGTGTGTAACCAGAGCATGAAAATTAAGGGCCGAAATTAAAGTGAACCCTGCAAAATAACTCAGAGCTCCATGTTTTAATTTTCTCAGAAGAATTTGCCTTGTCATTGTTTATTATAATGACAAAAAGCAGGGAATCCCAGTCTTACCCTCCCCCCCATACATACATACATAACCTGGTATTTTTGTTTTGTCTTTTCCTTCTGCCAAATATTTCAATTCTAAATTTGTTAATCCAGAACACAGGAACATAGGGTATAGAAGAATAGCTCTTGAAAGAAAAAAGGGAAAAAACTCACTAGAACTCTTTTAAATTAAATGAAAATCAAATCCTCTAAAATGCTGACTTTTAATTTTAGGATCTCAGTTTAAAGGAGATCAGAGGAATATTTCCTACTAAATGTTCCTATGATACTTTTCAGAGTACATTCTAGGCAGTATTGTTAACTAAAGAAAATAAGTCTATCTGTTCCACTTAGATAACCTTTGGTAATAAACGAACTCCATACACGTTGTGACCTTAGCGCCTGAACTTTCTAATCACATGACTGGCTTGTAAACTGACCTGTGAGGATGACTGTCTTAGTCCCAGCTAAGAGAGAGAAATTGGCCAAGTGTCGGAAGGGTGGTCATCAAGCTGGACTTGTCCTGTAATCTCTGTTTCTTCATGGCTGCAATAGAACTTCTCAACAGACTTCCAGAAGCATGAAATGGAGACATGGGAAGGTAAGAGAACTGACTGTTTAAGTCTGGGCCCAAATCTGAGGTTTAGAAATTTTCTTTGAAGACTTAGAACAAATAGTAGCCTTGAGGGAGGAGGGAGGCAGTCCTCTCCGTTTTTTGTGTCTTAGCAGGATTCAGCCAACAAGTTTTCATGTGTAGCAACTGGCTATAAATGTTTTGGATTGTAGAAAAGTGAGGGTGAAATGTAGTAAATTCATTGTTGTGCTTGATGATTTTAAGAGAAAGAGCAGGCAAAAAAAAAGAAAAACTAGATTTAAATTTTATAGTGACTTGAAAACAATTTTAACTTGATTTTGCCCACAGTCCTTAGGTAATGTTTACATTGTAAAAAATTGTTCTGTTTACCTCTTGACAGAATTTGTTTGTATTTTAAATTCCTTAATCCAGTTCACCATCTGTGAAAGTACTGTAATTATAGATAGTATTGGGGTCATGAGGCCGTTGATAAGACAACCTCATTTCCTTTGGGGGAATTTAGATATTTTACGGTTTGGGGTATAAGACTAAGCCATTGCTAATTTCTTTTTAAGTAGGTTGTTTTTTAAAATGGGTAAATTCATTCTGTGTGTGTGTGTGTTTCATCAACAGCAACTAGTTAGTATTATAATTATAATTTGTATATTTAGAGATAGCCTCCTACTTGTGTGAGAAACCCCAGTGTCCCACAACTTTATTACTTGTGCCAGAAAGGACATACACAGCTAAAGAAACAGCTAGAAGATGAATCTTAGCATTAAAGATTCGCTGTATTTGTTTGCTGTGTTTATAAAATATAGAGTCTAAGACTTTGCCAAAGGTTTGGTTTCTTGTAGGCATGCTCTGTTGAGCTATAGCCAGAAGAGTTTCATATTTGAAGTAATTAGTAAATTTCTAGGACATTAACTAATAAAATAGTCCTAGGAAAGCGTCCTAGCCCTGTGCAGCATGGCTAACATCTGCCACAGGCAGCTTTGCAGTTTCATTCTCACTCTGAGGATGCACAAATCAGGGAAGTGGGACTGACCTTCTCTCAAGCAACATTATTCTTTATAGTAACACTCCCTGTATATTCTCTCCCAGCACCATATATGCCAGAATTATTATTATCTCATTGGTTTTTAGTCTTTGTTAGTCGAAACAGCAACATTTGTAGAAGTTATCAGTTACGTGCAAAACCTGTTATTTTTAATTTCGAGCAGCTTCCTCTTCTTCCCCCTATATATACACAGAAATTCTTTGTATTCTAGATATACTAGCTTTTCCAGAAAGGAGTCATTTAAGAAGTAAGATTTGCTCTGGACCCATTGGAATAGGAGTTTAAGGGTAGGCAAAGATACCAGAGCAGTGATTGCATAGGTTTGGAAGGGATAGCCCTGGAGGATTTGGATATTTTCCCAACTAGCTTGAATCGGTAGTGTTGTATAGTCCACAAGTTCTCAAAGAGAAAAAAGGTTTGAAGAGAAAGTTCTCCTTCGGTTCTTATTAAGTATTGAAACTTTGATTTTTCTTAGCTGTTCAATGACAAAAAAATAACTTATGGTACTAAAACAAGAACTTTTATAAAACAAGGAAGTGAATTTTAAATTTTTCAATGGAATCTTCCATATAAAATTCTAGTAAAGCAAAATGAATTATCCCAGTTGAAGATCTTTGGAAGCTTAAAAAAGCAAATTCAGACTTCTTACAAAAGAGTTGAAGGAAAATGCTACTGTAAAAAAGTGTTGCCTGGTTTTAGATATTGGGCGCTTGTCCATTTAAATTAACCTTTGTCACAGCTGGGCATACAAATGTTTTGTTTTAGTTCACAGAGGGTTAACTCTATTCAAGCTTTCACTGTGGCAGGCCTGATCTGTGGAGTCATACAATCTGGTCTTTCAGCCCAGCCAGTCGCTAGGCAGGAAGTCTTATTTCTTAAGCTATCTTTCAGAATGGGGGGTTGGGATTTGGAGAAAGGTGGGGGAAGGGCCTTGGAGCATCTGTAAGGATCAATAACAGAGTGAGCCGCAAGAGAGGCCATTGTGCACACTTCAAGATAGATGCAGCCCTTGTGCATGGCCCCTGCTTGGCAGGACAGACACCTAAAACCAAAACAATGCCACCAAATGAATTCCTTGTGAAAATCAGATTGCTCTTAAAGGAGAAAATATTTTAGAAGAGTGCCCTTTTAACACTGGAGTATTCTCATTCCTCAACTTGCTAGGATCATGCAATCCCCACTAGAAATAACTCCAAATTGATTTTTAAATGCCTTTTGTCCTCATGCTAATACTGTATTGAGTTGGGAGGGTGATCATTTGGTCTTAGTCACATGCATCGATGCATTGAGTAATCTATCATCTTTCTTTCTCTCTCTCTCTCTCTCTCTCTCTTCTCTAGCTCTCTCTTTTTCTTCCTTTCTTTTTTATTCTAACATTTGCTTTACCCTACTTGGGTTGGGAGCATCATTAAGGGGATGAAAAAAAAAAAACAAAATTTGGTTAGAATTAGAGTAACACGTGTGAAATCCCTCCTCCAACAGCTGGTATTGGCTCTTGAAACTTCATCTGAACCAAACAGATGCTCTTAGTGTTATTTTGAGATCATTTAAACCAGACTCATAGCCAAGAAATCTACAGAAATCATAGGTTTTATTTTAAAATGCGTTTAAGTCATGATTATCATGCCACATCTTATTGCATATTATATATGGGTATTGAACAGGGATACCTGAGCTTGGGAAAGTAAGCAGTTCCACCAATGAAATTATGATTTTAAAAGCACTACCAAGTTTGTTGTAATTTTACTCCAGTCCAGTTTTTCAGTTTTTGAATTCGTCTTTCCCAAGCCCACCTGTAACATTCCTGTTTTACTGTATTATTTTTTCAGAGGCCTAAGGCAGTTGTTCCATAGGTCCTTTTTTTTTTTTTTTTTTTTTTATAAATTAATTTTTATTGGTGTTCAATTTACCAACATACAGAATAACACCCAGTGCTCATCCCGTCAAGTGTCCCCCTCCGTGCCCGTCACCCATTCACCCCCACCCCCCGCCCTCCTCCCCTTCCACCACCCCTAGTTCATTTCCCAGAGTTAGAAGTCTTTATGTTCTGTGTCCCTTTCTGATATCTCCCACATATTTATTCTCCCTTCCCTTATATTCCCCTTCACTATTATTCATATTCCCCAAATAAGTGAGAACATACACTGTTTGTCCTTCTCCGATTGACTTACTTCACTCAGCATAATACTCCATAGGTCCTTTTATGATGCAAATTCTTTATGGCGGTTGGAAAGAGTAATGGAGTCATTGCCGCCTCTCTCCCACTAAACCCCCAAAGTATTGGTGACAACTGATGGTAACAGCTGTGGAAAATGGAATCATAAAGAGCCTCTAATATCATTCTCCCCATTTGAAATCTTTCAGGAATAAATGCATAAACCAACTTGGGGCCCATAATGTGACTTGGAAACATATTAATGGAATAAGGGCAGAGGTGGGGGGCAGGGAGAGAGACCTCCAGTTGAAATGAGCCCCAAGTTTAATTTATTTTATGCTTCTTGAGTTGAGAACTGACATATTCTCCTGCACAGTTTTGAGGCTTAAGAGAATATATAGACAAACACTTAACAAGATCATCTGGATATATTTAACCCATCTCTCACCTGTACCCTTTTCTGGGGAAAATGATGTATTAAAAGAATATCTAAGTTAATCATCACAATGCCTCCTTGATACCATTGTTTTGCCTCTCTGATACATTATAATTCTGCATTAATATTTAAAGGATCAATTCTTTTAATGGGCATTTTCCAGAGAGATACAAATATTACTAACAAAACTTGGAAGTTCAGTTACCATTTACATTGTATTAAAATGGGGTATGAAACCTACCATGACCCTTTTGAACAATGTGGTCTTTAATGTGCTTTAACGGGGAGGGCCTACTGAAGAAAAAGCCATAAAGTCTTCAGAGTTCAAGATGAGGTTGGGATTTTTAGCTCATTGCTTTTGTCATTTTCACACACAAACATCGCTGCAATCATGTTTGATTTAGCATCTTTAGTACAATGAGGTGAGAGAACAAAAGGATAGTAGAGGCACAAGTATGGAAACCAAACATTCTCCCTTACCCCCCAAATTTTTTCAGATGATTCTTTGTTTCCTGTCTCCCCTGCTACTGGGATTTCTTTTCAAGCCAAGGAAATCGGTCTATAAGATTCTTATTTCTGCATGCCTCGGTGATTTGCCTGGGCAATTGAAAAACAAGCCACTCCTCAAATATTTTTTAGCCACGTAAAAAGTCATGTCCTAAAGACTTGGTAAAAACACCATAATTAGGAAAAATGCATCTACTCCTATTTTAAGGTTCAGAATTTGGGGGCGTTCCCGATGCACAGCTGTTTTACATATTTTGAAAAGCCTGATAGATGTAAAGGTCATTGCTAACTCTAACAAGGTCTTGATGCTCACACTGTCATCCAAGGACCTTGCATTAATTAGAATGAGAAGCATGGAAGGTCAGGAGTCAACTGACTGGTGGGCCTCTGTGGATTGTCATTGGGGCCAGTAAGAATTCCTATAGGATTTTTAGCCATTAAAACCAAACAAAAACAAAAATAAAACCTGCTGCTTTCATGGCCTCTGAGCAGACCTCTTGGTCTGTATGGTAAGGGCTCATCCACTGTTGCCCAAATGACTTCTAAAAACTTGGCTGCATCCATTGCTTTGCTACAGGATTCTCAGTGTTGGGGAAAGAATCTCAGCCACCGGGATCCCTGGGTGGCGCAGCAGTTTGGCGCCTGCCTTTGGCCCAGGGCGCGATCCTGGAGACCTGGGATCGAATCCCACGTCGGGCTCCCAGTGCATGGAGCCTGCTTCTCCCTCTGTGTCTCTGCCTCTCTATCTCTCTCTTTCTGTGTGACTATCATAAATAAATAAAAATTAAAAAAAAAAAAGAATCTCAGCCACCTGATTCTGTCACTTAGCCAAGTCACTTGACATCTGTGAGCCTCAATTTCCTCATATATACAAAAAGGGTAGTAATACCAATCTCACAGGATTGCTATAGGAGTTAGATAAAAGAACCTTTATCACAGTGCCCAACACATACTTAACATGCCTTGAAATTGGGCAGCCCAGGTGGCTCAATGGTTTAGCACTGCCTTCAGCCCAGGGTGTGATCCTGGAGACCCAGGTTCGAGTCCCACATCGGGCTTCCTGCATGGAGCCTGCTTCTCCCTCTGCCTGTGCCTCTGCCTCTCTCTGTGTGTGTCTCTCATGAATAAATAAATAAAATCTTTAAAAAAAAAAAAACATGCCTTGAAATTGAAATGAGTTTTACAAAGTGGCAAGTTTAGGGAGATTAGGAAGAAGAGGATTCTTGGGTGAGCCAGTGGCTGGTACTGTTTATTCCAAGTAAAAAAATCTGCCTAGCCCCCAATGCCTCCTTTCAGTGAACAACATTCAGGGCGGGGCCTTTTGGAAATTTAGCCTTGAAAATGTTGTATAACAGGTGAGACGAGCTGCTGAGTCTTTACAGCCAGTTATTATGCTAATAATCTGTTCCTGGGCTAATAAAAATAATTAGTAATTAGAGTGTCTCTGTGAAATTGGTGAATTTATTTTTGTCCCTAAGAGAGTCTCTTAACAGTTGTGGTTTTGTTTTTTTGTTTTGTTTTGTTTTGTTTTTTAAGTTATGTTGATTAGAAGAAAAAGAGAGGATGGGTTCTAAGTGAGCACACAGATTAAGTGATAATTAGGAAAGGAAGGATAGTCAGATTAGTCATGTCCTTCCATGTGTTTGCTAGGTAAATAGATGCCAAGACAATGGCCATGGCCATGTTTAGTAGCCCCTTCTCAAAAACTTTACCATGAAGTGTGGTAAAGTTGGAAATATTGTTAGTATACTAATCACTGCCCTACTTAATTTGGAATCTTTGGTCTCCCTGCCTTCTAGGGGTTGAGAGCTTATATCTGGCTGATTATTATGATCTCTGTGTATAAAATTATAATTTTTGTAGACAACATTCATTGAGCATTTACTGTGTTCTAATCCTTAGGAACACAGGTGAATTAGAACCACAGCTCTTGGCTTTGAACTACAAAGAGGGAGTAATGTTAATGTTGCTTAACAAATATTAACAATTGTGGGGAGAGGAGGAACATTTGGCTGCAAAAGCATTATTCAAAACCTGCAGAAGGATTTGTTTTCACTTTGGGGGGCCTGTCTTTCTTTAGCTTTTTTTTACTAAACTTACCCTACATTTCTTGAAATGTTTTTGTTCTTCCAAAACATGGAAGAACAAAACGTATGGCTCCAAAATAGAACATTCCTATATTTTTCTTAACATAGTAAAATTAGAGGCCTGGGTTTCAATTGGCAAAAGTAGGGAAATATTCTAAGCATTATTACTCTGTTTGCATCTTACTCGTTGTTAGCAAAAGCATTTTCCTTTTTTGAGGTTTCAGCATGTTTTCTCATAGTAATGGCTATAGCAACCTAGCTTTGCTTTTCAAAGGAACTAATAAGTTATGAGTAATTTATGGAATGTCAATTACAGTTCATTAAATAACCACTCTACAGCAAATGAATGTTTTGGACATTTGAAAAAGAAAAAAACACCATCCCAGTGGCCATTTAATCCCAAAATACATGCACATGAGTCTGTGGGGAAAAAAAGGTGTGTTAAGAGAAAAGCTTGGCCCCCAATAGGTGCTAGTCACAGAAGTCTTGGATATGTCACTGTTATAAGATTCTGTGTACGTGCACACACTCTCCTAAGCATTGATGGTTTTTGTTAAGTTTGCCATGAGATAGTTGTTAATTATGTAGGATTCTAGGTTCTTTTTGAATATGTAGAAATTAATTCTTAGCACCTTTGCTAATGTCTGCATGCCTTTTGAAATCATGCACACTAAAATATTTGCCATTAGTTTACCAATCTGATACTAGAGAGAAACTACCCACCATAGAGTAGTTTTAATATAGAAAGTTCATCATATGTCATATGCTGAAAAATATTTGGATTCAGTTTCTTCGTTCTTTATTTCTATGAACCATTAGTCTTACCCCAAAAGATGAATGTCTAGGGAGGAGTAGGGGAAAAGAGTGCTAGTTTTATGAAATACTGATTCAGTGCCTCAGGGAAGCAGAACCTTTAGCTACCTTAATAAAATTGTGCGTGTGTAGTGTGTGAAGGAGTACTTACATGCCTTGTTTACGTTTCATGATTTTTGGTCCTAGTGGTGAATGTAGAGAGAGAGAGATCCTATCACTTAGAACATAGTTTTACACATGGAAGTAGTTACAAAAGCACTTTTTGGCAAATAGTATGAGAATCTCCAGCAATGAACATGTCTCTATTCTGGCCCCATTAAACTAAATCTGGCCAGAAGATTTCCTTTTAGTAAGGCAAAGGAAAATGTGGCAACCAAATCTTCCACTCTTCTGGAACATATGGTTTTACTAAAAGCATGCTAATTGGTCTCTCTCTCACCAAGATCTTAGAATTGGGGGAACCTAGGGAGCTGAGTACTGAGCTTTTAGGTATTGGTTCAAAGTCTCTGCGCTGGGCCACTAGTTAGTCATCTGAGTTCTTATAAACTCTGCACTTTGGTTTTGTTAGTAAAGAAACTATACTCTTCATTCAACTGACATTCACTGGTGGTTGTTCTGTGCTTGGTATATATTAGAGATGCAGAAAAAATAAAAATCTCCCCTTGTTTTGTGGAGCACATAGTCTTATAGAGGGAGACAAATAGGTAAGTGCAACAAAGTGTTGGAGGAACAATGCTAGCAATCCTGGAGGGTACAGAGGATATGCAGAGATAGGAGTGCTCATTTCTGTTTGGGCTATCAGGTTCCTTCACCCAGGAAGGCATCATGAGAGATTGGTTGACATTTGCCAGGCTGGTAAAGTGTGAGGAAGGCTCCCCCCACGCAGAGAGCAGCATGAGCGAAGGCATAGCTAAATAAAACAACCTGACAGGGTATCCTGTGAATTATAAGCAAGGCCCATATGGATCAGAAAGATTGGTTGGTTCTAAATGCAAGGACAGCCCAAGAGAGAGCTTTAATCTGTGAATGGATACCCTTACCTGTTACCTGTTGGGCAGAAGAAGAACCCTCTTCACATTCCTTTTAATCCACCTTTGCAGGTATGTTGAAGAGATTAATGTAGCAATTTGCTAGAAGGGAACACAGGTCTACCTCAGAGCTGGAAGGCTGTATGAAACTTACTGCTGGGATTTAGGGAGAGTACGCCTTAACCTTATTAACCTTCTTACAAATTGCCAGTTCCTATAAGAAGGAGAGGTCTTAGTTAAATTTGGTTTTAAAAAGTTATACTCCCTGCCTAGGGCCATCTGTGCTTTGTGGGAATGTTCCAAACAGAAAATGGGGTCTGTTGTATTTCTTTAATGAATGGAGAAATAGTCTTAATAATATATTGTCTTAATAATATCTTTTATTAGTTAAGACTAAAAGTTTCTTTTAGTTTTTTAGGGCAAGTGATATATGTTTTTACTGAGATACTCATTGTAGTTTTACTTATATATAGGTAAAATAGTTGGTGGTTAGTGACCAAAGTATTATAATGTTTTTGGTCAAGTAGTATTAGTTGTTTTTGTTTTTCATTTTAAATTTTATTTTAAAATTAACAGGCAGTAAAATTGAGGCATTTTTGAGGTGTTGTGCAGTTCTATGAATATAGATTTGTGTAACTATCACTACAGTCAAGTTTTGTTTTGTTTAAAGATTTTATTTATTCATTCATGAGAGATACAGAGAAAGAGGCAGAGACATAGGCGGAGTGAGAAGTAGGCTCCCTTCAGGGAACCTGATGCGGCACTCGACCCCGGGACCATGCCCTGAGCCTAAGGCAGCAGCTCAACCACTGAGCCACTCAGGCATCCCTAAAGAGAGAC
Source organism: Nyctereutes procyonoides (assembly GCF_905146905.1). NCBI lineage: Eukaryota > Metazoa > Chordata > Mammalia > Carnivora > Canidae > Nyctereutes > Nyctereutes procyonoides. The sequence continues at coordinate 40,465,760 of NW_026575020.1, forward strand.
TATTGATAGAAAGTATCTTCAGGGACTAACCCCTGAAGATACGCCAACATCCAGGAGTTCCAAAGATATTCAGTATAAGAGATTGAGAAACTAATAGTTTGAGAGAAAGTAGGAAAACCTGGAGAGTAATATTCTGAAAGCCAAGGGAGATAAGTGTTTCAAAAAGGAAAGAATTCAGATGCTTGTCCGATTTCTTTCATTCAGCTAACAGTGAGTACTTTCACCTTGTAAAGTTCCATGAATAGGCCCCACAGTGATCAGGACAGATGAAGTGCTGGTCCACTTAGAGTTTACACATATATTTTTAAGGATTTCAGTGTAAAACTAGATTGCAATTCTGAGGACCCAGCTATACTTAATTCTGCTATTTACATTTCAGAAAGTTGCCTTGAACACTTTAACACTCGAGATGATTCCATGGTAATCCTAATTTCTTTTTTTTTTTAAGATTTTATTTATTTTTTTATTCATGAGAGACACACACAGAGAGAGAGGCAGAGACACAGGCAGAGGGAGAAGCAGGCTCCATGCAGGAAGCCCGATGTGGGACTCGAACCTGGGTCTCCAGGATCACACCCTGGGTGAAGGCAGACGCTTAACCGCTGAGCCACCCAGGCGTCTCGGTAATCCTAATTTCTGCGAAGAGTTATTACTTTACTAGAGTAGAAAGTTTGTTGTGTAAATTCATATGATCCAGAATAGCAGCCATTCAGTGTTGTAGAAACATAGGTCATTTTAAAACTAAATGAAGTAGTGGTAGAAGTTATTAATGCAAATATGCCCAAGTTACTTTAATTCTCTGGACCTCAGTTTCTCATCTTATAGTGAGAATGAGGAATTTGTGTACTTTAAAGCCTCCTATGGCTTTGAAATTTAATGACTCCATAATCTAGGATCAAGTAATCAGAGAAGTCACAAATGGCAAGATATGTAACAAACACTGTCAACTCTCAAAGTCACTAATATCCTTATCATTGAAACCTTCAGTAGCCAAATCAGGCTCTAATTCAGTGTTTGACAGTGGAAGCAGAAAATGGTAACAGTTGGAAGCTACACTATAATGAAAGTCCTTAGGAGTCTCTTTGGAATAAGGGCAAAGACAATTTTGTGTATGCACATTTTCCTAAGGGAGATTTTGACAACTCTGGCTTAACTAGTATAATTTCACACTGTGTATTTACACCTCTCTCATAGGAACCTGTAAATTAAACTCAAAATTCATGGAAGATATCTCTTTTCTCTCTCTCTCTCTCTCTTAAGATTTTATTTTAAAGTAATCTCTACTCCCAATGTGAGGCTTGAATTTGCAACCTCAAGATTGAGAGTCTCGTGCTCTATCGACTGAGCCAGCCAGGAGCCCCATGGAAGATATTTCTAAAAAGTGCTATGGACCACAGGTGGAGAAATAATAACCATAACATAATAAAATGCAACTATATTTGTTGATCCATGTCTTCATTTTTAGTACTCTACGGGTCTTTTACATATTTTAATCCTTTCATTTTCACAATTCTGTGAGATGAATATTTTTATCTTTATAGATAAGGAAATTGAGCTCAGATTATCACGCAACTAAAATAGTGACTAGCTAGAATGCAAAGCTGGGGTTGCTTTTGCTTTTAACTTTATAATTACAGTAAATAAAATATGCAACAAAAAACTTTGCAATTTACTACAAAAGCTCAATAAATACATTTTTAGTTCTCTAACCCAAGTAATCTCCAAAATTACAGGTAGAGATGAAGGGGGCTGCTGAAGAAAGCCAGCTATTTGAAGCTATTCTATCTATACCTGACTGATAGGCAAACCCAGTAGGCTCCAGGCATACCAGAATTAGACATCACTCAGGTGAATTACCATCTGTCTTCATAGGCATCCTGAAGTTTATAGTATTATATAGTGCACTTTCTTATGCATTCCTATTTAGTCCTCATAAGAACCTTTCTGGGGGAATCACTGACAAGTATCCTGAGACAAACTGGTGATGATATGATGATAGTAATAATAGTAGCTCAGGGACGCCTGGGTGGCTCAGTGGTTGAGCATCTGCCTTGGGTTCAGGTCATGATCCCGGGGTCCCAGGATCGAGTCCCACGTCGGGCTCCCCGCAGGGAGCCTGCTTCTCCCTCTGCCTGTGTCTCTGCCTCTCTCTGTGTGTCTCTCATGAATAAATAAATAAAATCTTTTAAAAAATAATAATAGTAGCTCACATTTATTGAACTTTTTTTTTATTTAGGGATTTTATTTTTTTAAGTAATCTCTACACCCACTGTGGGCTTGAAATTAACAACCCTGAGATCAAGAGTCACATGCTCAGGATCCCTGGGTGGCACAGCGGTTTAGCGCCTGCCTTTGGCCCAGGGCATGATCCTGGAGACCCGGGATCGAATCCCACGTCGGGCTCCCGGTGCATGGAGCCTGCTTCTCCCTCTGCCTGTGTCTCTGCCTCTCTCTCTCTATCATAAATAAATAAATAAATTTAAAAAAAAAGAGTCACATGCTCTACTGACTAATCCAGCTAGGTACTCCTATCGAGCATTTATTATGTGTCAGAAACTTTGCATATATTAACTCTGTTCTAAGCACATTACATGTATTAATTCTCACAGAAACCTAGTAACAGGTTTTACATTACTAAAAAAGAATTTAGAGACTTTTACATTTCACAGAGTAGGGAACTGAAATAATAGGACCATACATTTAATAAATGTAAAAGCTGAGATTTGAATCCAGACAGTTTGACTTATTCACAGTATGTATAAGTGAGGTCATTAATCTGGATACCTTAAATTTATGTAGTGCTCTCTGCCAATTAAATCTCAGTAAACTGGGGATCCCTGGGTGGCTCAGCGGTTTAGCACCTGCCTTCAGCCCAGGGTGTGATGCTGGAGTCCCGGGATCGAGTCCCATGTCAGGCTCCCTGCATGGAGCCTGCTTCTCCCTCTGCCTGTGTCTCTGCCCCCCTTTTTCTCTCTCTCTCCCCACCCCTCGTGTCTCTCATGAATAAATAAATAAAATCTTTTAAAAAATTTCAGTAAAACTTGAGGGAGTATAAATATAAAAACATAGCTTAAAAAAATAAAAACATAGCTTAAAAAATAAAAATTTCAATTACCATATTATTTTTTGATGTATAGAGAAATGATCAGCCTGAGATCACAAGCCTAGCTTTTTTTTTTTTCACGAGCCTAGCTTTAATCCTTACCTGTTTTGCATAAAAGCTGAGGTACAGATATGAAATATGTGTCATTTGCTTCTATTAATGATCCAAAGCCAGGTAAGAAAGCTCATACTGTCTTAATAGTCAGGACATCAGGGCAACTCAGACAAGGCAATAAACAAAGTCTTTTTTTTTTTTTTTTAAAACAAAGTCTTATATTTGGTGCCTAGGCCTAAGCTTTTGTCCTTATAGGATGTGAATGAGGCAGCTTTGCAGCAAAACATGAAAAAAGGCTGAGAGATTTTAGTTCTTTTATGCTTATCTTTCTATGCAGTCATATAGTGTATTACTTTCACAAATACATTACAGTTGCCTAAAGGAGATAAACTGGATTTATATTAATTAAAAACATAGTAGGTACACCTGGTGGCTCAAGCAGTGAAGCATGCGACTCTTGATCTTGGGGTTGTGAGTTAGAGCCCCACATTGGGTGTAGAGATTACTTAAAGAAATTAAAGAATCTTTAAAAAATACAAAACAGGAGCACCTGGGTGGCTCAGTTGGTTAAGCATCCGACTCTGTTTCAGCTCGGGTCATGATTTCTCAGGGTCATGAGATCAGTCCTGCATCACGCTCTGTGCTCAGCTCAGAGTCTGCTTGGGATTCTTTCCCTCTGCCCCTCCCCCCTATTCACATGCTCTCGAAATCTCTGTCTCTCTCTCTCTCTTTCTCTAAAATAAAACAGTATACAAAAAGGAATAGGATGAATAGACTCCCTCTCTGTTCTGTACTCATCAAGCCACAGTAGATTTTTTTTTTTTAAGTAAACTCTACACGCAACATAGGGTTCAAACTTAACAACTATTTAGGGATTTTTTTTTTTTAAAGTTATCTCTGCACCCAGTGTGGGGCTTGAACTCAACAACCCTGACTGAGATTAAGAGTCGCATGCTCTACCAACTGAGCCAGCCAGGCGCCCCAAGCCACAGTAGATTCCGAACAATTTATTTTCATATGATCTTTACAAGCAGGAACATGTCCAGAGGGAAAGGCAGATGATCAGAATGATAAGGGGACTAGAAATCATGTAACTATGTAGGTCACTTGTTGAGACTAGTGGTATTAAACTCCAAAGGCTATAAAATTCTTGGTGGAAAAAGGGAGGAAGCAGGCTTGTTCAGATTGTGAGTGTCCACAGATTGAACTGAGACCAGTATGTTTTAATTACACATTTAAGCTTCAGGAGCTGTAGCAACTACTCTCAACCCTTATGAAGTCATGAGGTATAGCTCCTCTGTTTCCCCACCCCTCATTACCACCACATACCACAGAGATGAACATCATCTCCTTTTCTGGAACAAGACCATCTCACCAGTCAAATTTACAATTCCAGGCTCATCAGAAGCTAGCAATCCTTGTGTCCTCATTACAAAATCTTGGGAATAGAGAATTTCATTGAGCCAATTTGGGCCATTGACTTTTTGTAGTCCAGTTAGCAGTAGCCATTATGTCTTATGCTCCAGTCAGCTTATCTAGCAATGTAAACCTAGTACCTTACAGGCTAGGGCAGTGGCTGTTCTCAAAGAAAAGAATATTGGTTATGAGCTGAGCAGACAGTCCAAAAGATAACCTATTACACAGTCTATTCTCTTACCATACACTGCCTTCTGGCAATCTCATGTATGCCTACAGCCTCCCTACAGAAGACTCCCAAGTCATTCTGACTCCAGATTGCTTGTTCCAGCATTCATCGAGGCCTTCCTCATCTCCATCTCAGATAACCACACTCCTAAACATGTTTAAATGCCTACAGCCAGGAGGCCTTGTTGCCTATACTGTTCGGTTTCCTTTGACATACTTCTGCTCTAATGCTTAGTTCAGGTGACACCTCTTCTAGATAATCTTTCCTTCAGTTTCCTCATCTAGCACCAAAATCACCCACTTCTCTGTGCCCAGTGTACCTTCTCTTTCTAGTTTAATGTTGACTGCTCCGTATTGAAATTATGGGATTGATGTCTGTCTCCTCTATTATGAGGTACATGTGAAGAGTGCAGAGGAGCTCTCATATTTATGCAGTGAATATATGTCACAAGATGATTTCAAGCAAGAAGTAGTAATTATTACATAGTGAATCATTGTCTATATTTCCAACTTCAAAAATATGTACCTGTTTAGAGCTCTCATGTGCGGATCAAGCTATCCATTAATGAAATATCTGTATATTTCTATTTTTTTTCAGAGAAGACTCCCCAGGCTCAACCAACTCTTTTTCCCCCGTAAATGAATAAGGGATCCTTAAAAATTTGCAGTAGCAATCCAAATAGGACAAACCACAGATCTGCTTATTTCCAACTGGAAAACCTAAATTTACAGGAATATGAAAAGTCTTATACCACAAATAGAAACTTGATTCCTAATTTGAAGGTTCCTACACATAAGAGGCAAGAAGAAACTAGGACTGTGGTCTGACTTTTTCTTTTCTTGGCCCCACTTGTTGAATGATGAGGTAGCATTTTCCCTGGATTTATTTCCGTGGCTCCAGCTAGTTGTAATTTGTGAACCATTTTATCTTTGTTTTCAGGCCTAAGTAATGGCAGTAACTTTTTTTTTTTTTTTTTTTTTTTTTTTTAAGTAAGCCCTACAGGCAGCAGGGGTCTTATACTCAAAACCTTGAATTCAAGAGTTACCTGCTCCACCAACCAAGCCAGGCAGGCACCCCCTTTTGTCTTTTTCCCATCTTTCTAGTCAATGACTTGTAAGGATAACTCCTAAAGGTTCAGTCCATACTGATCTTGTGAATTACTCACTTGTTTTTTTTCTTTTCTAAAGACTTTATTTATTCATGAGAGACACAGAGAGGCAGAGACACAGGCAGAGGGAGAAGCAGGTTCCCTACCAGGAGCAGTAGAGGAGAATTCTTAAGATTTTCACTTATTTCTGTTTTAAGTTCTATGTTTGCAGATGAAATTTTGAGGGTACCTGTTCCCCAGTTTCAAGGATTTCATTTCAGATGGTGGCAGCCTATAAAACTGAATACAGTCAGTAGTACTTAGAAGAATGTGCAGCTGATCAGGGGAGTTAGATCCAGTAATGCAGTTGAAATTGTTTTAAATACCTTTTAGCTAGGCAAGTTCCAAATTGCCTTAGTTGTTAGTATAATTTTGGCCAAGTCAGCAGCTGTACTCTCCATTTCCTAAATCTGGCCTTCATCACAATCTGAAGAGCAGGTTTTGATAAAAATCAGTTTCCAATTGTAATTTGCGTAACCTGAGCCCTTGGAATGAACAAAATGTCCTGTTTGAGGTGGGGGAGGTATTTTTATAATAGTAGGGCTGAAAGGAGAGATGAGTGCAAGAGGAATTTTGGTTTCTTCTATACTTAGCCAAATTAAAGTAGAACTAGTTGCTATATGGAAGTACTAAGTAATACATCTATTTAGTTCTTTGCTTCACAGATTGTGTTGTGACTCCTGTTGTTGCTTTGGTTTGCGGGAAAAAAAGGCAGCAGAATACTGAGGCTCAATTTTTATATATACCATTCCTTCTCTTCCTGCACTCCACCCCGATAGGAGGTAGTGTGGTATAATGGGAGGTCTGTCTTTGGAAAAGTAGTGAGACTGAAACAGCTCCATTTTGACTCACTTTGTGATCCTGGGCAAATCACTTTACTTTTCTGACCGTGGCCAAGTAACTTAACCTTTTTCTTTCTTTCTTTCTTTCTTTATTTTTTTTAACCTTTTTCTTTAATGAAAATAAAATACATAAGGAAAATTTAAATGTTAAACTTTTTTTACTTTTCATATAGGTTTTTATTTTGATCATGTCTAAATGATAGTCCATTCTCCTCTGAAAAGCCTTTGTTCTTGGGGCACCTGGCTGGCTTGTTGGTGGAACATATGACTCTTGATCTAAGGGTTGTAAGTTTGAGCCCCAGGTTGGGTGTAGAGATTACTTAAAAAATCTTAAAAAAAATTTTTTTAAAGCCTTTGTTCTAATCTTTATCTTCTAAATGCACACGAATCTCCCCTAGTTAAAAAAAAAAAAAAGTGTCCTTTTAAAAGCTGTTGCTTCTTCCTACAAACTGTTCTTCTGTTACTTTTTTTTTCTCCTTCTGTTACTTTTAAATGAGGTGACACTATTCAATAAAATACTGCTTATTTTATTTCTTTACCACTCATCTTTTTTTTTTTAAGATTTTATTTTTTAAGTAATCTCTACACTGAGCATGAGGATTGAGCATACAACCCTGAGATCAAAAATCACAAGCTCTTCTGACTCAGCCAGTCAGGTGGCCTGTTTTTAACTCAATATGATTTTTGTTCTCATCAGTTGACTGAAAATACTATTAGCCCTTTGAGCCCTTTGTTCTTCCTCACACTTTTTGACCCACATTGCATTTGACAAGTACTCTCTTTATGAAACCCTTTTGTTTCTTATATTTCTCTTAATCATGGATTTATATTCCACCTATGCCTTCTTTGATCATGTCACCCCACTTTCCATCCCTATCTTCTTACCTTCCCCAGTGTCTTAGTTTTATCTTATTATTGCTCCTCTACACATCCCCTTCCTCCTTAGAGTTCTAATCTATTGCCATAGTTTCAATTCTTCCAGGTATTGACTCATAGATTTTTCATCCTAACAATGGTTAAACATTGTCCCCTACATAGCTGTCTTTGGAATATTTCTGCTTGACTCATCTTCTCTTAAATTCAAGAGAGGATGATTTTGTCCCTCACTAAGCTTTTACTTTCCTCTTTTGTATTAGTGATACCACATTTCTCAAGCCACCATGGTGTAAAACCTCAAGTTCATTTTTGATCCTTTCCTCCGTTCCTGTTATGGGATGCCCATGCCATTCATCTTGTCGCAACCTGCACATCATTGTGAGATTGATATTCCTAAAATACTACTTTGATCCAGATATATCTCCATTTAAAAATCTCAGTGGCGTTTTTTAAAAGATTTTATTCATTTATTTGAGAGAGAGCACGACCGGGGTGGTGGTGGTGGTGGTGGTGGTGGTGCAGAGGGAGAAGCAGACTCCCTGCTGAGCAGAGCTCCATGTGGGGCTCATCCCAGGACCCTAAGATTATGTCTTGAGCAGAAGGAGATGCCTAACGAACTGAGCCACTCAGACGCCCCTAAAAATCTCCGTAGTTTTTTATCAGTAGGATAAAATGAATTCCAATGTATTCCAAACAGTTTTCTAGACTTCTGACCATTCCTCTGTAAGATCTTTCTGCTTAACTATATATCTACATAGTTTGCCCAAACATACCTTACATTTGCTTCCCCTTTTTTTTTTTGGCCACCGATGATGTCCTTTCCCTTAACCTAAAGTGCCCTGTTATCTTTTGTTTCCAACTTTTTTACCATGAAATATAACACTTGGAGAAAAGTACACAAAACACAATTTTACAGCTTAATGAATTAATATCAAGCAAGCATCATCCAAGTCAAGAAATAAAACATGGGAGATCCCTGGGTGGCTCAGCAGTTTAGTGCCTGCCTTCGGCCCAGGACATGATCCTGGAGTCCCAGGACTGAGTCCCACATTGGGCTCCCTGCATGGAGCCTGCTTCTCCCTCTGCCTGTGTCTCTGCCTCTCTCTCTCTCTCTCTCTCTCTCTCTCTGTCTCTCATGAATAAATAAATAAAATCTTAAAAAAAAAAAAAAGAAATAAAACATTGCCAGAACTCAAAAGCTCCTCTCTACCCCAGCAATGTTCTCACTATATGTTCCTTTACTGTCTGAGCCTGTTTTTATTGTTGTTGTTGTTTTAACTTATTTAATATGAATGGCATACTATGAATGGTTTGTTTTGGGAGGTTTTTGTTCCATCTGGCTTCTTTTACCCAACGTTTGTACTAGTCATCCAAATTGTCGCAGTCATTCAAATACTTTTACAGCTGTATAAGTATTATATTGTATGAATGATACTATTTATCTCCAGTAATATTGATAAATATTTGGGTTATTTTTTTTAAGATTTTATTTGAGAGAGTATAAGCCCCACCCCCACCCCCGGGGTGGGAAGCAAAGGAAAGGGAGAAGCAGACTCCCCACTGAGAAGGGAGCTTGACATGGGGCTCATCCCAGGACCCCAGAATCATGACCTGAGAGTAAGGCAGACGTTGAACCAACTGAGCCACCTGGGTGCCCCATATTTGGGTTATTTTTAATTGCATCTTTGACAAACTTGTCATAATGAACATCCTAGAATTTGTCAGTTCATATACATGTGCATACATTTCTCTTGGGTCATATATATCTGAGAATGAGTCATAAAAGAGGTATATCTTCAACATTAATAACAACACACTTTTCTGTAGTAGTTGTACCAATAAACATGTTTACTGATAACATAAGAAAGTTTTTCCAAATTGCCACCATAACTTGAAGTCTTTTTTTTTTTAACCATTGTCATTGTGGTTTTAATTTGCATACCCTTGATTATTAATAGGTTGAACATCTTTTCTTAAGGTTATTGATGATGTGGATAGTCTCCTCTGTGAAATGCTTATTCAAGTTTCTTGCCCAGTTTTCTACTGGTTTGCATTTCTCTTAATGTTATATAAGAGTTTTACATATTTTGAATATGAGCTCTTTATAGGTTGTAGGTGTTGCATATATCTTCTTCCACACTGGCTTGCCTTTTCACTCTCTGAACATTCTTCATTTTAATGTAGTCTGATTTTATTGAAGTTTTCCTTTATGGTTAGTGCTTTTGTGCCCTGTTTTAAAAATCTGTTCCTAATCCAAGATCATGATTTTTTTTTATTATCTTCTAAGAGGTATATTATTTTGCTTTTGCTATTTGGGTTTTCAGTCTAGTTGTAATTAAATATTTTGCATAGTGTGAGATAGGATCAAGTTTCATTTTCTTTCTGTATAGGTATGTAATTATCACAGCACTGTTCACTGAAAAGACTTGTCTTTTCCTCACTGCTCTGCAGTGCCACCTTTGTCATAAGTTAAATATCCATAATATACCTGGGTATGTTGGGGTATGGTATGTCTTTATTCAGTTCCTTTGGTTTGTTTGTCTCTGAGCCAATAAAGCATATCTTAATTAACATAGCTTTATTTTTTTTAAGATGTTATTTATTTATTTATTTATTTATTTATTTATTTATTTATTTATTTGAGAGAGAGAGAGAGAGAGAGATAGAGCACAAGTGGAGGAGGAGAGAGAATCAGGCGCTCCCCACTGCACAGAGAGCTTGATGTAGGACTCAGTCCCAGGATGCTGGGACATGATCTGAGCCAAAGGCAGACACTTAACCAACTGAGCCACCCAGATGCTCCTCACCATAGCTTTAAAATGAATACTGATACATGGTAAAGTCTTGTTTTTCTTAAACATCTGTGCTGTTGGAGCACCTGGGTGGATCAGTGGTTGAACATCTGCCTTTGACTCAGGTCGTGATCCCAGGGTTCTAGGATTAAGGCCCACATAGGCACCCTAAGGGGAGCCTGCTTATCCCTCTGCCTATGTCTCTGCCTCTCCCTCTGTGTCTCTCATGAATAAATCTTAAAAAGAAATCTATGCTGTTTGTGTTCTTTCGCATTTTCTGCATGCGTTTTACTTTTAGCTCAAGTTATACATGAACACGCAGGATTGGGATTTTACTTTATCTATTGATCTTTACAGTAATAACTTAGAATCTGTGAGTGAAAAAAAAAAGAATTTGTGAGTGTAGCTTCCTCTCCAGTTACTGCAATCTTCCTCAATTTGTCTTAGAAATCTTTTATATTAATTGTTTTACAGTTTCTCCATAGATATCGTATATGTATTTATTGGATTACATCCTAGCTAATTTATATTCCTTGATACTGTTGTAAGTGCCATCTTTTAAAAATTTCACCTTTGTGGATGGTATAGAAATATGTATGTTTTTTGTATATTTTTATTTCACTGTGTTGTCTAGAACTTCTAGTACTTCCACTGTAGAATGAAGGTGTTGACAATGGACCATCCTTGTCTTCCAATTGCAAAAGAAAAACTTTTTGTAAGCTTTCAGTATAATATTCAGTATAATATTTGGTATAGGTTTTTTAAATAACTTTTATTATGTTAAACAAGTTTTTTCTTATTCCTGGTTTGCTAAGAGTTGAACATTGATAATGTTGAAATCTACCAGACTTTTTTTCCTAAATTAAAGCACTACTTGCTTTTGTTTAAGATGGATTTTTTTAAAACAAAATACCTTCCAAACTGTTTCATAAAGTTGCAAATTTTTATCAGGTTCTAATCTTACAGAAAACTTAACTTTAACAACAGTAGTGCAACTAACATTGATTGTGTGTTTACTATATATTAGGCATTATATTCAGCAGTATAGTGTGAAAGGCCTCAAATCCTGATGCAAGATTGTCTGCTTAGAATCCTGGCTCAATTGCTTATTAGCTAGGGGACTTTGGACATATTTCTTATTCTATGTGTGCCCCCGTTTTTTTAATCTGCAAAATAGAGATAATAGTAGTATCTACTCCATAGAATTGTTAGGAAATAGTGAATTATATGTGATACATAAAGAACAGAACTTATTGCATAGTACCAGGCTCTATGTTAGCTATTATCATTGTAGACTTATCATGTATTCCCTAATAAATCCATGAAGTGAGTATTATGGTTATCTCTATTTTACAGTTGATAGACTTCTAGAATTGAGGCGTGTGCCCACAGTTACAGAACTAGGAACTGGCAGTGCTAGAATTCATACTCAGTGTGACTTAACCACCAATCCAATATATTTCAGACCTTTTACACTTTTACATTTTTCATTCATTTATTCAAGAAAATGAGCATCTTCTCTGTAGCAGTCATGGTTCCAGATGTTACTATTAACGTCTTTGATTGGGACTTAACCTACAGTGTAACTTTGGTTAGGTGTAACTGGGGTCCTGCTACTTTTATAAAACAAGAATCTAAGTATTGTAAAATTCTGGTCAGATTGATGAACAGATTAGTTTATGACTGCCTTTGTTCTCACTTACTGTTCTTGCTAAATGATAGAGATGAAAACATCTGTTTATTTGAGCAGACACTTGTTGATGGTGCTCTGAAGAGATGTTCATGGGGCTCTCTATCTGATTCAGATTGTTATTGATTTTCTATGCCAGCCATATCAGCTGTTTTTATTCATCATTTTTATTATTTCATTTGAACTTGACATACCTACCTCTGAAAATTAATCTGTGTCCATAGAGACCCCAACTGAACTCTGCATTTGCCCATATCTATCTCAGCAGGAGTGTTAAAATTTGAAGAACTGAAATTTAATGTGATCCTGTTACCTGCACTAGAATAATTACTGTTTTCTAAAAAAATATTTAAGATTATCCCTAAGGTATGGAAAACTAGCAAAGACAAGCATGTAATCTTTTTTCTAATATTGCTTACATATGGTTACATTTATTTATAATTAGTAACCAGCAAGCTCCTTTTAGAATGTTGCTCAGGAACAAATTTGTGGGCATATCATGACTGTCTTACACATAGAGGGGTAGGACATAGCCTGATAATGTATCTCTGGATACTTCTGTGTAACTCATCTTGTGATAGTCTTGCTAAATCTTAGTGAACTATATTGGCTGTTTTAGAAAGGAATGAGATTCTTCTCAGGGGAAACCCAAGTTGAAGAGAGGTTTCCAGCTTCAATTTTAAGACATGACTTTATATGCCAATTGTTTTTTCTCCCTGTCCCCTCCTCTGCCTTCATTTGTCTAACTGGTGGTCATATGTCAGAACTCACCTCCTCAAGGAAGTTTGTCATTACCTTCCCTTGCCACCAGACTGACTGAATAATCCTCTGTGCTCATTTTTTGAAGTTTTTTTAGGTTAAAAAAAAGAAGACAAGCAATAGTAATGTCCAGTAGTTAGAAGTTTACAAAGCTGCTTCATTCTAATACCATGAGGAATCCAGAGCTCCATGTCATTTATAGGCAATCTGTTAATTCCCTGATTCTTAAAACAGTTACTTGAAAAAGTACCATATTATCTGTGTTTTATAGACTAGAAATTGAGGTACCTCTTGGGAGGTTAAGAAACTTTCCAAGGTCATGCTGCTAGAAAGTGACAGCATAGGTTTGAGCCCAAGTTCTTAGTCTCTGTGTTCTACTGCCTCTGTTCAAGATATCTGGAGAGCTAACAGTTGTCTATTTCCTTTCCATCCCTTGGTGAAGATTTGCCTTGCCATAAGCCCTGAGATCAACTCGACCTCCCCATCCAAGTGCATTCTATTGACTGCCAGGCTGATCTGTTGACCTAATCTCAGTCTTTAATCTCAACGTTTAAAAGTTTTTTTTTTTTTAAAAGATTTTATTTATTCATTCATGAGAGACAGAGGAAGAGGCAGAGACACAGGCAGAGGGAGAAGCAGGCTCCATGCTGGGATCCCGACGTGGGACTCGATCCCGGGACTCCAGGATTGCACTCTGGGCCAAAGGCAGGTGCTAAACTGCTGAGCCACCCAGGGATCCCCTAAAAGTTTAAAATTCTTAACTGTCTTACTTTCCACTCTCCTCTTTTGTTTTACTCTTGGGGACAGGGGCAAGAGAAAGATTCCAATAGTTTTTGTTTCTTTTTTTTTTTTTTTAAGATTTTATTTATTCATGAGAGACACACAGAGAGAGAGAGAGAGGCAGAGACACAGGCAGAGAGAGAAGCAGGCTCCATGCAGGGAGCCCGATGTGGGGCTCGATCCCAGGACTCCAGGATCATGCCCTAGGCCGGAGGCAGGCACTAAACCACTGAGCCACCCAGGGATCCCCTAGTTTTTGTTTCTAATGTTTGATTTTTTTTTCCCCTTATTACATCAATTTTCAGAATAATGAGTTGGTGTCCTAGTAACCTCCATGGTAACTAATGAGATTTTTCTTTTTAACATTGTGAATGCATTGATTTTTATATTTGAAGTGTTTTAATCCATTGCTGTTATTATTCTTTTTGATGCATAGGTTGCTCCAGTTTTAGGCCAGTGGGGGGCTTTTTATGTTGCTTTTTATGTCCTTTTGACATGACCCCATTATTAGTCTTGGGTAGCACACTAACACTCATCCTATGTCTATATTCTGCCTCAGACCTGGAATCAAACATTTCTCTAAGGAGTCTGGGAACCTCTTTGTAGAAAATGGTATTTTCAAAGTTCACTATCTGAGTCCTTTTAGTACTGCTGATCAAGATAAACATTCAGCTTCTCTGATAAATTAGGTTCTTCTCTCTCCTACTCTATTTTTTTTTAACCATCGCTATTTTTGCAGATAGCAAACTACCTTCAAATACCTATCATTTTTCAAACCCTCAGCTTTTCATCAACTCCTTTGTCTCTTATCTTACTGACTTCTGAGCACCACAGTTACTATTATCCATAGTCTTTAATGTGAAGTACTTATTTGCCTGATTTTTTCTTTCTCTTGTATTTTAGGTAGAATAATACAGATTAAGAACACAATTAGTAGATTGACAGTGCTGAATTAGGAATGGTTATGAACATTTCCTTTGTGTTAGCCTCATTAGTCAGAGAATGCTGTAGATATTATGAATCTGGAATTTGAGTTATGTGATAGTTGTTCATGATATTCTTATGAATAAGATAGAGAAATGCAAGCCAGACTAGAGTTTCCACTCTAGTTAAGAGACAAAGCTAATTGAGCATCTATTTCCAGAATGGTAATGGTTAAGCCAGATTGGAGAAGGGGCTAACAACTTGCCAGAAGGCCACATTCTGTTTAATATTGTTTTAAAGATGAAATTGAAAATAATCTCATACTGACCATACATGGAGAAAAGAAGGAGGTAGGAGAAATAACTAGTTACTGGATGGTAAGACTGGAGCCCTAAAGATTTCAACAGACCAAAATGACATACAGAATTTATTATATATAAAGATAAAATTGATCCAGGATGAATATTACGTTCTACCCTTGAGTTCAACATTTACCTTCCCAAGAATGCAGTAAAGAAAGATGTGGTTGAGGCACCTCACTGGCTAAGTTGGTAAAGCTAGAGGGAATCCATGCCTCGGGCAAAGGTCTCCTTAAGGCAATTTCCAAGGCACTTTCTAACACTATAAGATTCCAGGTTTCTGTAATATGGAGATAATGATACCTTTCAGTGACTATGATGAATAAGTAAGGCCAGACATGTAAAAAACTTCTTGAATGTTGCCTGGGACACAATACTCACTAAATGTTCTTTGTGGTATCTATAAGAATTATCTATAAGAATAATCTTTGTCCTGGCCTGGTTCAAGTGAGATAATGAATATAAACATGCTTTAAATATCCTTCAGGTCTTCTACAAGAATAGGAGATACAGAAATCTATTATCTGACTTGAGACAGGGCACAGCTGAGGCATTTCACTTCAATTGGTTAATTTACAAAGAGCTTGACTCTTTAGCTTCCCCCCCCTCCCCAAGTAAGGAAGGGCCTGACCTTCATATAGTTTAGATAGATTGGCCTTGCTGTGGCCACAGAATGTAATAATGATTAGGTCCATAGACTTTGGAGGTTCCAGCCCAGCTCCCATACTTAACTACCTGGGTGACTTTTGGAAAGTGATATCACCTCATAAGCTTCAGTTTCCTCTTCTATAAAGTAAGAGTACCTTATATTTTATTATTCACCGCAGTAACATATGTTAAGTGCTTGGCACAAAACCTGGTATCCAAGTGATCACTTAGCAGTGGCTTCTCCTGTTTTTATAATCTTTTCCTGCATATTTTGAGAGAAGTTTGTAAAATGCTTCTTTGAGGAGCTTCACGGTTGATTGGGAGAGGGCCTTTCTCCTGTACCTTTGAAAGATTTTCTTCTGAATTAGTTCCTGGTCTGTGGCTTAGACCAGTGCTCTTTATAGACACAGAACATGGCAGTAACAATAGCTATGAACAGAGAAGCAGTCATAGGATTCAAAGGGAATTTGACTAGTGCCCATCGGTGGAAATACGGACTCACCTTGTCTTTGATCTCATTGTGGCCTTTTAAGTGCTCGTGAAAAGAACAAGCAGTGTTATACAAAAGTAGAATCTACTAAGTAGATTCTTAATAATTCTGTGTTTGATTGTTGTTCAGTGGGTCCTTTGCTCTGGATCCAGATGCTGCACAGAATGCCATATGAATGCTTTCTGAAGAGGTTACTGAACTCCAGTTCTGATATTGGCAGAGTAGGGTCAGTCACTTCCTAAATGGACAAGTTCCTTAACTTTTTCTGAGATCTTCATTTTCTCAATTACAAAATAGTAATAGCAATTGTATTATATCCACCTACGGGATTATAAGAATTTTGTGACACAGCACAAAGCATAATACTTAGTTGTGGTTGGTACTTAGTAAAATCATATCTCTGAAGAAAGGGAGAAAAGGTTGGTATGGTTCTTCCAGATATTGATTAATGATAACTATTTTTAAATCTATTCTAGTAGACTTCTGGTTTGTATTTTAATGTGTGTGTCTATATATGATATGAATCCTATATATGGTAGAATGTGAGGTGTGTGTTTTTTAATTCTCTACTGTAACTTTGCTCTAATGTTTACCTTGAGCTTCCTTTGCATTTTTATTTATTTATTTTTCCTTTGCATTTTTAAACAGAAAAGAAGAAGAAAAAGAATGGTTATTACACCAGGGCCATTGTTATATTTTAACCAAGTTTCTTTTAGTTGCAAATAACAGAAACATTTAAGTTAGCTGGGGGTGGGTGAGGAGAGTATTATAAGACATGGGAATGTCAGTTTGTTGCAATATGTCAATTTGCCCATAGTTAAGTTCATCCAAGCCTCAGAAAGGCTTGGAATGGTCTGTAACTAGGAAATATAGAGTCCTCAAGAGCCTAGGCAATTCCTCTTTCCGTATCTGTCTTTCTCTATTTCCCTAACTGTATGGTCTCCTGGACCTGCTTCTCTCTGTATATCTGCTATTTGCTGTGTGACTTTGGAGCCTTAATATATATGTCTGTTTCCCTGTATGAAAAAAAAAAACATTGTGTAATTTTTCCCTGTACTGCTGTTAAAAATTACCACACATTTGTTTTCTCACAGTTCTGGAACCAGAAGTTTAAAAGTTAGTATTGCTAGGTGAAAATAAAGGTGGGCAGAGCCATACTTCCTCCAGACACTCTAGGGGAATTCACTCCTTGTCTCATCCAGCTTGTAATGGAAGCCATTCCTTGGCTGTGACTACCTTCTTCCTGTTTCCACATTGCCTTCTCCTCTGTACATGTGTATGTGTGCATGTGTGGCATGTGTGTGTGTGTGTTCTCCTCTTCTATTTATATCAAATCTCCCTCTATCTTTCTCTTATAAAGACCTGTGTGATGCAAATAGGGCCCACCTTTATAATCGAGAATAATATTTTAACTCAGGATCCTTAATTTGATCACATCTGCAAAGACCCCTTTCCCTTACAAGATAACATTTATGGTTTTTAGGGATTAGGACCTGTTATATTTGGGTGGCCATTATCCAGCCTGGTACAAATAGGGATAAGACATCTCAAAGTTGGCATATGATAAAGGTTGCCTAAATGCTAGCCTCCTTCCTTCTCTACATCTCTTTTACATAAACTGCCATGCCCCTCCTATAACATTTCTTTCAACTGCTTTTCCTTTCAGGAGTATTATTACATTAAGCATGGATCTCTTTGAGAAAATACTTTATTTATATATGTAGGTAACATTATAATTCCCATTTTACAGATGAGAGAAACTGGATTCAGAGAGGTGAAGTAACTTAATTTTACCAAATTCAGTCAGTTGGTAAGTGTCAGAACTGAGGTATGAATAAGGATGTCTCTCAAACTCTTAGGACTGTGTTATTAATCATTTTATCTTGCCTATTACTCAGGAGTATGGTTCAGATTGCTGGTTTCTTGCCTTGGCTTCTGATCAAAAACTTTTCCTTCAGAGGTTTCTTGGCACCTGTTAGCAAGATCTGACATCACAGTTCACCAGGGCACTTTTTTGTCATATATCTGTTCTTTGGCAATTGCTTGATCCTGAGTAAATGAAATTTGAGACAAGAGGAAGTTAGCTATATTCCAGCCTGAATTTCCTCTTTGACTAACTTTGTTGTGAGGCGGTAAGTTCCTTAACTCTGTGGATCATGATGATTGATTTCTGAGCACCCAGTACTGGACACAGGGCCTGGACACAGACAGAGTAGATATTCTGCTAGAATGTAAGCTTCACCAGGGACTTTTATTCACTGCTATATCCATACCTTACAACAATGCCTAGAATACAATAGTTGCCCAATATCAATTTGTTAAATGGATGGAAGACTGGTTGGCTGGCTGGGCCTAGTTAAAACTTCTTCACTGGTTAATAATTATAACTTTCATTTATTGGGTGTATGCCATTTGCTGGGCACTTACATAACTTACCAGTAACCCTTATCCACCTTTCTGCAGGGTAGAACTAAGTGATAGGCTCTGGCTGAAGAAGGTGAGGGAAAGGGAAGAGTTGAGGATATCTCCCCAGTTTCTGACCTAGATACTGGTCCAAGTGATGATGAAACCCCAAGAGAGGAGCATGAGTTATTTTTTTAGATAGGCTGTGTTTGTGATATCTGCAGGTAGATGCAAGGGTCAGTTCCTAGGACAAAGGCTCCAAAAATGCCCCATTTGTCAGTTAGCTGGGAAAGGTGATGTTCTTGATCTTTCCAGGACAAAGTTGCTTTTTTTTTTTTTTTTTTAAGTTGCTTATTTTAGAACTGCAGGCTTAAAGCCATTATTTCCATGTGTTCTAATTTGAATATGTTCAGTTTCTGTTCCAGATGATCGGGCTGAACAACGAACCTGTCTCATTTGTGGGGACCGTGCCACAGGCTTGCACTATGGAATCATCTCCTGTGAAGGCTGCAAGGGGTTTTTCAAGCGGAGCATTTGCAACAAGCGGGTATATCGGTGCAGTCGTGACAAGAACTGTGTCATGTCTCGGAAGCAGAGGAACAGGTGCCAGTACTGCCGCCTGCTCAAATGCCTCCAGATGGGGATGAATCGGAAGGGTGAGTGGTGCTTGTGGCTGTACTACCCATCCATCATCCATCACTTTACCTTTAGGGTTAGCTATTAAGCCTTGGAATTTTTTATTTCCCAAGCCTACACTATATGCCTGGTCTTATACTGTGTACTCATAACCCAAAACCAAATTTTGGCACAGTTCCTTGCCTACAAGGAATTCCCAGACTAGGTGGGAAGAAAGACTAGTGAGATGTTATGGATTCTTTAAGGATGAATTCGTGGAGTGGCAAGACACCAATGAATAATAAAGTTCTGACTCAAATTAATATACTCTACTAGTTCTTCTTTCAAAGCATGATGACAGAACGTAGGACTTTTAGGTGAAAGAAACAGAAAACCAGTATGTTACTCGAACGTGATATCATTTTGTTTGCTAGAATCAAGGCATACTCAGAGGATAGACATGTCTAGAAATCTCCATCCACTTTGGTGAAGAATTTGGAGTTTATTGGGAAGCTTTCCGAGAGCCATTAGTGTGAGATTATGTAAATAAACCAGTTTTCTAGGAGGATTAATCCAGGGCAGGCTTTGAAGAATGGATTGGTATGGGGAAAGCAGAGAGGCCACCTAGAAAGTATTTAGAAGAGTCTGAAGAAAGGAGTGAAGAATCTGACAGAGGGGTAGGAAAAGTAATGGCACAGATTGGGAGATGGGGAGAAGCTTACCTGATAGGAGTTGATAACATACTGGATATTGGGCAGCACCAGAAATTGAAGTTGCAGATTTGGATTGGATTAATAGTAACAGCCCTACCAGGAAAAAAATAATCAGGCTAAAAAGCATGGTGGGACAAAATGTTGGCCTTGGCAGTACCATTGTTTGAGGTATCTAAGACACATTCAGTGGTTCACCAAGGAATTTGGATGTGTAGGATTGGAGCTGAAGTGAAAAGTCCTGCCTTCAAATAGAAGTTTGTGGAACTTCTCGCCATCAGGTATTAAAATTTTGTTAGTGTATAGAAATCATCAAAGAGAACTTGGATACAGAAGAGGAGAGGGCCAATGTGAGAAACTCAAAAGAGTATTCTCATGGAGGGTGGAAAGTAGTACAGTACATAGAGTTCAGTAGAAAGAATGGAGGCAGAGGTTGGTGACAGACTAGCTCTGTGACCTTGGGCAGTTTGCTTTATGTCTCTAATGCTCAATTATCTTACCTTTAAAAAAAAAGTATGATAGGGCAGCCCCAGTGGTGCAGTGGTTTGGCGCCACCTGCAGCCCCGGGGTGTGATCCTGGAGACCCGGGATCGAGTCCCATGTCAGGCTCCCTGCATGAAGCTTCCTTTTTCCTCTGCCTGTGTCTCTGACTCTCTCTCTGTGACTCTCATGAATAAGTAAAATCTTTAAAAAAAATTATTTTGTCATATTAATAAATGCAGACAACCAGATATACTTTTTTTTTATGATAGAGAGAGAGAGAGAGAGAGAGAGAGAGAGAGAGAGGGGTAGAGATACAGGCAGAGGGAGAAGCAGGCTCCATGCACCGGGAGCCTGACGTGGGATTCGATCCCGGGTCTCCAGGATCGCGCCCTGGGCCAAAGGCAGCGCCAAACAGCGCCACCCAGGGATCCCCCAGATATACTTCAACTGGTTTTTTATTATACGTGGGATGAGAAAAATCTCTTGAAAACTTGCCCATTATGAAGAAAAATAAAGTTATGAAAGGACATTTAAATAAATTTAGGTCATTTATAATTTATTTATAATACTAATATTTTTTATTACTGTGTATATCAGAAACTTATATACTTTCTGTGCATTATCTCACTGAATATGCACAAATCTATTATTAAATATTACCCTCAGTTTAGGGGTGCCTGGCTGGCTCAGTTGGTAGAGTGTACAAACTCTTGATCTTGGGGTCATGAGTTCAAGCCTCACATGTGGTATAGAGATAACTTAAAAAAAATCTGTCTTTTTTATAAAGACTATTTATTTATTTGACAGAGAGAAAGAGAGCGCACAGGCAGGGGGAGCAGCAGGCAGAGGGAGAGGGAGGAGGAGGGTTCCCCACAGAGCAGGGAGCCTAATGTGGAGCTCCATCCCAGGACCCTGGTATCATGACCCGAACCGAAGGCCGACATTTAACTGACTAACCCACCCAGGCACCCCCCCAAAATAAAATCTTTAAAAAATATATATTACCCTCAGTTTATAGGTGCAGCTTGGGGAGCTAAAATGACTTACCAGTAGATAGATTAGTGGTGATTATGTTGATAATAATTATGAAGTTGTTATTAATCACAGAGAGATTGTACCTAACCACATGGACAACATGTTGCTTCACGTGTCTACTGTATGGCATAGCTACTTGCATGTTGGAATGCCCGGTGTTAACTGGGTAATAAATCCCTATAGTAGGGCATTTAAAACCTTGCCATCTTTGTCCTCTATGTTTTTAATCTCATCTTCTGTGTAAAACTTACATACTGTACCTCAAACTTGCTTTGCATTATCCTGCCTGTGCTTGGGTTTTCTCAGCCTAGAAATCCTCCCTCTTCCCCACTGTTCCCTCTTATAGAAATCTTTCCTAGCCACCAACACCAAACAGGTAATGCCTTGAAGAGAGAGTCTGTGGCAACCTACCCACTTTCATCTGATTTGGTCTTGGTTTTGTTCTCTCATCTCCCTTTGTTGTCCTTACTGTTTTATCAAAGCCTATTTGTGGGTTGCCTTCTTGACTGCTCTCTCTGATGATTCATCTCACTTACTCAGTTGGAGCATGAGATTCTGGGGCTTCTAACCAAACTCTCCCACTTCAGGGAAGAAGAAGCTTAACCTCCTAACTCCTGTAACCATAGCCAGGAGAAGATGACACTTGGAGTTTGGGGGATGGGAACTGCCTCTGTGTACCTTTTTATTCTTTTTTTTTTTTTTTACCTTTTTATTCTTTATTGGATGGCTTATTTGCCTTGTGAAGGCTGCCTCTCAGAGAGAAACCCTGCCACCTCCTGGTTGGTGCTGAGAAAGCAGAATTAAAATTACAATTGCCATTGGAATATTTTTGGATTGATGGAACTGTTCATAGGGAACTGTGGTGTTGTTCAACATATAATTTTATGCATTTTTCAAAACCTACAGAAATATACACCGCTAAAGAAGTGAATTTTAGGGACACCTGGGTGGGTCAGCGGTTGAGCATCTGCCTTTGGCCCAAGGCGTGATCCCGGGATGCTGGATCAAGTCCCACATCAGGCTCCTTGTGGGGAGCCTGCTTCTCCCTCTGTCTGTGTCTCTAACTCTTTCTTTCTCTCTCCCTCTCATGAATAAATAAATAAAATCATTTTTAAAAAGTGAATTTTACTGTATATAAGTTTGTTTAAAAACAAGTATATTAGGGAAAAGACAGAATGTAGACTGTGATAAATGAATATGATATTACAAATAAATCACATAGCCACACTGAAGGAAATGGGAATAAAAGAGCTGACCTTGGGAAATAGTGTTTTGACTATATACTGTATACTATAGGGCTGAAGACAAAAAGAACTGTATACAAACAAAGCTGTCTAGTTTGTAAATTTATTTCTCTCAAGGTTATGGGTTGGGAATTCTGACACTATATATATCCTAGGGTTGAACCAACAAATGAATACATTGTTGATAATGGAAGTCAGGTTTCTCACATCAGAGAAAGAAGTTATAAATCAGGAAGGGGGAAGGCTAGACCGAAACTTCTGGTGCTAGATTGGAAGTATCAATATGAACTCATATTTAGAAAAAAAAATTGGAAAAACCAGATCTTGGTTTCCAAATATCAAAAGGAATCAGGCCTCTTTGGAGAAATGGTTGATTCTAGGGTTGGGGCAGGAAAAATACAAGATGAGCCTGGAGCGTCTTGTGGTACCAGAAAGTTAGAATATGCTATTTTTTTTTTAAAGGAGAGGGCAGGAAGGTAGCATTACCAAAAGATCATAGAAGCCAACCTGAAAGCACTTCTAGTAGCCAAAGTTGGAAAAACTTGAGTAACAATATAACTATGTATTAGTTGAAAAAGCAAAGAGTAAAATATCCATGAATTCATACTGATAGAACTAACTGAATAAATAGAGGGTGACAGTTCTTTTTTATAGAATGCTATAAACATGAGGGAAATAGAAAATCACCATTAAAACACAATAATAACAATTGCTATAGATAGGATCTACTTATGGATGCTAAAGTAAGAGAGCATAGTTTTATTTTTAGTTTTTTAAGATTTTATTTATTTATTTATTCATGAGAGACACACAGAGAGAGAGGCAGAGACACAGGCAGAGGGAGAAGCAGGCTCCATGCAGGGAACCTGACTTGGGACTCGATCCTGGGCCTCCAGGATCACGCCCTGGGCTGCAGGCGGCGCTAAATCGCTGCGCCACCAGGGCTGCCCCACCAGTGGATTTTGAGCAGAACTTTGATGTAGTTAGCTTCATATCTTACCTTTTTGTTTCTGGGTTTGGTTCAGCTGCCCAAGCCTAAGTGAGGAATGATGGTACATGAATTCCAGAGCAGAAAAAGTATTTGTACTTCTTTTAAGCAGATAGAATTGTGGCTGCTGCCACTCAGGCTTGGATAAGAGGTACAGCAAAACCATTCCTGTAATCTTATACCCAGAAGACTTTGGTTTTTCTTTTTTTTTTTTTTTTTATAAATCAGTTTATCACGAGAAAGATTCTCAGCCCTGTTGAGAACTTGCTCTTAGCTCAGTTTAGTATCAAGAAACAAGCACAGCTTTAGAATCAGAAGACCTGGGCACCTGGGTGGCTCGTGTTTGAGCATCTGCTTTCACCTAGGTCGTGATCTCAGGATCCTGGGATCAAGTCCCACATCAGGCTTCCTGCAGGGAGCTTGCTTCTCCCTCTGCCTCTGTCTCTGCTTTTCTCTCTGTTTCTCATGAATAAATAAAATCTTAAAAAAAAAAATCAGAAGACCTAAACTGAAATTCTCCACTCTGTCAGTCCCTGGGTATCCTTGAACAAGTCCCTTTACCTCTCTTCAGGGTTTTACCATCTCTAAACTACATAGGATAATAATAATGTACATCTTCCAAAGGTCAAATGTGATACCATATATGTGGGTACGTTATAAGCTTTAAAATATGATCCAGGTTTTTGTTTTAACAGAGGTACTGTGACACATTGTATTATTTCCCATACTAAAGGCAGTTTCATGTCATCTTGACAAATTTTACCATCTTTGACCAAACCAGTACTATTGTTCTTCTTTAAATAAAATTTTTTAAAAAATCAGGGCACCTCGGTGGCTCAGCGGTTGGGTATCTGCCTTTGGCTCAGGGCATGATCCCAGGATCCAGGATCAAGTACCACATTGGGCTCCCTGCATGGAGTCTGCTTCTTCCTCTGCCTGTGTCTCTGCCTCTCTCTCATGAAAAAATAAAATCTTTAAAAAATATAAAAATAAAAAAAATTTTTTTTAAAGATTTATTTATTCATGAGAGAGAGGCAGAGACACAGGCAGAGGGAGAAGCAGGCTCCTTGCAGGGAGCCTAACATGGGACTCAATCCTGGGTCTCCAGGATCACACCTTGGGCTGCAGGCGGCACTAAACCACTGCGCCACTGGGGCTGCCCTAAAAAAATTTTTTTTTAAATCAAAGTTAATTTTCAAAGGGAATTTTTATCACCTTAGTGATAATTAATATTAGTGTATTTTAATGCACATTAGGATAAGTGTGTAATTAAGAGTTTATGCCTACCTAAGATTTTGTTTCTCTAATCATATGCAGACACACTATCGGAAAAACTAGTTGTGGAAAGAAATCTGGCCTTAGTCTAATAGTCTGGACTCCACCTTGATTATGCTGTTTAGTTTCTATTACTGTAAATAAAATACTTAATTTTTCTGAGCCTTACATTCATCTTTTCAGTAGAAGTGATACTGATACTTCCCCCATGATTTTTTTTTTTTTTTTTTACCAGAGATAGTATCCAAAACATAGTACCTATCCATCATATAGGAGTTTCCTTAGTCCAGGTGGGGTTGAGAGACAACATGAGCTTTTAAGTAACAGAACAAAAAATTGGTAAGATGTAAATCTTTAAGATTTGTGGTCCTTTAAACAGAAAAACATGTTGAGTTCCTTCCTCACCTCCAAGGCAGTGAGAGTGAGATATCAAGTAAAATGTATTCACTGTTGGATCTGCTGATGGTAGTTCTTTATTCTGTATCTGTGAGATGAAACAAAGACATGGAGAACTCAGTACTGGAAATAGAAATGTCTGAAGATTGTCATTGACTCTAGAACAGCAGAGAGAGGGAATTTTAAGGATTTTTAGAACTTGAAATTAGGTTGAAAGAAATCTCCAGACAAAAACCAGTATGCATCTGGCTCTGATGATATAAGCTGTGTATATTTCTCACTCCAGATTCACAGCAGTCTTGTTAATGCAGATCTGTTGTCTTCATTTCACAGATGCTTCGAAGATGTTAAAGCTCCAGCAAAGCGGGGAATGGAATCTTGATTTTTTAATTACAATTGTATACGTAGAAAAGAGGCTGGATAGAGGGAAGGATTAGTTACTGAATACCTACTTTATGTACCAGGCCCTATGCTTGGTGCTTTAGCTATGTTATTTTATATGTAATCCTCACCATACCCCGTAAGATAGGTTCCAGAGTAGCCCCTTTTATTGTTCAGTAAACTGAAGTTCAGAGAGGTGAAGAAACTTGTCTGTAGTTAAACACCAGGCAAAAACTGGTTTTAGACCCAAGCTAGTCTAATTCTGAAATGTATAATCTTCTAAGAATACCAATAATGGTGTTTACTTTAGGAAGATGAACTTCCTGTCAGCCTTTCACCTACCACAGGAACTAAGTGTTATGCTTGGAACTCTCAACCCTGCCCCAAGGACTTTCTAGATTCTTCATGTTTTAATTTTTTGAAAGCAAATATATATTTATATATAGCAAAGCTTACTCTCACATGAAGCTGTTAGCTTATTACCTTCAGTTGTTAACATTGCCTCCTCCAAGCCAGCCTCCACAGTGGCCATCACAAAGATTTTTTGAAAATGCCAACCTGACCACATCTCCCCCTGAATTCCATCTTATCCTCAGCTTCCTCTGCTGAAGTCTGTACGCTTACCTTGCCATTAACAGCTGTGATCTGGTCCCAGTTGGTCTCTCCAACCTCCAGCTTCATCTCTTGTTTTTCTCTCTCTCTCTCTCTCTCTCTGTCTGTCAGACACACACACACACACACACACACACACACACACACACACACGTGCGCACGCACCCTGCATGGGTGCATCCCATGCAAGTGGAGGGGGCTGAAGAGGGAGAGAGAATCCCAAGCAGACTCCACACTCAGTACAGAGCGCTACACAGGGCTCAATCTCACAACCCTGAGATCATGACCAGAGCCAAAACCAAGAGTTGGATGCTTAACCCGACTGTGCCACCCAAGTACCCCTCTAATGACTGCTTTTATAGGAAGAAACCAATCATATCAAAATTTTGATTAATTTAAAAAAACAATCTGTTCTCCTCATCCTATAAATTAGACTCAAACTTAGCCAGGAAATAAAAAATACTTTCTTTGTATTCCTCTCTTTGAATTTACTGGAGCCTTCAGGTACATCATCCTGGTGGGATATTTGTAATTGTGCAGAGGACTATTAATGCTGTTACGTTTGCTGAGCATATTAAATGTATGCAGCGTGTGCAGTGGGTGTCCCTTGCCTTGGAGGCCCAAAAGTCTCTGCTGCCTATGAGGTAGCCTAGAATAATGCAAAGAGAAAGAGTACATACTTTGGGTCCAGAAAGACCTATGTTTTAATCTTGATTTCACCAATTATTAACTTGTGCTTTTGGGCAAATAAGTTCTCTTTTTGTGCCTAGACTTCTGTCGGTATGCTTTTGACTGTTGACTTATGTTTCCTTCCAGCAATCAGAGAAGATGGCATGCCTGGAGGCCGGAATAAGAGCATTGGGCCTGTCCAGGTGAGTTCCAGGCCTCAGTCTTTGTGATCTATCCTGGAAGCTCAGGGCTTCAGATGTCCCTGTAGCTATTTACCTTGATCCTCTCATCTCCTGATGGGGAAAGCCATCTTGCTTTCATTCCTGCAAAACTGCTCTTAGAACCTGGTTATGAAAGTGCTTTGAAAATCTTAAATCTGTAACATAATGATTAAAACTCTTGTAATTCCCTCAGTCCTTCCCAGGGATTTCACAGGAAGTAAACTCAATTCTGGCTCTAAAACATCCAGAGGATTTTTCCTGTTACTCACTTAAGGTTGTTTTGTTTTGTTTTGTTTTTCACTTAAAGTTATTGATAACTTAGCCTGGCATAAAACAGCAAAGACTACTTTGCAGTTCAGTATCTCTAAAGATAAATCAGCAGAAAGTTCATTGCCTTACTTGTAGAGTAGGAAAGATAATGCCCATTCAGTCTCACAAATATTTAAGTATTTACTTTGTGCACATCCTTTGTACTGTGAACTCAGTCTAGTGGGAGAGTCAGATGTGTAAACAGACATCAGAGTACAGTGAGTGGTAACAGAGGATGCCCAAGGAGTACAGAAAAGAGGGACTTCTTTTCAGTTTGAATTGGAGCTGTGGTTGGGGACTGAAGACATTCAGGGAAGCCTTCCTAGAGAAGGTAAAGTTTGGGGATACCTGGGTGGCTCAGCGGTTTAGCGCCTGCCTTTAGCCCAGGACATGATCCTGGAGACCCGGGTCCCACATCAGGCTCCCTACATGGAGCCTGCTTCTCCCTCCTCCTGTGTCTCTGCCTCTCTCTCTCTCTCTCTAGGTCTATCATAAACAAATAAATCTTTTTATAAATAGATAGATAGATAGATAGATAGATAGATAGATAGATAGATCGATCATTCTAGAGGGACCTGGGTGGTTCAGTTGGTTGAGTGACTGACTCTTGATTTCAGCTCAGGTCATGATCTCGCGGACATGGGATCAAGCCCCATATCAGGCTCCTTACTCAGCAGAGAGTCTGCTGAAGATTCCGTCTCTTTCTCTCCTGCTGCCCCTCTCTCTCTCCATGCATGTTCTCTCTTTCTAAAATACATAACTTTTAAAAATTTAAAAATTATAATTTAAAAAGATCATTCTAGAAATAAAAATGGTGTTTGAGGAGCTGGGTAAGGGTCAGTGAAACTGGGAGCAGAGAAAAAGCAGTTCAAAAGGTTTTATAGAAGTCTAGCCAAGAGATATCGATAGTGGTTTTCAGTAGGGCACTGATAGTGCAAATTGAAGGGAAAAGAATAGATTCAAGAGATACTTAATAGGTAAAATTGATAAGATTTATCCAGGTGAATGTGAAGGAATGAGAGAAAGACAGGAATTCATAGTTGTTTTGAGACATATGCTGATGAAATATGGGGCATTTTCTATCACATGAACTTAATTATGTGCACTCAAGTGGGCTGTGGGTGTGTTGTAATCATTCATTTTTTAAAATCAAACTTTTTTTCATGTTATTCAAATCATATCTATTTCTTGAAAATTTATTTTGATATATATCCATACGTGTTCTTTTGTGTGTGTACAGTAAAAAACATATTAACATGAAATTTATCTCCTTAACAAATTAAGTGTACAGTACAATATTATTTATTATGTGCACATTTTTGTACAGCAGATCTTTAGAACCTTTTCATTCTATGACTGAAACTCTATACCCATTGGAGTAGCAACTCATTTCTTCCTCTCCGTAGTCTCTGGCAGCCACCATTCTACTTTCCCTTTCTAAGAGTTTGACTACTTCTGATACCTCATATAAGTGAAATCATGCAGTATTTGTTCTTCTGAGACTTTCTTATTTCACTTAGCATAATATCCTCAAGGTTTATCCACATTGTGGTATATGCTAGGATTTCTAAAGCTGAATAATACTCTATTTTATGTATATACTATCTTTTGTTTATCCATTCATCCATCAATGGATATTTTAAGTCGTCTCCATCTCTCGGTCATTGTGAATAATACTGCAATGAATGTGCGAGGGCTTGATACCTCTTTGAGATCCTGATTTCAGTTCTTTTGGATACTCAGAAGAGAAATTACTGGGTCATATGGTAGTTTTATTTTTAATATTTTGAAAAACTGTTTTCCATAGTGGTCACACCGTTTTACACTCCCACCCAGCAGTGCATAAGGGTTCCAAGTTTTTGCATCTTCCTTAGTACTTCCTATTTTCTGTTTTTTTCTGATAACAACATTCTGAATAGTTGTGAGGTGATAACTCATTATGGTTTGGATTTGTGTTTTTCTGATGATTAGTGATGTTGAGCATCTTTTCATTATGGCCATGCTGTTCATATGTCTTCAGACAAGATATTTTTTGTATGTCTATTCAAATCTTTTGCCCATTTTTAAATCAGATTATTTGGGGTTTTTTGCTGTTGAGTTATAGAAATTCTCTTTAACTCTTGGATATTAACCTTTATCAGATAAATAAATGGTTTGCAAATATTTTCTCTCATTCTCTAAGTTCATGTTGACTTTCCTTTGCCTTGCAACTTTTTAGTTTGGTGTAATTCCATTTGTCTGTTTTTGCTTTTATTGCGTATACTTTGGATATCATATTCAAGAAATCATTGCCAAGGCCAATGTCAAAAAGCTTTTTCTCTGTTTTCATTTAGGACTTTTATTGTTTCAGGTCTTACATTTAAGTCTTAATCCATTTTGAGTTGATTTTTGTATGAACTATAAGATCAGAATCGAATTTCATTCTTTTGCATATGAATATCTAATTTTTCCGGTACTACTTGTTTAAGAGATCATTGTTGTTAAAGATCTTTTGACTATATTTATGTGGGTTTATTTTGGGCTATTATTTTCCATCGGTCTGTAGGCCTGTCCTCATGCCAGTACCATACTGTTTTGATTACTGTACCCTTTTTTTTTTTAAGATTTTATTTATTTATTTATTAATGAGAGACAGAGAGGCCAAGACATAGAAAGGCTCCCCGCGAGGAGCCCAATGTGGCACTTGATCACAGAAGCCCGGGATCATGACCTGAGCTAAAGGCACATGCTCAACCACTGCGCCACCCAGGCGCCCCTGATTATTATAGCTTTTAATTTGTTTTGAAACCAGTAAGTGGGGATCCCTGGGTGGTGCAGCGGTTTAGTGCCTGCCTTTGGCCCAGGGCGCGATCCTGGAGACCCGGCATCGAGTCCCACGTCGGGCTCCCTGCATGGAGCCTGCTTCTCCCTCTGCCTGTGTCTCTGCCCCCCCCCCTCTGTGTGTGTGGCTATCATGAATGAATGAATGAATGAATAAATCAATCAATCAATAAATAAATAAGAAACCAGTAAGTGTAAGGCCTCTAGCTTTGTTGTTCTTTGTCGGGATTGTTTTGGTGATTTGGAGTTCTTTGAGTTTCAAGATTGAATTTTGGGTTTTTTTTTTCTATTTCTGCAAAAAATTGGAATTTTGATAGGGATTACACTGAATCTGTAGATCACCTTGGATAGTATGGCTATTTTAACAATAATTGTCTTTTAATCTGAGGACAGAGGATGTCTTTCCATTTATTTATATCTTTAATTTCTTTCAGCAGTGTCTAAGTCTTTCATCCCTTTAGTTACATTTATTCCTAATATTTTATTCTTTTTGATACTATTGTAACTGAGATTGTTTTCTTAATTTCCTTTCCAGATTCATTGTTAGTATATAAAAATGCAAGTGTTTTTTTCCCTGAAACTTTGCTGAATTCTTTTATTGTAAGAGTTTTTTTGATTTTCTACTTATAAGATCATGTCATGTATGAACCAAGGTAATTTTACATTTTTTTCTGATTTAGATGCTTTTTATTCCTTTACATTTCTAATTGCAATGGAAGTTAAGACTTCCAGTACTGTGTTAAATAGAAATGGTGAGAGTGGGCATTTTTGCCTTGATCTTGATCTTAGAGAAAAATCTTGTAGTTTTTCATCATTGAGTATGATGTTAGCTATGGGCTTTTCATTTATGGCCTTTATTTGTAGTCATTTATATTTAGATGCAGTAGAGAGTTTATCTATTGGGAAGAATTCTACAGCATTTCTTCAATGAAAAACCTTCCTCAGTATTAGTCAGTGTCTTTTGAGTACCCTTCTCCCACCAGAGCAGGGATCTTCAATAGCTTACATTTCTAGACTCTATGTTCTCTCTAGGATGGAGAGAGCTGATGCTCAGAGAAATCTATTTCATCTGTCATTGCATTTGACTTTTTGATACTGGACATATAATTTTTACTTTTGTCTTACTTTTTTAGGTAGTGTGTTAGGAAGAGAGAGAGAGCTGTGATCTCCCAAGTTCTTAACTGTGTTCAATTATAATTAAATATAGGGACACCTGGGTGGCTCAGTGGTTTAGTGCCTGCCTTTGCCCCAGGGCGTGATCCTGGAGTCCTGGGATTGAGTCCTGCATCAGGCTTCCTACATAGAGCCTGCTTCTCCCTCTGCCTGTGTCTCTGCCTCTCTCTCACTCTCTCTCTCTCTGTCTATCATGAATAAATAAATAAAAATATTTAAAAATATATATAATTAAAAATAAGGGATAGAATTTCCATTCATTGAGCAACTGTTGTATACCTGTACTTCATAACTTTATCTTAGATTAACCTCTCAAGTCTGATTCAGTTCTGCACCCTAAGAGTGAGCCCAAGTTATAAAAAAGGTGGTATTATCTTCATTTTACAGATGAGAGAACTAAGGCTCAGAAAACTTAAGTGACTTGCCCAACAGTAAGCAGCCAGTTAGGAAATGACAGATAAAATCTAAACCTAGATACAAGCCCTCCTGATATGTTCCATACCTTTAATGCATCAGTGATTGCCCAGTGTCCTGTGGAACCCATAGGGAGATATAGATGCATCCCAACTTTGGCTCCCAGCTGGAATAATCTGATTTACCCAGGACTAGTTCTCTTCACTCAGCCCAAGCACTTCCATGCCCTCTAGACTATGTCTTGCTCTCTCACTACCGTCACTGAAGCTGCTTCAGTCAGGGTAGATGTCTTGTAGTTCGATAGCATCTTTTGTCTTCATATCTCTTATAAAATCAGAGATTTCAGTGTTCTAAAAATCCCTAAGAGAAAAGATTTGTTTGTACATGTTATTGAATAAAGAAAGACTACCCCTCTAATTCAGTATGCAATCTAAGTTTTTTAAGACCAGTCACTCAACTTGTGTACCAATTAAATGTTTCTTGTTTTCCCTTCCAAGTCCTGTGTGCTGTCTGGCTTCCAGTTCTCAATGCCTCCTGTATTTATGATCAGAGAAGCTCAAGGTTTCCTCACAGGCTGCTGGAACAAAGAGTTATACAAGTTTGAGTCAGACTTGAGAGAACATGTCCTCCCAGGTGTTTCTTTTCTTTTTTTTTTTTTTTTTTAAGATTTTATTTATTTATTCATGAGAGACACACACACAGAGAGAGGCAGAGATAGAAGCAGGCTCCATGCAGGGAACCAGACATGGGACTCGGGACTCCATCCTGGGTCTTTAGGATCACACCCTGGGCCAAAGGCGGCGCTAAACCACTGAGCCACCCGGGCTGCCCTCCTCCCAGGGTTTCTTATAGGAATAAGAAATAAAAATGTATCTGGTCCTTTCTCCTTCCTGTTCATTCTCATTCTTTGCTGAGTTTACCCAGTTAGGCTTCAACTCTGAGTAAAACTTTATAGAAGACGTGTTTATTCACTCCCTATATGGTATGATAGATAGAACCATGGACTAAATACTTGGATACTTTAGCTTCTTCCTCAAACTCCTACCTAGACATGATCTTGGGTAAGTCAGTTCACTTGGCTGAGCTAGAATTTCTTCTTTTTTTTCAGTAGACTTGGGATGTCTTTCTTACTAAGAAAATCCATGTGAAGTTTCATGGATAGTACTTAATAAGTGAACATTTATTTATCCAACATGCATTCTTTGAGTACTTTTTTCTAGGTTCTATCATAGCGTTAGGTCTGACAGAGGGCATTTTTATGATATGTTACTATAAGTGCTATAAAAATAACAATGATGGTGAAGATATCATTGTCAACCTTCCCTAATTGTTGCTCTGTTAGGCCCTTTTCTAACCTGTGTAAATGTATTAACTGATTTAATCCTCACAACAATCCCATGAGACATATATTATTATTTTTCTCCACCATGCAGGCATTTTTGGTTCAAATTTTGAATTTTAGTTCAAATAGTTAAATGACTTGCCTAAGATTGTACAACTAGAAAGTATCAGAACCTGTGTTAGAACAAAGGTGGTCTGACTCTAGAATTCATCCTTTTAACCACTATGCTATTCTGCCTATCTCAGAATACACAGAATTATAAGTGGATAGAAAAAGGATCTAAAATTTTGTCTAGGTAGTGATAGGATTCACAAAGCAGGTGACGTTTGAATTGAGTCTTAAAAGGCAAGTAGGAGTTTATTATTGAGTGATGTTTCAGGGGTAAGAAAGAATAGACTCCAGCACAAAGTGTTGAAGAGGCTTTGTGGCTTGAGAGGAGGATAAATGGACAAGAGGAAGGCCATAGTGAGCTATGGTGCTGGTAAGCAAGCAACTAAGCTGTCCTAAGATTAGTGAGAGACCCTGGAATATGGAGGTGGAAGGGAGAGCATCTGGGTGTCTTTCTAGAGAGTTCTGGGAATCCTTGTGAGGTTTAAATAAATTCTTGGTCCTAAAGAAGGAACAGAAGATATCTGAGCACTCAATCTAACATATATTAATTCATTGTCAAAGATATCAGAGGAAGAGATCGAAAGGATCATGTCTGGGCAGGAATTTGAGGAAGAGGCCAATCACTGGAGCAACCATGGTGACAGCGACCACAGTTCCCCTGGGAACAGGGCTTCAGAGAGCAACCAGCCCTCACCGGGCTCCACACTGTCCTCCAGGTGAGCTTTAAGGCAAATCCAGTATCCTTTAGGAATCACCCAAAGAGTAGACCCACAGGGAACCTCTGGGCTGGGTATTCCTGCCAGTTTGTCTCAGCCATTATATTCTTGCTGCCTCAGTCTTTTGGGGAAGGGCCAGGATGACACAGAGCAGCATTTCTCAGCCTGCTTTTTGCTAAAGACCTTGAAAATATCAGCAGTCTCTTCTGCAGGCTAAGAAAGTGCTATAGCTGCTGTCTATGCCCATATGTTCTTTACCTAATAAAATGCCATTTTAAATGTAGCCCTTTCCTCACATCACTGAAATAAACCACACTGACAACATTAAGTCCTAATTTTTCTGACTCCGCAAGAGTGAAGACTTTGTAAATTTTAAGAAACTGAAAATTTTTAAGCTAATTAAATTTGCTGCTATCATGGAATACCAATTTGGAGACTCTTGGTTTAAGAATGTTATCCTAAGTTAGTCATTAGGTGTGAAATGTAGCCACCAACTACCAGGGAATTTCTTTTTTGCAGAAATCTTTCTTATAGGACAGGAATTGATAAACTTTTTCTGTAAAGCTCAGATAATAAATATTTTAGGCTTTGCAGGCTACACAGTCTGGGTCTCAACTACTCAGCCCTACCATTATAGTGCAACAGCAGCCAGAGACTAAATGAATGAACGTGGCTGTGTTCCATTAAAACTACATTTACCAAACAGGCCATAGGCTATAGTTTGCCAACCCCTATTATAGGAAATGCATCTAGATAAAGCCAGATGACTTTTGTTTTAGGTGACAGAGTGGTTAGATTTCTCCAGGAAAGGGAAGAAGATAAGAATCTTCCTTTCTCTTATTATAACTTTTATTCATTTGATTATTCCTTTTTTGTTCCTTCCTTTAAACGTTTAGGGAGTTCTTACCACATGTGAGATTCCTTGCTAAATACTGGATTTCTTTTGTGGCCTGACAAGGCCCTTAGCCTGTCTATGCCTTAGTTTTCCTAGCAGTAAAAAATATATATACCTCCACCTTTGTTGATCAGAGTCTGAGTATCCATTAAAATCTCTTCAGTTGTGGCACCTATACAAAGAATTTATTCAACCACTCTTTATTCAGTACCTATTTTGCCAGGTCCTGAGTGTCCAATGATCAGTTTCACATACATATACCTGCACAGAGTCCCTCTCTAGTAGGGAGACGTGCATGTAACCATTCATTATGTCCCTGATGAAGACAGACTGCATGGCCAAAGAACACCTGAGCTACCTTGAGCAGGCAGTAGACCTGACATGGTTCTGCTTGACATGAGACTCTTCTCTTCAGTAGGTCTGTGGAACTAAATGGATTCATGGCATTCAGAGAGCAGTACATGGGGATGTCCATGCCTCCACACTATCAATACATACCGCACCTTTTTAGCTATTCTACCCACTCACCACTCCTGCCCCCACAAGCTCGAAGCCTGGATCCTCAGTCATACAGTCTGATTCACCAGCTGGTATCAGCCGAGGACCTGGAGCCATTGGGCACACCCATGTTGATTGAAGATGGGTGAGTGCCCCGTTTAACCCTTGTAACTCCAAAATGATTCCTATCCCATACCCACCTTCCTCCCTAGCCTCTAATACCCTAGGCTTTGGAATGAGTCAGGGGGATAATGAGTAATGACTCAAGCATCAGAGGACAAACCTGTATTTATCTTTGAAGTCAGTGGTCACTTGTTCATCTCTTGAGCATCTTTGTTCAGAGTTGGGGCTGTTTATCAATCCTTATGGAATTGGGATTAAAGGACTTTTGTTTCTGCTTGAGCCTGGGTAAACCAAGCCCTGAGCCAGAGGTGGGCTTTAATTCTGGGAATGATTATACATCAAGTCTAGGCTCATTAACAAGGCATTCAAGGCACTAACTGGTTGTGGACTGTCTGCATCCCTAGCCAGTGTACCCCTTGGTAGCCTAATGCCCTGTGCTCTGTGTGCAAACCTGAGTGGGTGTCAGTCCTCTGTCGGCTCTGCCCACCACTTTCTGCACCTATTACTCCTTAGGGCTGAGGCATAGGTTGTTTGTTATCAAGCTTAGACTCCTCAGATGTATCTGGAGATTTCTCAAGCTAGTCTCCAGTAGCAGAAGAGGTAATTCGAAGATATACTTACAAGAAGACCATACAAAATCTTTATAAACCTGGGTATGGGGGTATGGGTACGAGTCATGCCAAGGGGCCTTGAGAGAAGAAAAAACTGAGATCCTATTTCATCCATCCCAGAGATGATAAATGCCCTGCTCCTTCCATTCAGCAGTAGCTCACCAGGGCTGAACGTTAGTTCCTAAACCACCAGGGGGTGCAATGAGAGCAGGAAAAGCTGAGCATGTTCCTTTTAGCCATCTGGCCTCAGGCTCATTTCTGTGCCAGTCCCTGATTTGGGTGGGCACCAGATTCCCTGAAACAGAACTTTCATTGCCAAAACTAGTACAGGAATGATAAAATTTTCTCTAACACATGGAACATTAGTAGGCACCAAAATTAAAAGTCATACTCCCAGGATGCCTGGGTGGCTCAGAGGTTGAACGTATGCCTTCAGCTCAGGGTGTGATCCTGGAGTTCCAGGATCAGGTCCTATATTGGGCTCTCCGCAGGAAGCCTGCTTCTCCCTCAGTCTATGTGTTTCTCATGAATGAATGAATGAATGAGATCTTTTTTAAAAAAAAGTCATACTCCCTAATAATTGCACAAGTTTCCAAACTTCTTTTCCTTTCTTAAATATCTTTATTCAAGAGATTACCACACCTGTCTCTCCAGCCTTGAGCTTGCTGCTGGCCCCAGTCCTGCCCCTTTATCATTATATTCAGTTGAATGGAGCTCGAGACCCATGGTCAAGGGCAAGGAACCTACTGCCAGAGACCCTTTTTTACTCTTGGGAGTACCCTCCCTTTGTGCCCCCATCCTTACCTGTGGCCACTAGAAGTGATTTTCCATTGTTCCTATCCCCAGGTATGCTGTGACTCAAGCAGAGCTATTTGCCCTGCTTTGCCGCCTGGCCGATGAGCTGCTCTTTAGGCAGATTGCCTGGATCAAGAAACTGCCTTTCTTCTGCGAGCTCTCAATCAAGGATTACACGTGCCTCCTGAGCTCTACCTGGCAGGAATTAATCCTGCTGTCTTCCCTCACCGTTTATAGCAAACAAATCTTTGGGGAGCTGGCTGATGTCACTGCCAAGTACTCACCCTCTGATGAAGAACTACACAGGTAAGGGTTGTTGGCTGGGGAGAAAGTCCCGAGCAACCAAACCATTGTCATCCCTGCAAGGTGGGGATAGAGTATCCCACTGTCACTCCAAAAGACAGGAATTAAAGCCACACACAGGGCTGGCTTTGAATCCTCTGCCACTGACTAACTTTGTTACCATGGTCAAGTCTCATCACTATTTTCTGAATTTATAAAATGGGAAAATACCAATAACTCCCCAACAAGGGAGTTGTGAAAAACAAATTGTGTGGCAAACCTTAACAGAGTGGTACACTATTATTATTATTATTATTATTATTATTATTATTATTATTTTAGATTTTTATTTATTCATGAAAGAGAGACAGAAAGGCAGAGACACAGGCAGAGGGAGAAGCAGGTTCCATGCAGGGAGCCTGATGTGGGACTCGATCCCGAGACTCCAGGATCACGCCCTGGGCTGAAGGCAGGTGCTAAACCACTGAGCCACCCAGGGATCCCAATCATTATTATTTTTAAATCATATCTGGATTACTGAGGTAGGAGAATATATCTGGGAAAAACAAAAACTTAAACTCTAAACTTCATCTATAAAGTGAGGGGCTCTGAGTTACTGTTTACAACTCAAGAACAAGATCTAGAAGTCACTGTGGTACCTACTATATGCTAGGCACTGGGCTTGGTATTTTATATTCCTATCTTATTCTTTTCTCACAGTCTTTAGCATTATAGATGTTGTTATGCCTATTTTATGGATAAGAAAACTGAAGTTCAAAGAGAACTGCCCTTTAATATTTTGGGATTGAACCCAGAGTATGAATTTGAACCTATGCCTGCCTGATGTCAAAGCTTTGGCTTTTTGACTGCATCTGAGATGCAGCGAGATGGTAACAGCATGGTGCTAAGAGACCAAGCCATTCTTTTCAATGTTTTCTGGCATAACTTCTCACCCTACCTGGCCAGAATTCTAATCTCCCTGTCTAGCATAGATCTTTTACTCACTTTGAATATGTGCTAACACTCCAAAATTACGACAAATGATCTGTTGATACAACTTCTCTGGCTTATTAATTTATCATGTGAAAAATAAAGCTTAAATCACATTTAAGTAGACATTTCAGTAATTCACCTTATAGGACAGTTTTGAAAAATGCAAGTCATGGGATTCCAAAATACCAAAAAAGAGAGGAGGAAAGATACCCCCATCAATGAAAACTGGAGAAGATGGGGTACTAGCCCCCATACTTATCTACACAGGACCAAAGTGCCTCCCTTCCGTCACCCAGTTGCCATAAAGACAGGCTGACATTTAGGCGGAGAGTAAGTAAGACCCTTAGGGGCCCTTTGCACAGTTGAGGGAGAAAAGAGTCTGGATGCTGACACTCTCTCCTGGTTTTCTAATATTTCTTTTTCAGTCATGCTTACTGGCTTCAGGGTAATCTGTAAATGACAGTTTTGAACTTAGCTGACACTTTATCCTATAAACAGAGCTATCTGATTTTGTAAGTGACCTAACTCCCTGTTGGGAGCCTCTAATTCATTGTTTCCATCAAATTCCTATTCTTGCTCCTTAACTCAGGGCCAACTGACAGTTTGAATTGCAGTCAGCAGGCTTTACTATTGTCAGGATTTGCAGAGCTGGACCAGTGAGTCTGGCCTCCTTATTCACCTGAAATGCACCAGTGCAGCCTAGGGGTGTCTATAAAAAGTCAGCTTGTGGGCTCTAGTTCTTTTAGAATGATGGGTTTTTCCCAGGCCCTCTGCAGGTAGTCAAGAGTCATTGGTCATGCAGGGCCCTTTGTGGCTTTGAACTTCATGAAGCCCCCTATCCCACTGTACCCAGTCCCTTGAGCCCCAAGAGCAAGACAGGGGCCAGAAAGTTAGTGAGGGAATGTTTATTTCTAGGAAGGCTCCTTAATGAGGAGAATATAGAGCTGTACTGTCCAATATACAACTGCTAGCCTGAGGTGACTTTCTAAATTTAAATTAATTAAAATTAAATAAAATTAAAAATTCAGTCCTCATTTGCACTAGCCACATTCCATATGCTCACTTGCCATATGTGGTTAGTGGATACTGTATTGGACAATGCAGATACAGAGTATCTCTGTCACCTCAGAAAGTTCTGTTGAACAATGCTGATTCTAGAACATGTGTTGGTTCTAAGAAATAAATTTATTGTCAGGATTTACTACTTTGTGCAAGAAGCATATGGAATCGTTCCATTGGAAAAAATGAGTTGAACTTCAATATGTTAGTTCTGATTCTTTGCCCTGTAGTTAGGACCCAGTTGTGTGTGTCAGAGGGAGGGATGTTAGGATTATAGATGATGCAAACATGGTTTCTGACTCTGAGGTGAAGAACCCTTATTTTTGGCTTAGGGGGTTGGAAAACAAATAGAAACATAACAATCTATAATCCAGGGGGATACTGGTAGAGATTGGGGGACACATGAGGGACTATGCAAGCATAGCTGAGATTTAAGTACCTCTACTTGGATAATCAAGTAATGATTGCCAGAGGATAAGACATTTGAGCTGCATCTTAAAGTGGGTTTTCTAGGTAGATTTTAGAGAAGCGGGGGGGGGGGGGGGGGATGGACAGGAGATAAAAGTCCTGGATGGTTGGTTTGTGCAGGGAACCAAAGCAATTCTGTGGTTTTAGGGTATGGATAGAATGTATCTGAGAGACAGAAATGAGAGAAATGACTGGAAAAAAAGTATAAAAAGGCAGATCGTGAAGGTGTTCAAATGCTAATCTAGGGGCGTCTGGGTGGCCAGTCAGTTAAATGTCCGACTCTTGATTTCCACTCAGGTCGTGGTCTCAGGGTCCTGGGATCAAGTTCCGCATTGGGCCCCCCATTTAGTAGGGAGTCTGCTTGTCTCCCTCTCCCTCTGCCCCCTGCTCACATGCCCACACGCTCTCTCTCTAAAGTAAATAAATCTTTAAAAAAAAAGATTCATGGGGCATCTGGGTGACTCAGTGGTTGAGCATCTGTCTTCAGCTCAGATTGTGATCCCAGGGTCCTGGGATCAAGTCCTGAATCAGGCTCCCCACAGGGAGCCTGCCTCTCCCTCTGCCTATGTTTCTGCCTCTCTCCCTCATGAATAAATAAATTATTTTTAAAAAAAGATTCATTAAATGCTGAGCTAAAGAATTTGGATTATATTATGTAAATACTGTTAAGTCATAATATGTTTTTATGTGGAGTAATTACATGGTCAGGTATCATTTTTAGAAAAATTCCTGTCGCTATAAAGCTCAAGATGGATTGGCATGGACAATGCTAGAGGATGGTGACTGGGTAGGAGGTTTTCCATCACCCAGGTGAAAGAAAACAAGGCCTGGACAAGCCAGCAGTGACCACGGGAATAGAGAGGGCAGCACAGAGTTAAGAGATAGCAAGGAGGTATAGTCAGTGGGACTTGAGTGAGTGGAAAAGTTGGGGATACTGCCAGGCAGGTGAGTGCCAGTTTTCTTAGCCAAGATAATGGAGCCTGAGAAGAGCAGGCTAAGTGACGAGCCACTCTTAGTTTGGTTTGGAGCCTGAGATGCATGTGGAGCTGCCAAGAGGTCACAGGAAAAGGAAGTATGAGAAGCTCTGGAATCAGGTACATCAGAGTAAAGCATTCCTTACTCTGCTAGAAACCCGGGGTGCAGAGTCTGTAATTGGCCATAGCTCTTTTCTACCTTGCCTGCTCCTGCATTACTCCCACTCCCCCAAAATGCCTTTACTTTTTCACAACTCTTGAGTGCAAGTGAGTTCCTGCTGTCATGAAAAGGCTTTTTCCCTGATGATACATGACCACCTCCTTTTCTCTTCTCAAATATTGAATCAAATTTATGGTACCCATTTTCCTTAATCAGGCTGTTATCAGACAGTGAGCTGGGCGAATTTGATTTAAAGCAGATTGTAGCACCAGCCAGTGACTGCTCCT
The DNA here is from genome assembly GCF_905146905.1 of Nyctereutes procyonoides. Lineage (NCBI taxonomy): Eukaryota > Metazoa > Chordata > Mammalia > Carnivora > Canidae > Nyctereutes > Nyctereutes procyonoides. The sequence goes on from NW_026575020.1 coordinate 40,506,931, forward strand.
GGCCCTAATCAAGACTCCTTCACTCTGAAGAGAAGATGCCTTGCACTGGATGGGCTTTAATGGGCACTTCTATCTCACAAGCACTAGCTCCATTTCTGCCAGATCTCTGAAAAGTCGCCTCCCAGCTTCTCTGCTCACACCCTAGCTGTAAGATTCAAGAAACAATCTTTTCTTTTTGTTGTGATAACAGGAACGATGATGACAATGCAATTAATAATGATAGTAGCTAACAATTAGGAACTGTTTATTGTGTCAAATTCCATCTTAAGTGCTTTACAAACATTATTTGTTTAGTCCTCACCACCACCCCCAAGCAACTACACTAATGTTATCCTTGCTCCACAGATGAGGAGCATGAGGTTCAGAGAGGTGAAAACAACTCAGGGCTACAAACCTAGGAAGAGATAAAGTTGAGATTATTACCTAGATCTGTTATACTCCAGAGCACAGAATCTGTAATACCATTACCCTCTACTAAATTATTTAGCCTTCTAGAAAGTTCACCTTTCTGAATGTGTCCTGGAGTTGCAGTCTTACTTTCAATCTTGAGTGTTTACGTGGGTGCTGAGATGACAATTCTTTGAGCTAATGACTGCTCCTAGGGGTAGGTACACTTAGCTGAATGAAAAAGAGACAACTGGGCCTCTCAGCCCCCTTAATGGGACATAACTTACATAGTGTCAGCTTCAATTGCTAACTGAATGGTCCAGTGGTTTGGGGGATCCTCACAGGAATGTTTTCTTTGTCCCAGCATGCTTGTGTAATGGGAACCTCGAAGAAGAATGGATGTGTTTGTCCAGCTTTCTGGCTTTAAATGCTGATAATTTGCAGACAGGGAATACAGGGGCGTTAGAACTGTGGAGTGGGCAGATGTGGAGGAGGCACGGCTACAGGAGAAAGCAGGCCCATGGAACAGAGAACAATTTGTTTATCAAGGGGTGGGATGCGGGGTGTGGAGGAAATTTTTGCAGTCAGGCTGTGGAGACTGAGTGGGGGCTACCGGGCTGACTGCCAGCCCCCCACCACTGCCAGGGGTCCGTGATGGTTGCCTATCCTAGGAAATTGGAAAAAAGGGTACATGCTGTCCCCAAGAGAAAGGGCAGATTTGGGACATATGCTCACGCCAGGCACTTGGGAGCTCCTTTGTGTCCCTCACGTCACAACTCAGCTAGCAGTTAAGTTCAGCACTGCTGGCTGGGGGTCTGGCTGATAACCACACACCTGCAGGTTCTGCAGTGCCAGAGGGAGCACTTGGGGCAAGCGGTTGCTGATTAAGGGAGAGAACATTATCTTTGTTTGCTACACTGCTCGGCCACAGACAGATGCTGGCATTGCCGCTCTGCTTGCGTCCTCCTTTTTGATGCCCTACCACATTTCATCCCCACACCACCCCTCCAGATATTAGAGGGAGTTCGCAGTAAAGACCTTTTCCCTGTCTAGAACAGAAGTAGTCAACAGAGTACTGTGATGAGGCATGATCTTCACTCCCAGACCCGCTGCCTCCTGCATATCTCAGCAGCTTGGAGGCACTGGAGCAAACCCTACGCCCAGCTGAGTTGGGCTCTGGGCTGAGTTGCTGTGGGAACACAGAGCTCCTGAAGTTCCCTGTAGTGGCATGAGGAAGCCTTTCCCAGCTGCCAGTTAAGAGGACAGGAAGTGGATAGTCTAGTGCTAAGAAAGTAAGAGGCTTGGAATTAGAAAACTTGGGTTCAAACTTTGGCCCCAGCGCTTACTTACTGTATGACTTTGAGGTAGGTAAGATGTTGTTCTTTTGCTCTCCATCCCTAGCTAGCAGGTGATATACTTATCTCACAGGTTGTCAGGAAGGTAAAATGTTAGAATATGCAGTAGGGGCACATAAATAACCTCTCTGAGCTCTGTTTCCACATGTGAACAAAGAGGGTTATAATACCAATTTTGTAGATGTATTGGTAGTATCCAGTGAAATAATGTGTGTGGAGTATTTAACAAAGTACCTGGCAAGTAGCAAATACACAACAAAGGGTAGAATGGTAGATAAAGTTAGTATAGTAGTTATTCAGTATAAATTTGTCTATCAGCAAGTTTGGGAAAGTATTAATAAAGTTGTAAAAGCCATTGGGCCAGCCACAGAGAGAAATGGAGTCAGCCGTCATTGTTCACATCAGCAGATAGAGGGAAGAAGCCCCAGGTCTTGACTGGACCTTGAGGCAAAGGGGTCAGGCTCTAGATTGTGGGTGGCTGTTCCTGTAGCTCCCCCTGGTGCTTGAGAAGTGCAGATGCCTCTGGCCCCAACCAGGCCAGGCACCTCCTCCCCCCCCACCCCCACCCACCCCAGGAAAAAATGTGCTGCTTGCCCAGGAGGCCAAGCCTTACACAACCTTCAGAGTCCACATAAAAGGCAGTAGAATGCAGGCAGCAGTAGTACATCCCTAGGTGTTCAGGACCTTACCCAGATAGGGACTTCTTGCCAAGCATAGGGCTGTAATACTCAGATCTGAACATGTCACCAGGAAGCAGTCCCCGGAGCTGAGCATGTTCTCTGCATGAGAGTTGCATCTAAGGCCTATCTGGAATTCTCCTTAGTCCACTCCTAGAACACAGAGACTGATCCTGATCCCAGCTATTTTTGTAAGAGGTATTCCCCACTATGACCCAGAGTATTAGCATTAGTCCCCTAACCTGGGATTCCTTTTTATAAAACTTGATCTTTCCCCAAAGAAAGGAACATGGTCTGCATTGAGTCCTATATCTGCTCTTGTATGATGCTGCCTTGGATATTGGAAAAACCAATGGCTTGGGAAGTTAGCCCAGGTTCCAAATTCTAGCTCTGCCACCAACCAGCTTGTGGACAGTCCCCTCTGCCCTTTGAACTTCAGCCTCCCATCTATACAGTGGTAATGATATCTCACAAAGCCCATACTGTTGAGAAAGTTAAATAAGAAAGTGCACATAGAGTGCCCAGCACAGACTGGCATGGCATGGAGGCTCACTTAATGCTTCCCTTCCTCCCTAGCTAAAGTCAGGGATGCCAATAAAATTTTTCATTGTGCCTAACCTCAGCCCTGCTGGAAATAGCCTAAAAAATAAATCATCAGCTTTTTCTTCATCGTGGCAGAGGCTCATATAGTCACCATGGCAGCTGCCATTGATACTGGAGTCTGCATCTCAACAATAGCAGCATCTTAATAATGTCATATCTTTCCACATTTACATTTCAGACCACTTTTGGCCCTTGTTACTCCAAGCAGGCATTATTATTTTACAAAAGAGGACCTCAAAGCTTAGAGGGGTCAACTGATTGTCCCAAGGTCTTACAGCTTTTGTATGTTGGAGCTAGATTTGAACCTAGATTTGATTGACCCCACCTGACCTTGAGAACAGTAGCTTGTATGACCTTGCCTTGGCCTCTAGACAAACCATGGGTCTACCTGTCCTTTACAAATGATTCTGGATTTGGGGCAGCCCGGGTGGCTCAGTGGTTTAGCTCCACCTTCAGCCCAGGGCCTGATCCTGGAGACCCGGGATCGAGTCCCACGTCGGGCTCCCTGTGTGGAGCCTGCTTCTCCCTCTGCCTGTGTCTCTACCTCTCTCTCTCTCTCTCTCTCATGAATAAATAAATCTTAAAAAAAAAAAAAGATTCTGGATTCGATTTCCCCCAGGCTCAGGCTCTTTTCTATCGTAGATGCCTTGGGGAGCTGTAAGGGACCTTCCTTGACCTCCACTAGTATCAGAACCACTCACACCTCTTTCTTTTCCCCAGATTTAGTGATGAAGGGATGGAGGTGATCGAGCGGCTCATCTACCTGTATCACAAGTTCCATCAGCTAAAGGTTAGCAATGAGGAGTATGCTTGCATGAAAGCAATTAACTTCTTAAATCAAGGTAAGTAGCTGGAGGTGAGAAAGGGGGACTTTTTTTTTTTTTTTTTTTTTTTGGTCAGAGCATTTTCCCTCCTGTTTCACACACTACCTCCCACCCCTTTACTCTCAGGACTGCCACACAGAATCTGCCACACCATGTGGGTACCAATCTTAAAGGCCTATGTTCTCCTCATCCTGCCCCTCTATAGTGCAGGGCATGCTTTGGATTTTTTTCTTCAAACCTAAATGCCACAGTCTCTATAACTCATAGAGGAAGGAAGAGGATTCGCTTTGTTTAGTCAGTTTTAATGCATTTAAACACAGACACCAAGGACAGTACATGCGTCATTTAAAATATGTACCAAGTTTACTAGGCTGAAGAAGAGCAGGGTGACTGATGAAACTATTGGAGATAAGACATCTGTGACAGGCTGGCAGTGGTTCTGATGGCCCCTTCAGGGCAGAGGGGCGGGGGTGCACATAAATTCACACAATACATACCAAGCATGGCTTTTAATAAGAAGAGTGCTGGATGTGGTTTATGGTGGGGTATTACCTGCAAAGTGGTACGTGGTAGCCGTTAGTAACTGGAGTATGAAGGAGAATTTGTAGTCCCGTTTTTTTTCCAAAGTAGCATTTGAGTGCTCTCTTCTCACAGTGGCTGGGCTATTTTGCTTCTTGTGACATTGAAATTGTCCTGTTACTGTATTTATTCAGTTTCCTAGTCCAGAGACTTCTGATCTCCTCCTCTTTGCTTACTTCTCCTGCTGCTTCTCCACTGTTCATTCATTTATCTTCTCCATTTATCTGCTGTTCCATGTGCCTCCTCTAGACCAGGCACTGTGTTGAACATTAAAGACATTAAATAAAATAGATCCCAGGTCTCTGGCCTTAAGATGTACACAGTCTAATGGCACTTGACACATTACTTGAGCCTCAGATCAAGGGAGATCAGCAGCAGCTACTGGAGAAGAAATCTGAGCTGGACCTCAAAGCCTGGGTAAGACATATATAGAATATTTATATCCTATTATATATATGTATAAATTATGTATATATATTATATATACATATATAAATTATAAATTATATAATTATATATACATATATAATTTATGTATATATATTATATATGTATATATGTATAAATTATATAGATAAGTTATAAGTTATATTTGTGTATAAAAAGGTAGTGTGTACATGTATGTATATACACACATACATATACACTATATAGATACACATAAACATTTACATATAAATAAGTGAGAGAGAGAAATCTATACAGAAAAAAGATGGAGTGACAGCCCAGGTAATAAGAGGAGCAGAATCACATAGGAGACCATGTGTAAGTATATGTATAGCATAAATATGTAGGTATCAGCAAGCTTTCTGATTGGCTCCAGCAAAGGGCCAGTTTAAAGATTCTGTGAAGGCTATATTTTGAAAGGTAGATTATTCATTCAGTTGTTCACATCCACTGGTGCCTGTTTTGTGTCAAGCCCTGTGCTGGGAGTTGAGAAAGATACAGCCTACCACTCAAGTGTCTCTCAGTCTAGTGACTATCCTTTATAATTATTTCCTTCTTTATCTGATTTTTCTTCCCTTATCCAGAGTTTTGTTCTTCAATTTTTGCTCCTCCAGTTTTGTTCTTCAGAAAGAAAAGATCTCCTGTTAGAACAATATTTAATAACTTTTAATCAAAAGATGCACATACTCAAGGTCTTTCTTCCACCGTAGAAAGCCTCTCCATTTCCTGTATGGTTTTTTCACAGATATCAGGGGTCTGACCAGTGCCTCACAGCTAGAACAGTTGAACAAGCGATATTGGTACATTTGCCAGGATTTCACTGAATATAAATACACACATCAGCCGAACCGCTTTCCTGACCTCATGATGTGCTTACCTGAGATTCGCTATATTGCAGGTAATATTATATTCTTTGGCTTCCAAACCTTCCTTGCTTTCCTTGGCTTGTGAAATGAATGAGACAAGCAGTATTTTCAGGATGCGCATTCCAGGCCCTTCACCAACCGCATAAAAGACCTATGACCATTGCTCTCAGAAAAGCTATATTATAATGAGTAGTTTGTGTTTTCTTTGTACGGAAGAAAGTCTAACATTTCCTGAGTGCCTATCATGTGCAAGGTACTTTGTGGCCTTATGTTATTTAATCTCAGAAGAAACTCTGCAAGGCTGGTTGTGGTGATACTATGGTCATTTTATGTATGAGGAAATAGGCTCAGAGTTTCTCAAATTAACTTCATTTCTTGAATATATACTTTAAAATATGTGCTTTAACGGGTGTATTTTATGGTATGTGAATTATATACATCAATTTTTAAAATTAACTTCATTTCATAGAATTTCCTATAGATTTTTGAGAAACATTTATTTAAAGCAGTATCTTTTTTTTTTAGATTTTATTTATTTATTCATGAGAGACTTATTTATTCATGAGAGACATAGAAAGAGGCAGAGAGACAGGCAGAGGGAGAAGCAGGCTCCATGAAGGGAGGCCAATGTGGGACTCGATCCCAGGACTTGGGGATCATGCCCTGAGCCAAAGGCAGATGCTTAACTGCTGAGCCACCCAGGTGTCCCTAAAGCAATATCTTTATAAAGTCATTCTCAAAATCCTACCTTTGCAAAGGAATTTTTGTTATTGTTTTGCAGTCTTGACCCCCTTCTGAGCTTTTTGACATTTAAACAGGTCCATTTCAGTATAAAATCCTGGGTTTTGTTGTTTTTTTGTTTTTGTTTTTTATAAATTTAATTTTTGTTGGTGTTCAGTTTGCCAACATATAGAATAACACCCAGTGCTCGTCCCTGGGTTTTGTTGTTGTTGTTGTTGTTGTTGTTGTTGTTGTAGTAGTAGTAGTAGTTCTTCTGGTAAAGATTCTTGTGTATAGTAATCCAGCACATACTGAGGAAAGCTCAGAAATGTGACCTCTAAGATAAAACTGTTCCTGTCAAATTCAGCCACATAATTTTGAAGGAAAAAGGTTTTATCTGACAAAGGAATTTTTGTTTCTACTTTTTGGGCCTAGATAGTGTAACAGACCTGAAATATTGGATTTTTAGGGGTGCTTTGGCAATTTATGTTTCTGCATTTTCAAATCTGTTTTACTGAATGAGATATTAACTAGATCCTCTCTGAAATAAAAGGAAGTCAGTAGTTAATACCCCACTCACCCTAACAGAGTTGGATTATCAACTCTGGCAACATTTGAATCACCTGGGAAGCTTTTAAAAAATATTTGTGCTTGTTGAGATTCTTTTTTTTTTTTTTTTTAATTATTCATGAGAGACACAGGGAGAGGCAGAGACATAGGCAGAGGGAGAAGCAGGCTCCCCATAAGGAGCCTGATGCAGGACTCAATCCTGGACCCCAGGATCACGTCCTGAGTCGAAGTTAGATGATCAACCGCTGAGCTACCCAGGTGCCCCGCACCTCCAGAGATTCTGATTTAATTCGTATGGAGTGGACCTGGGCATCAGTATTTTTTTTTTTTTTTTTGACTCCCCAGGTGACTCTAAGGTACTGTCAGGGAGAAGACAGCCTCAGATATTTTACAAAGTATATTAGCATACTGAATGCTCTGAGAAGTTCTCCAATAAAGAAACCTGTGTATCTTTCTTAATCCTGAGTTTCTCAAATTCATTTGCCCCTTGACTACCCCCCTCCTTTTTTCCCCAGTACTTTAACCCATTATACTATTCTAAAGAACAGTGCTTTATAGAATGCTAGCTAGAGAATCTACCAGGAAAAAAAAAAAGGATATGTTTCTCATGGTATTTTAGCTCTAAGAGAACATCTAGGAATACCTTTCAGTTTAAGATTCCTCATATATAAAATGGGGATAACAAGTAATATCTATCACATAGCAATATTATGAAAATTAGTGCATTTAAACATCTAGCACAGAGTAAGTAGAAGGTAGCAGTGATTATAGCTTGTACCATTTACTAGACTCTCTAGGGCATCAAAATGGGTCTGGATATCAGGATAAGAGCACCGTTTGTCTGATATTCCTGTCTTTGTGATACTTCTGGCACTTTCCTTGCCCCAGTCACTCAAACAGGCAACATTCTCCCTTTACCAGCCCAAGAGGAGTCAGATACACTCTTCCACTGCAGTCACTGCTAACTCTTCTTTTCCTACCTTGTTACCAGGAAAGATGGTGAATGTACCCCTGGAGCAGCTGCCCCTCCTCTTTAAGGTGGTACTACATTCCTGCAAGACAAGCGTGGGCAAGGAATGAATGACCTGTTCCCAGCAACCCTCCTCAGGCCAACCACAACGCCTTGGGTGGGCAGGACAGGCTCCAGAAGAAAGAGCCAGAGAGACCAAGATGGAGGCTGTGAAGCAATGTTTCCAATTGCCTCCATAGCAAGAAGAGTTTTTGTTTGTTTGTCTGTTTTTTTAACCTCATTTTTCTATATATTTATTTCACGACAGAGTTGAATGTATGGCCTTCAACATGATGCACATGCTTTTGTGTGAATGCAGCCGATGCATTTCCTTGCAGTTTACAGAATGTGAAGATGTTTAATGTTATAGTGTTGTGATTGTTTAGAGATAGTTCTTTTGTATTTTGAGGGAGAGGGTGGGATGGGGCTGAGATGAATATTTCCATAATGTTGACAAAGACGACTACCTCAGTGGAAAGGGAGGGATGTAACCATCCCTACTTTTTCCACACGTTCTCAGCAGACACCTACATTAGTCTGTCAGAGAGCAAACTGCCTTTTTCTAGCCACAGAATTACCAGGTAAAAGTAAAAGAGCACACCATAAAGGGACAAAATGGTGTTGGGAGGTTTATTAAGCAAAGTGGGTGACACACTGGAAACAGGGCAGGAAATGAGGATTTAGCCATCTTTTTTCCTTGGAAAGCCTGATAGTTGAGTGAGTAGGTTACAATGACCAAATCAAAATTAGGTGTCCTCCCTCCAAACAACTCTTCAGGGAGAAGAGTTTCTATTCTCACCATGCTGTGGGCTTCCCCATGCCCACTGTCCAAACCACCACTATTAGTTTCTTCCACTGTCAACTTTTCATCCACACATGGTCCTAGCAGTAAGTTAATTCTTGGGACTTGTCTACCAGTTCCCTTGGGGCTCACAGCTACCTAGTGTCTTTACCTGGATCTACCAAAGTCTACCTTCCTCAAACTCCTTGCCTCTTATAAATTTGACTTCCTATTGGCCCTTTGAAAAAACAACTAAACAAATGTCATGCTCTGAATCCTGGTGCCCACTACTGATTTATTCTCCTTTTACCTTGCTTTCTTCAAAGGGTAGTGGGATAAAGGCCAAATTGCTAAAAGAATAAACAGTCTTTTTCCTGTTACTCCCCTTACCCCATCCCATCTCACCCTCAGGACTGAATCCCAAACCTGCAGTCTTTCATACAGTGGGAAGGACCATTCACCCATCAGCTGAACAGAAGTTTTGCCCCTTCATTCTACTCCCAAATTCTCCTAATCTCTCCAAAATGAGACCAGGTTTCCTTAGAACAGTAACCCCAAGTACCAGAGTGGCCCACCTGCCCATTAGATTATCAGTGGCCTGGCTAACCAAGGCCTGGAGGGCTGGAGTCCAAAGCACCTGGAAGGGATGGGGGGCCTTGAAACTACCTCATATTCCTAAGGGCCTGGCTGCCCCCCTCTGCAGATACAGCCTGGACCTCCTGTTCTTTCACTACCTGCCCTACCCAGTCCTGGGAAATGTTCCTTACCCTCTTGGCTTTGGTCAGTGGCCACACTGTGTCTCTCCTAGAGTTCTTTCGGGTGCTTTTCCTTTCTCTGCCTTACTATAGCAATTGTCCCTGCCTTTACCCAGTTACTTCCCACAGCCAATGCAACAGACAGACTGCTTAGCTAGGTAACTCCCTGGGTGGGCTTGAGGGGCCTACAGCATTTTGTTTTGCGTGTTTGGTCAAAGGCCGTTTGCTCTCTTCCCAACCCAGCCTAGCAAATTTACCTAGTGGGCTACCACATCGTGTGCATACCAGGTAGTCTGTGTCGAATTATAATTTTTTCTTTCCAGTGAAATGTTACGGGTACCAGCAAAGTGATGACTTTGTCCCTTGGTGGATCTAAAATTCAGAGCATTATTCCTTAATGCCATTTCCACAGCTGCTCTGAGAAAGAAAAAAAAAAAAAAAGACACGTTCCTCAGGAAAAGCTCCAACCAGAATATTTTTCACGTGTTGATGGGAAGATTTTTGTGTGTGTATCTGTTTATTTCTAAGTTCACAATATTTTTGTTTCTCTGATTTTTTTATTTAACCAACTAGATCACATTCTTTGGCTACAGGTCAGACTCCAAGCTGCTTTCCTCAAGATAGGGGAGGAGACACATATCAGAGTCCCCTCTCCAAGACTGCTCCTATGTACAGTATCTTTCTTTGCTCAGACTTCCATCTGTCAAATTATTATGATTTTCTGATATTACCTTTTTCTTAAGCATTTTACCAGTTGTGTTGAATATCAAAGGAAACTGCTTTCTGACAAGACAAGAACATGTCTCTCTAATAATGCAGCATTAAACAGAGCAAGTTGTTAATTTGTGGAGTGGGGGAAAGGTTCTGCAAGTTGCCATTGTACAAATCCATTTTTACAAATGTTTGCAGCAGATTCCACAGAACAAAGAGCCCATTCATTGCCAAGAGCCCTGCAGAATATCTGAGCCAAGTGGCCGTGTGTTCCAAGCTGGAGCCTGACCTGTGGACAGCCTTTAATGTCTTCTGCACCCAGTCCTTTTATGACGTGGGCTTTTTTTAAACAGGGTAAAGTGAATGTGTTGCATTGCAAACTCAGGTATTATGAGGAGAAGGTAGGACTGTAGCTAGCAGCGTGGAGACATTAGGTCAGCCACTAGATGTATTTGTGAATTTGGTTTGAAGGACACAGAGAAAGGTTGGAGGGGGAGGTTTGGTGTGTTTGTTTTTTGCCTTTCTTCCCATAATATTTGGTTAACAGGTAGCCTTTTTGCTAGTGGAAGAAGAAAAAAATTGTGCATGTTGTCTTTAATTCCCCTCTCTTCTGTCCTCTCTCTGATCCCCTGCTACCAGCAGCACTCACTTTGAGTGAGAGTTTTTCCACCATAAAAATATAACTCTGAAAGCTGTGTGGTAAAGGAGAATCCTTCCTCCTTGCACTGCATTGAAACACACAGGCTTTTCCTTTCCTTTCCCTTTAACTGTTTTCTTGACCCAAGACAAAAGTTTAGAATCTTGGAACTTTGAATCCTACAACTTACGCTCTCTGGCTCCTTTGTAGAATTTTGGAGTCTTTCAAAGGTTTAGTGGTCTTGCCCCCTAGTCTGAAGAAACTCCCCAGAACCTGTCAAAGCACTCCACCTTGCTCAGAGGACACCCAGCCCCATCCTTGACCCATAATTGAGGTGGGCAAACCTCCAAGGATAGAAGGCAGCATGCAGGAACCTCCTTATCTTGTTCCAGAACCAGAGGATGGATAGAAGGAATCTAAGGGTCTCCACAGCATTGCTGACAGTCACCCACTTCACACTGACCTGCCTCTAACCTGCCACCCCTTTCCAGGGATGTGAGTACCTGCCATAGCCAGTATGTCACCAGGTCTTTAAAACCTGGGGCTCTCTGAGCTACTTTGCTCTGCTCCCCATTTCCTACCTTTGTTCTTGATTTCCTGGGGAATGGGACAGATGGAGACAGATGGACAAACCTAGCCTAGGCAACATCTAAGCCATGTCCAAGGTTGGCCAAAGTAAGGGGACCCTGGCCTCCCATCAGGGCAGGAAGTTGAGCAGTGGTTCCAAATCTTTAGCTCTGAGCCCCTGGTCTATGTCTTTTTTTTCTTGTTGGCTTTTAAATTTTTGCAATTTTAAAAAAATCTAGTCTTTCAGATCAGCTCTTTTATTAAACTTTAAATTTTCTTTATTGATTATTTTAAACAAACAAAAAAAACAAAAACATTGCTCTCTCCCCAATTTGATTCTTGAGAATCCCCTACACTGCCCTCTACCTTTGCAGTTGATCGTTCCTTCTTTTTTCCTCAGCTCGATGCATCTATATGTCCAGTGTCTGTGAAGTGTTTTATCTGTGTCTCAGGATGAGAAACGGCAATCATTCCACCAGGTGCTGGAAACTGATTAGCCTTGAGGCAAAGGTTTCTAGGGCCACAGCTCAGGGATGTGTATTTAATTACAGGGTCCCCAGAAACCCCTCTCTTGGCTGCCACAAGCAGCAGCTTCTTTTTTGGCTTGACAGCTGGACCTGGACTGTTTCCTCAGAGGCAGGAGCCCCAGAGAACATGTGGAGTTGAGGAGCTGGGGCTTCCTTCTTGGCTAGACATGGGCTACCTTGAAACTTGAAGACTTCTGGCTGTCCTGCAGCATGAGCCACAGTGGCCCTGCCTCTACCAGCTCATATAATCCCTGGTCCCTCTGCTCAATCCAGTGCCCATCTGGCTTCCTCCTTCGGGGCCTGCAGCTCTAAATGGAGCACAGCCTGCTCAGGAATCAGTTGCAGGCTCAAAAGGAAGCTGTGAATTGGGCCAGAGCTTGCTCCAAGCCCAAGAAAAAAGTTGTGTTATTGGTGGAGGCTAGTCTTCCAAATCCTGGATCCAGCCCTGCCAGCCAAAGGATTGTTTTTACCCTTTGGTGACCATTTTTTTTCTTTCTCTGAAATGTCTTGTAATAGGTAATAATGTTGTTGACTCAAATTTCCATGAAAAAGAAAAAAACTACCTCTTGAGTGACATCCTGATCGATTCCTCTCCGAAGAATCCTGTGGGAAAAGAATATTATAGCTCCTGCTCTGTTTACATGTTTCTGTCAGGAAAGAAACCCTGCCTGTCCTGGGATGCTGGTGTTTTTGTCTGTGTTGCCATCCCAGGCTTGCGATAGGGGCTTGTGGCTACATTGTGATGTCTGGGCCATATTTGGGGAGTCCCAGCCACCTGCCCCAGCCATGGACTAGCCACCCCCTTGAAAAGACCACCATTTCTTTTCTATGATCCAAGGCACAGGGAGCATCACTTCTCAAAACCCCACCTTCAGGGGCTGTGATAGCACATGCATCAGTGAACGTATCCCTGGGCTGCCTACCCTAAGCCCACTTCTCCCACAGTCCTGTGTAGGAATCGCATAAATGGGATGTCTCTGAGCCCTTGTCCCCAAAGGGCCGGCCAAGGGCTGCCCGCCAGCCTGGCTTCATCAACCCTGCGTGACCAAATGATAGTTGGTGGGCTCTGCAGGCTACCCAGGCCCTCTGCTACCTCCCACCTTGCCAGCTGGCAAGGGATGGGCCCTTTTCTGTGAATTGACTACCTGTGGAAATGTGACCAATTAGTGTGAAATGCATGTTTAGCAAATGTTAGGTACTGTATTTGAACCAATAAATGTGAATCCTTCTGCACATAGCCTCTGTCTGTGAAGCTTGTTTGGGGTTCTAGGAAGGGACAGTGGGGTATCCTAAGGAGCTGCCTGGTGCCTCCAGACCTGTTGTTCCTGCTTGTAGCTAACACCCACTCAGTTCCTATTGCTGAGGGCCTGGCAGGGGGCTCTCTCAGAACTGCTTGAATCAGTGAACCAGTGCCAAATGAGATGTCTGCTCTGGGTGCCAGGCACTGTGTTGGGACTTTTCACAAACCTGAACCTCCTTGAACTTCAAGGATTATTACTTCCATTTTATTTAAGTGAGGTGAAGGGACTCATTGAAAGTCAACCAGTTAGAAAGTGGCATAACTAGACTGGTGGGGAAGGCAAACACAGACCTTTGCAGTACAGTGGGATTGAGTTGTAATTAAGGACATACATGAGGTTGTAGGGATCTAGAGAAGGGAATGGCTTGTTCTCAGGAAGTCCTTCAAAGATGAGCATTGAAGGTGAGTCTTGGAGAAAGACACTAGGCAGAAAGAGGCTAGACCAGATAGAGGTGAGAGGGATCAGCAGTATGCTGGAAGGGCCGCCCGGCTATGAATCAGAGACATGGAATATTTGGGTATCACAAGGAACTGCCATGCAGGAATGGTGGCAGATGGAAAGGATAGCAAGACTGGAGGTTGGGGAAGCACTTGGCGACCTTGAATGCCACATTCAGGAGTTTAGGAAGGAAAGCCATCTGCTAAGTCTCAAGAAAGAGAGCCACATCTCTGTGACAGCAGTGTGCTGGTGGTGGCCTGCCTGTTATGTCACTGTGGTCCAGCCTATTAATACCTGTCTTTCCAGGAAATAGATGAGGTTTTCTAGAGTTGAGAAAATGGAGGCTCAGAGGTCTAGGGATGTGCCCAAAGTCACATGAGAAGTGTCAGAGTTAGGACTTGAACCCGGATCTGCCCAACTATCCTGTAATCCTGCTGTTCATATGATCAGAGAAGTGGCAGAGTTTGGATTGAGGGTTATATGAAGACAGGAAAGATGAAGGCTTCTCAGTTGGAAACCATCAAGGCTGAAGAGAGTCTGATCAAAGTCTATTAAATCCCCATGTGTGAAATGGGAAGCCCAGCTGCCTTCCCACAACCCAGCTTCCTCCAGCACAAGGGACCAGAGAGCCCTTGAGGTTTGAAAGAGGTGGCTTTAGAACAAAGGAAACACTGCAGAACTAATTAATAGACTCTTCCTTGCCCCACAAGAGGGAACAGATAAGACACAGAGATACAAGAAGAAACACATTTGCTGAGCGCCTAGTGAGTGCCAGGCATTATGATTGGTGCTTCACATACATGCATTGTCTCCTGTAATCCTCATAACAGTTTTACAAAGTTCAGATCTCTGCCCCATTTTACACATAAGCAAATTGAGGCCCAAAGAAATTAAGCTATTTACCTGAGGTGTGCTGAGGTGACACATGAGTAAGTGACAGAATTGGCTTTTGAATCCAGGTCTGATACCAAAGTTATAGCGGGCTTCCTCCCTGCTCTGCCTCAGCAGTTCAGTAGTGCTGAACATGAATGTCTGGAGTTTGTAACAAAATCAGTAATAGCCTTTGGTTGAACTTTTTGCTATTAGCAAAACAAAACTATTAAACTAATAAAAGACTAATATCTGTAAGAGGTGAGTGAATAGACCCAATCAAATTGATTGAAAAGTAGTGCTCTCCCAAAAATACATAGAATGCTACAGACACCAAATCTGGTTTCTCAACATAGGCAACCCAACAAGGTGGCTTCAAGGAAAAAGAAGTAGGAGTTTCATTGCCAAAAATCGGAAATAACTGCACTCACTCTACCTTCCTCTTACTGTTTCCCAACCTTTGTTGGCATATTAAAGGCTCTGAAAAAAAAATTTTTTTTTCAAAGATCAAAAACAAAAATATGGAACGCTTCACGAATTTGTGGTGTCATCCTTGCGCAGGGGCCATGCTAATCTTCTCTGTATCATTCCAATTTTAGTATGTGTGCTGCCGAAGCAAGCACAGGCTCTGAGAAATCTTACCTGAAGAAAGTAATCTTTTTAGCCCAGGGCTTACCAAAAGTGTTTAGGCACGGAATCTTTTTTCTTCCTGTTTAAATTGTTGGGACAGTGTTCGTGGAATAAAATTTAGAGCACTGCTCTGAATTTATAAATTGCTACTGAACTAATGCTGAGCTTTTGATTTCCTTGAGTGCTAGGAAATAATCTGGGAGAATAATTAACATGGAGCAAGGCAAAGCACAGTACTAAGCATTTTATACACATTACATTACTGATTCCTCAAAGCCACCCTATGAAGTTGATGCTATGAAGATCCCATTTTACAGATAAGAAAACTGAGGCCCAAAAAAAGGGTAAGTAATTTGCCTAAGGTTTTATGCCTTGTATATAACCTCAGAAATGAATATAAACAAGCACTCCTGAAGACCTCTCGTTAGGATCTGTGCCGAGATCCTTATCCTTACACAACTCCCTGAGGTAAATAAGATCATCTCTATGTAACTGAAGAGGAAACAGAGCTCTGGCCTATATCAGAGTCGAAAGCCAGAAACCCCCAGAAATGATGGCTTAAGAAAGAGTGTTGGGATCAGGTTGGATATGGCTACATGGAGCCCTCTCTCAGGGACCATTTTCCTCAGGCAACTTGTGTGACAGAGGCACGTCAGGGGGTCTCGCCATCCGAGGTCTAATTCCAGCTTTCCCCCTTCCCAGTTATGTGTGGCCTTGACCCAGATAGATACCTCTCACTTTCCTGGCCAGATAAGTGGAGATGATGTGCTTGTGTTTTAGTTAAGGAGGACTCGCTGTGGCTGGCTCAAAGTAGGGGCTTAATTAAGTCAATCCATAAGAGAAAGCTGCATGAGAGGAGCCTCAGGTCTCACGCCCCAATAACAAACCCAGGAGAGCCAGAAGCTACCTCTCTGGCTTTTACCTGCCCATCAGGATTTTGGGTCCACAGTGGTAATCAGCCTGTCTGAGATCCTGTGGCAAAAGTGCCCAACTGTCAGACCCAGGGCTCTTGGAGTCTTGTTCCCTTGGCAACAAGTCTCACCATGGAGACCACAGGCCCATCTTTGCCCTCCCTGCAAGCTCCCTCTCCACAGACCTTCCCTGTTCAATACCTAGTCCTAGGAGAAGTATAGGAACTGAGGAAAGCTCCAAGGAGGCCCTTCCTCAGAGTGAGGAGTTTGAGGCACAGCCAGCAAGAGAGTCAAAAGGAACTCCCATTGGGACACCTGGGTGACTCAGTGGTTGAGCATTTGCCTTAGGCTCAGGGGATAGAGTCCCGCATCGGGCTCCCTGTGAGGAGCCTGCTTCTCTCTCGACTTGTCTCTGCCTCTCTGTGTGTGTGTCTCATGAATAAATTTTAAAAATAAATCTTAAAAAAAAAAACCTCCCATTTTTGTGTCCACTCTGTGCCTGGCAAGGTTCTGAGGAGTATACATGTTGTGGTCTCATTGTGGTTAAAAGCCCGGCACTTACCCTATTTTACATAGTGGAAACTGAGGCTCAAGGAGACACAGTGGACCAGCCCAAAGTCTCACAGCTGGCCGTTGTTGGAGCTGACACTTGAATCCAGGCTTTCTGATTCAGGAACCCTTGTTCTCTCTGCAACTCCCCACCCACACTGTTGAGGCTCGGCTGCTGCACACTGGGGAGGGTTGGACAGTTGGGTTAATTCCCTCTGCCCTAGGCCCTGGTGGTTGCACAAGCAGCAGCCAGCAGCCCTTTGAGGCCTGAGCTGGTTCCTGCAGCAGCAGAGGAACTTGCACTATTTTAAGCCAGGGCCAGCAGGCCCCATGTGGGCACAGGGAGGGTGGCCTCGGGCCCTTGGCCAGCTTCCCGGAAGTCACCATGGCCTCCCTTCTCTCCCCTGTGCAGCTTTCTGAGGCAGTCACTTCCCAACAAACAGGAAGGAGGCCCTCAGGCCAGGAGACCTCTAGCCCCAGCTTCTTCCTCCTACACCCCCCGCCCCAGTCTTCTCTACACAGGGGAGCCCACCAGCCACATACCCTGACCAATGTCCGTTATCTGGGCTGACTCAACAGGTGAGTGTCAGGGGATCTGGACTTCTGCTTGAGCTGCCTCAGTTCACCTGTCACCCATTACCCATTCACCCTGTGGAGGATCTAGGGCCTCCACTTGTCCAGGCCCTTTGCCCCCTCACCCACAGCCTTGTTTCTCACATACATTCCCATTGAAGCTGGCTACTACAAGCCAGAGAGCAGAGCAGCGGGATCCTTAGACTTGGCCCTGCTCAAGGACCCTAGAGAGAGACAGACTAAGAGAGTGAAATGGAGAGAAACAAATTGGGACATTCCCAGAGAAAGATTGAAGCAAAAATAGTGATAGACACAGATTAATCATGGCAGAGACAAAATTAGAGAGATCCTCAGAGACAAAAGCAGAGAAAAACAAAGAGACAGCTGCAAAGGGCTGGGGCCAAGAGGCCAGCAAGATGACCACCCCCCAAGTATGGGCCATGTCTCAGGGCTGTGGGGGGCCCACCGGCTGCATGGCTGAAGAGGAATGTGGGGAGCAAGGCTGGGTCACCCCTTGAGGGCCAAGCGTGTGCACTATGAGATAAACTACCCCAGGAAAGGGGCCCCAGCTGCGGCTGCAAGCTCCAGGAGAATGGTGGAGAAGCCAAGGCCCAAGGCTGGAGCCTCAGCCCTGCCAGACACCCAGCTCCTGCATCTGCACCTGAGGATCTTCACCAGGCCTCAGAGTCTAGAAGATCCCAGGTCCCTCAGCCCAGACCTTAAGGACATGCAGATTCTGTGAGTCTCCCATTTGTAGAAGAGCAGGGTGGGCCCTGGGAACTCTGCCAGCCACAGAGCCTTACTTCTCCAGCTCCAGCTGCAGTCCTGGCTCAGGTGAAGGGGTGACCAGGCAGAGCAGGGGCTCCAGCGGAGGAGTGCTGTGGCGAGGCAGCTGTGCACAGGCCTGTGAGTCGTCCCATACAGCTCTGTGCACTCGTGTGCCCCAGTGTGGGTGTATGCGCATGTGTCCATGTGCTTCCACACACACGGGGCTTGCACACATGTCCATGTCCACGTGCTACCAGGAGCCCCACTCTGCCTCCCCAAGTCCCTGCTTTCAGGCTAGAGAAGTAGCCCCCAGAGGCACCTGGTGGCTCCCACTCCCCACCAGGTAGTCCAATCCAGAGAACCAGGAGGCACAGGGAGAAAAGCAAGCAGGTCTACTGCTGTCCCCCAGCTCCCCTCCCTACACTGCAGCTGAGGCTCCCGCCGGCCACGGCCTTGACCTGGCACTATGGACTTCTCTGACATTGGCATCGGATCTGAACATCTGGCAGCAGGCTGATAAGGGGTGCAGCGGAAACAGCCTCTGCTGCTGCCAGCAGCCCCGCCCCCTCCACTGCCTTGCGAGGGGTCTCCACATCCATATTCCCTCTGCCTTCGGGTCCTGGCCGCACCCCATCTCTTTTTTCATTCTCTGCCTCAGTCTCCCTTTCCCCATTTCTACTTTCTCCCTTTCTAAATTGCTCTCATTCTTTCCGCCTCACCTTCTCTCTCCTTCCTATGTCCCACTCTCTCTTTCTCTCCCCCACTTCTCTCCCTTCCTCTCTTTCTCTCTCATTTAGGGGTCTGTTATGCTGTCGGTGGGATCTCTCTCCTCTCATTTTCTGCCTCCTCTTTCTGTACTGTGCCCCAGCCCCAGCCTGATCATTCTTTCTCCTCTCCATTTCAGTTTCTAGATCTCTAGTTTGTTTGTTCCTTGTTCCACCTCCAGGAAATAGGCCTGGCACTTTGGGAAAGTCCCCACTTAGAAGAGAGACCCTGGGCTTTGTTTGCTTGGAGAGGCAGGGAGGGGGGAGCCTGGGTCAGGACACCTCTTCTCCTTCCCCTCTGGATGGGTCTCATGGCCTGGGACCACCTGGGCTGGAGCTTGAAGCAAAAGACAAATAGGCCACCCAGGGGCTCTGGCAGAGGAGAGAGGATTCTGACTCTGCGAGCCCACTGCCTGGATTCAAATCCTAGTTCCATTACACCCTTGTTTTGTGACATTGGGAAGATATTTCCTGTCCCTGAACCTGAGTCTCCTCACCTCTCAAATGCTGCTCCTGGAAGGTGAGGGTAAAATACTCCCTACTTCCCAGAATGGTGGAGGCCGACCACAGGTGTGCAATAGTAGAGGACCCAACACATAGGCACTTCTGTGTTAGGGCCTTGCCGTTCCCCTGCCTGCCTCACCCAGTAAGGGTGAGGGCCGAGGAGGGGCAGTGCAGAGGAAGGGGATGCCCTCAAACACATCCAGGGCCATCAGAGGTGAGCAGCGCCCTACGTGAGTGGTGGAAAGTTTCTGCTGACCGCCCACCAAAAAGGCAATAGGACAGGAGGGCTAGGTGGCAGAACTGTTACCCCCACAGGCAGCATGTGGGCCCTTTGGTGCAAGTAGTCACTCAACAAATGCTCACTGATGCCTGCTCGGTGCTGGCTGCTGGGGACCCAGAGATAAATCAGCCCTGAGCCTTTCCTTGAGGGCTCCCCAGGCTGGGGTGAGTCACTCTATCACAGAAGGGCAAACAGTTGTTCGAGAAGATGGTGCAATCTCAGACTCAACACAGAAAGGGCCTCTGAGGACGGACCTGCCAGCCCTGCGGCTTGTTGTTTGTTGGGGTTTTGCTAACATTTATTGAGCATACATGACATATCAGGCAGCCCCTGAGCTTGATACATGGATGGTCTTATTTTGTCCCTGTGTTTTTTTTTTTTTTTTTTTTTTTATTTATTTATTTATTTATTTATTTATTTATTTATGACAGACACACACACAGAGAGAGAGAGGCAGAGACACAGGCAGAGGGAGAAGCAGGCTCCATGCCGGGAGTCCGATGCAGGACTCGATCCCGGGACTCCAGGATCACGCCCTGGGCCAAAGGCAGGCGCCAAATCGCTGAGCCACCCAGGGATCCCTTTTGTCCCTATTTTATGGAGAGGATGGGAGGCCCAGATAGGAAAGTGACTGGTCCCAGGTCACATAGTTGGGAAATGGCAGAACTGGGATTTAAGCCAGTCTCACCCACTAATCCTTCACATTTCTCCTTCTCAGGGCTCAGAGCCTCACTAGGAGACTGACAAGACCAAAATAGTTCTTTCCATGGCACCACAGTGTTGAAAGACCCTGTTTGTCCTGTTTAAGAAGGCAGTGAAAGTCGACCCCATTTCACAGTCTCCCGTCAAAAGAGGTGCAATTGCCATCACTGTTTTTTGTTGTTACGTGTATGTGACATATCAGTGATATAAGGTGATGCTGGGATATTTCTTTCTTAAATTCAGAGGATGAATGGTATTAATCCAGAAAAAAAAAATCATTGCATTAAAATGGGGAGACTAGGGGCACCTGGGTGGCTCAGGGGTTGAGCATCTATGTTTGGCTCAGGTGTGATCCTGGGGTCCTGGGATCGAGTCCCACATTGGGCTCCCCGTGGGGAGCCTTCTTCTCCCTCTGCCTGTGTCTCTGCCTCTCTCTGTGTGTCTCTCGTGAATAAACAAATAAAATCCTTTTTTAAAAATCCAAACTTAAAAATAATGGGGAGACTAGTTTCAGTCATATGCAAGAGAAATACACTTATAAGAACTTCAATAGGTGGAAAAGACATAATTATGCATATGCTTGTTGGGAAATAAGTTATATGTTATGTCATAGGTAGAAATTAGAATGAAAATATAGTAGTCCCCTCGTTGGCAGAGGATGAGTTCCAGGACCCCAACCAGATGCCTGAAACCATGGATAATACTAAACTATACACTACGCTTTTTCCTATACATATAGCCCTATAACAAAGTTTAATTTATAAATCAGGCACAGTAACAATAGCTAATAATAAAACAGAACGATTATAATAACATACTGGTAATAAAAGTTACATGGTTTCTCTCAAAATACTTTGTACCGTACTCATCCTTCTTCTTGTGAGATGATAAAACACCTACGTGATGAGAGGTGGGGCGAACAACAGAGGCACTGTGAGGTAGCATGAAGCTACTGTGTGCTGACCTTCTTATAACATGTCACAACGAGATCATCTACTCCCTGACCCTGGTGGACCACAGGCAATTGACACAGTGAAAAGCAGAACCACGGATAAGGGGGACTACTGTATATTTAATCTGTAGAATCAGTTAGTTGACTGTGAATAAGATTGTCTTGTATGTATTTTTGCAATTAAAAAAAGATGTGTCAGGGGCCCCTGGGTGGCTCAGTCAGTTGAGTCACCAACTCTTGGTTTCGGCTCAGGTCATGATCTCAAGGGTCGTGAGATGGAGCCCCGGCGTGGGGCTCCACGCTCAGTGTGGGGGTCTGTGTCTCTCCTTCTCCCTCTGCTCCTCCCCGTGTGCTCTCTCTCTTTCTTGACTCTCTCTAAAATAATCTTTTATTTTTTTGAGATTTTATTGACTTATTTGACAGAGAGAGCACAAGCAGGTGGAGTGGCAGGCAGAGGGAGGAGAGGGAGAAGCAGACTCCCTGCTGAGCAGGGAGCTCCATCCCAGGACCTCAGGATCATGACCTGAGTCGAAGGCAGAAGCTTCTCTGACTGAGCCACCCAGGTGCCCCTGAAATAAATAAATCTTTTTTTAAAATGTGTTAAGTGGCACAAGAGGAAGATACACTAGGTTTTAGATATAGTTGACTTCAGTTATCCAGAAAATCCCTCTCCCAAGCCAGATAAGTGAGGTGTCATACGATGGGCTTGCTTCCTCAAATGGAGGGGTGTGGTGCGGGCTCTCAACACTGATTGCCCCATGGCCCTCAGTGCCTATTGCCAATCCCCAGGACCAATGCCTATGAGGTAAATTGTCCAAGGATAGAGACTTCTTCCCTTTTCCCCAGTGCCTGGACCAGTGCCTGGCATCTAGTGTGCACAAAGTAAATGTGAGATGAGTGAAGGAATGCACAAAGAATGATGTCCTTCTGTCATGTAACAGAGGGGTGCAGGGCAGAGCAATCTGGGCAAAATCCTTTGCCCTTTGCCCTCTGCCCTGCCCTATCCTGGCCTAGCTACCCATTTGGCCCCACCTGCAACCACTATAGGCGGCCACCTGGCCCTGGAGGCAGCCTCAGCCCAGCTTCCACTTTCCCAGCCATCCGCTGGGAGTATCAGCAGCCCCCAGCAGATGGTGACATTCAGAGCAGCCAACGTGAATGCACACGGGAGGTATTTAGTCAGCTCACCTGCTTGCCTTCCATTCCCTTCTTTCTCTCATCACCTTCTGGAAGAGTAAAAAAGATCAAGCCAAAGCAGAGGAGCCACCTGATCAAGTCATCCATGCCCCTGCCTCCATTCCAGCCCGACCTAACTCCACTCCCATGTCTGGGCCAGGCTGGACCCCGCCAGGCCAGACTCAGGGAGGTAGCCATCCGAGGGGAGAGAGGCCAGGCTGCAGGCCTGGTGGGGGAGCTGCCCATAAATCAGGCCCCACTCCCACCCAGTCACTAACAAGCGGGGCTGCCTAACCGCCTACATGGGGTCCCTGCCTCTGGGCTCCCACAGCGGCCTGGAACAGCCAGCTGGCCAAGGCCTCCAGAGTGCCTTGGCCTCCACCCCCACCGAGGCCCCCAGATAGATAGGGGTATTTTTTTTTTTCTTTTAGGAGAAGAAAAAAATAGACCTAAATGAAGAGAAACACCAACAAAGAAGGAGAGAGGCCTGCAGAGTCACGTGGGGGCAGAGACCAATTGGGCCTCCGGTGGCCGCCCCCCCCAGGGCGGGGAGGAGGAGGACGGCCGGACAGGGCCAGCCTACTGTCCGCCTGCCGCCCGCCGTGGCGTGAAGGAGCTCCTGTGTGCCCACGGTCACCACTGCCCCACCTGGGCTGCCGGAGCTTTCCCCCGGATCCCTGGTGCCCACTGTCCACCCTCATCCGGCGTGAGAGCTCTCCTTCCGCTCCGTAAGTGAGGGCCCGGGCCCAGGCCTCTAATGGCCAGCCTCCCTCCTCAGTGCCTCCCTGCGGCCTGGGCCGGCCGCTGCCCGCTCTGAGTGACTAGTGCCCGCTGCTCTGGGCAGGGAGGGGGCCAGCGATTGCCCCCGACCTGCCCTCTCATCATGCTACCCCCTCTTCCCTGGACAGCTGACTGGGAGGAGCTAGGCCTCTGGGGACAGGCCCCATGGGTTCTGCAGTGTCCTGCTGTCTATGGGCGGCCAAGTGTTCGCAGGACTGTGTTGGCCCAAGCCTAGCAGTCTGTGAATGTGTCCATGGTCCCTGGGCCCGTCTTTGGGGCCTCTCAGGCTCCCCGCCTGTGTGTCTGTGTTGTCTCCACGGATTTGTAGGGATTTGTATGGGTTTGTGTGTCTGTCCCTGATGTCCTTCTGTCAGTCCTCATTCTGTGGCTGGTGCAGATCGATGTTTGCTTCCCTGGGCATGTGGGTGGGGGTGGGTGCAATGGAGCCTGGGTCAGCCTCAGAGCTCCCAACCTGGGATAGTGTAGCCTCTGGAGAAGGAGGGGGTAAGATGGAAGTGGGGGGGATCCGGCTCTGAGCTCAGCCCCCCTAGACCACCTGGAGTCCCAGCCACACTCCTGCTTACATTGCCTGAGTCTTCCTCAACGGTGTCTGGTACACTCCAGCCCTCCTCCTCCAGCCCCTTCACGCCCCTGCAGAGGTGGTGCTGCTCCTGTTTCCCACCTTCTGAGGGCCCCTCCCAGGTGGAGAGCTGTTCAGAAGAAGCACTAGTCCCCCACCTCCAGCTCCTGCAAAGGCTAGTGTTTCTGAGGGCTGGGATGTTGGGAGTCCTCCGCTAAACTGGACTCGGCTCTCTCTCCTTTCTCACCAAAATTCGTCCACAGCATCTCACGGAAACTGCAGACTCCCTTCGGTAGGGCTGAGCTTTTCCATTTTACGTGCAGACAAACTGAGGCGCAGAGAAGGGACGCGACCTGGCCGCGCCGGCCCAGCAAGCCGGCTGCCTCTTCCATTCTTTTGTCCCGCTGGGCGTGAGATCGCAGGAAGGGTCTGCGCGGGGTCTCCAGCCTCGGCAGGCAGGAGCGAGGTGCCAACACAAGCCGGGGGGCGGGGGAGGCTCCGGTCGGGGGCCCAGGCCAAGTCCAGAGCCTTCAGATCGGTAGCGGCAGCGTCGCCGCGGGTGCCTAACTGCGGTCCCCCACCCCCACCCCACGGTGAAGATTCTGGCTCTTTGGCCTCGTTGGTCTCAGTACTGTTCTTCGCGGAGGGGCGGGGGCGAGACGAGAGCAGGCCCTTTTCTCCCGTCTCAATTTTTTCACCTGAAAAGTGAGAGTGACCAGGTACAGTCTCCCCACCCAGAGCAATTGCTGGGCCTGGCCCAGCCGGGGGTCCCCTTTGTCCCGGGGATGCCGGACTCTCCCTTCCCCTCCCCCAGCCCGGGTAAGAGCTCAGCACGTGATGGGGGGGAGGGGTTCCTCTGGTCTCCTAGCTCCCGCGCCCTTGAGGGCTTCAGGTCCTCGCCCAACCTCGGAGGATTCCCATTTCCGGCCAAGCAAACTGAGGCCTGTGGTGGAGGAAGGGTTTGGCCCAGGTCTCCCAGCTGGGTACTACTGATCGCTTTGGCAGTGCTAAGGCATGGGTTTTGCCAACACCACTTCGGTTCATTCGCATGCCCGTTCCCAGGGAAGTCCATCCATCATGACCACTTCGCAGATAAGCAAACTGAGGATCAGTGCGTGTGTGCGTGCGTGCGTGTGTGGTGTGTGGTGTGTGTGTGTACGTTTGCTTAAGTCTTCAGTGAGGAAATACGGCAGGGCCGATGGCGAACCTGGTTTCTAGCCTTGAACCCGTGCCTTGGCCATGGACCCCCACGTTCGCCCTCACCCACTTCCACGCTGCAAAACGACCAGCGCCCCCGGCGTGGCCCTTGCCACGACCAAGCTGGATTAGCAAACAGGGGCTCGCCTCCTGGGTGGCTCGAGGCCCCCAGGCGCCCGGCTCCTGCCCAGATTCCGAGGCGCTCGGGCTGGGGATGGGGGGCCGGGAGGGTGAGGGTAAAGGCGCGAGGCAGGCTCGGTGGCGGGGGAGGGCGCGGGCCGGCCTCCGCCCCCGGATACCGCACGCGCTGATATAGGGGGGCCGGCTCCTGGCCCCTGCGAGGCGGGTCCGCGCAGCGCGCATTGGCGGCGGAGGGGCCCGGGTCCCAGGTGCGCCTCGGCGCGGCCCTGGAGGCGGCCAGGGGTGGGGAGGCTGGGGGGGGCTCCGAGGCCCCGCGCCCCCGCCTCCCCGCCCCCGGCCCGATCGGCCGTCATCGCGGGCAGGCGGCGCTGCGCCCGGGTGCGGCTCATCGGCGGCGGCGGCGCGGCCGGGAGGTGCGGGGCTCGGCGCGGGGGGACGCGGGGCGCTGCCGCTCGCAGGAGCCGCCAGGTGGGCGCCGGGCGGGCCGCGGCCGCCGTCGCGCCCCTTCTCGCTTCCCGGGCCCCGGCTCTGCGCGCTTCCCTCCGCGGGACTTGGACTCTCCGCCCGAGGTCGCTCCCCCGCCCGGGCGCGGCCCCCGGCGCCCGGCCCCCGCGGGGTCTCCGCCCGAGGTCTCTGCGGCTGCACGCCCGCGTCTCCGCCGCGCCCCCGCCGCCCGACGTCTGGGTGTCGGTGGCACCGGCCGCGCCTCTCGGTGCCGTCGCTGCGGCGGCTTTGTCTCTCCCGGCCCGGGGCCCCGGCGGCTGGGCGCGTTCGGGCTCCCGGCCCCGGGCGCTGCGGCTGTGCGCGTCTGGCGGCGCGAGTCCCCGGCGGGGTCCGGGCGTGCGGGGCCACGCCTCGGAGCTCGGGCGCCGCGTCCGGCTGCTCTCCGCGCGTCCTGGGCGCCGGCCCGGCTGGGCGCCTCCGCCGCTCCAGGTTTTCCCCGGCGTCTCGGTGTCCCCCTCCCCGCCCGCCTGCGTCCCTCCCGGTGTCTCGCGCCTCCCGTCCGCCGCTGTGTCTGGCTCCGCGTCTGCCCCCCCAGCTTCCCTCTGGGGCCCCCGTCCCCCCGTGCCCCTCGGCGGTCCCTCTTTCGTTCTCCGTCCCCCCTGGCCTCTCTGTCCGTCTCGTGTCCCCCGGGTTTCCCCTGCCCGGCAGCGAGGTGTCTCCGTCAGTCTCGGGGTTTCGTTGTCTCCGCCGCCCCGGGACTCGCTCCGCGAGGCAGCGTCGTCGGCGTCTCTGGCCGCCGCCCGCCCACCTCTGCGGCCCCCCGGACGCCGCCTCTGCCTCCCTCGGCGCTGCCCGATCCCCCAGAGCCCGCAAGGCCCCGCAAGGCCCCGCTCCGGCCCCGCTCCGGCCCCGCTCCGGCCGGGTGCGCCGGGATCTGCCCGCAGCCGAGCCGTTTTCTCAGAACCGGGGTTTTGTCGTCAGACGAACGAATCCGGGCCCGAGCGCCCAGAGCCCGAGGGCCCCGGATCCCGCGCGCCGCAGACCGCCCCGGAGGAGCCTCGGGGAGGGGGCGCGCGGCGCGGGGCGCGGGGCGCGGGGCGGGAGGCCGAGGCGCGGGTGCTGCACCCGCCGCCCCCCGGGCGGGCTGCTCAGGGCGCCGCAATGGGTGCCCGGCCCCCGGCGGCCTCGACCAGGGCGCGGCGATGGGGGCAGCGCCGTGGGGGCGCCCCCCGCGCCCCCCATCTGCCGCGCTGCCCGCGGCGTCCCGCCCGCGCTGCCCGTCTCCTCCCTCCGCAGGCGGACGCCGCGGGCATGGACTATTCGTACGACGAGGACCTGGATGAGCTGTGCCCCGTGTGCGGGGACAAGGTGTCGGGCTACCACTACGGGCTGCTCACATGCGAGAGCTGCAAGGTGAGCGGGCGGCGGCGTGGCGCAGGGCCGGCGCCCGGAGCGGGGGCGCGCGGCGGGGCAAGCCCTGCGGGGCCGCACGGACAGGCTCGGGCGGGGCGCGGCGGGGGCCGGGGCGGGGGCCGGGGCGGGGGCCGGGCGGGCGCCTGGGGCCCGGGGCCCACCTCTGGCGCTCACTCCGCTCTCCCCCTCAGGGCTTCTTCAAGCGCACGGTGCAGAACAACAAGCACTACACGTGCACGGAGAGCCAGAGCTGCAAGATCGACAAGACGCAGCGCAAGCGCTGTCCCTTCTGCCGCTTCCAGAAGTGCCTGACAGTGGGGATGCGCCTGGAAGGTGCGCGCGGCGCTGCAGCCTCCGACCGCTGACCTCTGACGGCGGGGACAGGGGTCGCGGGTGGGAGACAGAGTGAGAGCTGGGTGCCCATGGCCCTCCTACGGTTTCTGGAGCCCGCGGTGGGCTCCTCCTGTGACGTTAGGGCCGGATCTCCGCAGGGCAGGGCTGAGAAGTGGCTCCGTCTGGTGAGGGTCCAGAAGCACCTGAAAGGGAATCCTGGGGAGATGACCCTCTCTCCGCACACCTCCTTCTGCAAGGAGACTCACAGCACCCCCACTGACACCCAACAGCAGCTGGAGCCAAGGGGTTTAGTGCCTTTACCAGAGTTCAAGTCCCAGTGCCACCACTCCCAGGCTGATTGACACTGGGTAATCTCCTTAAAGTCTCTGAGCTGTAGATTCCCCACCTGAAAAGTAGACCAGTCAGTGTGAGGGAATTGTACAGAACGCTAGCACAGAGGAAATGCTATCATCATCATCATCATCATCATCATCATCATCATCATCATCATCATCATGTTATTATGTGTCCATCATCACAGCCTTCACTCATCCAGCCCGCCTGTCCATAAATTTCACTCAGGTCGTTCATTCTGTGGGTGAGAGTCCTTCTTGGGAGGGTGCTGGGAGGGTGAGGGAAGGCAGAACAATTGGTTCCAGAGGACCCAAGCCCATCCTTGCCTCCCCACCCCCATCCTCCCACCTCTCAGTCCAGAGGGGAGGAAAAACGTTTCAGCAGGAAAAACTCAAACTTGCCGAGGGTGGACAGTCTCAGGCTTCCACCCTGCCGGCCACAGCCGGGCTGTGCGCAGAGCAGGCAGCTGTTGGCTAAAGTTTTTAAACAATGTAGAAAGCCCCTGGTGGCTCTGAGAGCTGCTGACCACAAGTCCTGCCACCTAGAGGAGGGACTCCTAGACAACGGGGGAAATGTCCCGATGTCCCCAGCTCCAGGTCCTTTTGGATCAGAAGACGGTTGTTGAAGGTAGCAGAGCCACCCTGCTGGAGCCTGACAGCAGAGCTGGGCTGTTCACCCCTGTGGCAGGAAGATTGGCCGATCCTAAGACACCTCCCTGCTAGGCACCACCCTCTCCCTCCTACTCTCTCCCTTCTCTTCGAGCTCAGGGTGGGGTCCTGTCTGAGCAAGGGCTAGGGCCACACTGCAGCTGCAGAGATGCACCTGTTGGGTCCAATTGGTGACACATCCTTGGCCAGGTGGAGGGACATCTGGTCAGCCAGGGAGTTCCCTTCTCCCGGCATAGAACCCTGACCAGCTCTAAATTCAGTGTCACATTTGAAGGCCCTGGAGGAAGCCGGAGTCATCTTGTAGTAGGGGTTCAGCAGAGCCGGGTAGTCGGTAACGAAGCAGCTGGACACTGGGGAGTGAACTTGGTGCTATGAATAAGGCTGACAAGGACCTTCTTCCTGTCACCATCTCCCTGCTCAGCCTTGTACACGGCACCTGAACCCATTGCTGAATCCCCAGAAACTCTCAGCCTGGGTCACATGGCATGATTCCACTCAGCAGGACGACAGTGGACAAGAGGCAGGACGTCTGGGGCAAGGACAGTGGGTTCTGCCCAGATGAATCTAGGAACACTTCTGGGGGTGGTGACCCTAGGGCTGGGTGTTTGGCAAGCATGAGAAAAAGAAAGGGTTTGAGGCAGAAGGAATAACAAAGGCAGGTTGGAGGAAGAAGAAAACGTGCCAAATGGAGGAACAAACAGCTAAGGGGGAGTGGAAAGAACATGGGGTCTTGTAAAGGGTGACCTGGGAGTGCCAGGCTAAGGAGATTGACTTCATCCGTGGGCAGTGGGAGCCATGAAGAGGTATTGAACGGGGGAGGCGACACCGTTTGGGATAGGTCTGTGAGTGTGGCGTTATGGTGCAGCTGACCCTCTGCTTCTGCCCACAGCTGTGCGTGCTGACCGCATGCGGGGTGGCCGGAACAAATTTGGGCCCATGTACAAACGGGACCGTGCCCTGAAGCAGCAGAAGAAGGCACAGATTCGAGCCAATGGCTTCAAGCTGGAGACGGGTCCTCCGATGGGGGTGCCTCCCCCACCGCCTCCCCCGCCGGACTACATGCTGCCCCCTGGCCTGCATGCGTCTGAGCCCAAGGGCCTGGCCTCTGGTCCACCTGCTGGGCCGCTGGGCGACTTTGGAGCTCCAGCATTGCCCATGGCTGTGCCCAGCGCCCACGGGCCACTGGCCGGTTACCTCTATCCCACCTTCCCTGGCCGTGCCATCAAGTCTGAGTACCCAGAGCCCTATGCCAGTCCCCCGCAGCCGGGGCCGCCCTATGGCTACCCAGAGCCCTTCTCCGGAGGGCCGGGCGTGCCCGAGCTCATCCTGCAGCTGCTGCAGCTGGAGCCAGATGAGGACCAGGTGCGGGCACGCATTGTGGGCTGTCTGCAGGAACCAGCCAAAGGCCGCCCTGACCAGCCTGCACCTTTCAGCCTCCTGTGCCGGATGGCTGACCAGACCTTCATCTCCATCGTGGACTGGGCACGCAGGTGCATGGTCTTCAAAGAGCTAGAGGTGAGTCCCTCCTTCCACCTGGCTGGCTGCTGGGGCTGGGGTGTTCTCTTGGCTCCCAACCCTCTGTCCCAGGGGCTGTCCTGCTCCCCTGCCCTGGCCTCAGGTAGTATGGGGGCACGGGTGGGGGGGCACACTGGGAGACACCAAGAGGTGTTTCTGGTCCATCACAGCCATCCTTGCTCCTTCCCCCTCTCCCTCCCCTCTCCTGCTCTCTTTCCTTCTGTTTCTTGAGTCTGTATTTGTCACAGACTCAGCTTCTTTTATCTCTACCTCTCTCTCTTGTTGTCTTTTTCTCCCTGGTATGCTGTCTCTCTGCATCTCTGTTTCTCTAGCCCTTTTGCTCTCTGTTCGTTTCTCACCTGGTTAGGGTCTTTGCAGGCATTTCTCTCACTTCCCCTGAGACCCTGAGCTCCCCTGAATGACTAGCTGAGTCCTTTGGAAGCTGCCTCTGGCTGCCCCAGCCCAGTGTCAAGAAGAGGACACAACCAATCCGATCCTGTCTTCGCATTTGGAGAGGCCAAGAATTCCTGCCAGCCTCAGATGTCCTGGTGGGCGGGGAGTATCTTCGTATCTCAGAGTTTGGAATGCTTGTGGCCGTTTTCCTCCCCACCTACGGGGAAAGGTCTTGCTGTCTCTCTACATCTCTTGTGCTTGATGGTTGCTCTCACGTGTGTGTGTCCGTGTGTCTGTGTGGGCAGTGGGGGCTGGGTGGGCGATTGTGGGCCCTGTTACTGATCTTCGCAAAGGAGGCAGTCTTCCTTTTTCCCAAGGCTTTCCTTCCCCTGGGCCAAAGTACCTGCAGCCAAAGTAAGCAAGAAAGCAGCAGGAGAAACAGGCCAGATAGGGAAGAGGTTCCCAGTCATCCTGCCTGGTGGGCCCAAGGCCTGGAAGCTGCCCCCCTAAGGCCCTGGCTCCTTGTTAACAGGGTGCTCTGGCAACCTCTGAGGCACCCTCGAGCCCGGGCAAGGCCCAGCCCTGGTTGGCTTGGGCATAGATGGTCTTTAGTCCAGGCTGGTGGGTGTTTGGCTTTCCCAGGCCAGCCTCCCTGGCTATTCCAGGGCTGGATATAAACAGCAGAGCCTGTTGCCCTCCCTGCTGGGGCCACTGCAGCCTTGAGCAGCATTGTCAGTGCTGACGCCTGGGCTTCCTCCAGGGGCATGTGGCCGGATGGGCCGGGGGCACTGCCCGCCTGGGCTGGGCACAGGGCAGGACAAGATGGGAGGTGGTCATCACAGGGCAGGGGGTCTGGGTTACCCTGGAAGTCAAGAATTGGTGGTGATGATTTCTGCCTCCGCCACATAGGATCTGAGGATGGGCCATGTATTTGCCACAGGATGGGACTTCTCACCCTTGCCCCCTCTCTAGGCCAACCTCATGGTTGGGACAAGAGGCAAGGCCTTGAACAATCCCATCTGCCTTTTAGTCCTGGCTGGAGGCCCTGGTTGGGGATGAGGACCCCAGGACCCTTGGGTTGGTTGCCAGCTTCCCCTCCAGACTTCCCATGAGCCCCCTGTGTTGGGGGAGGAGGAGCAGAGCATTCCTGGCTTTCCAGAACCCTGGATCCAGGGGCAGGGCACTTCCTCTGGCCGCCTTCCTAGTCTCTTGGGGTTTTTCACGCAGGATGGGAAGGGCTTTTGTCCCAGCTTTGCTGAGTGTTTTTTCCTGCTTCTGGCTTCTCTGTGGTCCAAACCTTCCTGCTTCCCCTTCCCAGAACCTCTGAGTCGAGCCCAGGAATATGAACCATGGTTACCATTCTCTGTAAAGGAGCCTTGCAGATAAGTACCAGCCCAGCCCTTAGAGGGCCTCCTAATCAGCCATGTGGAACTTCTTTCTTGTTGGTCTAACAAGCCCTGGCTAGTGTCTGTTTGCAAAGCCAGAAGTGGGAAAGCAGGAAAGTGAGAGTAGTGCTAAGTGACCCTCTTCTCCCTTTTGGTAGCCACTCACCCCCCTACTTCCAGGCAGAAGTGGGGGGTTCTCTCACTCCGAGAGCTCAGCACTTTTGCTGGGCAGTGGGAATATTGAAATGAATTGGACCCAGGATGTAGCCAGGCTATCAGAAGAAACAGATAGGCATGCAGATGATGCCAATGCAGGCTGCCCAGGGCTCTGAGAGCAATGGAAGGGGACCAGTGGGGGCCAGGCAGGAGTGCAAAAGTCTCTATCTAAGGAAATCAGGGGCTTTTTTGATCTCTCTCTTTCCAGAAAGCAGTCTGAGAAGGTTAAAGACATGCCAGTAAGGGAGAACAGCATAGAATAAGGCCTAGAAGTGTGAAAAGGTGTCATGTGTCAGGGAGTTTCAGGTGTTTCTCTGTGTCCAGAGAGGGTCCTCCGGTGGTATGTGATGCACAGCCTGCCAGGGATGGCTGGGGCCCGACATCCTGGGGCAGGGAGGGCTCCTACCACACAGCCTTAGCTCTCCCTAGAGGCCACTCAGCCCCTGGTGATGCTGATGGCATCTCGCTACCCAGGGGAAGGCCTGGGGTCTTTGCTAAGCTGTTGGGGATGCTGCCAGCCTGGGGTTCTCCTCCTCTGTTCTCTCTTCCGGCTGAGATGTCCCTCTATCTCTATTTTTCATCTCACGCAGTCTTGGTGTGTTGGATCTGACAGTGGCAACAGAAGTCAGTGACAGAGACCAGAATTGGAGAAGCTTGTATTCAAGTTCCAGCTCTGTCTCGACTCTGCCACTTGCCATGAATGTGACTCTGGGCAAGTGACTCCTCTGGGCTCTGGAGTTTCCTTATCTATAAAAGAAGAGGAGTTGAAATAACGTCCACTTCATAGGGCTGTTGTAAGGATTCACAAGCCAGGACAGGTAAAGAGCTTCACACAGGGCACAGCACACAGGAGTGTTTGGTAGGCTGGAGCCGTGGCTTTTCCCTCCTGTCCTCTCTGCTGCTGCACCCCTGTAATCATTACTTGCAGATGGTACTAAGGCCTGGCCCAGAGAAGTGAGAAAGGATAGACCATAGCCATGCTCCCCTGAGCACTAGCATTCCAGGAGAAGATGGGTGGCCACCTTGCCCAGGACTTATAAAGCAACTTTGTACCAGCAAGGTAGCAGGAACACCTGTCCCCGCTGCTTGGTGGAGGGCAGTGTGTCAGCCCAGGCAGTCAGCCTTTCTGAACAGTTCCCAGGAAGGGCAGGCTGGGAGGATACCAGATAGGAATCAAGGAGGGGGAGGTGAGGTCCAGGAGTGCCTAATGACCCATCTTGACATTACTTCACCCTCAGCATCCAACTTGGAGGCCCCCGATTGGCAACAGATTTAACTGCTCAGATATATGGTTTCATTTAAACAGCAGTAACTCTGTCAGTCCCGGGCTGACAAACGAGGGCCTGCCAACCACTCGGCCAGGGGAGCACCTTGGCCGGCCTGTGGCATGTCAACCGCTGGAGAATTACAGAGCCCGCTGGCCTTCGGCTGCCAGACCGATCAGACCCCAGGGGGCTCCAGAGGGGGCCCTGTTGGGAGGGAGGTCAGCTCGGCACCCATAAATACCCCTCCTCCCGGGCAGGCTGCAAAGTGTCAAGGCTCCGGGAAGATTTATGGCAGCCCAGCAGGAGGGGTGGGCGGCTGGTGGGCTGCGCAGACAGGCCAGGCCAATGAGGGACCCCAGGGCTGGGACTGCAAATGTCCTTGTTCCCCAGGTGCCAGGGAGGTCTGAGGGCAGAGGAGGAACCTCTGCTTAGGGAGAAAGCTAAGGAAGGTGAACACCACCCTCTTTGGTTAAGTGAGCCTCTTAGCCACCTGCTTTCCTGTGGAGAGGGGCTGGCAGCTAGGGCCTTCTGGTTTTCTTTGAAATAAAACGAGGGGTATGTGTGTGTATGTTGGTGTGTGTGCATGCCGCGCATGCATGCACACATGTGCACTCATCTCTGTGGGAGCTGTTTTGGAGTTTGGTGTCTTTATGTGTCCATCTGTCCATCTAGAGGAAGAGCAAGTGAAAAGTCTGTTTGGCTGGGGATAGATCGGAACCCCAGCTGGGGCAGGAGAGTCAACCATGGGTCCCAAGAGCCCTTCACAACTGACACCCCTGTGATGGCTCATATGTCTTCTCTAACCAAAGGAGGGAGGATTTATTTGTCCAATTTCTTAGGACAGAAAATCAGGGCAGGGGACAATATGTGGCTGAGTCAGGACTCAAACGGAGAGCACAGGGCACCAAGGCTTAGCCAACATTGCATCTCTCTGCCCTGCCGACCCTATCAGCCCCGTGGGCAGGGCTGCCCCCACCCCTGGGGTCTGAGGTCTGGGTACAGAGTCTGCTCCCAGGGCTTGGCCAGCTGGGTCACTGTGACCCCTCTTGCTTTCTACCCGAAGCTCAGCCTGCTTATCTCCTAATTCTCCGTCTTATCTCTCACTCTTCCACCTCCCCAGCACCCTGTTCCTTCAGCCAGGCCCAAGAGCCCCAATGGGGGTGGGCAGAGCCCAGCCCTGCATGTCCTCCCGCCTGCTCTGCCTCCATCTGGGTCGCCCAGGGTGGGCCAGTTGACTCCCGGCAGACACCTTCTTCTTGGGCCTTAGGACTTCCTGGGGATCTCTGGGGCAGAGCCCAGCTCCCTGTGGTTACCTTAGGAAGCCTCTGTCTCCGTATGTGTAACATGGGCAGAATGTTGACTGGACAGGAGTGAGGAGGCCAGGGCTTGCTGAGAATGGGCCAAGTTGCGACCACTCGCCGAGCCTGGCCTTTCTCCTCAGAAACTAGGCGGGGAGGCCTCCTGCCAGTGGTTCTTTGGGGATTGGCCACTTCCTGAGGAGAGATGGGAGAGATGTCTGTGATTCAGCCTTGCCCAGGTCCCAGTCTCTCTGGGCACCAATCCAGGGCTAGCTGTGGCTGAGTCCAGGGCCCCTAGCTGGGCTTCTCACTCTGCCAGTATGGGCGCTCGAAGAAGCACTTTGTGACACAGAATGAGGTGAACAAGGGAAGATGGGAAGCTGGCAACTCAAAGCAGAACAGAGACAGGCCCTCCCTCTTGTTCTCAGCCATGCAGGCCTTGGAAACAGTGGGCAGGGGAGGACTGAGGGAGGCCTGACTGTGTGTCCAGCTGCTCACTTGCTCTGTGTACACTTGTTCACTCCTTCAGCCGGCCTGAGGCCAGGCCCAGGCTCCTCCAGGGTGGGGGGCACAGGGAAGGAGAGGGGTGGGCCCCAGGCTGCCCCCAGGGTTGGGGGAGGCACAGGAAGGAGGAAGAGGCTTCTAACCCCAAGAAGAGAGAGCTATTCAGTGGGCATTGCCAGTTCCCCTCAGGCCAGAGGCTGCCTGGATCTCTCTGGCCCTTGGGGTTGGGGATCATTCCTAGGCTCTCTGTGCCTGTCTTGGGAGCAGATATCTGTTCATCAGTTGCTCACTGACCCCCCCTCCTCCGGGAGCCCAGAGATGACCTGGACATCAGCCCTGCCTTCTCAGACCCCATATTTATTATTTATTTATATTTATTAGGGAAGACAGAGGCACAAATGGGGCCATTAGATGGTGCAGGTGCCACATCCAGGGGATGGTGAGGGCACTGTGGAAGGAGGAGGGGTTGGGGAGAGCTTCATGGGGGAGGTAACAGGCATGCCATGAATTCCTGGGTGGCCAGAGAGGGTCCTCTTCCATCCCTGGTGGTTTAGAGCATGGATCTGGAACCCGACAGAGCAGTGTGACCTTGAGCAAGTTACTTGACTATTCTGGGTGTCTTCTCTCCATAGACTGGGAATAACAGCTGTACCATGGAGCTGCAATGCAACAACTAGTAGTTATCATAGTTTGAATTTATCACGGGGCAGGGCCCGGGAAGGTGCCCAGGAAGTACCTGCTGTGTAGACGGTGGCCTGCTAATGAGCCGCAGACACTGAGAGGGGCTGGTGTCTGTATCCCGTCTCCCTAAGATGATCTGCAGTGCCCCGTGTGGTTTTGAACGCCTGGGAGAGCGCAGTATTTGTCACCACAGAGGGTTGTGGACTGAGAAGGCCAGCTGTGGCTCTGGCCTGGCTCTGCCTCTTTGTGATCCCAGGAGAGTCCTTTACTTTCTCTGGGCAGTAGATTTTCATTTAAAAAATAGCAGTTTGGGCCAGGGGCATGATCCCTGAGGGCTGTTTAGGCTCTGGCATCCCATGGTCCTGAGTCCCACTCACCATTGTCACGAGTGTCCATTCTTGCCATGCTAGTGACCCTCCAGGGTGGAAGGACACCCCACATGGAGGCAGGCCCTGTCCTTACACTGGGTGCCCTGACTACAGCTTGGGTATTCAGAACCCGCCTCTTTCTTTGTTTTGTTTCTGCTTCAGACAAACCATTGCCAGCCACCTGCTCATTCTGGGTTGGACCACAGGCCAGGAGGGCCCTCCTTTCTTTCCATGAGCCTGAAAGCTCTGTATAAGGCCCAGGGGAAGCCCTGTGTTTGCTCTTCATGACTTGTTTTTTGAGCTATTGAGGCTGCTAGAGATGTGACTACAGGCCAAATGAGCATAAGATTAAAATTAATAATAATCTTCCCTCACATTTAAAGGAGTTCTTCACAAACTACTTCCATGAACATTATCCACTAATATTTATCAAGTGCTCAGTATGTGCCAAACCACCTTCTGATGCTTTGCCCCCTTCACAGAGGAGAAAACTGAGGCTCAGAAGGCTTTAGAAATTACTTCAGGTCATACAGCTTGTCGGAGGAGAGCTAGGGCTGGAAGCCAAGCCTGGCTGAGTTCTGAGCACTTCCACTGGATCTTTTCTATCTATCTATCATCTATCTATCTATCTATCTATCTATCTATCTATCTATCTATCATCTATCTGTATCTATCATCTATCTATTTATTTACTTGATCTCTGCTACACTTTGACAAAGTAGGCAGATAGGCAAAAGGGGCATCAAGAGGTGAAGTGGCTTGCTCAGGTCACATATCCAAGTGAGCCTCTGAATCGTGACTTGGGAGAGGGAGGGACCTGGCTGGATCGCGGACCCACACATGCCTCTTCCCTCCAGGTGGCTGACCAGATGACACTGCTGCAGAACTGCTGGAGTGAGCTGCTGGTGTTTGACCACATCTACCGCCAGATCCAACATGGCAAGGATGGCAGCATCCTGCTGGTCACCGGGCAGGAGGTGACCAGACCCTACTGTGCCCTGTGCCTTGTCCTAAAGCATATTTCCAGAATTCTGAGTCCAGAATTGGGGCTGGCTCAGCCCTTCCTCAAGTTCATGCCTGACCTCCCTCTGACCAGCTGTGTTCCTGGCCTTGACAGGAACCAGCCCCTGGGAAGCAGCTTAGGGATGTGGGGAGGGTCAGTGAGGCTCTTGAAGAAGGTGGGGGGTCTTGAAAGAACAAATAGGAGTTGGTTAGGTAGTAAAAGGTAGTAAAAGGGGGGGCAGTTCCACCCCACCAGAGCAGAGGGGACAACATGGGTGAAGGCGCACAGGGTGTTTAGAACAGCACCAGGGGCTGCTGGTACATGGGCACTAATATGTAGATTTGGGGGTCCAGGAGCTCTATGAGGTAAGAAGAAAGGCTGGAGGTAGGCCCTAAATCCTGAATGAATAAAGGAACAAGTGAAGGAATTTGCACCCCCCAGCAGGGAATTTGGGGCACTAGGATATGAGCTGGGAACTCCTGGGATCAAGCAGGGAGCAACAGTAGCTTTAAGTGAGGAAAGGCTCACTCAGGTTATACTTGAGGAAGCACACCATGGGGCAAAATGGGGGTGAAGAAGTCAAGGCCACTGTGGAATGCTGGGAACCTGGGAGAAGGACCCCCAACTAGTGGGAGGGGGTGTGGGAGACATGAAGGGGAGGAGGGAGAAAAAGAAGAGGCTGATGCCAGGGTCGAGGCTGGTGGAAGGAGCATCGCTCCCAAGGGGGAGTCACAAGGAAGAGTGGTTGGTAGGCACTGTGGGGGTAGAGGTTGGAGGCCGAGGCCCTGCTCCCCATCCCCTGTCTCCAACCGGGCCCTTGGTCCTCATGCTCAGTTCTTATCTTGGGTGTCTCAGGACATCCAGGGCAGGGGACTGCTGGTCTCCAGGGTGTGACTTGGAGACCACCTGTGAATGCAGATAGGAGAGCCTGAGGTATGAAAGCGTGTTGATATTGGCCTATGTCATCACGCAGGCTGGAGTCTCTGAGACCATGGAGATGTCCTGTGTGTGTGTGTGTGTGTGTGTGTGTGCATGTGCATACCTATATTTTATTGTACAGATATCTCCACACATTGTAAGTGTGTGATGGTGAGATCTACCTGCCACCTTGTGTGGGAGCTCATACATGGGTGCCTGTCTCAGTACCTTGTGATATGACCATATGAGGGCGTGTGTGTACGTGTGTTCACGTTATGAAATGGGTGGACTGCCCTATGAGTGTGTGTGAATGTGAGTCGAGGTGTGACCACATCCTCAGTCTGAGTGCCCACATGTGGGTGTGTGGGGACCTGGACAGTCATGTGGCTGTGTCCATGTATGTCCAGGCACACCTGCCCCGACCCTGCTCCACAACACCCAGCATGATGTGGTGTTTGCTCCCTGTACACACAAAACACAAAAGCCACTTGTACCACCGAGCATAAGGAGCTCTGAGCATGTGGGGGCCATGCTGTGGGGTTTGGAGGGTTTCTGGGGTGTGAGGAGATGCTGCCCCCATCTGGCGCAGCTCCAAGGATGGGCACCCCAACCCCCATCCCCTGACCCCCCCACTCCGGGCACTCTGCTGGGTGCTCCCTGACCCTGACATCCGCCTGTGCAGGTGGAGATGAGCACGGTGGCGGCCCAGGCGGGCTCCCTGCTGCACAGCCTGGTCCTGCGGGCGCAGGAGCTGGTGCTGCAGCTGCACGCCCTGCAGCTGGACCGCCAGGAGTTTGTCTGCCTCAAATTCCTCATCCTCTTCAGCCTCGGTGAGTGGGCCTGGCCCGGCCTGGGGCGGGGAGGGGGCAAGGTGGGTGGCGGGCCCGGCACCCAG
This sequence comes from Nyctereutes procyonoides, assembly GCF_905146905.1. Lineage (NCBI taxonomy): Eukaryota > Metazoa > Chordata > Mammalia > Carnivora > Canidae > Nyctereutes > Nyctereutes procyonoides. Next base: position 40,545,715 of record NW_026575020.1, read on the forward strand.
AGGCTGACGTGAGGTTCTGCTCTAGGGTGGGGGCTTTGGTGGCGCAGGGACCCCTCCTACGATGAGTAAGGGTCTAAAGGGACCTGGCCCAGGCCTGGCTCTTCAAATGGAAGCTGTTTCCTCTCGGGGCCTCAGTTTCTCGGTTTGGGAGTACAGACGACCAAGACAATGCCTAAGATTTGCCCTTTGTGGGACAAGGACTCCTGAGAATTTGGTCAATTCCTGGCTGGAAGCCCTAAGAGAGTGCCCAGGCCACCTCTAGAAAGACACCTGTGCGGTTTCAGGCTCTCTGTTCCCTGGCTCCTATCCTGGGGGCCCTGTTTTCCCCGGTTCCCTGCTTTAGGAGATGGGGGGGGGGGCCCAGAACCTTTACCCATTCATTTGTTCACTCACTCATGTATTCACTCTACAACCTCTTACTGAGCATCTGTGCTCTGCAAAAGGCCCTAGAGACACAAGGCAAACAGGAAAAGTCCCACACCTGGATTGTCATGGAGCTGACCTCTCAGGAGAAAGACAACAAGCATGATGTCATTAGTCGGCTAGAGAGATGAATGAAATGATTACTGACATGCATGGCCTAGAATCCTGTGATGAGTGCTAAAGAGGAAAGCAACCCAGGGAGGTGGCAGCCCCCAAGCCAGGGGTCTCCCTCTCGTTGCCCTCCTGACCCGCACAGCCTCCACCCTCCCCGGCCGGCCTCCTGTCCTCCCTCACCTAGCAAGCCATCTCTGGTGCCTCCTGGCTGTGTCCAGCAACGCTGTGAACACAGACGAGTCCCTGCTGTCAGGTGGCTCCCAGCCCAGTAGAGGCCTTCATCAGGGGCGGGGACAGAGAGATGGGGAACCCAGAGTGGGGAGCAAGGGCTCTGCCTGGAAGGCTTCCTGGAAGAGGGAATTTTGAATGGGGTCTTGGAAGATGAGTAGGAGTTTGCGGGAGGGATATATCTTCCAGCAGAAGTGCGGATGGGATGGAAGGTCAGAACAGGGGGCAGGATTCAGATGTCATCTTGGTGGCTGCTGACATCATAGCCCCAGTCTGGCAAGGGAGTGCCTGCCCAAGGGCGGGGAGAGCTGGGCAGAGAGGGGTAACTGATGAAGTGTGGCTTGTGGGAAGCCCAGTCCTCGGGCTATGGCCACATGGGCTGGTCTCCTGACTCTGGCACCGCAGGCTGGTAGCTGGAGGGCTTCTGTGCAAGGCTGCAGGGCTTGGTAGGGGACAACCATGGTGCGGGGCGGGGACAGAATCATGGGCAGCCAGTTAGGAGCGGTGGCCTGGAGCCTGTGGAGGGGCCTCGGGGGCCCGGGCCAGGCTGGCTGCAGCTGGGGGAGATGCCGTTCCTTCTTGCCTCTGGTGGCTCCCCTTGTCTTTGTGAGCTGCCAAGCTCCAGGAACTGGCTTTGGCCAGTGGTTGTATATGGTTTGGGGTGTGGAGACTCCAGGAGTTCTGTGAATCTTTGTGCCTTTGCGTTGGTGCCTTTGTTTTCACGCACGTGCAGACTATGAACTCTCATGGGCTGGCGGCTTCTTACACATCGTGTTGTATAAAGGATCTGTAATTGGAAAGTTAGAGGAGATTTGGAGATAGGAGAGATTTGGAGAGCGTATAGAATTAGGAGTGTGGCATCTGTGGTGGTCTGGATGATGTGTGAGGCAATAGTTCTTGACTTGACCACCATCAGGAGGCCTTCAGGAGGTCTAGAGGAGGGGTGGGTGGATGGTGGGCTGCCAGCCACCAGTCTTCTTGGCCAGGCCTCCCTGTGAAGCAGGTGCCATGTCTTGGCTTTCCAGACCCCCCAGGGCCCGAGGCATACCCCTGCAGCCCCCGCCTCTCTTCCCAACAGAGTCCTGGGTGCTGGGGACTGCCAGGGTCAGCACACCTCTGGCCCTCACCAGGCCATAAATCCAGGGCTCCTCCTTGTATGGAGTGTAAGGACGGCAAAGCAAAGCAGAGCCCGGCCCTCTTCTCCCGGTCTGGCCAGGGTGAGTGGCCACGCTCAAAAGCCTGAGTGCCGGCTCCTCCCTCTCACTAGTCTTCATTCTGTTCTCCAGAGTGGGCAGCTGGGGGCCTGAGGCAGGGGCTATCTCCAGTGCTTGGCTGGCATAGGCTGGAGGGTGGGATGCAGGAGAGAGAGTGAGCATGTATATATGCATGTGTGTACACCTGCGAGGCAGGGCGGAACAGTAGTCAGGAATGCGGACTAGGGATGGACCACCTGGATTCTAAATCTGGACTGTGTGTCCTAGAGCAAGTCCCTCCCCTCTCTCCAAGAGCTTCTATTTTCCCATCTGGAAGATGATCATCAAAATAATCCTTAATTTGCTATGAGGATTTCATGAGGGAATTCCCCCGGTGTCAGTGTGGGGCCTGGCCTCTTGGAATGTACATCGGTATTGTTTTCCTTCTAACCTTCATTACGATCAGTGAGCGAATGAATGAATGAAGTGAATGAATGAACCTGTCAGTCTCCATCTCTATGGCACGCTGTGTCTGGCACAGTGCCTTGTCACAGGGCTGTGGGTCTGGCTGAGGTGGGTGGGGGAGTGCCCAGCCAGCAGGTCAGAAACTAACTCTAGTGAGGCTGAGTCCACGAGGGGAGGAGGAGAAGGCCCGGTGCCTGGGCCTCCCTGAGCAACTGGGAGAACAGTAGGGGAGGATGCCAGGTGAGCCAAATAGGCTGTTGGCGGACAGGTTCCAGGTTCTAGGTTCCAGGTTCCAGGTTCCGAGTTCCAGGAGGAGCCTGAGCAGTGCAGTGTGATCAGGGTTGGGCCAAAGAAAAGAAACCAGCCACACCTAAGATATCAAGGAAGGCTTCTTGGAGAAGGACTGGGCTGAGCTGGGCCTTGCAGTCCGAGTAGGAGTGTTCTAGGTGAAACAAAGCGAGCAGCAGCAAAGGCGTGTGCGAAGGGATGGGGAATCCTGGAAGTTCGGTGTGGTTGTGGGGCAGGGAGTGAGGTGGACGGATGCTGGGAGGTAGGCAGGCAGGGACTGAGCTGTAAGGCCTCAAATGCCAGGCCAAGGACCTTGACCCTTCCCTTGGGAAGGCTTTTCAACTGGAGTAACATGATCGAATTTGCATTCTAGCAAGGTCCTTCCAGCGGCAGCATGAGAGAAGGATGGCAGGCAGCAGCCCAGAGTCCTGGGGCTGGAGTGAAGTGGACAAATTTGGGCGAGATGAAGGGGAAGAGCTGCCCAGAGTCTGGAAGGTGGGAGGGGAGAGCCTCTCCCATGTTCCCCAGCCCGAGGGCCCAAGGATAGGTCCCCAAGGGACCTGGAGCCAGAGAGGGATGGCCACTTGCCCTTAGACCTCCAGCTGGCACCCTGGCCATCACCCTAGGGCACCTCCCTGGGCCAGGCCGCTGGATCTCCTGTGACAGCCGCTTCCCCACTGCACCCCACCCCATTGCCTGCAGCCCCCTCAGCGCCTCCTTCCCGCCTGCCTCCGCAGAAGGATGCCATTTGGCGTCTAAATAGCCGTCTCCGGCAGGCGTGGAGGCAGGTAAGGAGGTTTAATTAAAATTAGTGCCTCTCTCCTGGCAATCGCGGTGTTTATGAAGATGGGCCCGGCTGGCATTGTTCCGCCGAGGACTTAATCGAAGCTTAATGGATTGACCTAACATTCGATTTCCTGACTCCCATTGAGGCTGCCGCCGTAGCATTCCCTTAAGCGTTTGCAATTTACCCACTGCTCCCCGCCAACAAAAGGCGGCCTGAATAGCAGCCCCACTCGAGGGGCCATTGTGCGCGGGGGCGCCTGCCTGAGTCACCGCTATTGGGACAACATTCTTTATGCCTCGCTGGAATGAAAGGATTATTCAAATATTCAATTAAACCGTGAAAAGGGGGCTTTTCTGAGAACCTGGGGGCCCCCAGCTCCGCAACGCTGGCAGGCTGCTCTCCGAGGTGGGGGTGCCATCTCCCAGCCCTCTCCCGCCTCCCCCCTCCAGGACTGCTGGAGCTGAGCAGGCTGGGGGTGGGGGGCACTCCAGGCTCTTCTCCCCAGTGCCCGTCTCCGAGCTGCAGTGTCCAGGGGCCCAGGGCTGGGTGCGCAGATTAGGTCTGGTTCTTGGGCGCCCGTGAGGGTGGAGATGCATTTGCCCCTGTTTTGCGGATGACAGTAAAGGGCTCAGGGAAGGGCCTTGCCCAGGATCACTCAGTTGGTGGTGGAGCTGGGATTTGAACCCCTGGCATTTGAAGGGAGAACCGCCGGGTTTGTATGACCCTCTGCTCCTGCGTCCAATGAAGAAAGGCCTGGTGTGCAGTGGGATGTTGGCTCTGTTACACCTGTTACCCCACAATATCTTCACGACGGTCCCTGTAGAGGGGGTGCGGGTAGGCAGGAAAAGGAGCACAACTTGACAGTGGTCTCCTCCAGGGTAAGGAGGAAGAGGAGTCTGAAGCCCAGAGTAGCCTCAGAAACCTAGGCTCCCAGCGTGGGGGCCCTGGGGCGGGACTCCTGGATTGGAAGAAACCAAGGTTTCACATCCTGGCTCTCAGAATCGATGTCCAAGCTTGACCCCACCTGTGCTTACCCATCGGGCTTTGGAGCCAGGAGACCTGGGGTTGAATCCAGACTCTGTCATCTGTTGGGTGTCCTCGGCACACCCCACTGTCTCTGCGCTCAGGGGTGCCCTTTCCTGCCTGCTTGGGTGTCTGTGGGGATTAGCCGAGCGGGTGCCTGGGAGACTGGGAGCACTTATATTACAGTCACTGGGGCTCACCGCTCAGTGCTGCTTCTCCCTGTAGCCCTGTAGCCCACCACGCAGGGACGCTGGGGGGCTCGTCTGCAGAGAGCTGAAAGCCGTAGAACTGCTAGGAGTGGGGCGGCCCTGAGAGCTGTCCTTGTGCTGCACCCACCCCCTGAACTCCACCCCATTGTCCCTGGTACCCTGCGGTGAGGAGAACAGTAAATCCTGGTAAAGCCGTGGCTCTGGGACACTCCCACTCCTGCCTCTACTGCAGCATCCTAGCCCAACCTCCTCCCCCGCCAGCTCTTTCCTCTGGGCCCCCTTACTGCTGTGTGGCCTTCAGCTGAGCCCTATCCTTCTCTGGACCCCCAGCCTCCTACTGTGAATTGTTGGAAGACAATGTCAGGAGCATTGCCCAGCCTGGGGTGGGTGGGGGAGGAGGTGGGGATGGGCAAGTGGGGGTGGGAGGTGAAGGTAGACAGGACCTTATGGGATGAAAAGAGGTTGGGACAGGGATGGGGCCCGTAGTCACCTCTTGTGCCTAGGAGACCAGCTTCGGAGAGAGTGGGGCCTTCCCCATGACCTTTGAGTGTGTCTGGAGTAGTCCAGGCTAAGGAGGAAGGCTGCAATGTACCGTTGAACAGGTTGTTCACTGCACAAGGGACTGAAATCCAGCTTGAATAGGGGCTGAAATCCAGCTTGAATGCCTCTTGCCATACTCTCTCTGTGGACAAAGGGGAACTTCTTTCTAATTGGCATGAAGGTGTCTTATGGGCAAATGATGATCTTGGGGAGGTGAGGAAAAAAATAACCCTGACTCCCTTACTGAAGGGAGGTTGAGGGGGCCTGAGAGGGGGATGCTGTGTGGAGGACTGGGGCCAGATCCTGCCATACGCCTTGGGACCAGCTCGGGTTTCCCTAAATCCAACTTTGGACAACACAGGCCTCAGCAGGCGCACTGGGGGCGGCTGGGGATCAGGGTTGCCAGGAGCATCAAGCCCTCCTGGCGCAGGGGGTGTTAAGAGGGATTAGAAGGGCCAAGGACTGCACATGCTAGGCTCCAGACTCCCCCGCAGCCACAGGGCTGGCTGGTGGGGATGGGGGCAGAGAGGAAGTGGATGACCACTTTCTAACCACTGGGTGTTGTATCGCAGGCCAGCCAGGCTGAATTTGGGGATGGGGTACCAATTCTGTGGATTCCTGTCGAACCTCGGCTGCTGTGCTGGGCACCAGCTGGAGGTGCTGCCCAGGAGCTGAGGGAGACCTGCCAAGCAGCGATGAGGACTAGAGTGACAAGAAATGGACCCTTTCTAGGTGCCCCTGGGTGCAAGTGCCGGCACCCAAGCTCTTACCCCTGCAAGGTGGCACGCCCCTTTCATAGAGGAAGAACGCCTTGCAGCTCAGGAGGGGACAGAGCACAAAGCCACTGCCCCTAAATGGTGGGACTGGGATTTGAACCCCAATCAGCCTCACCCCACAGATGTTTTATTTTTGGCGTGTTCACTGGACCACCACTGGGTATGCAGGAGGCCTTGGTTATACTCCTCTGTCCCTGGCACAGTTGACCACCGGTCCACGCAGAGCTGACTGCCCTCCTGTCCCTCCCACAGGCCACCATTTAACTTCACTTTCAAACGTGAAGTTAAACCTTCACGTTTAACTTGGATTCCTTGTTTGTCCCTGTTCTTACATAACATGCAAGCTTCTGTGCCAGCAGTTTTAATTTATGTAGACGGCTTTGCCCTGTAGATCTCATCCTGGATCTTCCTTTTCTGTTTTTTTTTTTTTTTCCACTTTGCTCTATGCTTTTAAAGATCTGTCTATCTGCTCTGCGTCATGTCTGCTCCATTACTTGTGTCCACCGCATGGGACTCCCTGGGGTACACCTCCATAAATGGTGCTGCAGTGAACATCTGTGTGCCCCATGGCTCCAGGGGACAATCTCTTTGGGGTACTGGAAGGCTCTTGATTGGTTGCAGGGTAGACCAAAGGCATGCCTGTCAGTCTCTAGAATAGGGTCACCAGTGCCTGTGCCTGGCAGTTGGGACATAGGACCTTTGTAATCACAGTGGGCCTCGTCTGGTGATGGTGCTGCTGCTGACCGCCACGGGGATGATGGCAACAGGACAAGTTTTTTTTGTTTTTGTTTTTTTAAGTAGGTTCCATGCCCAGCATGGAGCTCATTGTGGGGCTTGAACTCATGACCATGAGATCAAGACCTGAGTGTTGAGAGTAGGGGTAATAATGGTGACACACTGGCCTCCTTATGTGAGAAGTAGGGGTAATAATGGTGACACACTGGTCTTCTTATGTGCCAGACACTGTTCTCTGAGCACTTTACACCTGCCAAGTCTCTGAATTCTCCCGACAGTCTGGTGAAGGTACTATTGTCACCATTTTGGAGGAAATTGAGAAGCTGAATCACATGCCCAGGGACATATGTGGTGAGGTTGGCATGGTTTTGGAGACGGTAGAGTTATTCATTGTGACCAGTGTGATGGTGATAGTGGCAATAATGATGGTGACATGTGATTGTGGTTTGGTTGATGGTGGTGGAAGTGGCCACATTTGGGAGGGACACAAGACTGTCAATCTTGGTGATTGATGCTGCTGGCAGTGTTCCTCAGCCATGGTGATGGTGCTATGGTGGTGGTGGGAGGACTGGTTGTGTTGACATTGGCAGCGCCCCGCCCCTATCTTCGGTGCTTATAGGGACGTTGGCGTTGCCAGTGACCATTGATGGTGTGATGGGCTGGGGATCATGACAGAGCTCCTCCCTTTGCAGACGTGAAGTTCCTGAATAACCACAGCCTGGTAAAAGATGCTCAGGAGAAGGCCAATGCCGCCTTGCTTGATTACACCCTGTGCCACTACCCGCATTGCGGGGACAAGTTCCAGCAGCTGCTGCTGTGCCTGGTGGAGGTGCGGGCACTGAGCATGCAGGCCAAGGAATACCTGTACCACAAGCATCTGGGCAACGAGATGCCCCGCAACAACCTGCTCATCGAGATGCTGCAAGCCAAGCAGACTTGAGCCTGGGCTGGGTGGGGCCGGGACCGGGGCCAGGGTGGGGGTTGCAGCCACCCCCAAGGCCCTCCAGATGGTTGATTTTATTATGCCGATCCAGGAGCCCCACCCTGTAAGCCCCTGCCCCTGAGCTGTCTGAAGCCCTGTGTTTGGGAAGGTGGGTGAGGGTGGACAGGGCCTGGCTGAGGGAGGGTGGCCCCACTGGCACTTGCTTGCTACTCAGAGTGCCCCAAGAAGGCGGCTGCTAACCATCCCCTCCCCCTCCCCTTGCACCCAGCTGTCTGTCCTGGAGTCTGGAGCACAGATCCAGGGAGGAGGTTCGGGATTCCCTGGTGGGCCTCAATGTCCCTCAGGTCAGAAGTTGTCTCTCCCCTCTCCGGGAAACAGAAGCAGAGAGGCTGAGCGGGCATCAACTGGGGGAGGAGAGGGGGTCTCCGGAACCTCCTCCCAGAGACCAGGAGGGAAGCCCTCTGTTTTGTTAACTAGGGGTAACTGAATTTGCAAAATTGGTCCTGCACTGTGGGGCCCAGAGGACACTGGGGGGAGGGTTAGGACAAAGACCTCCCCCAGCCCTTCTACCCCATCTGACTTGTGCAGGGGAGAACTCTGACATGCTATCTGAAAAGAATCTCACTGCAATCAGCTTTCTATCCCTCTCCCACCAGGGAGCTAGAACATTCTAGCCGCACCCACAGTGAGCCAGCCCAGGCTGGTAGTATCTGCAAGGCTGTAGTCAAGAGGTTTGTGGGTTTGTGGGGTTTGTTTTTTAATCTAGTAATCTAGATACTTTTTGAAAGGTGTATATGTGGGGGGAGGGGCAGGGGATGGATTTGAGGATTGAGGCTGGGACTTGGGGCTTAGCACCAGGTACAGCCCATGGTTTCTCTCCAAACACCTGCATGCCAAGTACCCCAAGGGTGGTGCTGGACCATTGTTTCAATCCAGAGAAGAGTTGTTGATTACCCCTCCTTAAAGGAATAGCAGGGTGCCCTGCTGGTCTGAGAGTCTCTGTGTGTGGGAATATGGGTGACCTTGAGGAGGGTGTATGGGGTCTCCAGATGGGGGAGATTGCTGAGAGGCCCCTCCCTCACTAGCCCGGTCCCCTTGGGTTCCTGGCTGCAAAGCTTGGAAGCTGGGTTTCAGCTCCCTGGTCTCCTCTGCCCTGTGTCCTGAAAAACACGTTCCAGGCCCAGGCACTAGGGAGAGGCCTTGGCTGTCCTTTCTCCCCTGGCCTGGGCGTTCCTGTCTCTCCTGCTTTCACGTTGCCATTACAGCTTGTGCTGAGCCTGTCCAGTTGGAGGTGACTGGGCATCCATGCCTCCTTGCCTTCCACCACCCTGTCTCCGTCCCCACCCCTGCCCTCTGAAATGTGTGCCCCTGCCAAGGCCAGAGGCCCATGACCCCAAAATGAGAAGTGCCCTTAAGAATCTCCCAGCCCCTGCAGCCCTAGAATAAATTTTGCAATTAGTTTCCAGCCACCTTTGCCTATGTACATTCTGGGGCCAAGGCAGAAACTCCAAGATGGGTTGGGGGGGGGGGTCTAGGGTGGGGAAATGCTGTGATTGGGATGGAGGCAACGGATAAGTTTTGGCTCAACACTTGGGGCCAGAGTGGGGCTACACCAGGTCCTGATGGGGAGCTCTTGGGTCCCACACCATCCCTGGGACCTCGCCATACCCAGGAGGCCCGAGAGATGCGTGGGTCTTCCTGGGCCTCAGCCTTAAACCCCCCCCCCCCCCCCCCCCCCCCCCCCGCATGCGTGTCAGCCGTCATCTTGGGCCGAAGGGCCAGTCGTTGTATGAGCACCTCCTGCGCGCCATACGTCACGTTCCTGTCCCGACAACGGCCCTGTCGGGCCGGGGTTCTAATCCGGGAGAGACACTTGGCAGGTGCCCCCTCAGCCAGTGGCCTGCAGGGGCAGATTCAAACCTGGGGCGTCCTGGCTCCGGAGCACCGGCGCTTCCCTGCGTCCGCCCGGCGGCCGGGCCCGCCCCGCTCGCTGGTTCTCCCGCCTCCCTCCGCTGGGTGGCAGCAGCGAGCACGGCCGATTTCTGGAGCGCGGCTTCGCGGCCCTCGGCCCGCTTTGTCTCATTTCGTCGTCCCATCTGCTTCCCAGCTGCCTCGGTAGTTGGCAGCTCCAGGTTACAGATGAGGAAACCGAGGCCCAGAGAGGTGAAGTGGCCTGTCCAAGGTCGCACGCTGAGAAGCGGCTTGCCAACCTCCGTCGTCCCCACCACCTGACTAGCTCACCCCTGGGGCCACTCCTAGTCCACTCAGGCCTTTACGCACATTAGAAAAAAGATGACACCGCCCCCCCCCCCCCCCCCCGGGAGAAGCATCCCTAGGCACACAGCTGGGCAGTAGCTTTTATGGAAAGCAAAGTGTCCCCTTCCCTCCTGGCACCTTCAGAAGTGAAGTAGATGCTCTGGTTCCTGCCTCTGGGGAGCGTCCAGTCTCTAGGACTCGGTCATGTCGTTGTCTTGTGTGAGCCATCAGGTAAGAGCAGATCAGATGAGGAAGTGATGGATTCTGTCCCTGGGGCGACAGGAAGTCCTCTCAGCAGAGGTGTCATCCAAACTGGGTTTTGAAGGATGTCCAGGGCTTCCCCAGCTAAGACAATCGTTGGGAGCAGTGTGGGCAGGTGTCTGGGGACCTGAGCAAAGTTATTTGGGCTGGGGAGTAAAGCGAGTAGGTGGTGGGGAGGAAGGGCATGGGGGGCGAGGGGGGCTGGAAAGGACTCCTGGGGGTGGGCCGCCCTAGAGATGCCTCCTCCCGCCCTCCTGCCAGTCTGCAGTCCGTAGGATTAGTTGGTGGGAAGGCGGGAGCTCCCCGGAGGCGAGCGGAAGGAGTCAGAGGACTCCGTAAATGCGGTAGAGACCAAGTGCCTGTCCGATTCAGGGCCAGCTTCGTGCTTCCCAGTGTTGCTGCGCAGCAGCAGGCAGCCAGGCTGAGTGCCTTGTTCTCTGGAACCTTGGCAGTGATCCAGTGATCGGTGATCTGGTGATCCACCGCCTGCTGCTCCTTCCTACGGCACTGCTGTGTCTTCCCAGAGCAGACAGACCGTTGCTGCCTCCTCCACCCCCCAAACCGGCTGTTTCCCGACTCCGCCGGGGGTCTTGGAGGCCTCACCCCCTTGTCTACAGGGCAGTTCTGTGCGCCACCTCCCACCCCCAGTCCCCTATACATCCTTCTCTGAAGACAGCTGACATTCTTACTGTGTGCAAGGCCCAGCGACTACCACACAAGACCGCATTGACCCCTCTTGTCACCTGTGGGATTGGCCTGATGTCCCCCATGGGCTTCAGAAGGTTCGACAGCTCCCACCCCTGGAATGAAATACCCGGACCCCTGTCCTTGCATGATGGATCGGCCACTTCCGGAGAGTGGAAGCAATACATGAGGTCCCAGAGAGAACTTGGTGCAGCTTGTGCCTTGCTCCATCTCCAGGCTTCCCATACAGCCCCGCCCCACCTCCACTCATGTGAGCCTCCTCCAGGGAGGCTGCTCTGATGCTCACATCCTCTGGCCCCTGCAGCATCTGAGCTAGGATGAGGTCAGCAGGACAGTGGTAGCGGCCCCTGGGCCCATCCTTCACCTGGCTTCCACCTCAAGGCCCACCCTGGTGCCAGCCTCTAACATGTCATCACCACCGATCACCTCGGCCCTGAAACCAACTCTCCCTAAGAAGGGACCTGGACTCAGGAATCTTGCCTCTAGCCCCTAGAATCAGTGGTGGCAGGCAGCATCCTGTCCCATAGCCAGAGTCTGAGTTGGAGTCTCCCCGCAGCATGACCCATCATACCTGGAGCCAGTCCCACCTACCCTGGTGCCTTCTCTGAGCAGTCTTGTCTGGGGGACTTCCCCTCACAGCACCAGCGGGGGAGAATATCTCTGAGCCTCAGCTTCTTCCTCTGTATAATAGGGGTGACAATAGTCATGGAGCTGAGGTGAGGACCCACAGCTCTAAGAGTCAAGGACTCAGTACCAGCCAGGTACACAGTAGGTGCTCATTAAGTGTTGGCTGCACCAACCCTGTTGATGAAACTAGGGCTGTCTTGATTCCCAGGGCCTCCTCCCAGGGAGCCTGGCCTCCTGTCCCCCTCCCCAGGCTGGGTGACCCCCAGGAAGGAACAGGTCACAGTAGTACCATTTATTAGGAGAGTTACCACAGGGCTGTCAGAATTTCAAGGCAGGCAGGAAGGGCCAGGGTGGCGGTGTGGGGGACAATCTTGGAAAGTTAGGGGGTGCTGAGCTGTGGGGCACAGCAGGGTTAGCACAGTACCAAGGCAGGGGTCCCACTGGAAGTAGGCAGAGGTTGATGGCAGAAGCAGCAGGTGGTCCTACGGGGGTCGTGCTGTCCCTCGGCTGGACCTTCCAGGGGTCCCCACGCAGACAGAGCATAAAGCCCACAAGAACTCTCTCTAGAAACCTGGGAGGAAGGTGTTGGGCTGAGCCAGCAGAGAATCCTGGTGGGGGCTCTGGAAGGGGCTGGGAACTGAAGCTGGGGAAGCCCTGGGGGGTGGGGATTGTGGCCCGGGGCCCCCTAGGCCGTCTCCCCCATCCCACTGTTTCTCTCCAAGAACACCTGGCGGGCGCCGCGCGGACTTCCTGGCTCTCAGGCAAGGCGCGGCCGCCTCGTGAGCGACCCGGAGCTGGCCGCCTCCCCGCCTCCGCGCCGCGTGCTCGGCCACCGGAGCGGGGCGGGGGCGGCCGGGCGCCCGGACGGCGAGGCAGGGTGGGGTCTGGAGGGAGGGTGGGCCGGCCGCGGCCGAGGTGGAAGCGCCTCCGTTGCTACGAGCGGCCTTAGCAACGCACCCATTCAGCAGAGACAAAGGCGCTGTCACTTGAGCGCGGAGGCGCCGCCGCCGCTCCTGTTCCCACCCGCGCGGCGGGGCGGGGGCGGGGGCGGGGGCGCCGTCGGGCCCCGCGGAAGGTCCACCGCGCGCTGGCCTGTAGGGGGCGACTCCTGCCTACTCTGCAGAAGGGGGCGCCTAGGCTCTGGGGGCCGGGGACACCAGGCGGGGAGGAGGCCCGCTGGGAGCCTGGGGTCCTACAGACTTGGGTTCCAACTTGCCACCGCTCACACCGATGCCCCTGTGCCTCGTTTTCCCCATCTGCGCGCTGGGGCCTGACCAGCATCGCCAGCCTCTGCCGCTGCTCGACGGGAGGATGGTTCCCCATGTCCCCGGATTAAAGGAGTCCCCAAAGGCAGGGCTTTAGCCCAGAGCCCAGCCCCAGTTAGAGCCGCACAGACAGGCCTCTTGCCCACACAGGGAAGGATCCCTGGGTATGAGGCCGGGCAGTGCCTTGCGTGCCCTCTACAGTCAGCTGTGCTCTAAGACAGGGGTACTCAGGCTGGCACAGGCTGACAGCGGCCAGAGGCCCCTCTGCTCCCCTTGGGCTAGGCTGAGCTCTGGAGGCTCAGTGCTCTCTGTAAGCAGGGCCTGGGGGAGCCCCAGCCTGGCTCCACTGCCCACAGGCCCCCATCAGCTGTCCCGCTGGGGAACAGAGCCTGGAAGGATGGCACTTGCTTCTCACCAGGTTTGGAAGTCCTTGCGGCCCGCAAGGCATCAGGATAGGGGCGCCGAGAGGGGTACACCCGGGAGGCTGGGCCTGGGGGGCAGACAGAGGGGGTGCACCAAGGAAGGAGGGCTCCTGGCTCACTGCCCCTCCTGCAGCACCGGCTCTGGGAAGGGAAGAGGTCCCAAACCTGTTCCCTAAGTACGCCTCTCCCGGTGAGCACTGCGCTATCCTGATGCCCCCAAGTGTCCTCATGGAGGCCTCTCAGACGCCAAGAAGAGGAAGGGCCCGCAAGGGGTGGGAGGACACGTGTGCTTGCTTCTCGAATCACCTCCATCCTGGGGCAGCGGGGCTGAGGGGGTGTCCAGGTGCCAAGGGGGAAAGGGGAGCTCCCTGACGTGGGAGCTGTACCTGATGCCTTGAATGCTGTCAGCTCCACAGCCTGAGGACACAGGAGGTCATCAGGGGAGGGGCCCCCACTCCCCCTGCTCCCCCTTGCCCTGGGGGCCCTGGGTGACCTTGGTGAGGACTCCTCCCCCCCCCCCCCTCGGCCTTGGTATTCAGGCTCTGCCAGTGCGCAGTCAGCACCTCCCAGTGGCTCCCAGTGCCCTGCCACCTGCGAACCCAACCAACGAACGGGGCCCCTTGAATCCCCGAGGGAGCCCCCTCCTCCCCGGCCCTCCCCGAGTCCCTGGGGATTCCCCTACTCTTGGCAAGACCCTGCACCCCTGTCCCAGCCTCACCGGTCTCTCGGGTTCTGCAACAGAGGAGAAGGCTGTGGGGACTCTGGGGCCGTGAGTCCCTACAGGAGAAGAACACTGAGTAGGTGAACTTTTAGGAGGCTGAGGCAGGAAGCTCTCTCTCTCTCCGCTCTCCCACCCTGGACAGGACCTCATTATCAAGACCCTAAGGATCCACTTAAAGGTTTACCCCACAGATGAATGATGAAGAAACTAAGGCCCAGAGAGGGAAGGCAACATGTCTAAAGGCACACAGCAGGCGAACTAGGAGCTGGGCCTGAAACTCCTGGCCTGGCCTTGAAGTCCTTTAGCTCATGCTGTCTCAGGGCCCCAAACCCTATCTACCCACCTGGCTTCTGGAACCTCAAGCCCCCTCTGCATGGAGACCCAAGGAAGGTGACCCTGAGCAAGGCCTATCTCTGGGCTGGCAGCAGGGGCCCCTGTCCCCTGGTGGTGGTGGTGGTGGGAAAAAAAGAAGCCATTTTTAAGCCATTCCTCAGGCCCCGAGCTTGCAGAATTCCCTGGGCCTCAGCCTCCTTGTCTTTTGGACGGGCTGAGGATCTGCCATTGCCTTCCCAGCTTTACTGGAACACTGGGGAAACTGAGGGACTTGGGAGTACTCAGACTGGAGGCTTGTGTGGCCTTACCTCTAACAGCCAAGTGTCTTCGAGCTGGAGCCAAGGCTACAGGGTCATCCAGAGCCACCTCCCAGGGACCCAGGGACCTAGGGTGGGACCCTGGGCCCATGGGGCTGGAGCAGGCCTGAAAGGAAGGGGTGTGGGCTCTGGAATCCTGGCCGTGAGCAAGACCTCCCACCCCAGGATCCCCACCTGCCCTCACCCACAGTGAATGCCTCTGTTGCCTTTTTCTCAGTCATCCTCTGCAATGCACCCCGGACCTGGGGGATGGTCAATGGGGTCAGGCCTGGGACCCTCCCCTGAACTCCAGCCACGGGTGCCCTGCGAGTAAGCCCTGCCTACCCCACCCCCCAGCAGCCAGTGTCCCCAACTCACCTCCCAGTTGTAGGCAGCATAGACCAGGAAGATGTATGGCCCCTGGGGACAGACCCAGCATGTGGGTGGGTGTCACTGCCTGGGAGCCCCCCACTGCTTAGCCCTGGGGCCACAACAGGGACACCTCCAGAGATACCCAGAGACATTCAGAGACAGAGGCTGGTGAGCAGAAATCCTGCCCTGCCCCCCTCCTGCACTTGGGAGGGGATATCTGTGACACTATGGTAGACAGAACCAGAAGGGGCCTTACTCCACTCAACCCCATGCCTTCAGCCTCTGGCCACCAGACAGCCTCTCTGCTCTCTTGTCCCTCTGTGTGTTGTCCCCCCACCCCCGCCGCCCCACCCTTACAGCCTCATCATGGCTACAGGAGTGCCTGGTGGGAAGGGGGACACCTTCCTGAAATCAAGGCTAAACCAAATCCTGGGACAGCAGACGTGTGAATCATGCTGATTTGTGCCTCCAGTTGAGCGTCTCTCTCTGACCGTCTGTCTCTTCACCTGGAAGGTGGAAGCCCAGACTCACCCCTGCTGTGTGTGAAGGACATAGCACAGTGGTTGGGTCTTCCTGCCCACACGTGTGAGGACCAAGAGGGCCTGGCTACTCACAAAGTACCATGACACTAGGGGTGACAACTCTCATAGCAGCTCCATGGCAGAGGGGTTGGGTGGGTTAATCCTTCCTTTTGATGGATAGGTAACCCTGGGGCCTGGGGCAGGGGACAAAGCAATGAGTCCCAGGCCAACGTGTGACCCAGCAGGTGGAATTCAGAGCCTAGGCCTTCCTCAGATTCTACCTGGATAGGCAACAGCCCCTGTCTTGAGGCTCAAACTGGAGGACACAGGTTGGGGTCCAGGGGGCTCCTTGAGGCCTTGTAGCCTCAGTATCAGAGCCTGATTGTCCCTCTGGTTCTTAGGCCCCAACTGGGTTGCTACCACCCTTCACCCTAAGACAGACCCTGGTGCCCCCGCAGCCAGGGTGTCCTCCCTCTGCAGCCTTCCCCATCTGGTTTCTTCCACACACTCCTCTGCTCAGCTCCTCACACCCAAACAAAGGCATCTTTCCAAACTCCAACCGGACCACACCAGCACCTACCTGCCTGACATTCTCCCAGGCTCTTTGGCACCCCTGGGGTCACACTGAGCTCCTGACAACAGCTCTGGGGACCCTGCATGGTCTGTCCCATTTCTTACCAGCTCACGTGCCCCTCCTTCACGTCTCCACTTGATCCCACCACCTCCCCTGATCTAAAACATCCTTCCCCCTCACTGTTTGACTATTAGCTGAGAATCACTCCCTCTGGGAAGCACCCTTTCTGCCTCCCCATGAGAAGCTCCTCTGTCCCCACCCTGCCTCCAAGTTCCCTCAGGTTCTCAGCCTCAATCATGCTGTGCTGTGGGTGATGGTTTTGCTGTTTGTCTCTCCCTCAGGCTGAGACCTCCAAGGGTGGATTCTTTGATCCCTGTGCACCACCTCCAGGATGCCGCCCAGAGCGGGTACCCAGGGAAACACATCCTCACACTCATGGTTCTTCTGGTGTGTGCAGGGTGTGGTGCTTTGCACTTTGCAAATGTCATCTCAGTTGAACCCCATAGTGACTCCATGAGGTAGAGAATATAAGCCCACTATAGTAGAGATGTGGCAACTGGGGCTTGTTTCAACTTGTCTGGGCCTCCCAACAAGACTGGGCCCCGGGGAACCACAGCTGGTTAGATGTGCAGCTCAGCTCTCCTGCCACAAAACCTGTGACAAAACCCTCCACAAGGGCCACAAACCGCAGCCCTGAAGAGTGAATGAGGCCCAGCTGGGTTCTGTCCCTCCAGCTCAGGCCTGCTCCAGGAAAGGAGGGTGGTCCCGAGGGCAGCTCTTGCCCAGCTCAGCCCCAGACACCGTGAGCGAGCGAGGGATCCTCGGAGGTGGTTGGGCTGAGGGAGACAGGGAGGGACAGCAGTAGAAAAGACAGAGAGGAGAGACCAGGCCAGGCTGAGGGGATCCCAGAGAGCACAGCCCAACTGGGGGACCTGTCCGCAGATGATCCCGGGAACATCAGGGTGGGCCCGGGGCCCAGGCCATCTGGCTCCACAAGGCAGCCTCTCCCCACCTTCACCAGGAGACCTTGGCAAGGAAGGTCGAAGGCTGACTGGGAAGAGAGGTGGTGCTTGAGGACAAAAGCCGGGGGGTCAGGGGTCAACATAGAGGGAGACACAGTGGGAGGCCCAGGGAAGGCAGGTGGGATCTGTGCCAGAGGAGGGGACCGATGGAGATAGCTGGGACTGGGACAGAGCCAGAACCTCAAACAAAATTCAGAGACAGAGACAAAGTGAGATGAGGGGAGAGGAGAGAATGGGGAGGGAGGGAGGCCAAGAGGTGGCACTGGCTCCATGGGCTGCAGCTCTGCCCACCTGGAGGCTACTGCAGGGATGATGCTCTGTGGTCACCATGGCAACGGGCTGCTGCTACCAGGGCCACTATGGGGGGAGGAGGTGCCCCGGGCAGGGTGGCAGGCTAGCCCCGCAGGGCCCAAATTCCAACCCTGGATGCCCTGAAGCGTGGGGCTCAGGGGAAGGCTTCTCTGTGTCAGGGAAGGGGTGCAGCGAAGCCCTCCGCCCCCCACCACTCAGGCTCACACAGGTCTCTGGAGACATGCTTCTTTGGGAATAGCTGGAACCCCTGTTTTTCTTCATTTTCTGGGCTCCTCTTTGGCCCAGCCTCCATCCTCTCTCCCAGCAGCAGCCCCTTCTTTCCTCTCCACACCCACAGCCGGAGAGAGTGGGGCATCCCCACGGCCCAGGGGGAGAAGGTGACATGGACAGGGACCTGGTACCCACCACCACCTGCACCCTTCCTCACTCCCTGCCCCACCCCCCTCCCCCCCAGCGCTTCATGCCTGGTCTCGGCCATGCTCAGCCCCACAAGAACACAACATTTTTGTGCCTCCTTTCCTGCTCTGTCCCCGGGCCTTGACTGGTGCATTGTACCTCGCAGGCACCCGACAGATACCACATGGACGGATGAATAACTGAGTTGGGTGCTTCCCCGATCCCGCTCTCCTCCCCACCCCCCACCCCTGGTCTTCCAGGAATCAGCCAGGCCCAGGTGCACATGGCTGAGCAGACTCTAGACTTGGGCCCCAGCCCTGCTCATCCTAGGCTGTGGCCCTGGGCAAGGACCTCACGAGTTCTGCTTCCTTTCCCGGAGCTCAGAGCTCCTGGGCATCCTGCATGGCTGTGCACAGCCTCCGGCCCCTTCATCCTAGGAGTAGAGGGAGGGTCCCCAGGAGGAGCTCTGGGACACGTGGCCCTGGACAGAGTTGGTACCTGATTTCCTGAGGTTTCCTTGTCTGTCCTGGAGCCCTCCTTTCTCAGGCCTGGCAGGAGCCAGGAGGAGGAGGTGCGCACAGCAGAAAGAGGTGCTGGGGGTGCCAGGGAGGCTGAGGGGAAGGGCAGGGGCAGAGAAGGCCCTGCTTGGACCTCAGGCCTCTGGGTTGTGCCTGTCTGGGTCTACGTCTGAGTCTCCCACAGGACTGCAGGCCCCCCGAAGACAGGGACCTAGTCTGACCCCTCTCCATGGCTCCTGGACACAGGACCGTGACAGGCACATAGGAAGCTTCCTGCCACCCCACTGTTACTGACTCATTTATGTGGGCTGAGCGATGTGCTCCTAACCAAACCCTTTTTTTAAATTTTTATTTTATTTTATTTTATTTATTTATTTATGATAGGCACACAGTGAGAGAGAGAGAGAGGCAGAGACATAGGCAGAGGGAGAAGCAGGCTCCATGCACCGGGAGCCTGATGTGGGATTCGATCCCGGGTCTCCAGGATCGCGCCCTGGGCCAAAGGCAGGCGCTAAACCGCTGCGCCACCCAGGGATCCCCTCCTAACCAAACCCTTTTTAAAACTGCTGTCTTCACTACCACAGGAGCTAACACTGCCCCACAGGGTCACCCTCTGACCCTGACAGAAGAGGTCACTGGTGTCCCGAGCTCCATCCTTGGCCTCCTGCCGCGGCTTAGAGTAGCTCCAGCACCAGCCAGGTGGCTGGAACTTCTGCCAACCCCCAGTGTCTGGACCTCAGCTTCCTCACCTGTAGAATGGGCGCAGAATCCTCCACGATGTTCTGCCTCTTTGATTTGAGGCTTTGTTCGCACTCTTGCCCTCACCTTCCTGCATCTTGACAATGTCCCCTGCTCGTTGTTAGTGACTCCCATGATGGACAGGACACTCCTTTCCCGCCTCCTGACAAACCAGTCACTCCCTGTGAGTGCCACTGCATGTCAGAGCCCTAGTCCCAGACGATCCGGGGCCTGGAAGTACCTGGAAGGAATTGAGGCTCACGGCAGCATACGCCCAGGTTGGGCTGCGGTGCACCAGCATGCCGACCAGCCAGCTCAGGCCCAGGACGGGCAGCAGGACCAGCAGTGGCTTCACTGTGGCCCTGTGGGAGAGCGGGCAGGGCTGAGGGAGGCTGGGGTGGCCTGGGAGCCCCTGCAGGCTGCTGGGTAGGGCGGCACATGGGAGGTGCCTGCCGAGGAGTCAGTGGTGCAGACCAGGGACCCCTGCTTAGGACTTAGGTGCAGCTGGAATTCTCAGCTGGACTTGGCTATTCCTTCTCAGAAGTGGTATGAAGTTGGGGCAGTAGCACTGGAGAAATGGGGTCCCGGTCCCAAACTTGGCTCAGAGGAAGGGTGTGGCAGCCGTCGGAGGGAAGGCTAAAGACTGGGCAGTGGATCCAGGGGGCACAGAGTCCAAAGTCTTCCCTTCTCAGGGACCCCTGAGACTCCCTGGCTTGTCGGGGACCCACTGGCTTAGACTGCTCTGCCCTTGGCAGACGACGGGGGAGAGGAAGACCAGGGGTGCCCTCCTTTTGGCAGGAGATGGCCCTAGAGAGTGAGAGAAGTCCTTGGCAGGGGTAGGGACCAAAATCCTCACTCTGAACCTGAACTTCTGGGGACTGCCGGATCTGGTGGGTCTCCCCCTACCTTGTCCCTGCCAGGCCATTCGCGCTATCCATAGATGGTGAGCTTCCAGGATGGTGGCTTGTGTCTACAACCCCTCCCACTCATCTACACTGATTATCATCCCCCCAGGTGACATGCGTGGGCACAGGCTTGCACAGGTCCACACACATGAGCATGTGTGCACACACCAGCAAGGCATTTGTGCACACATATGCTCATGTACAGCTTCACACCTGTGAACAAACAGGGCCTCATGACCACATGCTGCCACCATGGACTCACACAGTCTCACATCCAATGAGTCCCCCATCCGGCTCCCCCACTTCTGAGCCTCACCATGTCTGGATCCTGATCTGCTCCTGCAGACAGGGCTGTGGGCTCAGCATGCGGGCATGCCGGCGGGCACTGGACACAGTGACCATCACCACACGGACCAGGATACACGTGTTGGCCTGGGGACCTGGTGTCAGTGGCCGAGAGGGCCGTCCCCTTCCCCAGCATGCCCTCCCCCAGGCCCCTGGGCACCCCCGCTCACTGTCAGCACGAAGAGCACAGGCCCCACAAAGGCCCAGATGGTGTCCGTGTGCACATTGAGCCAGCAGTGCCCAGTAGCCACATAGTCATGGGGGGACACAGCCACGGTGGTGGCCACAATGGCCACAGGTGCACCTAGGAGAAGCATAAGTATCCCAGGACCATGCCACTCCTTCCGTCCTCCCCAGGTTGTGGCCCCTACCCCAGAGCCACAGCTGTCCCAGGCTAGCAGGTGCACTGGTGGGCGCTGGGAGGTCTAGGAAGGGGGCTGGGTGGGCACCATCCTTCTGGGGTGGCCTTGGAAACCTGGGTAGCTGGGGAAGATGACAGCTGGGACAAAACTGAGAGCTGAGACTCATTGGAGAGGGAGGGTGGTGACTGGTAGGGGGGCCAGCGGGCCACAGATCAGGGAGATGGTGCTAGGGGTGGGGAGTTGAGATGGCTGGGGTGGAGGGTGATTAAGAAAGGCTGGGGTTGGGTAAAGCTGGAGGGTGACAGAGCTGAGGAAACTGAGGTGGGTGCTGGGCACCAGGCAGTGCCGGGTGCCAGGTGGAGATGGGGACTGGGCCGCGTTGCGGTGGGGTGATGTTGGACAGCAAGAGGCCACAAAAAGCAGAGCTGAGAACAGAGTGGGAGAGGGGGCCAGAGGGTCCTCACCTCAGCCTGTGGCTTAGAACAGTGTCATCCTGGGGCCTGGGCGCATGCTTACAGCCACCACTTTGCTCCATAGCAGTAGGCCCTCCACCAACATCCAGGAGAAGGCAACCAAAAAGAGAAGGTGCATGATAGCTGTGACGGCCACACAGGTCACCTGTGGGTGGGAGGGTGGTAGGTCCCCACCAAAGCCAGCTGTGGGTGCAGCCCTGTTCTGGGTCCCATGCGCCTGCCGGCATCGTAGACCCAGGGAGGTTCCAGTGGGGAAGGACTCTGGGCAGTGCCCTGGGCCCAGAGCCACCACTCTGGGCATTCTTTCATCTATGTGCCATGCTCCCCCAGGAAATGGAACCAAGTGAAGACGTCCGGGGGCAACCCAGATAAGGCTGGCCTCCCCCCAAGCTCACAAGCATGCCTGCTAGGTGCCCACCTCGTTGGCCTTTGCCCACTCACTGGCCATGAGGAAGCCCTCAGCAGAGGCCAGGGAGAAGGTGAGGTTCTCGTGGACCGTGGCTCGCTCTGACTTGGGGACCCTGGACAGGCAGGAGTCAGTTAGCAAGGACACCACCATCAGCCCCCACCCCATCAGCCCCTCCTGCTTAGGTCCCTGTGAGCGGGCTAATGAAGACAGAGGTAGCAGTGTCCAGAGGGCCCAGAGCTCTAAGGGAGGAGACCCTGGACCAAGGTCATTTGGGACCAGGATGGACATGACTGGAGCTCATCTCACCGGGCTGCCAGGAAGAACAAGAAGGTAGTGGCAAGGGCACAGAAGGACACACCGCAGCCCACAAACGAGAGCGTCCTCAGCAGTGACTCCTCCTCAGCGCTCCTCTGTGGGAGGGCCGAAGACCCCAGAGTATAGTAACCTGGCCACCACCCTGCGCTGACCAGACCAGGCCTCGCCCTGTCCCCTCCTTGTCCGTAGTAAAGCAGGAATGGTGACAGCACCAGCCGGCAAGGCCAGGCCTACGTACAGCAGGTACTTAATGAGAGCATTTGCATGTCCTCTCCTGCTGGCTGTCCCTAAACTGGCCCCAAGCTGTCCAGTGTTCACTGATCCCACAGCTATTAAGAGCACTGGGTTGGAAGCGACCGACACAGCCATAGGGAGAGGATGGCATGTGACAACCCCCCACTGAGGGGCCACGGAGCAGACCTGCAAACACGGCCACTCTCTGTTTTTACAGGACAAATGTGTCTGACAGCATGTTTCTCTAAC
Source organism: Nyctereutes procyonoides (assembly GCF_905146905.1). Lineage (NCBI taxonomy): Eukaryota > Metazoa > Chordata > Mammalia > Carnivora > Canidae > Nyctereutes > Nyctereutes procyonoides. The sequence goes on from NW_026575020.1 coordinate 40,568,070, forward strand.
GTGCTCCCCCGCACGCCGCGGGGCTCTGGAATTCCTGGGGCCCCTGCCCTGTCTCACTCAGTCTCTTAGCAAGTGACCACTCAGAGTCCTTGCCAGCTCTAGTGGGCACACCTGCCGGGCTCTCCGCCTGGAATTTGGTGTGTTTGTAAATGTGCGGTCCGCCCAGGGGCCACCCTTGGTTCGGTCTCCTTTTCCTTCTGCCCTCATCTCAGCCATGGCTTTACCTACAGGCTCTGTCTCTCCAGCTCCCACCCTGACACCCACGGACGTCCGGGCCCCGGAGCCATGGCCCGCCCCACCCTGTCATCCACCTGCGCCCTCTGAGATGACACCTGCATCTCCCAGCTGCCCAGGCCTTTGTCTCCGACGACCTCCTCCTCCCTCAGTCCCTCTATCTGCCTTATGTCCCCCAGTGCAAGGCCCCCGCCTTCTGCCTAGGTGACTGGCCCAGAGAGCCCTCGCTGCTCTTTGACCATCCACCTTACTTCTAGCACCAGAGGGCTCCCTCAGGGCAAATCTAATACCTGCTTACCACGTTCACATGCATCCTCTGCCGGTAGCATCACCACCTAAGTGCGTGAGCATTCTAGGCTCTGTGCAATCTGACCCATGCCACTTGTCCCTCCATCTTCTTCCACTCCTGGGCCTTACACTGGGAGCTCCAGACACATTGAAGTTCTGGAATATGCCAAGTCTGCCTGCCATTTCTAGTCTCCTTGCCTTTGCTCAGACTCGCCTTCTGCTTGGGATACATTTCTGTTGAACTCTTGGTCATCCTGTAAGACTTGGTTCTGACTCTGCCCTCCCAACCCTACCTCCCTGGTACTCACCTGGACGTCATACACCTGCAACAGGACAGCGAAGTTGGTGCTGTGGTTGCAGAAGCAGGTGGTAGAGTCCTGGTAGAGGGTGGCCACAGAGCAGCCAGTAGTGGCCCACGAGCCTCCTGTGTCTGGGCTGGGGAAGGGTAGAGAACAGAAGGGCTCCTGAAATGAGGCGGACATCGGGGGTAGGGGTAGGTGGCAAGGAGGGGAAGGCCTCTCTCTAAAGCTTGGGGTCCAGCTGCCTCTAACTCACTTTGTGACCCTGGGCAAAGCTCCTCCCCTCCCTGGGCTTCAGTTTCCCTTCTGTAAAGTGCACCTAACACTCTCAGGATGATCGGGGAATGGGGCTAATACCAGTGATTACAGTTGATTAATTCCATTAGTTACTAAGTGACTAAGTGATTGATATTCAGCTAAGGATCCAGGATAGGGAGCTGGGGCTAATCTCTGAACCCTCCTCTGCTCCTTCAAAGGCCCAAGGGCCCTGGCCTTGGGTGTATCATTAAGTCTGCCGCCTATTTGACACATGAGTCTGTCTCCAGGCACTCCACAGGGTGAGCTCGCCTATCTCCCATGATGGGGAGCTTACTACCTCCCTTAACAGATTCTCTTGCTTCAGCTTGTCCTGGAGCTGGGGAGGGGTCTGAGGCCACCCCTGCAAGATTGGAGACCAAAACTACACCTCATCCTCAAGTAGAACAGATGGCTTAAAAACAAACAAACAAACAAACAAATTGCCTTATTTAAAGAACTCAGAAATGGAAACTCACCTGATACTGAAGTTCCAGAAAGCACAGACAGGCTCCACCAGTTTCTGCTGGGAGACCTAAGGACAGGAAACAGGGAGAGAGCAGGTGTGTGAGTGGGTACGGGGGACATGGGGTAGGTGTGTGAATGTGTATGGAGAGGAGAGACCGGGGTGATGCAGGGGGATGTTGAGTCCTCTGAGTTTGAGGACTTTTTAGTGTATGTAGATTTGCCTACTTTAATCAAATTGATGTTTAGTTTTGGGATGATACACAAAAGACTGATAAACTGGGATCCCTGGTGGCTCAGCTGTTGGGCATCTGCCTTTGGCTCAGGGCGTCATGATCCCAGTTTGGGGGTGGAGTCCCACTTCGGGCTCCCTGTGAGGAGCCTGTTTCTCCCTCTGCCTGTGTCTCTCATGAATAAATAAAATCTGAAAAAAAAAAGACTGATAAACTGTGGGGTGTGTGTATGTGTGTGTACATGTTCAGGATTAGTGGCTGTGGGCAAAACTGACTTCAGCTTTTTCTGAAACTCATGTCTCAAAACCAAGAATTTGTGTATTTCATGTAATGAAATGAAACCACATTTCCTGGAGATCTTTCCATGTCGTTTTATAGAAAAAGACCCATTCTTTACATAACTCTAGTGGATTATTCCACTGTGTAGCTGCACAGGGCTTTTTTGTGCAACCCCCCTCGGTGGACACTTAAGTTATTCCAGCTCTCAGGAGCACATTGGCGTGCAGATCTCTGTACAGCTCCCTGGATGTTCCAATGGGAACCACCAGTGTTTGGAGTCATGCACACCTCTAATGAAGTCCCAGCTCTGCCACTCACAAGCTAGGGCCCATCACAGCCCCTCCGCCAAGCTCACTTTTTGCCAATGTCAACTGGGCAGTTGGAGGATTACATGGATATTGCTTATTTAAGACACCCAGCATAAAGTAAGTGTATAATAAACTACTTCCCTTTCCATTTCCTTGAAGACAATGGGATGGCTTGTGAATCTTTTTCTTGACCAGTTTAGACCTTGGTTTAAATAAATGAATATTGGGGTAGGGGGACACCAAATTAGGATATCCAAATATCCAGGATATCCAAACCAGGATAAGTGTAGTGGGGTGGCAGGTCTCCCTCTTCCCCCATACCTGGGCCTGGTGCTGCAGATGAAAGGTCACAGCTGTGCTGACCTCCCCAGTTTCATCCCACACCTCAGAGGAGATGATGGCTGAGCCCACCTGGGTGCCTAGAAACCTGTGGGGAGAAAGGGAGCTTTTAAGGGCACCAGCTGGCTGTGTGGGAGAGGTGGTAGATGGCCAGTCAGGAAGACACAACCTCTATGTCCGAAGAAACATCAGGAAATGCCCTGTGTTTGGAATTAGGGCACATGGGTTTCAGTTTTACCTTGGAGACTTGCTAGTAAATTCAGTAAGCCCTGTCTTCTCCCTGAATCTCAGCACTGAAGCCAGATAGTAGTTGAATCAGGTTTCAGCAGCTTGCCTTGGGCAGGCCCAGAGATGTTGTGTGTGTTGGGGATGGGAAGGGTTTGGTTCTGGCTGCTAAAGGCAGATTTGCCTATCAGAATGAGGGCTCTGGGATGGGATGAAGGCCTGGCCTTCCCTGAGGAGGGGATCCAGACCCTCAGGAACTTACTGGGTAGGGCCTACTCACCTCTGCATCTTGTTTGCCTCTTCTGAGATGTCAGGGGCTTGGGGCTCTAGGCCAGGCTCCCCGAGAGTGTGCTGGAAGATGCTTGAGCTGAACCAGCTGTGGATCATGGTGACTCCAGAGAGGCCTGGCTAAGGAGGAGAGGGCCAAGACCCCACCGTGTAACTGAGCAAGTGCCACAGGTTATCCTGAGGGAGATGCTCTGCCAGCCTTACGGGAGACTGAGGCTCATAGAGATTAATTGATTTCCCAAAGATCACAGTTAATAAGTGGTAGAACTGGAATTCCTTTTTTTTAAAATTTATTTATTTATGATAGTCACAGAGAGAGAGAGAGAGGCAGAGACACAGGCAGAGGGAGAAGCAGGCTCCATGCACCGGGAGCCCAACGTGGGATTCGATCCCGGGTCTCCAGGATCGCGCCCTGGGCCAAAGGCAGGCGCCAAACCGCTGCGCCACCCAGGGATCCCTAGAACTGGAATTCCAATCAGCCATGGTTCATGCACTTGACCTGGCAGCTCTAAGGCCCTCTGGCCCATGTCCTGATCTTCCAGCCCTGGGTGGCAGCAAGGGTGGTGGCACCCTCTACCACCCACTTCCAAGAGGAAATGTGTGGAGTTCCGAGGAGGAGACTAAGTGAACACCTACCATATGACAAGTGCTTTTGATCTCATAACAACCCATAAGGCCAGTACAAACAGGACTGTCTTACAGGCAAAAAACCAGACTCTGAACGCTGAGGGAACTCATTCAAAGTAATGGAGTTAGCAACACGAGGGCTGACCCAGACCCCAACAGGGACCCACTCCCCACCCTCTTATCCACCTTTCCCAAGGAGCTGCTTTACTTCACTTGCAGGGATACGGATGTGGCCGGGTTCCTCTGGGTGCCCACAGGGCATCGTGAACACACAGCTCTCTGTGCTGGCCTCTGTCAGGTGTAGACTCTGCACCACCAGACCTGGGATCAAATGGGGTTGTGTGGCTGGACCTCTGGCAGGAGGTCTTTCTCCTGAGCTGGCCCAGCTGGCAGGGTCTCCTTCCCCTCTCCCTGCCGCAGGGCTAGGTCATTATTCCAGCTTAGAGAGGTTCAGCACCTCACCCAATGTAAATCTGGCTTCTTCAAGTCTGGGGGTGAGGTGGAAGGGATCACTGAGAAACAGGTCCTGGGGGGCAGGACCTGAATATCCACAAGCCACCAGAAACTACTGGGCAAGCAAAGGACACAAGCTTTGCCAGAGTTCCACCATCTGTGCCCCGTTCAGTCTACAAACACTCACTGAGTGTGTACTTGGATCTGGCCTGAGATGTAGAAATGACTTAGAAATGGCCTCGGCACTCAGGGAGCTTTGGGATGAATGACATCAATACCACAAATGCAACAAGAGATATGTTCAAGATGCTGAGGGTAACAGTGAGAGGAGGAACTGACTGTCAGAGAGCTAAAACCAGGCAAGGTTTCCGGGAGGGTGGATGCTTAGGCAGTGCTCTGGAGGATACGCAGGAATTGGCTAGGTCAAGGGAGAAAGGGCATCTGGATGGAGGGTACAGTGCAGGTAAAGGCAGGGAACAGCATGGAATATCTACAGTAGTACAGAGGGCTCCCAGTGATGGAGGCTGAGAGCGAGTGCAGGGCCCAGCTGCGTGGGAGTGTGGGAGTGTGGCTAGCAGGCGCACCCACACGGCAGTGCTGGATGTGCCATCGGGGTCGCTCGGAGGTCAGCACGGTGCTCAGCAGGGGTGCCAGGCGCTGGACACTTGCCACCAGGGCCATGGGTCTGCCAACCACCTGGGAGAAGCTCCATCTCAGCTTCCTCCCACTCTGCACCCTGCTGCCGCCCGCTTGACTGCTGTGGGTCATGCACTCTCAGAGATCTGTGAAGTGGCCTGCCTGTTCCCAACACCTGGTGGCTCCTTATGGCCTTTAGGACCAAGTCCCGGGTCCTCAGGCCAGTGTCTGAGGCCCAGCCCAATCAGCCTCCTCTGATGTCTGCAAGCTTAGCCCAGGCCAAGGCCTCATAGTGCTCCATGCCTGCTGGCCGGTCGTCTGCCAACCAGGCACACTCAGAAGGTGGGGCCGTGCCTCCCCCTTCTTTGGTCTGACTCAGTGCTAGGCCTACGGAAGGTGCTCACCCTTTAGATTCCAAAAGAGAAGCCATGTGGTGGTGGGGGAGGCCAGGGAGCAGGCAGGGAGGATGCGCGGTGATGGGGCCACTCCTCTGGACTGAGCAAGCCACCGCTGTGCCCATTCACTCCTCTCATGGCCTCAGCGGGGTGGGTCAGATCATCCCTGTTCTGTTCTGTTCTGTTCTCCAGGGGAGAAAATCAGGGGCTTCCGAGTCCCAGGTTTTCCGAGGCTACTTACAGACCCTCGGGCAAACATGGGTTCACACCCTTCCCGGGATGGGAGCTCACCATCCCAACAGGTGAACCATTCCATGAAACCAAGCTCCCGTGTTCTGTCATGTCCACCCTGTCACCAAGCCTACGGCCCGGTCTGTCCTCTGAGGCCACAGAGGCACCATCTCTGCTCCTTCTGCCCCAGAGACTTTCAGGTGATGTCTCTGACCCCTTGTTCTCTTCTTCCTCTAGGCCGATTACTCCCAAACCTACAGCCACTTCTGCCAGGGGACGTTTCCAACCCTCACCACCTGGATAGCATCTGTCGTGTTCTCCTGAGGGTCTGGGCTGTTTGGGAAGCAAGATGGCTGAACACTCAGCATAGAGGACCTCCCTCTTAAGGGGGTCAGCAGATTCTTGGATGTGGGGGAGGTCCTTATGGATTAGTGGCTCTAATTTTCAATGGCAGAAACTATTACTCAACAGTGGTTGTGTGTGGAAGTTCTACTTATATATAATAGATGAAAGAGGAGCTTCTTTTGATGGATGGAGATATAAAGCTCAGCAATGGGTGCTGACTCACCCATGGCTACACAACAAGCTGGAGGCAAGGATGAAACCAGAGTCCAGGCCCCCCTGCCTCTCCTAGCCCTGCCAGCCTCACCTCACTGACTGAGAGCCATGCATCAGCCAGCTGCTCCTCCAGGACCAAGCTGGCCACAGACACGATGCCCTGGCCTAGCTGCTCCCAAGGCCCTGTTAAGGGTTCTGGCTCCCCTGCCCCGAGGACTGTCACCCTCTTCAGGAAGTGTACGACAGCCAGCAGTGCAGCGGGGCCCAGTGGAGCTGCTTCCTTTGCCAGTACTCTCTCCAGGATACCCAGGAAGTTGCAGGCCTCGGCCAGCAACAGGTCTCCATAGACTTCAGAGAGAGGGTCAGGGAGGAGCTGTGGGCAGAGGAGCCATTTATTGCTGGTCTGGCTGTTGAGGGATCTCCCGGGGCCATACTTGGGTCTTACGAGGGTCTTCTTGGTGGGCACATGTCAAACTTATCACAAGCCCCCAGCTCTCAAGGGTTCCAAAATAAGGAATAGGAACAACTGTAATTTCTGAAGACACATTAGGTTGGTGTCTCCTTTATAGATGAGGAAACTGAGGTGTAGGGAGGTGACTCATAGTGTCCCCAGACTCTTCAGTCCCCGGGAAGGGGGGCTCACCCCAATGGTATTGGCCAAGGTATTGACTCGGCTGATAACATCCTGGCCAGGCCATGACTGGGAGTCCTGCAGCCGCTGATAAGTCTCTGCAAAGGAAGGGATGCCAGGCTGGATGACGAGCAACACTGCCCAGAGGTGCCCCATCCACCAGTTACTGCCCAAGGAGGAGGAGCATATTGACAGTTGTGTGTCTGGAACCTTACGCAGTTCTAGATGGGGAAACCGAACCATACAATGCCAAAATCACTTGCCTAAGGATACACAGCAGGGATTCACCTTCAGGTGTGTCTGGCCCCACTCTCTTGTGGTTTGGACTCCGTAGAGGCCCTGAGACTCCAAGAAGATTCTGAATTCCCAGTTTGTGCCAACTACTCACTCCCCCTCGGCCTACACTGGTCCACACCCAGCTTCCCCTTCAGCAGAGCCCTGGGCACTGCCAGGGCGCACCTGTCCGGTAGCAGCAGAGGAAGGGCTGGGGTTGAAGGCCGAGCCAAGAGCCTTCGGTACGGGATCCTGGGTTCCACATAGGGCACTCCTCTGAGGGCACTGGCAGGGATGGGACAGGTGTCAGGGCTGTATCCTGGCTCCCCAGCAGCCCCTGTGACCCACCCGCCTGCTGGGTCCTGAAGTACACCCTAGAGGCCAGGAAGCACAGCTTCGGAGTTAGGGGGTGACGTGGGAACCCGGGTGAAGGGCGCTGCAGCCAGCACCAGGCAGGGCAAGGCGGCTGGGGGACGAGCCTGCTCGGGCTCCTGGGACTGCGCCTTTGCCCTAGTGGCGGCGGCTTGGGGAGGGCGTGGGCAAGTTCTCAGGGGTGGGGTGGATCGGAGCCCAGAAGGGAGCCTACGGGAGCCGGGGGGCGGGGCGTCGACTCGAGAGGCGGGGCGGGGCGGGGCGAGGCGGGGCGGGGCGGGGCGCACCCGGACCGAGCAGGCGCACCGAAGGCGCTCGGCAGGGGCGGCAGCCTCGAGGCCGTGCGGTCCAGGGCGCCCGGGTCCCCGCGGAAGAGCAGGCCCGGGCCTGTTGCAGCTGCGCGGGGCTCAGCGCCCGAGCCCACAGGTGGAAGTCGGTGAGGTTCCCGCCGAAGGCATCGCGCGCCCAGAAGCCGCCCCCCAGCGAGTCCTGATCCTGGCCCCGCACGAGGACGCCGCCCGCCGCCGCCCGCCAGCCTACAGCGCCCAGCGCCCGCCGCGCTGCTCCCACGTGGCGCACGCGCGGTGCCAGCGGCCGTCGGCGCGGGAGGCGGCCAGGAAGGGCGCGTGGTGGCCGCGCAGCACCAGCCTCGGCGAGGGCGCGCAGCTGCAGCGCGTTGGGCAGTGCGGGCGCGGCGAGGGAGCGGAGCGCCGCGGCGTGGGGCGAGCCGGCGTCCCCCTGCGGGTGCGCGCACGCGGTCGGCGCCCCCAGCGCGGGCCGGGGCGTCCGCAGCCGCGCGGTCTGTCCGCCGTCCGCTCCCGGGACGCCAGCGCGGCCGTGGTGAGCGCGCCTGCGGGGACGCGCGGCCTGGGACTCGGCGCGCCCGGCCGCGCACAGCCGCTGACTACCCATTGGCGCAGCTACATGGCCCCTTCTGGGCTTTGGGGTGTCTCCCTCTCTCAGGAAGGAAGAAATGGGGGCTTCAGTGCCCACACCAGGTGGTCAACCCTCTATTTTAGTCCAGGACAAGGGAACCTGGAGATGCGACGGGGACTTCTGGGCTCAGTCCAAGAGGACTGTAACACTGTGGCCTCCCATCTTGAGGTCGCCAAAGCCTCTGCCCTCCAGCCCCCTCCCCACTTCCCAGGTCTTGGGCCCACACTCACGCCTTTTCGGGGGTCTCCGAAGAGGGGCCTCTTTCTGGCCCACCCAAATGGGGCTGGGCAGCCTTGGAGCAAGGACCCCAGCTGGGGGCGCCAGTGCCAGGTGGCCAAACCTCTGCTCACAGGACTCTTGAGCCTGCCACCAGCTCAGCTGCTGCCTTGGAAACTTGCACACCTCCTCTGCACTCTCCACCACCTCACCAGGGCCCACTGGAGCTGCAGGGTCAGTGGAGAGATAGTGTGGAAGAGCAGTGTGTGGGCACATGACCCTTGGGGTGGGGCAGCCATGGACACTGAGCTAGGAGTCATTCAGGGCTGAATGCTCTGTGACCTGGTGGGTCTAGTCCCTTTGCTGAGCCTGTTTTGTCACTGTATAATGGCAAGAATAAGAATAATGACACGAGCGAAACCTTCAGCCCAGGGATGGTGGGGCCAAGTGAAATGGCATCGCCTCCCTTCCTCTGCCTTAGAGGCCTGTGCACCAGGTGGACCACAGGCTGACCCAGCTAGGGGGAACGGGGGGGGGGGGTCGGCATCTCTAGGGCCCTCATAACAGCCTGTGACCCAAGAGCTAGTTGGAGGGGGTCCCAGAGAGACTCCTTATCTGAGAAAGAAGAAGACGGGTCAGGTCTGGGTGGGGTCAGTTATTGAATACCTACTGTGTGCTCTGACAGGATGCACTGGAAACTGCAAGCTCCGGAGTCATGCCTGGGTTCAAGTCTCACCCAGAGTGGAACCTGGGCAGGGCATTTCACTGCCTTGAGCCTGTCCAGTCCCCCCACCCAACTCCTGCCATGTGAGGAGTCCAGTGGATTGGCTGTTGGGCGAGGTGGTGTCCCACTGCACGTGCACACTTTTATTCTGTTGGATGAATAGATGCTTGTATTCATCCAGTGGATGTTTTTATTCTATTATTATTGTCAAAGGCTTATCTTGTGTGACCTCCGTAGTGATCTCAGAGGTGGGTGCTTGGAATCCAGCAGCCGTGAGTCCCTTTGGTTGCCTCCCCCCACCCTCCAGGTTCAGGTACCAGGAGGTAGAGGAGGAAGTAGCACCAGGAGGGCATTCTGGATCCAGTAGGGGCAGGTGAGGGACAGCAAGGGTCACACGTGTGGCCTATATGGACTAAAGAAGGAAAAAAGCAAAGGAAAGCAGCTCAGCGTCCTGCCTTACCACCACCCCCTCTGTCTCCTACGGGGTCATCTTCCCCCATGTTTGGATTCCAGAGCTTACTGGGCTGGGAGCCCAGGATGGGCTGGGCACATCTACTTGACATTTACTTGCACAAAAGGATGGTCTCCAGGAGCCCCTTCTAGGACTACAGCTGGGGAATGCTGTAGCCCTGGTGAGCTAGCCCCAGCTCGAGCTGGGGAGGGAAGAGAGCAGCAGCAGACAGGCCAGAGAGAGGTGGAAACGGGCAGGATCCCTGTTAGGCTTCCTTGTGTTCTTCAGGCTCTCAGCTTGGCATTCAAGGCTCTGTTTCATGAGGTCTCTGCTGAGCTCTCTGGCCTTACTCATCTCACTATCCCACCCCCCCCCCCACCCCCGGTCCAACCACCTTTTGCCTGCTGCCCTAAGCTGCTCCCATTCCTCCAGGCAGCATCTCTTTTTTTTTTTTTTTTTTTATTTATGATAGTCACACAGAGAGAGAGAGAGAGGCAGAGACACAGGCAGAGGGAGAAGCAGGCTCCATGCACCGGGAGCCCGATGTGGGATTCGATCCCGGGTCTCCCGGATCGCGCCCTGGGCCAAAGGCAGGCGCTAAACCGCTGTGCCACCCAGGGATCCAGCATCTCTTTTCCAGACCTTTGACCTCGCTGTCGCTCTTGACCTGGACTGGCCTCCCATCCCCACAGCGGCACCTCCTGCAGGATCAGCTTGCTATCACGGCATCCACCCAGCACTTACCGCAGGCCTGCCATAGCCACGCACTGTAGTGAGCTGAGGACACCCTAATCATGGGTGGTTTGGGGGTCACTCTTAGCAGTCTAGGGGGCTTCAGGCCTCCTGGGTCTCTATTCCAGCAATGGCCAAGCACACATGGGTCCCAGACAACATTGGAAAACAAAAAATGCTCCACTGTCCCACCACCTGGCCTCACACCATCTGGAAGTCTGGAGCCATCACCAGGGATGATTCATATCCTTTCCCCCTTTCCAGATAAAGTGCCTAAGTGTGAAAATTGAATACAACCCAACACAGGAACACATGGGGGTTCACACTTGGGATTCTGAGAAGCACCAATTTATTGTCACTTTCCCCCCTTTTTATTTATTTATTTAAATTTAGTAGGCTCCACGCCCAATGTGGAGCTTGAACCCACCACCCCGAGATTAAGAGTTGCATGCTCTACCGAGGGAGGCAGCCAGATTCCCCACTTTCCCTCTTTTTAAACAGCACCTGTGCCCACCCTGCACCCCCACCTTCAGAGGGTGGGGAATGGGAGGAGTCTGGTCCAAGACTGAGGTTTGGTCTCTAGCAGGTGCTGGGCACTTAGTATGAGCTCAACAAATGCTGACCGCCCCACTCCCCGGCTCACGTTTGCCTGTATTTGCCCCCCACAAACTCCTTGCCCCACCTTCCTTGCTCGCCAAACACTCGGTGGCACCCAAAAGGATTTGCGACGTCCGCCTTCGCTGCTTGTCCCTCCTCCACAAGGGGTCAGCGAGGAATCCCTCCCAGGCTGCTGGGGCAGGACAGGGGCTCCCCCTCACCCGCGCTGAGGCCTCCCCCATTCAAAGCCGCGGTCCTCACCTGCTCCGTCCAGCCTGGTGCCCACGGCCTGGTCACCCTCCGCGAAGTGTTCCGGGGACTAAGCCCCGCGGCCGCTGGTGCGCCAGCTCTCGGGGTGCGGGGCGGTGCCGGGGGCGGTACCAGGAGGCCCCGCCCCTTAGAGTCCGGGACCGCCGCTCTCCTGCGCGCGGGACCGGCAGGCACCGCCCCAGCCCGCAGCCGCGGAAGCGCACCTGGGGGTGCACCTGCCGGGGCTTCCTCAGTTCCTGGACGGGACCTGCTACGCTCCTTCCCACAACACACAGGTCAGGTCACTCGATTAGAAGGGGCCACCTGGTGAGGCTTGGATCCCAAATAAACCTGTGGAAGCCCAAGCATCCTTGGCTTTCCCAACCCCATCTCAGGCTGGACGATGAGAAAAGAGGGAGCGTTCGGCACCCCGAGCTGGCCCCCTTCAGGCCTCCTCTGCTTTGCCTTTAACGCACCGTGAGGAGGGGCCGTGGTTGTACCCATTTTCCAGATAAGGACTGAGGGCTCTCCCCCAAGTTAGACAGCTGGTGGTGAGTGGCAGAACCCGGCCTCGAACCTCGAACCCAGCCTCTTTGCATCTTCATCCAGGCCCTTTAGAAGGTAAAGGTGAGGTGAGCCGGAGAATCCCTGTGCGTGTGAAGTGGGAGAATTGAAACTTTTTGGCCTCTGAGGGCTGAGCTGGGGTCAGGCTGGGGTGGTGGTGGTGTCAGGAGCCGAGGAAGGCGAAGGGGAAGGGGAGGAAGGGGAAGGGGAGGGACACGGAGGTGGAGCTCCCAGTACAAGTGGCACATTCGTACATATGTGCTAACTGAGCCCAGAGAGAATACAGGGTTCCACATAGCAAGGAAGAAGTGCACCCCAGGTCTGCCTCCTAAGCCCACCCTCTTTCTGTGGGTGGGGTGGGTTTTGTATCTAATCCCAGTTCTCCTGGCCTCCTTTGTATGTCTTCTGGCTCTCCTCGCCTTCTGTCCCATCCCTAATCTCTCCCGTGTTCCCTGAGTTACAACCTTCCCAGCCTTGATAACTCCCCTCCCTGCCTGGAGGCTCTGGGCCAACTCCCTTCCTTCAGTGGGGTCACATTTCCTAGGAGTCACTCCTGGAGACGGCTAAGTACCAGGGGGTGGGGGTGGGCCTCCCTGGACTCTGAGCTGTTGAGACCAGTTTGGGCCAGGTTCTAGCCTAATCTCTCCTCCCCAGAGTTTGGGTATTGTTCAACTGGCAGCCTAGGGCCATTCATCTTGCCTGTGGCGGGTGGCTCTGACAGGCCTCTTGACTCCTTAGGCAGGGCCTGGAGGCTGTGAGTGAATGATAGTCATTGGGATCCCTGGGCTCATCATCTGTGTAGATGGGATGGAGAGCAATAGGGGTGGCTGGGGATGCTCATCCCTGGCCCCTCAGCTGGGTTGGCCATAGTCCAAGCACAGGGATTTTGGAAGGAGGAGCTGGCAACTGGGATCTTTCCCCTTCGAAGTTGCCATGAACCCAACAGAATTGGAACTTGGCCATCAACCAACTTGTATGTGACCTGGGCAAGTCTCTCTGTACCCTGTGTCTTCTACACAGAATGTGGAGAATCACCCTTTTTCTCAGGGACATAAAGGCTGGCTATTAGGAGAGGAGTGTATCAGGATTGGGGGAACCTCATAACTTGGCCCAATTGTCATTTTTCTCTGGGGCCACTGGCTCCTGCTCTGTAGATAAAAGAGAGTCCCTTCCTTTATGCTTTACTCTTACCCCAGCATACCCTGAGTGCTGAGAAACTGGATGTGCCCAGAACCAGCCCTGCATCCCCACTTGCCCACTCCAGCCCCTTCTCCACTTAGTAGTCAGAGTGAACTCTGTACAGTTTCTATCTGCTCCTGTCCCTCCCCTGTTCAAAACTTTTCTATAGCTCCCTGGTGCTCCAGAAGAAAGTCCAACCTCCACATGTGACTATCACAATCCATCTCTGCCCCCTGTACTCCTTCACTGTGCCTCTTCCCCATCACACTCCATAGCCCAGCCGGTAGCCAGAATGAACATCTGGTTCACACCCCCCGGGCCTTTACGCATGCTATTCCCTTTGCCTAGGAATAGGCAGGAGCCCTGTCTGCTAAGTCCTTTGTGGCTCATTTCTACTTATCCTTCAGGTCCCAGGTTAAATCTTTTAGGATGTCTTCCCTGCCCCTGACATTAAACTGTTTCAGGAACCCCAGACCTCTGTAAATGCTGGGGAACAGTCTGCCTGTCCACTCCTCCTTCCCATCCCCACCCCACCCCCACCCACACACACTAGGGCCAGGGCCCGATGGAGTGAGTAATTGTGTTTATTGAAGGACTGATCCAATGGATCTAGACACACCCAGACTGACACCTTGTAACTCTAACGTTGGGTGTGTGTGTGTGTGTGCTTGGGGGCCTGATATGGGAGGGGACAGAGAATTCTGCTTAGTGGGCCCCCATACTTGACCCCCACATCATGGCCACAGGAGGGTGAAACAACTACTTGCTAACCTCTTTCCAGCTTCTCCTATTCCTCTCCCCACCTGTCCCCACCTGTCACAGAGGCAGCTCCAGAAGCCAGAAGCTAGAGGCAGCTGACAGAATGGCCTCCCCATTCCAGGCCCCCCTCTATCACTACCAAGCATAGGCATCCAAGTGACCATGTCCCTGTTCTTGACCTTGGCTCCCCTTTTGGGTAAAGTTGGGCTTCTTACCCCACTTAAGAGAGAATGGTCGTGCATATCTGGGACATGCCTGGCTGGGAGCAGGTGAGTAGGTGCTCAGTAAATACTTATTTGTATTAGGGGAAACCAAGAACCAGAGAGGGCAAGGGACCTGTGGTCACACAGCAAATCTATAGCATAGCTAAGCCTCCACTTTTATTCACACAGCCCACCCCCCATCTCTTTCTCCAAGCTTAAAAATATTTTTACCTCTATGTGACATGACAGTGAGTGCTAGCGTGTGCAGGGTTTCTTTTAGGGGGAGATGGAGTATTCTAAAATTATGGTGATGGTTGCACAATTGTGTGAGTGTTCTGAAAACAATTAAGTCGTATATTTTAAATGAGTGAATGGTATGGAGTGTGAGTTACACCCCAATAAACTGTTATTTTAAAAAGCACTCTAGTGTGCAAGAAAAAGTGCCAGACAGAACTGCCTCTTAGTAGCTCTTAGTAGCTGCATATATTTCTCCAGCCCAGTCCCCTTCCTCTGTGACTTGGATCCTATTCCCCACTCTGCCTTCCTCCCAGCAATTTGTAGGATCAAATGAAAAAGTTGAGTTGTGGGGATCCCTTGGTGGCACAGCGGTTTGGCGCCTGCCTTTGGCCCAGGGCGCGATCCTGGAGACCGGGGATCGAATCCCACGTCGGGCTCCCGGTGCATGGAGCCTGCTTCTCCCTCTGCCTGTGTCTCTGCGCCTCTCTCTCTCTCTCTCCCTCTGTGACTATCATAAATAAATAAAAATTAAAAAAAAAAGAAAAGAAAAAGTTGAGTTGTAATATTCCTGGAGTTGATGCCAGTATTGATAGCATGGCCATTTCTATAAAAATGAATCTCTCATGCTCCAAGATGACTGGATGAAGAAATGAACAAATACTTTACCAAAGAGGAAAAGCAAAGTGAAAAATACATAGGGAAAAATGTTCCTCCTCAGTTTTAATCATAGGAATGAAACAAAAACAACTTTGAGGTATCATTTTAAAATGGTAAAACTTGGGTGTCTGGGTGGCTCAGATGGTTAGGCGTCTGCCTTTGGCTCAGGTCATGATCTACAGTCCTGGGATAGAGCCCCAAATTGAGCCCCACATCAGGCTTCCAGCTCAGTGGGAAGTCTGCTTCTCTCTCACCCTCTGCCTCTCCTTCTGCTGTTTTTTTTTCTTCCCCCCACCCCCTCTCTCTGTCAAATGAATAAATTTTAAAAAACCTTTAAAAACCGGGATCCCTGGGTGGCGCAGTGGTTTGGCACCTGCCTTTGGCCCAGGGCGCGATCCTGGAGACCCGGGATCGAATCCCACGTCAGGCTCCCGGTGCATGGAGCCTGCTTCTCCCTCTGCCTGTGTCTCTGCCTCTCTCTCTCTCTCTGTCTCTCTCTCTCTCTCTCTCTCTCTGTGACTATCATAAATAAATAAAAATAAAAAATAAAATAAAAAAACCTTTAATTTTTTTTAAATTTTTTTTTATTTATTTATGATAGTGACAGAGAGAGAGAGAGGCAGAGACACAGGCAGAGGGAGAAGCAGGCTCCATGCACCGGGAGCCCGATATGGGATTCGATCCCGGGTCTCCAGGATCGCGCCCTGGGCCAAAGGCAGGCGCCAAACCGCCGCGCCACCCAGGGATCCCCTAAAAAAACCTTTAAAAACCGATATAAACCTGTGGTGGCAAAATTGTGGTAAAATCAATATATCCAAGTACTATTACACCATGTAAAAATAGCAGAAGCCTCTTGGAAGTCAGTAGAGTAATATATTAAGAGCACCTAGAAATAACAAATGTTGGCAAGGATGTGGAGAAGAGGGAACACTTGTGCTCTGTTGATGGCAATGGAGATTGGTGCAGCCACCGTGGAAAGCAGTGTGGGAGTGCCTAAAAAACTAAAAAAAAAAAAGGAACATGTGATCCAGCAATTTGGCTTCTGGGTATTTATCTGAAGAAAAAGAAAACACTAACTGGACAAGATACCTGCATTCCCACATATTCACTGCAGTATTACTTACAATATTATAAGTCATGGAAACAATCTAAGTGTCCATTGACAGATGAATGATAAAGAAGATCTGTATATATATTGGAATATATACTAATGTATTTATATTTGTGAAATATTATTCAGTCATCAAAAAGAATGAAATCTTGCCATTCATGACAACATGGATGGAACTTGTTAGATACAGAAAAACAAATATAATCTCACTCATCTAAAAACAATCTAAAACAATCTAAAAACAAAAGCAAACCAAACCACTGAGCTCATAGACACAGATAACAGATTGGTTGTTGCCAGAGCTGGTAGGTGGGGGATGGGCAAAATGGGTGAAGGAAATCAAAAGGTACAAACTTCCAGGGAAGGAAATCAGAAGGTACAAACTTCCAGTACAGGCCAGGTGCTTGGAGCTGCAACAGCTATATTGTGACCATGAGGCCGCAAGCATGTCGAAAGGCAACCTATTATGGATGATAGGAACAGCAAGATTGAAATACTGTGGGTCTATGACATCATTGTGCTGCTTCCCAGCCTAGAGACCATCTACTTGCCAGTCTTTTGTTATATGAGGAAAATAAGCCCCCATTTATTTAAAGCACTGTTGTTAGTTGCAGCTGAGAGCATTCTCAACTGGTACATGAACAAAGACGTGGAAATACACTGGGTGGCCTTTAAGATTTGGAGGCAGAAAAACTGGGATTCAAATCCCATTTCTCCTGCTCTGTTATTGTATCTGTGATTTCAGGCAAGCCATTTTGCCACTGAGCCTCAATTTCCTCCACAATAAAATGGAGCTAATGATACCTACCTGTTGGGCTTTTCAAGGCTAGAATGACATGGCAGATTTGGAAGTGCTTAGTGGACAGCAAAGTGATAGTTGGGTTCAGTCTTATCCAACTATAAGTCTGAACTAATACAAAAACAACAAATGAGCTATTGTGTCAGGAAGGGGAATTGGTTGTGAATTATTTTTCTTTTTTATCCTTTCTCTCTCTCTCTCTCTCTCTTTTTTTTTTTGTTCCAGATATTTTCCAAGGCTGCTCTGGCTCTCTCTCTCCTGGGCAGTGACCCCACCTGGGAGTGGAAAGGTCTAGACCTGAGACAGAGGGCTGTTTCTGGGTCCTGTGTGAAGGTGGCAGTAGGTGAAGGTGGCAGTAGGTGGAGCTCGAGGCTCATGGCAGAGCTGGACCAGGGTGCCGGGCTCTTCACCTGGTCCTGGCAGGCGGGCGGGCACTGGGGAGCTCAGCATCAGCGGCTGTGACTCGAGGTAAAAATAATCAGGGAAGGACAGCTGCTTCCTTGTCAGCAACCAAGAGGGAAATAAAGCTCATGTCCCCTCCAGCGAAAACCTGCTCTTGTCCCTTGGCTCCTGCCACCAACTGCTCGACGTCTGCGTGCCAATCCAATTTGAACGCCTGCGATTCACCCCAGAGAGGGCTTATTTTAACTTCATCAAACGCAGAGAAAAACATCCAGACTGGAGTCAATAGGAGGGAAGAGCAGCTGCTTGGGGGGCAAGGCCGGGAATGGGGTTCAGGGCTTCTGCCCCTCCAGTGGCTGGGCTTGGGGTCCCCTCCTCATAATCTGGTTCAACAATTTGACTGTGTGGTTAATTCTACCAAGGCCCAGTGAGCATCCAGTAGGTGTTCCCTCAAATCAAGGTGTAAGTTAAAGACTCAACCCGGAAGTTCCTCTCTGAAGTCCTCAACCTCCTCTCCTGTCCCTTCTCTTCTCCAGCGCCCTCTCTGGGGCTGCACCAGGCTTTGCATGAAGACCCAGGTTGATGTGTCCTCTCACACTTTATGCCTTTGCAAGCTGCGTCTTCTGCCTCAACTGCCTTTCCTGTTTCTGTGCCTGGTGGATGTCCACAAGTTCTAGAGAGTTCCTAGGCATGCCTCAAGACTCAGCTATGTACCACTGGTGGCTTCCCCACCCCTCCAGGACGACTGAGTTGTTTCCTGTGGGTCCCTGCAGGATTTTGTTCATCCTTCCTTTTTTTTTTTTTTTAAGATTTCATTTATTTGTTCATAGAGACAGAGAGAGAGAGAGAGAGAGAGAGAGAGAGAGAGAGAGAGACAAAGGCAGAGGGTGGAGCAGGCTCCATGCAGGGAGCCCGATGTGGGACTCCATCCCGGGTCTCCAGGATCACACCCGGGGCTGCAGATGGCGCCAAACCTGTGCGCCACTGGGGCTGCCCCCATCCTTCCATTTTAACAAGAAATTGGAGTGTCTCCCTGCCTTCCTTCCTCACCCCTCTATCCCTCTCTCCTTCTCTTGTTTCTGACAAATCCACTGAGCCTCTCCGCCAGGCCCCATGCTGGCTGCTTGGGGGCAGATGAGAATCCCAGCCAGTCCCTGCCCTCAAGTGGCATCGGCGTGGATGGCTGTCAGCGCGAGGAGAGGTGATCTGTGGGCTGTGGGGACAGGGCAGCAGTGCAGCAGTCCAGGAAGAGCTGCCTCCAAATGACAAAGTGAAGAATAGCATTTGTTTTTCTTTTTTTCCTCCTTTTTTAAATCAAGGGATAAGCACAAGAGACATTGCTGACTTCCACTCCAATTATTGGAGACTAACATTTTTAGTTTATTCATTTCTCTAAATTTCAAGTGATCATACATATCAAATAAAGAGTAAATTGAATAAAAAATATAAATTGAGCTAATAATAAAAGACATTTTTAAAATATTTTATTTATTTATTTATTCATGAGAGACAGAGAGAGAGAGAGAGAGAGAGAGGCAGAGACACAGGAGGAGGGAGAAGCAGGCTCCATGCAGGGGAGCCTGATGTGGGACTCAATCCGGGGTCTCCAGGATCATGCCCTGGGCTAAAGGCGGCGTTAAACCGCTGAGCCACCCGGGCTGCCCTAAAAGACATTTTATAATTAAGGTTTACTTCTTCTTGGTTTAGTCTCTAAGCCCTGCTCCCCAGAGGGGTGTTTATTCAGCCTGTGAGGTTAGGCTAGGTTAGGATAGAGCAGAGTGTCCTGCATTCCCCTGCCTCCCTGCTTTGGTATAGGACCCCAGGAGTTGTTGATCTGTGACCCCCATGGCCATGCCTGGGGGAGTCAGCCCTGTAGGGGCAGGGCCCTGGGCTGCATAGAGGAGAGGTTGTCTGTTTTGCATGTTTGGTAATTCAGAATATCTGAAAGATTAATTGTTTCTTAGGCCTCACTGGGATGTCCTGGCATCCAGGAGAGTATGTCAGCACATCCCAGGCTCAGTCTTTGCCAGGGGGCCAAGGTGTATGTGTGTGTGTGTGTGTGTGTGTGTGTGTGTGTGCACATGCACTGCTGAGGTAGGCCTTTTGGAGGTTGGATAGATGGGGTGAGAGGCAGAAGATGGGATCCTAGGTGTGTGTGGGGTTGGCAGGTAGGGAGCGATGACAGGCCAGCAGACATAAATGAGGGAATTGGTATGGTGGCTCAGAAAGGTGAAGCAACTTACCTAAGGCCACACAGATGGAAGGGCTTTGACTTCAACACTGACTCCAACATTCACATTCATCTTCCATGAGTAACTGGCAGGGCTAGCTTGAGACTCGATCCCTGGGGTTGACCTTGGAGTTCTCCACACCTTTGTCCTCTTGACCCCACACACTGTGGCCTCCAGATGAACCTCCTTGCAAGAGGTCAGACCAACCTCAGTGGGTTCCTTCCTGATCTCCACTGCATGGGAAAGTTGTTCTGTTAGTGTGGAGATTGGCCAGCCTGGGAGTCAGGTGACCTGGGATTCCCTACACACTAACTGTAGTGGGCACCTATCAATCACTTCTGTATGTGTTGGCACATCCACTTCTTTGGGGGACTCTTCCTCCCCCACCATTCATGTGACCCCACTCTGGCTGCCTCTCCTCAAAAGCAAGCAAACAAAAAAGTAGAACACACCAACAGTGGGCTCGAGCCATGGTTTGGCCATTTCTCTGGTCATGTGTGTATGTGACACCAGCTGTGCCATTTAGAGCTCTGCCCTAGATGTCTGGTGAAGTAAAGAGAGCAGGGGTCCCGACTCTGAGGTTTCTGAGTAGGAATGATGTGAAATAAGAGCTGCTTGTGGCCAGGTATCATGGAGTTAAGTTTAGCTGCATCTCACAAAAATTCCAAACAAGAGAAGTTTAAACGTGCAAGGTTTTGTTTGTTTATCATGGAAGAGAAGTCTGGTGGTGCCCAGTACAGGGCTCATATTGCTGTCATGAATATCCAGCCTGTGGTCATAGCCCAAGATGGTTGCCAGAGCTCTCCAGCCATTGCACCCACGTTTTAGGCAACAAGAAGGAGGAAAGTGGGGAAGGGCAAAAGAAGTGCTCCTTCCAGCTGAGTCAGCTTGCCTTCCCATAGGCAACCTTACCCAAAGTACCTAGAATACTTCCATTTGTATATTACTGGTCACAAGGGAGAAATGTGATTTATCACCTGGGAACTCTACTGTCCAAATAAAACCAAGCTTTCATCTCTGTCACAGGCTGCATTTCATGTCATATCTGTATGCAGTGGGAAGGAATAAAGTCAAGACAAAAGGAGGGTGATTATGAGTTGGGAGACGGAACAAACACACAGAGAGGGAGGAAGGGAGAGACAGTGAGACAGGGAGGCAGAGAGGCAGATGCAGATGAGGAACTCACTGAGTCCCTGAGGCCAGCCCCACCCTGGCCTCCCCGGGCCCCTGCATCAACACATGTTCCTTTTTCTCAGATCAGGTGGAACTGAGTTTCCGTCATTTGTAAATGGAGGAGTGTGCTGACCCTGGACAAGGATTTCTTTTCTGAGCCTTGATTTTTTTTTCTTCTGAGAAATGGGGATCCTGTTGCCCACCAGGTGGAGCTGTAACAGAGACTAATGAGGACAATATCGGCCAAGCAAGGCTCAGAGAGCAAAGCCCTGACCAAGTAGCATGGTGACCTGGAGGACCTGCTGTTTCTCCTGGTCCCTCCTCCTGTCCAGCTCCAGCCACTCTGCTCCACCGTTGCTGAGGGTTTATGCGGAAACTGCATCACATCTGCCCCGGGAGCCGGCCAGGCTCAGGCAAGTTTTCTGAACACCCGAGTGGTGGGTGTCCAAACCTTGGAGAGAAGCGCCAGGAGCACAGAAAAAGCCACTGCTGCCTTGTCGTAGGGGCATTGTCTGAAGCGTGGGTCAGATCCTGATGTCCACAGTGCCAGGCTGCCAGGCAACGGGGAATCCACTTTCAGGTTGGATGCTGTGGTCAACCTGGTCCAGGCCCCTTTTCTGCTCTTTCTGAGAACAGCACCTGATTTTGGGGGAGCTCCCTTCTCTGGTTAGCCCCTGTGGTTTTGGGAGGGGCTGACTCTGCTCCATTCTCCATGGGTGGTGTATTTGTCTTCTATTGCTGCTACAGCAAGTTACACAAATTTAGCAGCTCAAAACGACACAAATCAGTGATCTCACAATTCTGTAGTTCAGAAATCTGGGTTGGCTCAACTGGCTCCTCTGCTCTGAGTCTCACAAAGCCAACAATGTGTTGGCTTGGCTGTGTGTTTTTCTGGAGGTTATGTGGGTAAATCACTTGCATGCCCTTTCTGGGTGTTAACCAGATTCTGTTCCTGTGGGTGTGGGACTGAGGTCCCCATTTCCTTGCAGGCTGTCATCAGAGTTCGGACTTTGTCCTACAGGCTGCTGGCAGTCCTTATGCTTCTCACACAGGCAGGGCAAATCCTTTTCCTGCTTCATGTCTTGCCACCTTCCCTTTCCTTGTCCTCTTTGTCCTCCTCTTCTGTGTTCCTCTTCTCTTCCATCTCCTTTCTACTACTTCTGCTTCCCCGTTCTGCTTTTAAGGGTTCCTTGTGGTTACACTGGGCCACCTGAATAATCCAGTGTGATTTTTTTTTTAAGATTTTATTTATTTATCCATGACAGACACAGAGAGATGCAGAGAGAGAGGCAGAGACACAGGGAGAAGGAGAAACAGGCTCCATGCGGGGAGCCTGACCTGGGACTTGATCCTGGGCCTCCAGAATCACACCCTGGGCTGAAGGCGGCGCTAAACCCCTGAGCCACCCGGACTGCCCTCCAGTGTGATCTTAAAGTCAGCTGATGAATGACCTTAATTACATCTGCAGAGTCTACACATCCGGGAAACAGAACCAACTGGAGATATGTATGTGTATATGTATATGTGTAATATGGAGGGAAAGACAGACAGAAGGACATATTTTTATTTATTTATTTATTTTTAAGAATTGGCTTGTAGAGGATATAGAGGCTTGGTAAGTCCAAGATCTGCAGGGCAGGCTGGCAGGCTGGAGTCCCAGGAAAGAGTCGTAATTCAAGTCCAAAAGTAGTCTGCTGGCAAATTTCTTTCTTGCTTTGAGGAGGTCAGTCTTTTGTTCTGTTAGGCCCTTCACTTGATTGGCTTGATAGAGGCTCACCCACATTACTAAGGGAAACCTGTTTCATTCAAAGTCCACTGCCTTAAATGTGAATCCCGTCCACAAGCACCCTTACAAAAACATCCCCAAAAATGTTTTATCCAAAATCTGGGTAAATGTTGACACATACTGGACCCTAGTAGACACTGAGCATGGGACATCCAGTAACTATGGGATTGAGCTATGTGTTGTGAGCCGGTATTTCTGATCCTTCAAGCCATAAGGTCAGGTTGGGCACAGCAGCACCTCATCCATCACATATGAAAATAGTGCATTGGTGTTTGGGCCCAACCAGGTCCAGAGGACAGAGTTCTATGACTCTGAGGCCCAGGGCTGGATGTCACTAGATCTACTGTAGATACTTCTCCCTCTATTCACTCTTCAGGCCTCAACTCCCAGTCTCCTGCCTCCTTCTTGTAAGGGCCCTGTGATGACAGTGGACTCACCTGATAATCTAGGATAATCTAGGATAATCCTCCCATTTCAAGATCCTTAACTTTATCACATCGGCAGAGTCCCTTTGACCACATCAGGTAACCTCTTCACAGGTTCTGGGGATTTGGGCGGTGGCATCTTTGAGGGGCTGTTACTAAGCCTACCACACTCATTTGTCAGTTTCACTCATGCACCCAGGGGTTCAGGGACCAGCCAGAGCTCCGCCGGAGATGGTAAGAGCTCCTCATCAGGGGAAGTCAGAGGCTTCTGTGCTTTGCCCCAATACCAGGCCCTCTCGCTGCAGCTTTACTCCGCTTGATCTTGAGGCCTGGCTGCTGCCCTACTCTGGGATGTGGGCATACACATGTGGGTCACAGGGCTCCTGACTCTCTCAGCTGGAGGCTGAAATAAACATAGTCTACTGATCCGGCGATGCTTGCAGAGCATCTGTTATGTGCCTGGCACTTCGCTGGCTTTTGCCAATCTGCGGGCTGGGCTTCTTATGTTCTTTGTGGGCATGGGAGGCCCAGAGAAGACAAGTGGCTTGCCCAAGGTCACACAGAGTGGAAGGAGCAGATTGGAAATGAGGTCCTGGGGACTCAGATGCTGCCTCCTCTGTCTTCATGAAGCCATAGATGGGACTCAAGGATGGCAGCCTCTTCTCATCTCAAGTCATTTTTCCTGGGCCCCAAAATTAGAGTCCTAGCTCAGTTTCCTCTGAATTCAGCAGGAGGCAGATGGTGGCCCCTGGGAACAGAAGACATTAGGTTTCCGGTGATGGGGGTCCCCTGCCACCTTCCCCCAAACTGCTGTCACCTTTTAATAGATTTCTCAGGGAATGAGTAATTTGTTGCTGGTGCCGGCTTGGCATTCAGCGGGAAGTCCCTGCAGGCCTGGAAGGTCAGCATGGAGCCACTCAAAGGCGACCGCTGGAGGAAGATAGTGGGTCAGGGCTGGCCGCTTAGCACAGTCGTGCTGCCAATTACCGCCCGGCCTGCTTCCTGCCGCAGACATGCCCAGGGCCAGGGCTTTGAACCCTTGCGAGGAGGCCAGCTTCCAGTAAACAACCCAGGGCAGCGGGCAGATTGACAGCAGAAATGCAGGAGGCTGGCCAGCCACTGGTGTTGCTCACTGCTCCTACTGGCAGATGGACAGGACCACAGTCCCCAAGGGGTTCCCCCAGCCGGGGACTCAGGGGGCCGTCAGAGCATCTGAACCTCACTGCTGGGTAGACAGGTTCCTGCCATGTCCAGGAGGATTTCTAGGCCATAGTTTCTGGGCCACCGAAGATGATTTTTTCTGGGTAGAGAAATGAGCCTGATCTGGATGGGACCCCTTCCCAGTCACCAGCCTGGGAGCAGGGATTTGAAGAAAGAACCTGCAGAGGGACAGCAGTGTCCTGCTTGTTTCTCTCTCCCCAGGAAAGCCTGAGAAATATTTGGGGATACAGTGGTGGCACTACCAGACTTTCCACCACCATTTTATTTGGCAATTAAAAGAAAGGAAGTGTGCTCACTGCATGATTCTATTTATGTGAAGTTCTAGAATGTTTGGGTATTAGAAAGTGATGGCCTCTGTGAGGGACCGACTGGAAGTAGCATGAGAGAACTTTCTGGGGGTGGTGGAAACGTTCATATCCTGGTTGGGGTGCTGGTTACACATTTATCAAAAACCCATCCAGCTGTTTCCTTCAAATCTATTTATTTTACTGGATGCACACTGCACTTCAACAAAGAAAAAAAAGGTAAGACAAAGAAGAAGAGGGGGATGTAGAGGCTTAGGGAGAACCTGGGGACCTGTGCATTCATGCACACACATTGCCAACTATAGTCACCATGCTGTGTATTACATCCCCAGAACTTATTTATCTTTTTTTGTGGTTGGCATACAATGCCATTGGTTTCAAATATTAGTTTCAAGTGTACAATCAATTAATTTGACAATTCTATACATTACCCAATGCTCACCAATGTAAGTGTAGTCACCCTCTGTTACTATTTGATATTGTTATATTATGTACTCTATTCTCTAAGCTGGACTTTTCATCTCTCTATGACTTATTTTTATTTTATAACTATAGGTTTGTATTTCTTAATCCCCATCACCTATTTATTTATATATTTTATTTTTTATTTCTTTTAAATATTTTATTTATTTATTCATTCAGAGAGAGTGAAGAGAGAGGCAGAGACACAGGCGGAGGGAGAAGCAGGCTCCATGCAGGAAGCCCGATGTGGGACTCCATCCCGGGTCTCCAGGATCACATCCCAGGCTGCAGGTGGCGCTAAACCGCTGCGCCACTGGGGCTGCCCCCCATCACCTATCCCCTCACACTCCTCTCCTCTGGCGACCATCAATTTGTTTTCTGTATTTAAGAGTCTTGTTTTTGTCCTTGTTTTAATTTTTAGATTCTACATGTTAGTGAAATCATATGCTACTTGTCTTTCTCATCTGACTTATTTCACTTAGCATAATGCCCTTTAGGTTCATCCATGTTGTCATAAATGGCAAGATTTCATTCTTTTTTATGCATGAGTAATATTAGATTAAGAATAATAAAAGATTTCATTCTTTTTTACGCATGAGTAATATTCCATTGAATATATATATGCTACATCTTCTTTATCCATTCATCTATTGGCTGACACTTGGGCTGCTTCTGTATCTTGGCTATTGTATGTAATGCTGCAATAAACATAGAGATGCAATAAACAAAAAGATGTATCTTTTTGAATTACTGTATTCATTTTATTTGGAATTATTGGATCATATGATATTTCTAGGTATTGTGGTTTTATAGGAGCATGCCCTTGTTTTTAGGAGAATCCTGCCAAAATATTTGGGGGACAACTGAATTCGGTGTATGATACTTGACTGGTCCTAGATCACAAAAATCATAATGGATTTTTTTTTTATTTTTTAAAAATTTTTTGTAATCTCTCTGCCCAACATGGGGCTCAAACTCACGGCCCCAAGATCAAAAGTCCCATGCTCTACTTACTGGGTCAGTCAGGCACCCCCATAATGGTTTCTCATAATGGAGAAATTTGAAAGGACTGAATATTTAATAGCAATGCTGAATCCATACAATGGTGTTGTGTTATGTAGGAGATTGCCCTTGTTTTTAGGACATTCATCCTCTAGTATTTAGGGGTGGAGTATTGTGTAACTTTTTTTTTTTTAAGATTTTTTATTTATTTGAGGCGGGGGAGGGAGAACAGGCGCCTTGCCGAGCAGAGAGCCTTATGTGGGACTCAATCCCAGGACTCCGGGATCATGACCTGAGCTGAAGACAATCTTTTTTTTTTTTCTTAAAGATTTTATTTATTTATTAATGAGAGACAGAGAGAGACACAGAATTGTCTGACATAGGCAGAGGGAGAAGCAGGTTCCTGGCAGGAAGCCCGAGGTAGGACTTGATCCCAGATCCTGGGATCATGCCTTGAGCCAAAGGCAGACGCTCAACCACTGAGCCACCCAGGAGTCCCTGAAGACAGACTCTTAAATGACTGAGCCACCCAGGCACCCCTGAAAACACATTTTTAATGGCCTTTTATATTTTGTCATAAAATATTCAGCCACTCTTCTGTTGTTTGACATTAAAGCAGTTTTCAGATTTTCATTATCATATTGCTATATATATTACAATATACAGAATCCATTATAATATCTAATATGTGTAATCCATTATCCAATATATATCCAACATATAATACATTATAAAATTCAGTATAATCCATTATAAATAGTGGCACAATGAACATCTTTACACACCAATCTTTGTTTGAGGATATGAGTCCAAAGAAGGGAACTTGGGTATTAAGTGTTCTGAACGTTTCTGAGGATCTTGAACTAAAAAAAAAACCCAGCTTTACTGAAGTATTACCAATACACTAGAAAAAAAGTTGTGTAGGTTTAATATATACACTGTTGGGTGAGTTTGAACATATATACTCATACACCCATGATGCTATCACCGCAATCAAGGTAATAAATCTGTCACCTCCAATAGCTTCCATGTGTCCCTTTTTTTCTTACAGGTGTGTGTGTGCCAAGAACACTTACCATGAGAGCTCCCCTCAGCAAATTTTGAAGTGCACAATACCATGTTGTGGACTTCAGGCACTATGTTGTACAGGATTCTGAAGTATTTTGGCAAATGGCTTTTCAGAAAGCTTGTACCACTTTACACGCCCAATAGCAAACTCTGAAGGTGCTTATGTTGGCACATCATTGCTAACAGTATTATTTTTAGGAAAAATGTCTTTGCTAGATTCGGTAGTGATAACGGTGTTGTCAGTGAGAATGGTCCCATGGACGCATTTCAGCCTTTCACTTGCTTGACTGTCATTGTGACTCTCCCTCCATCTTCAGTCCTTTCTCCATCTTGGCGGCTCTGACATCCATTCTCCCCTGGTCCCCACCTGCCTCCCTGCCTGTGCCTTCTCTCCTCATACATGCAGCATCTTTACTTGCCTGATAAATTATTGTCCCTGGCCTCTGTCCTTGGCTCCCCTCTCTCCCTCCGCCCACCCTCCTGTGGCATCTTATCCACACTTGGGACTTGCACGGCCTTCTCAAGAACTGTTGCACCTCCCCCCAGCCCAGACCTCCAAACCTCCAACGCAAGATGTCCCATATCAGAACCCACGTGGACTTTCCTGCCACTATCCATCCTGCCCCCCCCCCCAGTTCCTAGTCCTTTTGAGTCTCAGATCTGACACTAGATCATTGAGGAAGACAGCAAGCCTTCTGTGGCTCCCACGGTGACCTTAAGACAGGAGATTCTGAGCCAGCCTACAAGTCCCCCATAATTGGAGCTCACCCAGTTCACTACTCTCACCTCTCCCACCCAACCCCTGCCCTGCAGCCACACCTACCTATCTGCTCTTCTGCGGACCTGGCAAGACCTATTGTTCCTTCATGCCCTTGTACAAGCTAAGCTGTCCTTCTATCTGGAAAGCTCTTCTCTCTGCTGTCTTCTTCAAAGATCTAGTGTCAGGTTCACCACCACTAGGAAACCTGCCCTCAATGACCATGTACTCACTTATGTCTACCTGAATCTTCTGTAATGAAAACGATCCCACTTTCTGCAGCCCACCCTCCAGGCGCCCAAGTCTCAGCCTTGATTCTCCCTAACTGTGGCCTTTGGCCAGCCCCTAGTCTTTCTGAGTCTCAGTTTCTCTTTCAGTTCTTCCCCACTCAGGGCATTCCACTTGTGATTCCCACCCTCACGGGTTAGTATAAGAACCAGATATGTTGAAAGGAGAGGCCAGGGTTAGGAACAAATGGACAGGACAGGCTTGGATTCAAATTCTGTTTCTCTTGCCAACCAGCTGCATGACCTTGGGGCAGACACCTCCTCTCTCCCAACTGACAGTTCGCCACCCAAGAGCTAGAAATCTAATAGCAACCCTGGGTAGTTGGGAGGACTAATGGGGTTGTGGCATGTAAAGTGCTTAACAGAGCACCTGGTACATGGGGAGCTCTCAGTGGGTGTTGATCATGGTGATGAAACCAGGTAGAGAAAGGATTTGTAAATTCTAACATGGGAAGGTATTCTCATGATTTCCCAGTGACTTGCACAAGCCTCAGATATGGAAAAAGTTCCACTCCTGCTCTCCATCAGCTGGGGTCACAAAGCTCAGGGCTCAGTTCATTTTTCTGGGGTTAGGTAGTTACACACCCATCCCAGGCACTGCTTACAGCAATTGGGATTCTGTGGGTCTCATCGGGGCCCTCAGATCTGCTAAGTGCCCCAGGGGAGTGTAGAATAGATGGTGGGAATCCACACTGAGACACGGCCATGTGCTCCACTGTGCCCTCCCACCGAAGCTGTTTTCTGTGGCTGGGCAGCAAGGCTCAGCACCTGGGTGCTGTGCCAGGAGCCCTGGAGCCTGGAGCAGCTGCTCTAATTCATGTAAAGGAAGGCGCCCAGGTTTGCCCTGTCTATTTATAGCTTATTTATGAAGAAGGAAAAACAAGGGCCCAGTTGCCTTAGCAACGAGGAGCATCATGGGCTGCTTTCTCTGCAGTGGGAAATTGGCCAAGTCTCCTGGTGGGGGGCACCCTCCCCCTCCCCGCTATGTGTGTATGCTGACAGAGGTCAGAGGTGAACCTTCCGAGACCTGTCCCACACTGGATTCCTAGCAGCCAGTGTGGGGGAGAGTGCTTGCCAGGCACTTGGAAAATGCTCCCTGATGCAGGTGGCCGTGCACAGCTGAATGCTCTGTGGAAAGGCACACTCTGGTCTCTTGGTCTTGGTGCTAAACTCCTGTCCTCTGGGTACCCAGCCTGCTGCCTCAAACTCCCTTGGGAGCCTGGCTGTGCTCTGGCACTTAGGGCACTTAGTGCAGTGAACCAAAGGTATAGTTCCCAGACCGCGCCCCTTAAGGCTGTGATCTGGCACAGAGCATGGCACGGAGGAGGGGCTTAATAAAGAAATAAATAATGGATGAATGAAGTGCTTTAGTTTGCAGTGCATGTCCTTAGTATGCACAGGGCAAAGGAAACACTATAATGTTCTCTCCCTTTACAGATCAGGGAGCAGATTCAGACAGATGAAGAGACCAGCCCCAATCACACTGCTAAGTAATATCCAGGCTGGACGAGGGTCCTTGAGGAGGAAACTTGCTTTTGCTCTGGCAAAGTGCCAGGGAACGTGGGAACTTGGGTTCCCACTGGGCTGTAATTGTCGGAGGCCGGGGAAGTGGGAAGTGGTGTTGTGGCTGGCCTGGGGCTGAGAGGCCTGTGGTTTGAATTTTGACTCTGCCACTTATCAGCGGTGTGACCTTGAATTATTGACTTTACCTATCTGGGCCTCAGCTGCTTCATCTGTAAATCAAGGCAATGATGCCTGGTCCTTGGGGACTGGTAGCTTCCTGAGGGCGGGCACAGCACCTGTTTCTTGATCATCTGCTTTCCTGGTGTCGGCACAGTCTAAGTGCCTAGGATGATCATGAGCTCCTGTATATAGAGTAGGTTGGGTGCTCTCGGGGAATTTTGGTTGTTACATTATTAGGGACCTGAGGCACAGAGAGCTTGGTGGTTCCCCTGAGATAACATGGCCAAATCCAGAGCAAGGTGGTGGCTTTCCTGGTCTGTCAGGTTTGTGGGCATTGTGGGGGATTAAGTGGGATGGTGTCCGGCCCCTGGGGAGGGCATTCTGGACAGGGCTGCAGTCCCAGAGGGCAGTGGTCATGTTAGACAGGGAGGCTAAGACAGGAGTCTCTGAGTACTGGGGACCTAGAGCTGCCCTCCAAACTGCTGGAGGTACAGCGGCTCTGTCCTAGGCTTCGTGGAGTTGGCTTGGCCCTGGGCTGGACTTCTCAAGGTCCAAGCCCAGGCCGCCTAGAGGCTCTCTGTCGCCCTCTGCTGGGCCCCGGCTGTCTCTGCTGGTCCACCTCCAGGGGCTCTAAGCCGGGCAATGCCACCTCTTCAGGGGTCTGGGTGTGAAAACCATACCTAAGAGATCCAGTGAAGAACAGGAATGCCCCGGGACACACCGAGATAGGTCACAGATCATTTCCACATCCTTCCCTGGCTCCTCCAGCTCCCAATCAGACTCGCGAGACACAGGTGGCCTGCCACCATCCCCCGGGGGCCACACGCAGGCTGCTATACTGTCTTAGCTGCCACCACATGAGATTCATCACTGCTTCCTGAAAACAATGTGTGCTCGGGGTGTTTTGTTGGTGTTGATTATTCCATGCCCCAAGCCTTGGCTCCTATGTCTGTCTTCCTGCCTTCTCATTTCTTGAGCCCCGCACTCCGTCCTTCTGAGCCTCTAAGGCTTCGGCCACATCCACCCCACCCAGCCCCTAGCACACTGGGTTGTTAGTCTTTCTGGGAACTTCTCTTCTTCCCGCACTGTGAGCACATGAGATGTCTGCTAGGGCTGCTGTAACAAAGTACTGCAAGCTGAGTGGCTTACACAACAGAAATATAGTGTTTCACAGTTTTGGAAGCTAAAATCTGAAATCAGGGGATCCCTGGGTGGCGCAGCAGTTTGGCGCCTGCCTTTGGCCCAGGGCGCGATCCTGGAGACCCGGGATCGAATCCCACGTCGGGCTCCCGGTGCATGGAGCCTGCTTCTCCCTCTGCCTGTGTCTCTGCCTCTCTCTCTCTCTCTGTGTGACTATCATAAATAAATAAAAATTAAAAAAAAATCTGAAATCAAGGTGTTAGCAGGATTGGTTCCTTCTGAGGGCTGTTCCAGGCCTCTCGCCTGGTGGGTCTGGTGCTTTGCTGCCACTCATTGACGTTCCTTGGCATGGAGAAGCATCATTCCATCTCTGCCTTCATGTCCACACAGCTCTCACTGTGTGAATGTCTGTCTGCAGATTTCCCCTTTTTATAAGGATAATCATACTGAATTAGGAGCTACCGTAATGACCTCATTTTAATTTGATTGTCTCTGTAAAGGCCCAATCTCCAAATAAGGTTACATTCTGAGGTCCTGGAGGTTGGGACTTCAACAAAAGAATTTCAGGGTGGCACAATTCAGCCCCTAACACGAAGAGAGGAAGTACATCTGGTCCATCTTGTGTTCATTCCCTTTGGGGCTGAGCCCAGTGTAGGAGCGAGAGACTTTGATGAATGTTGTAGAAGAAATCCTTCATCCTAGGATTATTTACTAACTCCCCCAGTGTCCAGGACATGTCAAACTATGACTTGCCCTGTCTGGGTCTTATGGGCATGAGACTTTTTCATCAGGATATTCCCGTTGAACCAGGTAGGCAAGGCTTTATTTTCCTAATTCCACACAAAAGACCCAGAAAAGTAATGAAAGAGAATTTAACCTGTGACAAATATTTATCAACCACACAGTTGTGAAAGACTCTGTAACTTCATTCCCCCATACCGAGGCTGTCACTTACTTGCTATGAAATGAATATATTAACATTATTTATTGAAAAGCTGCTATATGCCGGGATACACACTTTCCATGTACAGTTTTCATTTCTCACAGCAGCCTTTCACAAATGGAAATAAATTTAACCTAACACAAAGTTCACCATTTAAAAATGTGCAATCATATAACGATCACCACAACCTAATTCCAGAACATTTTCGTCACCCTAAAAAGAGACTTTGTGCCCATCCGTCACTCCCTGTTTTTTCCTCCCTCCATATCCTGCAAACACCGATCTAGTTTCTGTCTTCATGGATTTGCCTAGTATGGATTTCAGAGAAGTGGAACCATACTATGTGCATTTTTTGGTGCCTAGCATCTTTCACTTTTGCACAATACTGTTTTAAAAAATGATTCCATTTATTTATTCATGAGAGATGTGGAGAGAGAGGCAGAGACATAGGCAGAGGGAGAAGCAGGCTCCCTTCGGAGAGCCTGATGCGGGGCTTGACCCCAGGACCCTGGGACCACGACCTGAGCCGAAGGCAGATGCTCAACCACTGAGCCGCCCAGGCGTCCCTAGCACAATACTTTCAAGGTTCAGCCCTGTAGTAGCACTTTTCAATGTTTCCTTCCCTTTTATAGCTGAATAATATGCTGTTGTGTGGACATACCACATTTTGTTTATCCATTTATCAGTTGATGGACATTTGGGTTGTTTCCATTATTTGGCTAATGCTAAATTATGCTGCTATGAGTATTTGTGTACAGGTTTTTGTGAACATAAAAACTTTTGATTCTCTTGGGTATATAATTTAGAGACAAATTGCTGGGTCTATGTTTACCTTTTGGGGAATCACCAAACGATTTTCCACCAGGCACGTATGAGGATTCCAGCTTCCCCACGTCACCACCAACTCTTGTTATTTTCTCTTTTTGATTTTAGCCATTCTAGTGAGCATGCGCTGTCGTTGTGATGTGCATTTTTTTTTAAAGATTTTATTTATTTATTCATAGAGTTGGAGAGAGAGAGAGAGAGAGAGAGAGAGAGAGAGGCAGAGACACAGGCAGAGGGAGAAGCAGGCTCCATGCACCGGGAGCCCGACGTGGGATTCGATCCCGGGTCTCCAGGATCGCGCCCTGGGCCAAAGGCAGGCGCCAAACCGCTGCGCCACCCAGGGGTCCCCCGATGTGCATTTTTTTAATGGCTAATGATGTTGAACATCTTCTCACGGGCTTCTTCTCGTTCACACTTCTGAGCAGCCTTTTGAGGTAGCTCTCATCCCCGTTTGGCAGCAGAGGAAAGCGATTCAGAGTTGAGAGGACTTGCTCAGTGCAAGGAGGCGGTGGCGTTGTCCGCCTCCTAATTACCACGGCGTGGAATTAACAGTAGAAACAGCTCTGGTCTGGTCAGCCGGAGTCTGGTCTCCCAAGCCACCAGCTTGGACAAGTCCTTTCCCTGCGCCGGCGTGAGTTACGCCTCCGCGCCACTAGGGGCGAAATACTCCAGACGCGTCCGGGCTCCTCTAGGAGCCCCGAACTCGAAGATCGAAGGCCCCGGCGCGGAGTTCGCCCCGCCCCTTCAGCGCGGGTCGCCGCCGGCGCCGGAAGTGCCTGGCGCTCTTCGCGGGCTGCTGCCGGCGCTCGGGCGGAAACACTTTCCCGGGAAGATGGCGGCGGTGTCGGTGTATGAGCGGCCGGTCGGAGGGTTTTCTTTTGATAACTGTCGCAGGTGCGGCCGTGCCCGGGGCCCGGTTCCAGGCGGGAGCGGGAGTGCGGTGCCGGGGTCAGAGCTGGGCCGGGGTCTGGTCTGGGAAGTCCAAACGAAGGGTGCACGGCGGGGCTTGCGGCCTGCGGCCCGCGGCCCGTGTGACTCAGGGGAACGGGGGCCTGCGGGTGGGTTTCTCTTGCGGCCGAGCCCGCCCTTCCACTTGCCCAGCGCACCCGGCCACTTTCCGTCTCTGCCTCTTTGGGCGACATGCGACCCCTCGCCGACGCACTGCACGTCGAAAAACGCGACTCTAGTCCTGATGTTGGGGGGATTCAGTGGCACTCTTGGTGCCGGTGCGGAGCGATGTGGCCCTGCCCTTCGGCGAAGGCTTTACTCTCTCCTGTTCTTTCAGAAATGCCGTTTTGGAAGCCGATTTTGCGAAGAAGGGGTACAAGCTTCCAATGGCGCGGAAGACTGGCACGACCATCGCGGGGGTGGTCTACAAGGTAAGCTGGCACAGGCCAGGAGCGGCAGTGACCGCGGATTACGGGAACCGGGCCGCCTGGTTTCCTTTGACTTATCCGGTCCCTGTCAGGGAGGGCTTATGTTTCAGAGAAGGGAAAAGGATCTTTAGAATTTGTCTGGAGGTTTTGTGTGCATAAAAACAGTTTATATTCTTTCCTCACTTTTTAGAGTTTTTGACGTGAGACCAATACTTTTTTGTCTTAAGATACTAATTTGGGAAGCAGGGTTATTTAATGGGAGAACACAAGATTTCGGGTCAGACAGGTCTGTTTAACCGTGTGACTTTTATGCTACTTCCGACGTTGGGCAAGTCACTTTCCTTCTCAGAGCCACACTTCCATCAGATGGACACAGTAATTCCTGCTTTAAGTTGTTGAGACGGTCAAAAGAGATGATGGTTATTGTTGTTTAAGAGTGATGTCATTTAAAAAGAAATTGACAGAGGTGGCTATTCCAATGGAAGGATTTCTGCATCTTAATCCAGACGTTTGCCATATTAGGTCTGTGATTTGTAAGGAGTTCACTGAATTTGTGAGCCTCGTTTGAAAACAGGAGTGATAATTCCTACCACCCACTCGGGATTCACCTGATAGCGTTATAACAAGGCTTTTCTTGAATTCTGAAAGTATAGCACAATGTTTTCCGAAGGAGTTTCAGCGGGGGGTGGGGGGGGTGGAGGTTTGGGGAAAGCAAGGTATGGCCAACATAGTTCTTCCTAAACCAGAGTAGAGAGCTGTGGTTTATATATGTGAAATTGTTTTAAAATGTGTGTTTTTGAAAAATAGGATGGCATAGTTCTTGGAGCAGATACAAGGGCAACTGAAGGAATGGTTGTTGCAGACAAGAACTGTTCAAAAATACACTTCATATCTCCTAACATTTAGTAAGTATCAATTAGTTTGAAGAGCTCTTATGTTTTCAAACTTGTCAGGGCTAAAACTGAATTTACTTTGTTCCTCACTAAAAGCTGTTGTTTAACTTGTATTTTCTTTTTCTTTTTTTTTTTTTTTGGTTTCCTTTGAATGGTATTTTCATCTGCCCATCACTTAAGCTGGTCACCCACAAGTTTTCTCTTTGCTTTAGTCTTTAATTTGCTTGGTCCCCAGTTATGCTTTCTGTATGCCTCTTGAAACCATTCCCTCCGCTAAAGCCTTGGTTCACATTCTTGTTTCACAGCAGGACTA
The DNA here is from genome assembly GCF_905146905.1 of Nyctereutes procyonoides. Taxonomy (NCBI): domain Eukaryota; kingdom Metazoa; phylum Chordata; class Mammalia; order Carnivora; family Canidae; genus Nyctereutes; species Nyctereutes procyonoides. Next base: position 40,603,204 of record NW_026575020.1, read on the forward strand.
TTGCAGTTGTCATTTAAATGACCTCTGCCTTTGGTCTCTTTATCATCCACCATTTTGCCATATTGGATTTTGTAAAACACAGATCTGATTATGTCCCTTTCCTCTTTAAAAATATTTCAAGAGGGATCCCTGGGTGCCTCCGCGGTTTGGTGCCTGCCTTTGGCCCGGGGTGTGTTCCTGAAGTCCCGGGATCAAGTCCCACGTGGGGCTCCCTGCATGGAGCCTGCTTCTCCCTCTGCCTGCATCTCTGCCTCTCTCTCTCTCTCTCTCTCTGTCTCTCATGAATAAATAAATAAATAAAAATCTTAAAAAAAAATATTTCAGGAGACGTCTCACATTTCCACACTGCTTTCAGAATAAACTCTGTAGCATGGTATTTAATATCTTGCACAGTGCCACAGAAATTTACCTTTGCAGCTTATTTAGCTGCCATCACCCTCTTACAACCAGTTACACCGGATTGTCCCTTTTCCCCTCATCTCCAAGCTGTTTCACCTTTGCTTTTGCCAGTCCCTCTGCTTAGAATTGCCCTTTGCTCTTTGTTTATACAGTGTTTTTATTTTAAATCCAGCTTATGTGATACTTCTTCTCAAAGATCAGAATTAATCACTGTCTCTTCCAGGTTCCCATAGCATTTTGTACCTCTGCCACAGTATCGTATTATACAAGGTATTAGAATTTTTGCCTACTTTTGTCTCCTCCACTCAACTTTTTTTTTTTTTTTTTCCCTCCACTCAACTTTTAAATCAAGGGCTTGGATTGTGTCCTATTTTCTCTATTCTCAACACTTTGTTATGATGGGTACCTGGTAGTAAACACTTGGTAAATGTTAAATTGCAAGGCTTTTTAACATGCCTTGTTCTTTGGTACAACTTGGATATATTTTTATAGGATTAATAAAATGCATAGTCTGTTAGAGGCATAGAGGCTAATGATTTGAAATGTTCTGTCAGGCCACAGAAAATACATTTGCATATAACTAGATGCATAGTCTCAGTTTCATATTTAAGTTTTTTTTTTTTTTTTTTTATTCATGAGGGACATAAAGGCAGAGACATAGGCAGAGGGAAAAGCAGGCTCCCTGTGGGGAGCCGAATGCGGGACTGGATCCCAGGACTCCGGGATCACAACCTGAGCCAAAGGCAGACATTCAACAACTGAGCCACCAGTTTCATGTTTTTTTAAGATTGGTTAGTTACAGTGCAGAATATACTAAAAAACGTCTCTCTGTGTACCTGAACTTACTGGAAGTTATCCGAGAAGCTCCACTTCTAATTGACCCCTTGGGTAATTGAATTTCAGTTAAGTTTCTAATTGTATTTTTTAGTTGTTGTGGTGCTGGGACAGCTGCAGACACTGATATGACAACCCAGCTCATTTCTTCCAATTTGGAGCTCCACTCCCTCTCCACTGGCCGCCTTCCCAGGGTCGTGACGGCCAATCGGATGTTGAAGCAGATGCTTTTCAGGTAAGGCTTTAGGGTGGGGATTTCCTTTTTTTTTTTTTAAATTTAATTTTATTTAAATTCAATTAATTATCTTATAGTATATTACTAGTTTCATAGGTAGAGTTCAGTGATTCATCATTTGCGTGTGACACCCAGTTTCATCACATTACGTGTCCTCACTCAGTTACCCCATCCTCCCACCCGCCCTCCTCCAGCAACCTTTAGTTTGTGTCCTAGAGTTAAGAGTCTCTTATGGTTTGTCTTCCTCTCTTATTTTGTCTTATTTTATTTTTCCTTCCCTTCCCCTATGATCGTCTTTTGTTTCTTAAATCCCACATGTGAGTGAAATCACGTAATTCTTTCTTTGATTGACTTATTTTGCGTAGTATAATAGCTTCTAGTTCTATCCATATCATTGCAAATGGTAAGGTTTCTTTTCTTTTTTTATGGCTGAGTAATTTGTGTATATGTATATATCATGTCTATCCATTCATCTGTTGAGGGACATCTGGGCTCCTTGCATAGTTTGACTATTTTGGGCACTACTGCTGTAAACATTGGGGCGCAGGTGCCTCTTCGGAAGACTGTGTTTGTTCCAGGATGGGGATTTCTGTAGCATCTTTTTCTCATATCTTAGATTTTCAGCTGAGGGGATCTTGGAAGCTAGAGGAAAAACATTCAGAAATACACATTTTATTCTAGAAATCAGTTGTTACCATTTTAATTTCAGAAGGCTTTTGATGATGTATTTGAATTTATGGGGTCTGTCTTCCCCCCCATGAATAAATTGCATGTGACGAACCGTCATTTCCAGTGGCATAGGGCATTATTGGATTTAAAAAAAAAAAATTTCTCTTTTGGGACGCCTGGGTGGCTTGGTGGTTGAGCGTCTGCCTTCCGCTCAGGGTGTGATCTTGGAGTCCCGGGATTGAGTTCCGCATCAGGCTCCCTGCATGGAGCCTGCTTCTCCCTCTGCCTCTCTCTCTCTTGTGCCTCTCCTGAATAAATAAATAAACTCTTAAAAAAAAAAATCTCTTTTATTATAGTAAAGTTAGAACTGGACAGAACCTTTGAGTTCATTTTGTGAACACAGACACGATTGTTTTCTTTCTCCCTCTTTTAGGGACAAAATTACAGTGAAATGAAAAATTGTATTTGTAGGCACCTGTGAGTGGATATAACATTAATATTAGTGCACATTTATCTATCTCTTTATGCCATACCCTGTGCTTAGTGCTTTATGCATGGTCTCATTTTATCCTTTTCAGTCTGAGATAAGGGCTGTTAACATCTCTAATACTGAAGTGAAGCTGAGTCTTAGGGAGGTGTAGTTGCCCATCCAACCTGACCTTCACACCCTGCTGCTGACTCCCACCCATCGCACTCTTAGTTTTGTCTCCTTCCTTAATCATATCATTACCTTACATTTGTATAGTTCTCTTCTTTTTCAAAATCTGAGTCTGTTTCCTCATTTGCTATTTTGCTCCTCAGAGAGGGAAAAGAGCCCCAGTGTATTAGAGCAGAACTAGGAAATACCCTGGACATTCAGCCGTAGTTTAGAATTCCAGTTTCTCCCCTTGGGACCTGCATTATCTCTAACAGAGTCCTTTTCCTTCTTTGTAGATTTGTAGAATGTAGAATCAGAGTGCTTTTTTTTTTTATTTTTGAAGTCGATCAGAGATGTTTATTATTCTTGTCCTCATTCATTAGGCAACCTACAAAAAAAATATTTTTTTTTCTTATTTATTCATGAGAGACACGGTGCGGGGGGGCGGCGGGCAGGCAGAGAGAGAAGCAGGCTCCATGCAGGGAGCCCATTGCGGGATTTGATCCTGGGACTCCAGGATCACGCCCTGGGCCAAAGGCAGATGTTCAACTGCTGAGCCACCCAGGCGTCCCTAGAAAACATTTTCTTTTCTCAGCCTGAAGCAGCAGCAGCGGCATCCAGGCCTGTGAGATTAGAGGGAAATTAAAGGTTGTGAGCTGGCAGCACACAGGCCATATTCAGGTTGTAGAGGAATTGTATTTGGGTTACAGTGGTGTTTTGTTTTTTTTTTTTTGTTTTTGTTTTTTTTAAATAGTGGCTAATAATTATAAACTTTTTTTTAAAATTTTTATTTATTTATGATAGTCACACAGAGAGAGAGAGAGAGGCAGAGACAATAGGCAGAGGGAGAAGCAGGCTCCATGCACTGGGAGCCCGACGTGGGATTCGATCCCGGGTCTCCAGGATTGCGCCCCGGGCCAAAGGCAGGCGCTAAACCGCTGCGCCACCCAGGGATCCCCTGGCTAATAATTATAAATAGGAAGATAGGAATAAAAAAATCTGGATTTCTGGGTTTAAAAATTTTTTTTTAATTAATTATTTCTGGCCTTCATCTGAAAAAAATTCATAAAGAGGATGGGATAATAGGTGGCAGTAATCTGGACCTAAGTAGTAGATGTTGCCTTTAGAAGTGGGAGCATATGCTCTGGTCAGTCAGTCCCTGCCTAGTTTTACTTCCTTCCTGCCTCTTGCCTTTCTTTGAACTTGCTGGTTTTCATCTGTGAGTCTAGCATGGCCCCGGGCTCTCAGCAAGTGGATATGAGGCACAGTGGAGCTGTGCAGCAAGGCCTGTAACATAGTTCCTGTTTTACAGGTGAGAAGACCAGGATTTAGGAGTCTATGGGCAGGAAGCCTAGTCATAACTACCTAATCCATGCTTGGCTGTACCTAGCCCTTATGTGGGTGATTTCCACTTATTTATGTGCATGGTCATGTTCCTAATCCTGGATAATTATTGCCTATCAAATAAATTCTCCCAGTAGAGTGTGAGAACTTGTTAAAGCACATGGTTGTCAAGATTTCTGAAAACATTTGTGATTTTGGTTTCAAATTTAAAGCTCCCTCTGGTGGTTTGTGTGGTGCATTACATTTAAAAGACTTTTTAAACTTGTAAAATTGCAGTAAATAGCAAATTTTCAAGATTCCTTCCAGTGTCATTTAAAGCATCTAGCTAAACTTAGCAGATGTTTCTGTTAATCTCTTTAGAATGTTTTAGGAATTCTTTTTTTTTTAATTAATTAATTTATTTATGATAGTCACAGAGAGAGAGAGAGAGAGAGAGAGAGAGAGAGAGAGAGAGAGAGAGACATAGGCAGAGGGAGAAGCAGGCTCCATGCACCGGGAGCCCGACGTGGGATTCAATCCCGGGTCTCCAGGATCGCGCCCTGGGCCAAAGGCAGGCGCCAAACCGCTGCGCCACCCAGGGATCCCTGTTTTAGGAATTCTAAATTCACTTTTCAGTGTTTTATTATTTTTAGTTTAACATACTTTATAAAAATTAAATTTTATCAAAGTTTTGAGAGGAACATTTTCAAATTTAACCAGGATGATTGTGGTTCATTATGTTTCCTGACATTCTTGATGAATTACATAAAATGTAAAAGTGGTATAAGGGAAAAAAGCATAGGATTTCACTTCAGAAGTTTGGTTCAGGTCTCATCTAAAATGCTCAGAGTTTTGTAACCTTGGGCTATTTACCTCTTTCTTTCTTTCTTTCTTTCTTTCTTTCTTTCTTTCTTTCTTTCTTTCTTTCTTTTTTCTTTCTTTCTTTCTTTCTTTTTCCTTTTCTTTCCTTTCCTTTCCTTTTCTTTTCTTTTCTTTTCTTTTCTTTTCTTTTCTTTTCTTTTCTTTTCTTTTCTTTTCTTTTCTTTTCTTTTCTTTTCTTTTCTTTTCTTTTCTTTTCTTTCATTTTTTCATGAGAGAGAGAGAGAGAGGCAGGCTCCATGCAGGGAGCCTGATGTGGGACTCTTCCGGGACTCCAGGATCACGCCCTGGGCTGAAGGCAGATGCTCAACCACTGAGCCACCCAGGCGTCCCTCACTTTACCTTTCTTAGCCTCAGTTTCTTCCTCAGTAAGATGAAGATAATAGTTTCTGACTCTGACTTTGGAGGAGGAAATGAATAAAGAAGGAAAACTTAACAACAATGCCCAGTGTAGGGCCTAATGCCCAGCACAAGGTCTAATGCCCAGTTGGATCCCCATAAAACTCAGAGGCTGAAAAAGAGAACAGGATGTATTCTTCTTGGTGTATGATTAATTTTTCCCTGAATAACCCATTTCTGAGTCTGTGAATCGGTAATAAAAGGGAGTTTGATAAGCAGAAGTGGACATCTTTTACCTTACATAAGCAGTAGTTTTATTTTACTTGGGTGATGGCTGGATGTAGATGATGATTATGTGACTTGTTCCCTCTGAGCATGAGCCTCCTAGTTGAGTCTAATAGAAATCTTTGTGGTATATTTCTGTATTCCAAAAACTCTTTGAATATATAGAGGCTCTTATTTATTATATTAATTGTGTTTTTTTCCCCTTTGAAAGTAGCATATATTCTACTTGCTGGAGTCCAAAGGGTTCATAGAATACATAGAGTCTACACTCTACTGGGAGAATTTATTTGATAGGCAATAATTATCCAGGATTAGGAACATGACCATGCACATAAATAAGTGGAAATCACCCACATAAGGGCTAGGTACAGCCAAGCATGGATTAGGTAGTTATGACTAGGCTTCCTGCCCATAGACTCCTAAATCCTGGTCTTCTCACCTGTAAAACAGGAACTGTGTTACAGGCCTTGCTGCACAGCTCCACTGTGTCTCATATCCACTTGCTGAGAGCCCGGGGCCATGCTAGACTCACAGATGAAAACCAGCAAGTTCCAAGTATATTCCAAGTACAAAATTTGGAAAATTCTGAAAAGCCCAAAAGAAGAATAAGAATTTTACAGTTCAGGGAAAAATCATGTTTTGGTTGGCTGGATATGCTTCCAGTCTTTAGTTTCTTCACTCCTTCATTTGATCCTCTTTTGCTTCCTTATTATTAGCACATGTTCTCAGTAAAACTTAAGGTGGAAGATAGAGATAAACTAAAAAAATACAAAAATCATTTGAGTTCCTACCATCCATAAGCTGTTGGTGCTAGCAGGTTACTATATGCCTTTCAAGGTTTTTTCCGTTTACTAATACATGGTTCTTTAAAAATGGGGTCATAGTTGTATATTCTATGCTAGAATACAAACTGATCTTTTCCATCTACCAGTGCGTGTTGAATAGTTTTCATTTGGAGCATTTCACAATGAAAATCAGCTTTAAAAACATTACTGTAAAAGTAATATGTGATCATTATAAAAATTTCCAACACTGTGGAAATGTGAAAAGAAGGAAATAAATGTCAGCTGATGTTTTGTTACTTAGACACATACATTGTAAATCTTTGAGAACTATTTTTGCAGTCCTTTTATACCATGATATTTGCTCATTTATGTATTTAGGAAGGTGGAATCCTATGTGTTGTTTTGTAACTGACCCTGTTCACTTAAAAGCATATTGTGAATGTTGTTTCCATTAGTAGAAGAGTACAGCATCCAGAGTTTTACCTTGAGCCCATAGAGTTCTGGAGACCTGTGACCCTCCTGACATAGTAAAAAAAACAACAAAAAAACAAAAAACAAAAAAAAACCCAACCTCTATATGTACACTTACTAGAAGTCAGGGTTCTACAATATTAATAGTTTTTCAAAGGGGTCTGTGACTCATAAAAGTTAAAGAACCACTGATGAGTATCAATTTCTGCTGGTATCACAGTATTCCATTCTATAGATACAGCATAATTTAACCAATTTTGAACTTTAATTAACAGTATTTCTTGTTTTAAGGTATTATAAGGTATTCTATGAACCCTTTGGAACATAAACCTTTCAGGTACTTAACTTGTGTGATTAATTCCTTAGGCTGTATTCTAAAATAAATTCCTAGAAGTGGAATTACTGAGTCAAAGATATGCACATTTAACATTTTGATACATATCGTCAAACTTGCCCTTGAGAAAGGTTGTACTGAGTTGCACTGCCATCAGTGATAGAGAAAATGTCACACGAGTGTTGCATAGCTATCTCAGTTTATTTAGCTAATTCTCTCCACTTTTTTGGCATCATAAACAGTATTGCAGTAAACATTCCTGTGCATCCATTTCTGCATATTTGTCTGATTTTTTTTAAATATATATTTTTTTAATTTTTATTTATTTATGATAGTCACACAGAGAGAGAGAGAGAGAGGCAGAGACACAGGCAGAGGGAGAAGCAGGCTCCATGCACCGGGAGCCTGACGTGGGATTCGATCCCGGGTCTCCAGGATCGCGCCCTGGGCCAAAGGCAGGCGCTAAACCGCTGCGCCACCCAGGGATCCCTATTTGTCTGATTATATCCTTAGAATTTGATTCCTGGAAGTAGTTTCTGGGTCAATTTTTTTTTAAAATTTTTTTAAGGGTTTTATTTATTTATTCATGAAAGAGAGTGAGGCGAGAGATACGCAGAGACACAGGCAGAGGGAGAAGCAGGCCCCATGCAGAGAGCCTGATGTGGGACTCGATCCCGGGTCTCCAGGATCAGGCTCCGGGCCGAAGGTGGCGCTAAGCCGTTGAGCCACTGGGGCTGCCCCTCTGGGTCAATTTTTAAGGAATACAGTAACTTGCCAAAATATCTTAAATTCTTTTAAAGGCATCACACAGAGGTTATATTTTAGCTTGGAAGGGAATTAACTGATTATTATTGACCTTATATAAATAGCCTGTTTGGGTAGGCAGTTGGTGTAGTGGGTCAGGCACTGGGGTGGGAGTGGTGGCTCTGGTGATTCCCACTCATCCCAGAGCCCTGTGACCTAGTCTTAACCCTGCTACTACCTCACATGGCTTAGGACCAGATTCTTTTCCTCTCTCTTTTGCCTCTGTTTTCTTTTGAGACTGTTTCTGAACTCCTTTCCTGCTCTTTAATTTTCCATTTAAAACTGGAATATTCTTCCTTCCTCTCTTTTCTCTTTCTTTTAAAACATTTTACTTTTTTAAAGTTGTTTCTGTACCCAATGTGGGGCTCAAGCCCACAACTCTGAGATCAAGAGTTGTATGCCTTATTGACTAAGTCAGCCAGGCACCTTTGGAATAGTCTTTCTGAAATCAGTTTGGTAGTAAGGGAATAGGGGAAATAATTGGACTTGACTATTCTGGTTACCTAGAGTGCTTCCTGATGAGTAGTTATGTCTCATACAGTCTACAGTTAGGATTTGGGTTGGTTCTTGTGTTTTTTTGTACCAAGTGTAATTTTTATGTTGTTAGGCAAATTCATTATGTGTTGGTTTCATTTTTCTTCCCAAAAAGCTAAAGACTCATGGTGGAGGAATTTAAATCCACAAGTTGATTTAGTGTGGCAATTCTAATGGTAAAAATTGGAACCAAATATAGGGAAAGCAAACTGTAGAAGTAGAAAACCAACCAGATGAAGGGTCCAAAGGAACAAATACATGCATAATTGAATGGAGGTAGGATGGAGTGGAAAATGTATTCCCATCCATGTTCCTTAAGAGGCTTGGCTTCATCCTATGGGCAGTAGCAATGGGTTTTTTAGGTTATTGTGGAGTTACTTTGTCATTCACTTTCTGGCATGATGAAACATTTTTCTTTTACTTAATAAGAACTTATATCTATGATTATAATTTTGTGAATTTTTTCAAAAGAGAAGGTGTTTAGACATGAGCCATTTTCCTGTGAGGTTATGGTGAGATGAGGTTGAGAATTTGAACAGCAGCTCTTCAGTGTTAACTTTGAAAGTAGTTGATTTGCTGATCACTGAGAGTCGTGATGGGAAGAGTGCTGATAAATTGTGGAGTAAGCCAAACTCAGCTATGAGAGATTGGGCTGGTACTTAATGTCTTTGGGTTGGTTTTGTCTTCTCTAAAGTGAGAGTGGTGTTTGTTTTTTCTTTCTTTCTTTTTTTTTTTTTTTTTTAAGATTTATTTATTAATTTGAGAGAGAGAATCTGAAGCAGATTCTGCGCTGAGCACAGAGCCTGATTTGGGGTCTGATCTCGTGAGCCTGAGATCATGACCTGTGCTGAATCCAAGAGTCGGATGCTTAATGACTGTGCCACCCAGGCGCCCCAAGAACGATCCTCTTTTAAAGGGAGCAGTATGGGCAGCCCAGGTGGCTCAGCGCTTTAGTGCTGCCTTTGGCCCGGGGTGTGATCCTGGAGACCCGGGATCAAGTCCCACGTCAGGCTCCCTGCATGGAGCCTGCTTCTCCCTCCGCCTGTGTCTCTGCCTTTCTTTCTCCCTCTGTGTCTCTCATGAATAAATAAATAAAATCTTAAAAAAAAAAAAAAAGAGCACTATAACTGAGGAAATAGGCATGTTGGAAGGCCTCACAGGATTGAGTCTGGGCTGATAGTGGATGTCCCGACTTAAATTCCTTCTGTTTTGTTCCCTTAAAAACAGTAACCATTTAATGAAACAGCAGTGTAAGAAAAACCTTTTTTTTGTCTGGCTTCTCATACAGCTTTTGGTTAAGTGTATAGTGATGCAATGTAGACTCATTTTTTTTTTCTTATACATACTCTGATCACCAGGTATCAAGGTTACATTGGTGCAGCCCTAGTTTTGGGGGGAGTAGATGTTACTGGACCTCACCTCTACAGCATCTATCCTCATGGATCAACTGATAAGTTGCCTTATGTCACCATGGGTGAGTGTAAACTTTCCCTGATGTTTCAGAATCCTCAAATTTATTTACCAAGGTGGTCTCTCTCTCTCTCTCTCTTTTTTTTTTTTTTTTTTAAAGATTTTTATTTATTCATGTAGGAAGCCTGATGTGGGACTCGATCCCAGGTCTCCAGGATCACGCACTGGGCTGAAGGCGGTGCTAAACTGCTGAGCCACCCAGGCTGCCCAAGATGGTCTCTTAAAGAGCTAGTCTATTTCCTGTTGGAGGAGCCAGGGCAGTATAGTGCATTGACTCATTCTACATATACTTACTGAGTTCCTCTTACAAATAAGGTGCTGTTGTAGGTGCTTAGGATATAGCAGGGAACAAAATTTAAAGATTCTTGCCTGCGAGGAATTTGTATTTTAGTGAGGATAGATAGATAATAACAACTATTATAAATATATTAATGTTAGAAATTGATAGGTATTAGGAGAAAAAAGTAATGCAGGCGATACTGTACTATAGTTATGCAAAATATTACTTTTGGGGGAAACTGGGTCATGGGTTTACAGAAACTCAGTGCATTATTTCTTTTGTTGGCATGTGAATTTACCATTATTTCAAAACAAAAAGAAAAATTAATGCAATGTAAGGGGACTTCAGAGTGTTGGGGTGGAAGGCAGATTATAATGTTAAAATAGGATGGTCAATGTAGTTGTCAAGGTGAGGATTGAGTGGCGGGAAGCTAGACTGGAGGCCTCATAGTGAGAACATGCCTAGGAAGTGGATTGAAGTGTTCTTTTTAAGCTACGGTGACCAGGCCCCTCCTAATTTCTGAGAGATTAAAGCCATTTAATTCCTCAATGAACCTTGGTTTCCTCACCTGTGGAATAGTATCAATAGTATTTATATATGCCAGTATTTATAATGATTAGAAATTATTAGAAATATAAAGAATCTGGCCCTGTGCCTGGCCTTTAGTAGTAGGTACTCTTTTCAGACCAGCTTTTTTGACATTGGTACTTTGAGCTCTCAATGCTAGACAGGAGTATATATATTTTTTAAGATTTTATTTATTTGAGACAGAGAGAGAGAGAGAGAGCGCGCGCGCGCACATGAGCGGTGGAGAGGGGAAGAAGCAGACTCTACTGAGCCAGGAGCTCAATGCAGGGCTCGATCCCAGGACCCCAGGATCATGATCTGAGCTCATGGCAGACACTTAACCAACTGAACCATCCAGGTGCCCCAAGAGTTTTTTTTTTTTTTTAATGACCACCAAAAAAAGGAGTGATAAAATTGAGATTTTCAAATTTTAACTTTTATTTTAAAATTTTTTAAGGTTTTTATTTATTTATCCATAGAGACACACAGAGAGAGAGGCGCAGACACACACAGGTAGAGGGAGAAGCAAGCTCCATGCAGAGAGCCCGATGTGGGACTTGATCCTGGGTCTCCAGGATCACGCCCTGGGCTGCAGGCGGCGCTAAACTGCTGCGCCACTGGGGCTGCCCTATTTTAAATTTCTGAGTCAAGTTGTACAGATACAGAAATTTGAACAGGTTATGTATAGCTGGTATTTTTCCAGCTGTTGTTTACCTCTTACATTTTTTGTCTTGGTATCTTAGTTCTGAAGAGCTAGGAAAGTGTTACCTTGAGTAGTTTGGAAATTGCCAGTTTGAGACCTTTCTGTTCCATTGTGTCATCTAGCCCCTTAGAAGGTTTTATACAACAGATGTTCCCTGTTTGTTGGGGAGAATGATTTACCCCCAGATACCATATGGATGGGTCTTTGTAATTATTTTAAAATGAAGTAAAATGAATTACTTAAAGTAATTTTAGAATTGTTCTGAACTGCTTTCTTCAAATATATTTGTTATCTCCATCAAAGTACTGTTTTTATTTCTCCCTGTCTGATGCGTTTAAATAGTGGGAAAGGTGAAATAGCTTTTTTCTTTTCTTTTCAGTGGTTTCTTTTTTTTTTTTAACTGAAAAAAATTTTGTGCTTGCAGAAAAGTAACGTAACGTGCAATGAGCAGTCATATACACTCTTTTTTTCCCATATACACTCTTTACTCCTCTTTGTTAACGTTTTATCACTCTTGTTCACTCGTATGTTGTCATTGTTATTCTTAATTTTTTGTGTGGAATCATTTGAGAATAAGTAGTAAGGAGCAGACACCATTATCCTCCACCTCTAAATCCTTATGATGTTCTACATTGCCTTGATAAAATCATCACATTCAGGAAATTTAATGTTGTTACAAAGCAGGTTCATTTTTAAAAATTGGTTTCTTTTGCTTTTGAGCTATAGTAATTTGACTTCTGAGCACAATCCTGAATTTAGGAAAATTTGTTGAAAGCGAGCAGTCAAGCAATGACACATTGTGTGCTTTCCTGGCCAACAGCGATCTTGCTGTTCCAAGTCTAGTGTGAACCCAGGGTGATGGTTCCACAGCCTTGAGTTCATAGCACGCTTCTGTTTAGAAATCGTTAAACAGTTTGATTTTGTTATCATAAAAGACAGGAAGGATTAAGGAGGAAATAACTGTAACATTTGATTTTAATACGTAAGTAAATAATTAAGCTTTGGTTTGTTCATTATTTATCAACTCTTCCTTGCCTTCTGTGTCTAGGCACCGTGGCAGGCTCCACAGATAGAGATGAATGTGTGGATCTTTGCCCTCAGTCTACTCACAGTGTAGTGAGGGATCCAGATGTATAAACTGACAAGGGAAAAAAAAAAAAAAGAAAAACTGACAAAGGCAGTACAAAGGGGGAGGACCAGGGGAGAAAGGATCACATCGAAGTGGGAGGACTTCAGGAAAAGTTTCACTTCACATGAACTGAATCTTAAAAGAAGCCAAAGTTACTTTTGTTCATTTATCATATACTTATCTGGCATGCACCGTGTTCAGGCACTGTGCTAGGTGCTGGGAGTACAGTGGTCAGCACAGCACCTGCCCTCAGAATTTACAGCCTCATGTAGGTGACAGGAGTTAGAAAAATCCATACACAGTCATCTAAAAGAATGCACAGTGCCAAATGCCTGGAGGAGAAGAACAGCAATGAGAGGAACAGGAAGGACTGTGGATGATGGCTGTTTGGAAGTCCTTACTGAGCAAAAGAGATTAAAACATTTTATCATGAAGGTAATTTATGAACATGATAAACCGTTTAAGTGGGAATAGTACGTGAAAAGTGTGTGTTTCATATCCCTCCTCCAAAGTAACCACTCTTAAGGGTTTGTGTCTTTTCCAAAAAATGTTTTATGAAACATTCATATATCTCTATCAGTCTCTCCCTATTAAAAATAAATGAAGTCCTACTATACACAGTTTTTTTCTATTGTTAACTTGTTTTGAAGAAGTTCATTATTAGCACATGTAGATCTATATCATAATATCACTAAGGATACATTATATGGCTTTATCATGATTTATTGACCCATTCTATTGATGCATATTTTGGTTATCAGATTTTTGCAACACAAGTGCCTTGTTTTATTTATGTAAGTACAGACTTCAGATAAATTACTAGTGGAATTTCAGGCTTAGACTATGAGTATGTATTGCTCAGAATTCTCTGTTGCAAATAGTAGAATTACTGAATGATTTAAGAAAAGAAGATTATGTTGTAGAGGATAGTAGGGGACTCCCAGAATAGCTGGGAGATCAGGCACTGGGTTTGGGGCCCAGAGCTGTGTCAGAAATCATGCTGCGGAATAGGCCCCTGCAGGTGAGTGCAGAGTGCTCCAGACTGCACTGCTGCCACAGCTGGTGCTGGGGCCTGGCTCACTGCTTAGCCTCCCTGACAATTTCAGGAACCCGGTCTTCCTGCCATCCCTTGTACCACTGCCAGAGCGTTCCTTATAGGGGAGAGTGAGTGCTTCTGATTGGTGAAGCTCAGTCATTCATTCCTAAAGTGCTGGGATTCCCCAGATATAGGAAGAGACTCATACTGTACATATTGCCACTGATCAGCCCAAGAAAGTGACAGAGGGCCATATAGTGCATTCTGCTTTTTGAGAGCTGTTGCCAAATTATCCTCCAAAAAGGTTGTCCTAGTTTATATTTCTATCAAGAGAATATGAGAATGCCTTTCTCTTAACAACCTTACCAACACTGGGTATTTGTGCCAGTCTGATGTGTGAAAGATGGGAACTGGTAACAGTAAGCTGAGACCTGAATGGTAAGTAGGAATTAGCCAGGAATTCTGCTGCCCTGCTCCCTTTCCCCAAGGAAGGACTTCAGGCCCTGTGTGCACTAGGGTCTGGTGTGGTCGAACTGAAGGGCCAGAGTTTGCCAGATGGATGAGGCAAGTGCAGTGGGTAGGGGGAGTGTTCGGGTAGGGGGAGTGTTCAGTGCAGGGGCTGCAGCCGAAGCAAAGGTGTTCTAGAGGGTGGAACAGAGATATGACGAGAAAGCTAGGCTGGAGAGAGTCCCAGTGATACAGGCCCAGTTGTTTGGATTTTGCCCTTGAGGTTCCCATCTAAAGTTTTCATGCCGGAGAGGGATGGGATGAGATTGGCTTGTTAGAAAGAACAGTCTTACGGCTGCAGGGAGGAAGATTGGCATGGAGGGGGTCTAGAGGCAGAGAGGGAGATTGCATTTGGCCAGAAATATTGAGGATATAGTGGGGTCTAGTGACAGTGGGGATGGCCACTGTCATTACAGAGAGCATTTAGAAACCAGCCAACCATCAGGCCAGATGCCAGGTGTCTTGTCTTCGTCCTCTCCTGACTTTGCAGGATCAGTCCCTTCCTGGGTCTTGACTGCAGAGGCACAGTTAACTCCTTTGCTTGGGGCCACTTCCCTTCCAGTTGGGCCCCTTTTCCTGTTTTCTTTCCTGTTCCTCCTCTAGCCCTCTGGCAACGGAGCCACCTTGTATCTCTCACCCTCCCCTGGGCAGGTGCCTGCACCCCATTTTGTAGTGCTGCCTTCCTTCAGAAGGCCTGTTCTGCCCTGAGTGTTCCTGCTGGGATCTAGCCTTAGAAGCTGTTTCCTCGTGACTACCCCAGGCTGAGTTAGCAAGTACCTCTCAGGGCATAGGTGTGAAACATGATTCTTCCTCTGCCCTAGCTCTGGTCCCTCCCAGACATGTGAACATTTGAGATCTCTGAGAATAGAATCCTGTCTTACCCCAGTCTCAGGGAGTCCTATGTGACTTGGTGAATATTTGATTGTGAAATAATTTTCTGGTTTGCTAACTTTATTGTGTCAAAAAGTATCTGAAACTTAGCATTAGAAACCTTAGCTACTGGTTGTTTTTGGTGACCTGTTTACAGTACCCTTGGACTAGAGTTAGTTTAGATTGTATTCCTGTGAGAGAATAGCACAAAGCATTGCATATGTGGTAGGGCTTCTTTTTTTTCTATAAAGCTAAGTATTGGGGTGCCTGGGTGGCTCAGTTGGTTAAGCAGCTGCCTTTGACTCGGGTCATGATCTCAGGGTCCTGGGATCACGCCCCGCATCGTGCTCCTTGTTCAGCAAAGAGTCTGCTTCTTCCTCTCCCTCTGCTGCTCCCCCTGTTTGTGCTTTCTGTCAAATAAATAAGTAAAATCTTAAAAAAAAAAGGCTAAGTATTATTTCAGATTTTTTTTAAGTCTTTTTTTTTTTAATTTTTATTTGTTTATGATAGTTACAGAGAGAGAGAGAGGGGCAGAGACACAGGCAGAGGGAGAAGCAGGCTCCATGCACCGGGAGCCCGATGTGGGATTCGATCCCGGGTCTCCAGGATCGCGCCCTGGGCCAAAGGCAGGCGCCAAACCGCTGCGCCACCCAGGGATCCCTATTATTTCAGATTTAAGGCATATTACGGAGTGTCTCTGTGCCAGTCTGCTAGTACTGTCACATTATTTACAGTTAAAATTTTATGTAGGGGATGCTATGTTTGCTATTTTATTGATGAGAAACCTGAAGTTGGAGAAATTTATGGTAAGTTGCTCATTTTTGCTTTGCCTGTAAATG
The DNA here is from genome assembly GCF_905146905.1 of Nyctereutes procyonoides. Taxonomy (NCBI): domain Eukaryota; kingdom Metazoa; phylum Chordata; class Mammalia; order Carnivora; family Canidae; genus Nyctereutes; species Nyctereutes procyonoides. The sequence continues at coordinate 40,619,133 of NW_026575020.1, forward strand.
GCAAAGCTGGCATCTGAACTCTCGTAGCTCAGAGAAGCCCCTGTACAACACAGCTGCTTTGATTTTTTTCATTCTACTGAATACTGAAAATATACAAATTCCCAAAAGGAATTTATTTGTTTTGCATGTTTTCGACTGCTTAAGTGCAGATTTTTTATCCTGCATGTTAAAAACAGTATTTACTGAGACCGCTTTGTAGTTATCAAAGGAAAAATTTAAAAATTATACAGTTTTACCATCCAAGACAAAATGATTTTTACTTTTTGATATTTTCTAATCCAAGTCCATTGTAAAGAGGAATGCTTTACCACAGAATGTAAAATAAAATAGAGTTTTTGTACTGCTCTGGCTCTGTGTTGGTCATTTTTTAAGTTTCTTTTTTTAAAAAGATTTTATTTATTCGATGATAGAGAGAGAGAGAGAGAGAGAGAGAGAGAGAACAGAGAGACACAGGCAGAGGGAGAAGCAGGCTCCATGCAGGGAGCCTGATGTGGGACTCGATCCCTGGTCTCCAGGATCACGCCCTGGGCCAAAGGCAGGTGCTAAACCGCTGCGCCACCCAGGGATCCCCATTTTTTAAGTTTCTTTTAGCCATTGTTCACTTTTGAGCAGGGCTTGCATGCATCTTTTCCTGGGGTGGTAGCTGTGCAGGGCTGCCTTTCTTCTTAACCAGGCATTTCTGGCTCTAGTTGCTGCTTTCTTCCTTCTTTCTCCCCTGCCTTCCTTCCCTTCCTCCCTCTTCGTTTCCTTGGTTCCTTTTTTTCCCCCTTCTTTTCTTTGAGGGAGTAGGGAGCTGAATGTCAAGGGAAAACTCCACAATTTCCATTTGGTGGATTTTGTTTTAATTCATGTTATACTTGACCATTGAACAATAGGGGCCAAGAGTGGGTTAGGGGTACCTACCCCCTGCACAGTTGAAAAATTCACGTTTTTGACTCTCCAGAAACTTAAGTATACTAATAGTCCATTAGTATATTCCATTGATGCATATTTTGTATGCCATATATATCATATACTGTGTTCTTACAATAAAGTAAGCCAAAGAAAACATTATTAAGAACATCATAAAGGGGATCCCCTGGGTGGCGCAGCAGTTTAGCGCCTGCCTTTGGCCCAGGGCGCGATCCTGGAGACCCGGGATCGAGTCCCACGTCGGGCTCCTGGTGCATGGAGCCTACTTCTCCCTCTCCCTCTGCCTGTGTCTCTGCCTCTCTCTCTCTCTCTGTGTGTGTGTGACTATCATAAATAAATAAAAATTTAAAAAAAAAAAAACATCATAAAGAAGAGGAAATACATTTATAATACTGCATTGTATCGAACAGAATTCCCATATAAGGGGTTCTGTGCAGTTCAAACCTGTTGTTATTTGGGTTAAGCTTATAAACCAAACTTAAAACTACAGATAGAATGGAAAGCCTTCCTAAACGAAATGTTCCCATGAAGCATTAGCATTCACTGTGGGATTGAGGCTTTCCATAAGAGTAGCATGAGAAAATGAATATTTCATGTAAATTCTCCTGTTTTAGTTAAATTATGAGTTTTTTATTATGAGAAACAACAAAACTTTGTAATTAATCTTTTTTTTCCTTTCCTGAGTGATTTGACAGTAAGAGCTGGAAGCTACAAATTACCCACAAGACAAGGGTGTCTAAATTTTGTCTACCCATGGGCCCATATTGGCGACTAGCCAGGTGCCTGAAGGCTACTCTTAATTTACATTGAGTAGAAGACACCTGTCTTTTTCGTGCATCTTTAACATGTTGGCACAGCTCATTGAGCACAGGGGTCCAGGAGCCTCCTCTCTGAGGGCTTGCCTGCTTCAGGATTTACTTGGGAGAAGAATGCATCAAATTCCTTGTGGTGTGGCCCTTGGACACCTGTCCTAAATCTTTTGTGTACGTGATGTTGACCATAATGATAGCAACGTTCATCCAGCAGCTTTCTAGCTGCAGTGCCAGCAGCTGTCATGAGATGCTTTTTTTGATTTAATCTTTTCAACATTCCAGGGTGGGTACTGTCATCCCTGTCTTACAGTTCTGGAAATTGAGGCTCAGAGAGGTGTGCTGAGGTCATATAGCCATGGCATGCCTGAGCCTGGTATGGGAACTGTGGCTTCTGTGACTTTCCCCCCCTTGGCTGTGTTGTTGGCGTGAATGGTGTGTGTCATGTGGTCCAGACCAAATATGATTTGGTCCATTCTCAGAAAAGAAGGGGCCCCTAGGTTTTATTATTTCTTTTTTTAGGAGAATAATTTGCAAGAGACTGTAGGTGATTGATTAGTGTGATTGTTGAAAGCCAGATAGGATTCTTTGATTTTTCTTTATTGAGAAAGGGAAAAGGGCTTTGGTTGTATGTCTTATAGACAAAATGTGGGCTCTTTTAATTCTCAGATTAATTAGCTTATTCTTTTAACTTGCCAGCTTTTCTTTTATTAGGCAAACTAAAGTAGTGTCAGGAGAAGCTTGGGGACCATCTTTTGCTATTAGTTTGGCAGTGTTCCTTGTAGCAGCATTGGCAAGGTATGTAAAATTTTTATTTTTGCCCACTTATTCACATAAGAATTAATATGAATAAAATTTCAAGCATGACATTCCTGGAAATGAGGCCCTTGGACAATTTAGGAATACTAACTTAAGGAATAAACATTGCTATGCATCATTAGGGAAGACTTGGGGTCATTGCCAAGGCCATCCAGGTAAAATTTGATCTCCAAATAAACTGGTTGTACGTTTTCCTAATTACTGAAATATACCTCTTAAGCCCCAGTTTACAGAGCCTCCTAGCAATTAAAAAGATTTGGGACAGAGTAATAAACATACTGGATGTCTCACCTTGTGGGCAAAAAAGAATCTTGGAATTAAGTTGGAGCATCGGTAGGGAATTCAGACCTGCCATTTTCTCCATATTTTTACAGTAAAGTGCAGCCTTTGTGCAGACATTTTGGTATCTCCACATGACTTGATTTTGAAAATTTTCCTGCTCTGGATCAAATTAGTGCACTACAAGATGGCAAATGTTTCTTCTACGTTCGTTATCAACTCTTAAATGAGCTGTGAACTCAGCATCACTGTATGTGGTTCATAGGCCTACATAAAAGCCATCTCGGAGGGCATGTGGACTTCATGGCTCTAGCATCCTGGAAAACTCTTTTTCCTAATAGTGTGGACCATGTGACTGTGCAGGGGTTCCACAAGCTTGGGTCTCCATCATGACTAGAGTGATGCTCAGAGCTCATTTTCTATGAAAGGTACCCTGTTCTGTTGGGGGCTTTGTCCAGGCAGCTAGGGACTATTTAGAACACCACGTCTGTAACCACCTGAGGCATAACCTAGAATCCTAGAAAGAGATGGAAGTCCTGGCTCAGTCCTAGTCCTCCTTGACCAAGACTGGTCGCCTAACCTTTCTGAACCTCAAATCTCTCGAAAAATAAACAATTTTCGAGAGAAAAATTTTTTTTGACTTGGGAAGGTCCCAGGGTTTTTGGGGTACTGCAATGTAATGTGTGTGAACACGATGTAAAAAACCATGTTCTTTTCTGTGCATTTGTTGCTCTTACCATTATTTTTCCAGTTACTGTGGTATAGTAAAAAGAGCTGGTCTTTGGAGTCCAACTGGGTTCAGATCTAAGTCCTACATTTATTAGCTTTTGACTCTGATTTCATCTGTAGAATAGGGCTTAGGGGAGCTCTCCCATGGGAAACCATACAGAAAAAATTCTTTGTATGTAGCACAGCAAAGATGTTTAGTGCATATTTAGTGCTAATAACGTTCCCTGTGTGCAGTTCAGTCTATACTAAGATTTCCCTGGAAGTTTTTCCTTCTTTGATTCAGTATGATGCGTTTCAGAAGATTTAAAACGTAATGTGCAGTGCTTGGGTTTTACATGTTAACATTTATGTTGCTGCGAAATGCTAGGAAATGAAACAACTGGAAACCAAAAATCCACAAAAGTTGGATTATGCATCTTGATTTTCTGTTTACTGTGAAGGTGGTACTAAGCCAATAGATGGTGCCGTAAGTTAGAAAATGAGAAAATACTTACTTTTAAAACTCATCCTTCTATTGCAGGGAATGTAATCTAGCCAGCCCTCACCAGTTCTTAATCTGTTCTGATTAGGGTGATTTTGTTCTTGATTACATGTAAAAAAAATATTTAATATCTCTTGTAGGTAAAGTTGAATTAATGTGTAGGGTGTTGTTCTTGCTATTTTTTCTGCTCTGAGGTTCGACCATGAAGTCTTTTCTGATGAGTTCAGTCCCTACTCTAACCCAGGGAAAAGCCCTTGCCAGATGTACTTTTTAGAACAGTTAAATCCAGTCCTTGCAGTTTTCAAGTTCTTTGCTTTAGACCCTACTACAGAGAGAGTGAGGCTAACTAATTCGTTTCTACCTGTTCTTGTTCTAGAATTGGGCCAGAATTGGCTTTGGCTATGAAAAGTGCCTTCGTACTCTTATAACCTAGTGTTCAGTTTTAACTTGCTTATTAGACACACCAATTGGAAAGTCATTTTATGCATCAGAAGACTTTCACTGTAGAGTTCATAGAACTAGGGATTTGCTGCCAGTCATAACTGCTATGACTAGCTGTGTGACTTTGGGTAGGTTCCTTCACTTGTCTGAACTTGGTTGGAGATAATAACAGCTAGTCCATAGATGGTGTCAGTGAGGAAATATATGTACCAGTGCTTTGCACATTTTTTTCAGTATGTAGGATTGTCTGTTGTTTGCACACAGGCTCTGTGGATGAGATAAACCTTTAGTGATGATTAAGGCTAGGTGTGTTTTATGAATTATCAAACTCTGTGTTCCTTTGTTCTTGAGGGTTCAGAGGGGCATGAAAACTTGAGAAAGGCCAGCAAAGTGGAATAAACTGCAATTTGGAAAGTTATTTTGAAATGTGGACCAGAGCAGAGGATGCCTTTGAAAAGACCTGTCAGTTTGGACTGCTTTGAGCTCCTGCAGTAGGAGGGAGAAGCTGTGCCCTGTGCTCATGACCTGAGTGTTGGGGTCCTGGCAGAGCGTAGTGATGTGGAAGACTAAGAGAGGCCTATTTTAAGGTAATTCTCATCTTCTGTCTTATCCCCCTAAGCAGAGAATTAGGGGACTCACAGAGGAGTCCTCTGTTTGAAGGAGAATAATTTTCTGTTCTCATACTTTGTGGCATTTCTTAAAAATACGTGAATAAAACAAAACTTTCACTTTAGTCTAGGTGCATTGGTTTGTTAGTCTTTTCTTAAGTGTTTATAACCTATCAGGTCGATGAGACGAAGTTGCAATTAGAAGAAAAATTCCAAGGTGCCTGGGTGGCTCAGTGGGTTAGGCCTCTGGGGTTAGGCGTCTTACTCCCGCTCAGGTAGTGATCCTCAGGTAGTTATCCTGGGGGTTGTGGGGCAACCCCGTGTCACATGGGCTCCCTGCTCAGTGGGGAGTCTGCATCTCTTTCCCTCTCCCTCTGCCTCTCCTCTTCCTCATGCTCTCTTTCTCTTAAACAAATAAATCTTTAAGAAAGAAAAATCCTTGTTTCCTTCAAGTTGGTGTTTTAGGTTATTTACTTTGAGTAACATTTAACTCCCTTTTTAAATTTTTTTTTTTAATTTTTATTTATGATAGTCACACAGAGAGAGAGAGAGAGAGGCAGAGACACAGGCAGAGGGAGAAGCAGGCTCCATGCACCGGGAGCCCTACGTGGGATTCGATCCCGGGTCTCCAGGATCGCGCCTTGGGCCAAAGGCAGGCGCCAAACCGCTGCGCCACCCAGGGATCCCTTAACTCCTTTTTGACTATATTTAGAAAAGGAGCTGCATTTTGGGGGGAATTAGTTTTTAAGTGAAAATGTCATTGGATGCTTAAAAATCTATTTCTTTTTTTTTTTTTAAGATTTTATTTATTTATTCATGAGAGACACACAGAGAGAGAGAGAGTCAGAGACACAGAGAGGGAGAAGCAGGCTCCAGGCAGGGAGCCTGATGTAGGACTCGATCCCAGGTATCCAGGATCAGGCCCTGGGCTGAAGGTGGCGCTAAACCGCTGAGCCACCCAGGCTGCCCTCTTTTTTTTTTTTTTTTTTTAAAGATTTTATTTACTTATTAGAGATCACGAGTGGGGTTGGGCTGGGGTTGGGCGGGGAGGGCAGAGGGAGAAGCAGACTCCCTACTGAGCAGAGAACCCAGGGAACCCAGTGCTGCGGGCTTGATCCTAGGACCCTGAGATCATGATCTGAGGCTGAAGGCAGATGCTTAAGCAACTAGGCCACCCAGGTGCCCCTAAAAATCTATTTCTAAGCATATTAAATAGAGTAATTTTTTTTATTCATTGGGAATAAAAGGTAGATTCTTTGACATTGAGGTACATTTGCTGATGAAAAGGAAGCATTCTTCCACCTCACAAGGGGTTTAAATGCAATACTCAGTGCTTACTCAGGAGTGAAAACATCAAATTAAACTGTTTATGCTGACAAAGGATAAATCTGGATTTCAGCAACCCATGCAAGATTGTCTGATTGCTTGGCCTGCCCCGCCTTGAAGCTTTTGGCCAGGACTTACAATGAAATGCATTCATATAATTAAACCATTTCAAATCAGTGTCTGAGCTCCCTGAGCAATGAGAGGTGCTCCACTACTCTCTAGTGGCTGAATGTGGTCCCCTGACACCAACTTTGCTTTATATTCATAAATCAGCTCTTCATACATTGGCAGCGTTGGCCTCCAGTGCAGGTACCAACACCAGGAGACTAGTCCTCATAGACGGGAGCGGAGTGAAAAATGATCCCAATCCATGGGTCTGTGGAAAGCACCAAATTTTACCCAGGATGAGTGGCCAGTTGACTAACAATGAGCAAGTGTGAGTAAGCACTCTGTCAGGTAGAGCTGACACTGATCGATTAGAATGTTCTGTGTGTTACTCTTATCGCTGCATACATCTTACCCCTTGGCAGGCCATGGTGGCAAACAGGTCCTTGGGCACTTAAAATGGACCGCTCCTTAGCAGAAAGAGCAGCTTTTTTCCTGAAAATATCTGGTTAAATTGATTTGGGGAAAAGCAATAGAAATTCATTTCCTGGGGATCCCTGGGTGGCTTGGCAGTTTAGTGCCTGCCTTGGGTCCAGGGTGTGATCCTGGAGGCCGGGGATTGAGTTGAGCATCAGGCTTCCTGCATGGAGCCTGCTTCTCCCTCTGCCTGTGTCTCTGCCTCTCTCTGTCTCATGAATAAATAAATAAAATCTTAAAAAAAAAAAATCTATTTCCTGCTGCCTGTCAGAACTTCATGACTTTGAAAAAAAAATTTTTGAAGACCTCTGTTTCCATGAAAACTGCCAGGCCTGGAACTTGTTGAGAATGATTATATAAAATAGCTCCTGGAGGACGGGGACTTTGTCTTAGAGTAATTACAATTGCTAGCTTTTGTTGTGCCAGATATTCTGCTCTCCATGTGTCATGTCCGTCAAGTTTCCCAGCCACCCAATGAGGAAGATCCATTCTGTCATCACCCCCGTTGTAACAGGGAGGCAGCTAAGGCTAGGGCAGCAGGCTGCTGTACTGCAGCTTTCTGGGGACAATCATGTTGTGCTTGAGGTGGTGGTGCTTCCTGGAACATCTTGGCAGCCTTGCCAGGCTCGGAGCGTCCCCATGATGTGCTGGAGGAGGACCACACTCCTGCACAGCCATGTGTTCTCAGAGCCTGCTGCCTGCTGGGCTCCTGGGATGGTTGGTTTGAGGGAATGAGTGGGAAGTTGCTCTTCTAAAGTGTAGAGCCACCAGACCTAGGTTTGGGTCTTGGCTTCACTTCTTACTGACTACTGCCTTCACTAGCTGAGCCTCTGTTTCTTTGTTGGTAAAATTAGTAAATACGTATAGCACTTAAGTTCAGGGCCTGGGACTGAAAAGGCTCCCAATAAATGCTTTCCCCTTTTCTAGTTTGGGAGTTTGTGAGCATAGACCTTATTAGAAAAGGCAGATTTCTGCCTGCCAGCTTTCAGTTCCTTCTAGGAGTTTGACTTAGAGCAGTGGGTTTAGAAAATGGTTTTAGTCTTTTGTTTCTTCAGTGTTTTTAAAAACATAGGTTCTAGAATTGCAAAGTTTGATTTAGTACTTGAGTGAACACTATAAAAATACTGTTTCCTGTTTTTTTATTTTTTATTTATTTTTTTTAATTTTATTTTTATTTATTTATGATAGGCACATAGTGAGAGAGAGAGAGAGGCAGAGACACAGGCAGAGGGAGAAGCAGGCTCCATGCACCGGGAGCCTGATGTGGGATTCGATCCCGGGTCTCCAGGATCGCGCCCCGGGCCAAAGGCAGGCGCCAAACCGCTGCGCCACCCAGGGATCCCTGTTTTTTTATTTTTTAAGATTTTATTTATTCATGAGAGACGAGAGAGAGGCAGAGACATAGGTAGAGGGAGGAGAAGCAGGCTCCATGCAGGGAGCCTGATTTAGGATTCAAGGATCACGCCCTGAGCAGACACTCAACTGCTGAGCCACCCAGGCATCCCATTTCCTGTTTTTTTTTTTTCCATTTCCTGTTTTTTAAAAAGCTCTTCTGTCCTCAAGTCATTTTAATGCAGGTGTTTTTGAATATATGGAACAGGTAAAAGTGATATCTTGGTAAAATACATTTCAGATTTTGTCCCAAGTTGGGTTGTTCTCTCCGAAAAAGTTAAATTCAAACTGGACTACTAGGGATCCCTGGGTGGCGCAGCGGTTTAGCGCCTGACTTTAGCCCAGGGCGCGATCCTGGAGACCCGGGATCGAGTCCCACGTCCGGCTCCCGGTGCATGGAGCCTGCTTCTCCCTCTGCCTGTGTCTCTGCCTCTCTCTCTCTCTCTCTGTGTGTGTGTGACTATCATAAATAAATTTTAAAAAAATTAAAAAAAACAAACAAACTGGACTACTGGTACTGATAAGGTCAGAAATGCCTTCAGGGGTTTTGGAAAATGGAGGCTAATTTCAGTTTTCTTTTTCATTAAAATTTTTTTTGAATGGGACTATTTTAAAGTAAATACTAAGAACATACTTGAATGGCATTGCTAAACAGTGAATGACATCTGTTTAATTATTTAAAACATTTAACTAAAATCCCAGGCTCATTTAAATTTCTGAGCAAAACAACACAAATTAACCATACCTGGATGTGTGCTATTCATTCTGCTGATGTTTGAAGAAAAAGCAGTTTGGAAAGCATGTTCTTTTTGCGGTGGCGAGCTAAGAAAATACAGCTGTTTCCATGCTTACTTGTTAATCTTGATCTCAAGCATTTGACTTTGCTACTTAAGAGGGAACACAGAATGGAAGGAACATCAGATGCTTTAAATTCAGAATGATCTGGGTTCAAAATCTCAGATTTGTTAATTATTGATTATGTGATCTGGGCAAGTTGCTTACCTCTGAGATTGTCTCCTCTTTTGTAAGATGGGACTACTCAGACCTGCCATGTCTGAAGAGCAGACAAAACCGACGGGACTGTGCTTTGACATTTCTTAAACACCATGTGTCTGTATTCGTTGTGGTCTGCTTAGTAATTTGAGTGCCACAGCACAGACTTCTGCATAATCTGGTTTGAGGATCTGGCTTGAGGCTGATCTGCTCAAAGGACTTCATTATTAAGATGTTTTTACCTTTAAGATAATCCTAAGGAAGCCCTCGTGGTGGAGAGACATGGTGTGTATATTTGTTTGTGATGATTGATTGCTATCGTTCCTTGGAACTATTGACTCATGCATGGATTGACCTTCAGGCCCCTGTATAGAAATTTCAGGAGTAAGCTGCATGCTGCTGCTTTTAGCAGCACGACTTGTGACGGCTGGCAAGATCTTGGGCTTCTTGCTTTTTCTTTTTAGTTTTTCATCCTGTACCGTGTCAAATTCTTATTTTCTCCAAGAATATGCTTTAAGAAAGTGCAGGTAATAAATACATGGTCTTTTGAAGAAAAATAAGAAAATGTGAGTAAACAAAATAGTACCATCCAGATAGAAGCATAATATTTTGACTTGTATTTTCCAGATTTGTAGAATCTGTCCTCTAAGCTTAGGTGTTAATATTGCTTTGGAACATGTTTTTCCCTATTGAATATTTTAACATGGACAACTTCTCAGTGCCAAAAAAAGTATTGTCATGTTTAATGACTGTATATATAATATTGTTTATTTTTTTCTGATGTCTGATTGGTGGTGTTTTACCTTTACCTTTAGGCTTTTTGTTTTGCTAATCTAAACAGTGATCTTTTCATATACATAATTTGGGTACTTACCCATTTATTTCTTTAAAATGGCTCTCTAGCAGTGGCATTGCTGGTGGGAATGTATACCATTATGCTTTCTTTTTAAAATTTTTTAATTTTTTAAAAAAGATTTTATTTTATTTATTCATGATACACACAGAGAGCGAGAGAGAGAGAGGCACAGATACACAGGCAGAGAGAGAAGCAGGCTCCATGTAGGGAGCCAGATATGGGACTCGATCCCAGGACAGGGATCACGCCCTGAGCCAAAGGCAGACATGCAACCGCTGAGCCACCCAGGTGTTCCCTATTATGCTTTTTTTTTTTTTTAAGGTTCTGTTTATTTATTCATGAGAGACACAGGCAGAGGGAAAAGCAGGCTCCACGCAGGGAGCCCGACGTGGGACTTGATCCCGGGTCTCTGGGATCACACCCTGGGCTGAAGGCAGGCGCCAAATTGCTGAGCCACCCAGGGATCCCCCCATTATATTTTCTGATTGATGTTCCTAAATTGCCCCTTAGAAAAGTTCTATTCAGGAGTGCCTGGGTAGCTCAGTTGTTTAAGCATCTTCCTTTGATGAACCCAGGGTCCTAGGATGGAGCCCTGCATCAGGCTCCCTGCTCAGCCAGGAGTCTACTTCTCCCTCTCCCTCTGATTCATGCTTGCTTGCTTGCTCTCTCTCAAATAAGTAAAATCTAAAAAAAAAAAAAAAAAATCATTTTTGCTTCTATAAGTGTGTTAGGCTGCCCCCTTTCACTCACTATACCTTTGTCAGCCCTGGGTATTATTCTTTTTAATCTTTGTTAATGTAAAAGGTAAAAAAAATGGTTATTTAAACTCCTATTTCTTTGATTACTAGTGGCCTTGAACAGTGTTTCTGATCTGTACACACTGTGTACAGGCCAGTGCCTTTTTTCTTTTCTCATCAACTGCTGTGTCCTTTTTTCCTGTTGCCATATTGGCATATCTGTGATTCTTCTTAGTTATTAATGTCCTACATGTTGCACATATTTTTCTGAGTTTCAGGGCTTATATATATATTTGAAAGATTTTACTTATTTATTAATGAGAGAGACAGGGTGGGGCGGGGGGAGAGGTAGAGACACAGGCAGAGACATAGGCAGAGGGAGAAGCAGGCTCCATGCAGGGAGCCCGACGTGGGACTCGATCCCGGGTCTCCAAGATCATGTCCTGGGCTGAAGGTGGTGCTAAACTGCTAAGCCACCTGGGCTGTGAGGGCTTATATTTTATGCTATTTACAGGAGTTGGTCTTCCCCCTCCTCCCCTTAAGCCAGTGGCCTGCTATTAATAAGAGCAGATACTTCATTTTAAAAGATTGGCTGGAGCGCAGCCCTGGTGGCTTGGTGGTTTGGCCCAGGGCATGATCCTGGGGACCCGGGATGGAGTCCCACATCGGGCTCCCTATATGGAGCCTGCTTCTCCCTCTGCCTGTGTCTCTGCCTCTCTCTCTCTCTCTCTCTCTCTCTCTCTCTCTAATAAATAAATAAAATCTTAAAAAAAAATAAAAGATTGGTTGGAGCTGTGGCCCCTTGTGGCGTTTTTGCCTGGGACCCCCTTCTCCTGGAGGTTAGCAGTGTGGATGGCCCCCATTGTCATCTTGAAATGAGTCAGGCCCTGACAGTCAGAGATGGGGAGCAGACCTGCTTTTTAGGACTCCAGAGGGCATCTGTTGTGGGAGGAATTCTTTTAATGGCCACCAAACAGGAGTAGCTGGGGTGAAGTGGTATCCACCTGGTGGCTGCAGTGGATCGGGGAGTGCAGAGCAGTTCCTGGCCCCCTCGGGTGCAAGAGGGTTGAGTTGTATATCCTTCCCTCATCCCTGTCTCTCTCCACAGCCCAGGATGGGAGTGCGGAGTGGTTGGGCAGGGAGGAGGTAGACCGTGAGCTCAGGAAGGACAGTGGGTACAGGAGGTGAGCCTGTAGATTAGCCAAGTAGCCACTACTGCGTCTTGCACCATCATCTATCTATCTTTCTTCTTTCTTTTTCTTTCTTTCTTTCTTTCTTTCTTTCTTTCTTTCTTTCTTTCTTTCTTTCTTTCTTTCTTTCTTATTTTATTTTTTTTTAACTTTTTTTTTAAGATTTTATTTATTCATGAGAGACACAGAGAGAGAGAGAGGCAGAGACACAGGCAGAGGGAGAAGCAGGCTCCATACAGGGAGCCTGACGTGGGACTCAATCCTGGGTCTCCAGGATCACACCCTGGACTGAAGGTAGCACTAGACCGCTGAGCCACCCAGGCTGCCCTCTTTCTTTCTTTCTTTCTTTCTTTCTTTCTTTCTTTCTTTCTTTCTTTCTTTCTTTCTTTCTTTCTTTCTTTCTTCTTTCATTATTTTTTTGCACCATCTTTTTAAATAGTGGTCACTGATTGCACCTCTTTTTTCTGTTTTAAAGAACTTTGTCTGGAAGCAACACTAGCTACTCAGCCACTGTGGGTGGGCTGAAAAAGGCAGACTTGGTGGAGGTTGCTAAGGATCAGCTACATGAAAACTACTGATGAAATGAGGTGGTGGCAGTAAAATGCAAGAACCCATGGAGGGCATTTTACTCCCGTGGTATCACAAAGGTTTGGACCAGACTACGACATAGAGTGTGACATGGTTCTGTGGGTTTAAAGCCTTTTTTTCTTTTTGAACATTGAACTTGGCTTCACACTTGAGTTTGTCTTATATTCATCCCAGGATGTTAAATTAGACCATAAATGTTCTTTTCCGCTTTATCAAGGCATTTACCACTATCATCACTTCTTAAGGGCCAGCTCAGAGTTTTTCCCAACTCCATCATTGGGACAGTTGTCCTGAGATCAGCCCAGCTTAATTCAGCACTTCTTTTTCATGCTCACTGTGTGCCCCAGACTGCAGATATGAAAATATGGACGTGTTGCGGAGAGAAGAGTGATAAACCTGTGGTGAGGGGTTGGTCAGGGAAGTCTTGTGGGAAGAAGTAACCTCTCAGCTGGGGTTTGAAGCTGGCTAGGAGTTCTGTGGACTGTCAGTGGGGCAGAGGGCATGGTCTGTGTTAAGGTGGGGTTGGCCTGAAATGGTGTAATTTAGGAAATTGCCAGTTTTGTGTTAGGTGTCAAGTGTGAGGAGGGGGTCAAGTCATGGAAGGTCATGCATGTCTGCTCTGAACTATTGTGGTATGAGAGAGTGTCTCTAGTCACACCTGAGACAGGACTCCTGCCCTGTACTTCTTAGTTCTGTAAGGCTAGACAAGAAGCTATATCACTTCAGTGGGATGACTAAATGGCCTAACGTGATGGGTGGCACGTGGTGGGTGCTCAGTAAAATGCCCTGGTTTCTTCCTCTTTGACTGCCTTCTCCTCCCACCATTAGATAAGCTCTTTGAGGGCAGGCCTCCACACCCTTTGTTCCTAGAGCTCGTCCTGCATTTGTGGAAAGCATATTCCCTCTGATATCATTTCCTTCACCTGACATGCCTGCCATCTGAAGCAGAGGTCCTTGTTCACTGTACCCTGGCTTTTCTATTCATTTATTCCTTTATGGGAAGCCAAGGAGTTCTGTTGTCTAAGGTGACTTTGTTTTTGGAATAGAGGATCAGGGTAAATATTCCCTCAAGACTTTTTTTTTTGAATGTGCCAGGCTGGGTTGGTTGATGCTGAAATCATGGAAAGTCTCAGGGCATTATTGTGGCTTAAAAATGGGATATAATATCTAAAAATTTTGTAGGTCTCATGGCTGCTATACTAGTGTGGCATTAGTCAGGTGATATACTGTATACAGTTTTAAATGGCACTGAAACAAAATCTAGAAAACCTGAATACAGTTATTAAAGACTATTGGTCTCATTGAGTTTACCATCTTTTTTCTTTTTCCCCAGTTGCATTGCCTTTAAATTATGTGAGGATTTGCATCTTGTTCTCTTGCCATTTTGGGTAGTTGCAGTCATATTTGAAATTCTGACTTCAGCGTTCTAAGTAGACACACGTTCAGGGTTTCCTGGAGACCTGTTGACAAGCCAGTGCTACTCTATCTCCTAGCACTTCCACGTATTTCTGAAAAGGGGGCGCCAGAGTCCTCCTTTCCTAAAAAGCTGGGAGCAGGAGCTAATTTGCAAGTGATTTAGAAATTGTTATTAATGTTGAATTTCCCTTTCTTTTCAAGTGTATTTGGAGTCTGCTTATCTTTGATCTCAAGAGCAGGAGAATGAGGCAGTTTAGCAGGCTTGTGCTTTCCAGAAAAAGTTCTCGACACTCTGTCCATGCTGTATAGGTTGGAGTGTGTGTTGGAAAGGGGAAGCAGAAATACAATGTATTACATGTCCACAATAGACTCCAGTGTTCTTTCTATGTTTACCTGGCCTGCACCTTCCAGCTCTTAAAGAAAAAAATTAGTCTCTGATAGTGTGAGAAGCATCCCCACACTGGAGAGACACTTTTTGTTTCAAGAGTTTAGATTTAGTACATAATTTCCACTTACAGAAGTTTTGTCTGTAAGCATTATTTCTAAGCAGGAAAGAAAAATTTGTTTTGATAAGGGAAGAATTACTATATTGGGAGGAAAATATTTTTCACTTCTTAAAATATTAGATGAAGCTAAGCAGAAGGAAGTATATGTGCCCAGGAAAAATAGTAAAATTAACTTTATGGTGAACTGCCAAAGAAAAGATGGCCTCAGAGTTAAAACAGGGCTAATAACTTTCAAGGAAAAATGTCTTTTTTTTGTAAGCTTGGTTATTTTTCTTTTAAAATAATTTATTACAGTTTTCCACAAAGCTATTAGCTCTTAGGTTACCTGCCCTCCCCTGTCTTGTTTTAACATTTATTTCAGGCCTTTGGTACATTTACCCTTTACTCTTTGGAGGGAAATTCTTGGACCACAATGGATAAGGCAAGCCTGCTGTTGGGTGCTCTGCAGGAGCATTTTCTATCTAGAAGTATTTTTTCCTTAGCTTTCCGTATTTGCAGTTTTCTTGTTTCTTCATGACAGCTGTCCTTTGTTTTCCACACCAAACCAGCTTTTTTTTTTTTTTTTTTAACTAAGTCTAAGACTAGTTCTCACCTGTGCCTTAGAGCAGAAACTTGGCTTACTTTTCCCTCTTGATCCCTGAATCTCAGAGTAAATGTGTGACTCATAAAATGTTGGTGGACTTTGACTCTTATTTTCAGATTTTCGAGGACACATTTATTAACGAAATTGAGAGGTTTGGCTTTGGTGAATTTGCTCTTGCTTAAATGCCGGTTTTTTTGGGGTGCACTGGTTTTATAGCTGTTTAATATCTATCTCCTTACCAAAAGAGATATTTTAATATCTCTTTAGATTTTCTTTTCTTTTTTTTTTTAAAGGAGAAAAAATGGTTAAGAGGGGAAAATGGGGCTGCCTTTTGCTCCCAAGCCTAAATGAATAGTCATTGCTTGTAATACCAGTCTATACTTGACGCTTCCCACTGCTTTAGATGTGATGTATCTGGTGCTGTGAAGGTAATGATCCTCAACCACAGCAATATTCCATAACAGGAGTATCTGTCATATTCATCGGGATTACCATGTTCATTGATTTGTGTCTGTAAATCTGCTGTTTCTACCCTTTAAATTTGATCTATAATTGGACCTCCTTAAATGGTTCAGATAAGGTAGTCTGTATTTTCTCAATGCAGTGTGACTGTCAGCTTCTCCTTTTTCATTATACATTCAGCAGACTTGATAAAATCAGCAGGACACCTCATTTGAAACTGTTTAATCGCTGCCTTTTTCCTTTGCTAAAACCATTGAGGTGGTCAAGCGATGTACACAAATCATTTTAAATAGAAAATATGGTTTTCCCTGTGACCTAGCTAAATAGATAGTGTTATGCAAAACAAGTTAAAAAGTAATAAATGCCAAAAAAATCTTCTAATTGGAGTAAAAAATTGTGGGCAACTCTATCCTCTCTCCAAAAGTAGAGTATCCTGAAATATTGCCAGGACCCTGTAAAGACAAGATGATGGTTTTCTAAAGATTCTCTGGTTTCTGAACAAAGCAAGTTTAAATTTCCAAATAGTGCTGAGCTGCCTTTTACATCCATTCAAAGGGAGCCCACACTTATTTGTAATGCCTTTATATCCTACTTTTGTAGGGAGAAATCTGCTGTCTGTTAATATCTATGCATCGTAACCTTTCAGCCATTTGCTATTGTGATAATAAATTTTGTTTCTTTGTCTGTCATTTTGTCTACTCAGCTGTTACTCTTCAAAGTACGAACTAAAAATAATAGCTCCAAATAAATGCCACATAATAAAGTGTTTTACAGTTGAAGCCGGAATAACCCGGTGGCTGCAGCTTGCACACAGTCCTATTACCATTGCTGGTGCTGTAGTCGCTTTCCCGTGAGTCAAGGTGACTCGACCAGGGCCAGCTCATTAAAGCAATCTATTCTTTCTCACTGGCTTGGTATTTAGCGCTATACCCAGCAGCCTGCCAAGGCACAGTTGTGGAGCACCAGACTCACGGCATAGCATGTATGAAATTACATGGCATTCACTTTTTGAAAAAATACAAATTCTCCATCACCTCATTTTCATGCTTCAGCATTTTATTGTGAATAATTTACAATAACGCCTGTCAGGAGTGAAAGTAGGGCCAGTTGCAAGTTTACCTGAGACAGTGGTAAGTGTGACTTCAGCCTTTTGAGAAGCATTGTTTACCTGGTTTATGTGGCCCTAAAAGGATTAATATTTACACTCTGCTTGAGTGGGACATTGGATGTGTTTTGCCATTTTTGCTGCCCGGAAGTAAACTTGAGATGTAGAAGCTGGGAGTTGGTAGATACACTAAAAATGCATCTTTTTCTTTCAGGTTCTGGTTCCTTGGCAGCAATGGCTGTGTTTGAAGATAAGTTTAGGCCAGATATGGAGGTATGTAAGTCTCTGCAGTTTTATTCTCGTCACGTGTTTTTCCAGCTGTATGTCGGACATTTACAAATTGATTGCCAATTCCTCCAAAGTTTATACAGCACTGTTGTTGGTTGAAATGCTCTTTGGCACAGATAACTGTGTTTGCTAAGAAGACCAGTTGGTTGGGAAAGCTTCATTTTGAAGTGGCCCTGCTATGCCCTCCCCCAACTGTTCAGCATTTTGCTCTGGCCTTTGGGCTGTCTGGGAATATTCTTGGCCATGGATGCTGCTGCAACATGGAATGTTTTCTTGTGCACTAAGCTTTCTGTGTCACAGTATCTGAAAATGACGCAATTTTTTGTTTTTCACTGAGAATGGAGAAATGATGTATGTCTTTGCATGTCACACAGACCTGGTCTGAAAATGGGGACAGCCTAAAAAATCCCTATGGATTCTGCATCTGGCAGAAGATGGGGACAGGATTGTGTGTGTAGTGGACTATTCTCAGAGGGTGACAGATCTAGTGTCTCAAATATATTTATAAGAGATCCTTTATTATATTTTTTTGGTGGTAGGGGAGAGTGGTACCTTCTGAATGGCATCCCACCTGTCTGCTTGAGTGATTGATGTGCTCCCCCCATCTCACCGCCCCCCCCCCCCGCCATTAAGCATCCTTCCCACCCTCTAAATCTCCAAGAACAAACCCACAGATCTTCCATTGTCACTTTCAAAGGAGTGTTCAGTATTCTCGGATACTTCATGGTACCACATTATTCCTCTGCTGTGCTTTATCCCTGCTGCTCAGCCAGCTTGTGGGCACAGAGGTCCTGAAGTCAGCCTTCATTATCTGCTCTTGTTTTTTTTTTGATAGTTAATTTTGTGTTGGGGTGTAGCAACTGGTTTTCAACAATTAATAGGCTATTTATGAGTGGTTTACCCTATTCTTTAATATGTAGGCATCTGCTGTTTCTGCCTTTGCAGTATTGTTTTGTTTAGGTACCAGTCTCTGGGAACTACTTTTTGACAATGCTTTATGCCTAATCATCTTTGGAGGAGATTGCATATTTAAAAATTTTTGTTCTTCCACTAGCTTATTGTCATTGGAGCACCAGCTGTCATTGGAACTCTGGAGCTCTCTCTGCCCTTTAGGTTTGGGCCACGTGCCCTGAGAGCCAGAGGATGTTGGGCTGTGGATGTTGCCCGACCAGGACAGGGGTCTCCTGCCAGAAGCCTCTGTGCCCTTGGTACATGAGGTTAATTAGCACACGTAAGTGACTTGGTCACTGATGGCTCGATTTGTCTCCTTTCTTGGACATACGCCAGAGTTAAAATATATGACTAAAGATAGGATTTAGCTAGGTGTTTTATAGTAAAAATAATAGTGTCTTTCTCCATTTGAGAATAGTAAACAGGTCCAGGTATCAACTATAAATGAGATTAGGATTCTGTTCTCATTTCTCAGTGTGAAAATTTATTCTCGTATCAGCATTATTTTCTGTTTGGGGTTTTTAAGTGCAGAGAAAAAATAAGATGTACCAGGTCACTTAAAAAGAAAAAGAAAAAAAGCTCTTCCAGTGTTTAGACTAAAGGAGAGGAGTTCCCGAGGCTTTACAAACCCAGTAGAACTAAGGTATGGGGAGAAGGACTGACGATTTTTGTTTAGAAAATCATCTCAGTAATGTCAAGCCCTCCTTTAAACCACATTAGTCTTCTCAAATTTTCTTGAAAGCTTTGTCTATTTCCAATTGATTGGAACCTCCATATGTTAGAGAAAAATGAGAATTGCTGAAAAAGTTGAAAGCATGAGGTATATTAGAAGTGACTTAACACTCTGCTAAAGTAATTTTATATTATTCAGAGTTTGGATTTAAAGTGATTCAAAGGCCATGAATTTAATATTGATGTGATTTGAGGAAGTAAAGGGAAATGTGATCATGTCTTCAGTAAAATGTGTGATATCAGTCTGAAGAATGTGTTCTTTAGATGGATTTTATGTGCAACTCAGACCACTTGAGTTTTGTATTATCTGTGAGACCTTGAAACGGCCTGACCAAATTCCCATTTCAGATTGATCTACTAATTAATTTTACAATTTCAGGTGACTGGTTTTGGTCACGGAAGTGGTTGAAACTTGGCACAGACTGACCATGAGCAAAATCACTATTATAGAGAATGTAGTACCTCCCTCTCCAGTGAAGTGACTTTACGTGTGCATAGAAGGCAAATAATAGTGTAACAACTGACGGGAGAGAATTCTTTAAAAAATCTAAAGGGACATTAGTAGATAACAGAATTTATTGTAAAGACCATGCAACTAACACCTGGCCATCTTGCTGTCTTTTGGGGAATATTAAATGATGCGCTTTCATTGGGAGGCTGAGACTGGCTGGAGACTCTGAGAGGATGAGTTCTAGTGACTTCTTTGTTGTAAAAGAGAATTTGGTGAGGTGTCCTTTCCAGCACTGTATTTGCATAGAACTTGTGGAGACGTTTTGGTTTCAGATTTCCCAACTTTATTTTCCTTCTTTCCAGGCTGACTTGCTGTCTTTCTGTGATAAGAAGCCCTCTAAGACTCTTCTTTCTTGCCTCTTTTGATACTGCTTATTTCCTTCCAGTGTGAGAAAGGATTTTGGACATGTCTCACCCAGGAGAGCATTGCTGCCTCTCCAGTCTTTTTTTTTTTTTCTCCTCTCCAGTCTTATGTGGATTGCCAGGATAGTAGCTGCTGCGCACTTCACACAGAACTGCATAGGAAAGGGGAGATTTTAGGCTATCATAATTAGGTATTCTTCACCAAACAGTAATTTTTAGTTCAGACTCAGTGAACAAACTCTTGGCTTTTTTGTTAAATCAATTAGAGTTCATAGTCCCGACCCACCACCACCCCCTTGCCTTTCTGTCTTTCGATCTGTTTGTCTTTATGTAAACTTGTACCTTGGAAGCACTGACCCTAGACTGCAGTATTTATGGAATGAAAGCCCCTATCTCCTTTAGAAACCTGTACTGTGTTCTCATTATCTTTAGCTACGTAGTCCAGCATGGTAGCCAGCAACCACATGTAGCTATTGAGCATTTTAATGTGTCTAGTCTGACTTGAGAGCACTGTAAATAAATGGAAAATGCATGCCAGGCTTTAAAGACTTAGTACAAAAAATTAAAAAAATATATTTCATTGTGGCACCTGGGTGGCTCATTTGGTTAAGTGTCTGACTCTTGGTTTTGGCTCAGGTCATGGTCTCATAGTTGTGAGATTGAGCCATGTGTTGGGCTCCACGCTCAGTGGGGAGTCGGCTTGGGATTCTTTCTCCTTCTCCCTCTGTCCCTACCTGCCACCCCCCCGCCCCCGCACAGTGTCTACACTTGCACATGCTCTCTCTCTAAAATAAATACATCTTTAAAAAAATAATACATATATTTCATTAATAATATGTGTATTCATTGCATATTGAAGCAATGCTACTTTAAGCACGTAGGGTTAAATAACATTATCATAATTTAATTTCTTATTTATTTATTTATTTGTTTGTTTGTTTGTTTATTTTTAAGTATTATTTAAATTCAATTTGCCAACATATAGTATAACACCCAGTGCTAATCCCAGCAAGTGCCCTCCTTAGTGCCTGTCACCTAGTTACCCCATCCCCTATTTATTTATTTATTTATTTATTTATTTATTTATTTATTTATTTATTTATTAAAGATCTATTCACTTGTGATAGAGAATAAGCATGAGCAGGGGGAGCAGCAGAGGGAGAAGAGAGAGAATCTCCAGCAGACACTGCACTGAGCAAGGAGCCCAATGTGGGGCTTGATTTCACGACTCCGAGATAACAACCTGAGCTTAATCCATGAGTCAGACACTTAACTGACTGAGTAACCAGGCCACCCCTATTTTTACTTTTTCAAATGTAGGTACTAGAAAATTTAAAACTATGTATGTGACTCATATATTTCCATTGGGCAAGGCTAGGATGGCATTGTTTCTTGAACTTGTCATTTACACATCACATTTAAGGTTTCTGCCATATTGACACCTGTATTATTTTTCTTGAAAAAAAATTGTTTAATTCACTATTTTACAGATTGTGATATCATGTACATGTAATAAAATGCACAGATCTTAACTGTACAGTTAGATAGATCTTGGCATTTGTAATTCATTTCTTGTCTGTTCCCTTTCTCTTCCCTACAAATGCTTTAGTTCAGCATTTTAGGTTAAATTTAGTTTTTTTTTTTTATTTAGTTTTTTTTTTAAGATTTTATTTATTCGAGAGAGAGAGAGAGAGAGGCAGAGACACAGGCAGAGGGAGAAGCAGGCTCCATGCAGGGAGCCCAACGTGGGACTGGATCCTGGGTCTCCAGGATCACGCCCTGGGCTGAAGGCGGCGCTAAACCGCCAAGCCACCAGAGCTGCCCCTTTAATTTATTTTTTATTTATTTTTATTTTTTTATTTTTTTAAAGATTTATTTATTTATGATAGACATAGAGAGAGAGAGGCAGAGACACAGGCAGAGGGAGAAGCAGGCTCCACGCCGGGAGCCCGACGCGGGACTCAATCCCGGGACTCCAGGATCGTGCCCTGGGCCAAAGGCAGGCGCGAAACCGCTGAGCCACCCAGGGATCCCCCTAATTTATTTTTTATTTTTTATTTTTTATTTTTTTTTATTTATTTATGATAGTCACAGAGAGAGAGAGAGAGAGGCAGAGACACAGGCAGAGGGAGAAGCAGGCTCCATACACCGGGAGCCCGACGTGGGACTCGATCCCGGGTCTCCAGGATCGCGCCCTGGGCCAAAGGCAGGCACCAAACCGCTGCGCCACCCAGGGATCCCCCTAATTTAGTTTTTAAATATAGTTTATATCTATGAAATCCTGGGTGTGATGCATTGGTTGTTTTTTCCTGAGCTACAAGAACATGAGTGTATACTATTCATGTGGATAACAAATGTATTCATGTATCACCAATCTTGTGCACGCCCAGGAGTATGAGTATTAAACTTTGGGAAATGTGGGGCTGCATCCTGCTCCACCACAGCCCTTCTTGCTATTGTTTGAATACAGGATGTACTTGCTTGTCATGGACTCCTTCTTGCTGCAGGCGTCAGCCGACAGTGCCCTTAGTTGCTTCATTTATTTGTGTTCTTGTCTTCCATCGTATACATGTATCCCATTGTTTGATGGCTATTTTTGGCGGTATCTCCCTCAGTTACCCTTAATAGAGGGAGATCTTTGAGGGCAGAGGCCAAAAAATCATCTCTGTTCTTCAACTCATGTTCAGTATGTGTTTGTTGAGTTGAGACAGGATAACCCTGTGCTAAAGCAAAATCTGAGTCATCGAAAACTACCTGGGAAATGGAGGGGACTTTCTCTTCTTCCAATCTGGAAAGTGCTGAACATTTTTTTGAGATAATGGAGGAAGATAATTACTACACTTCTCAAGTAATATACAGCGTTGGGGCAGAGTCAACAGAGCAAACACCCCCATTAAGTACACAGTCGACACGAAGATGGAGCAAAGGGCAAATGCTCATTGGGAGATTATAGGCCAAAAAGCAGAACGGTGAAACCCAGCTGGGATTCATGAATGGCTAAGACAGGTGTCTGCTGTTTCAAGTTATCCGAGCCAATGACTTGCCTCAGGTAAAAGCTCTGGTTCAAGGTTGCAGAGGAGACTGCCAGCTAACCATGTGAGTTTAAGAGACCTTACAGTCTTTAAAATTCCTCACCCCGTTGTGACCCTGACACTGCCTTCAGTGGTCTGGCCATTTTCATTTTGTTGTTCTCCTTGCTATTGTTGTTTCTCTCCTTGCTATTAGCCTGGAAGTCCTCCGAGGGCCGGAACTGTGCTGCTTCCTTCCTCTTTCCTTACACCTAGCATGGTAACTGCTGCGGAGGAGGCGTTCAACCAGTATTTATCGAGCGAGTAAAGAGGTGTCAAAAGCAACTTTAGTCCTTCCCAGATCCTTTTATTGATACAGTTTGATAACTTCACCTTTACTATTCATAGTACTCAGCAGTGATAGAAATGAAGGCATAACAAAATTGTATTGTGATAAATCTCCCACTTTATTTTTATTCAGCAAAGTTGCTTATTTGCTATATATTAGCAGAGTAGTGGGTTTTGAAATGTTGAGTTGACCTGACAACAAGGGGTCAGTTATATTAGAGGGTTTCGGTTGTTTTTTTTTTTTTTGTTTTGTTTTGTTTGTTTTTTTTGTGATGATGGATCACATGGAGCCACTACCCCAGATTTTTTTTTTTTCCTATTGTTAAAGCTGGTATAAGAATTAAGCCCCTGATCCTGGTTATTACCCATGGGCTAGCCAGACAGCAAATTAGTGATAACCACACTGTGGCCTTTTGAGTCCATTTTCCAGTTTAGTATAAGGAGTTTGACCAGAATACCTGGATATAATGGTGTTAGCTTTGTGAGGGTATGTATCTTGAAAATTGCTAAAATTGCTCACAAAAAACAGATTTGATTTTAGGGTGGGGAGAGAATTAAGGGAATCCATCAGATAACTTAGGTTTGTCTTCCATCCATCCTATTTTTTTTTTGTAAGAAGGAATGTTTTCATTGGGCCCAGTGAAAAATTTAAACTCTTGAAGATTATAATTCATTAAAACGGGTAGAAGATTAATATTTAGTCTGTCAAGATCAATACTGTCCCCTCTTTGCACTAATTGTCAGAATAGCGTGTGAGGGCCGCTGAAGGGTAGTGGTGTGCGGCAGGACCCTCACATCACAGGGAGACGATTCAAAGGCAAACTGTCCTGCACCCTCTGGTATCGACTTGCAAATTAGCATCTGGAATCTAATTAAACAAGCTTAATGAAAGTAGCAGCTGAATGCTGCTGGAAAAGACAATCAGCTTTTTTCCCCCCTCTCTGATACATATTCTGTACTATTGAAGTTGGTCACCAAACACATCGTGTGAGCACAGTTAAAAAAAATTAGCATTTATTTGAAGAATAGAAACTGTTTTTCATTCTGTTATGCATTTGGCATGCTCTGGCGTCCCATGAGAGCCATGCCACAGCAGATAGTGCACAATATTTATAAATCCATGACAGGCAATAATAGCAACTTGAAAAATTCTTTTGCTAGAATCTCAAGTTGAGAGCTGCCAAAAGCGGAGAGGATCAGATCTGCAGTGGCAGCTGCTGTGCCCTACAGTTAGAATTCTAGACTTTGAAGATGCTCAACTTAAAGAAATGAAGACTGCAGGCTTAGCCAATTTTTGCAGGTTTCTAGAGCTCTGGCTCTCTGCCTTTTGAAGATGAGTTGCTGAAGCTTCTACCACTGCCTGAGGCGTGCTAACACCAGCAGGATCTTTTTTCCCCCCCTAGTCTTAGTGTGTCTTCAGTTTTAAGTAGCACATGCTTAGTCAGTGCCAACTGTGATGGTCCTTTCTCTGGTCACAATACCGAGGGATGAGCTCTTACCCTATACCCTTCAGAAAGAAGCCACGAAGATAGATGGTGATGTATACAAGTGCCACTTCAGCTGTCTGATTTATGGAGTCATATTTCATCGCTCGGCAAGTGCTGGCCTCTAGAGAAGCCCTTATAGATTGCTAAAGATGTGAGCAGCTATTGCCCTAAAGGCTTGTGGTTACCTCACAGACGTGATGCCAAACACCTAGCTACCGAAGAAACAGAATTAATCTGTCATTGCAGGCAGCTATAGATCCACTTTAAATAATGAAAGCGTTCATAACCAATATGGTGTCCTGACAGCAAATCTTAGAAGTAACTATAGTACGTTTTTTTTTTTCTTTTTTTTAAGTCTGGTGGTAGAAAAGCACTGAAATTACAGATTCATTTGTGCTTTGTACACGGACAATAGTGTAAGAGACCTGCATTATTTTGATTAAAAAGAATTTGGTTAGCTTGGCACAGAGGGTGGCCCTGAAGGAAAACCTAGAGCATGGATTCAGTGTGGTCAGGTTGAAAGGAGCCATGGGAGCTTAGGAGCTAGAGGATCAGGCTGTGAGTCTGTTTCCACTGTCCTCATGGCACAATTTTGGGCAAGCCACGGCCCAAGATGGTCCATCTAGAAGATTGGGATTCAGAGACCTGCCTGGAGGTCGCTGTCAGGATTAGATGTTGTCTATAAAACACCTTATATGGTGGCTCACACAAAATTGGCTCTAAAATATCGCAGCTGCTTCTGTTTTTCAGTTATTCAGTAGCAGGATACAAACATCCCATAGCAACGACTGATACGATCATTCATGCTTGCATCAGGCTTGGAGATTATAGCATAATATAGATAGATAGGACTCTTCTTTCCCATCTGAAAGCTTAAAATCTGAGACAGATTTGCAGAGAGGTCATAATGACAGTAGAGGAAGCCTGTTTAACACATACCAGAGGCTGTGGAAGTATTTGCCTTTTTGCTAGGATGAGGAAGGAGGTATTGAAGATACACTAATCGCAGTAGCTGGTGCTTGTTGAGTGCTGGTACACTGTGCCAGACTCTGTTCTAACAGCTTTCTCGGCATTCTCTCCTTTACTCTTCAGTAACTGTACAGAATCTATACTATACTAATCTATACTTTGTTAGCCCCGTTTTGAGCAGAACAGGGGGCGGTGGGGAGGTCAGATACCTTGCCCCAGGTCATACCGCTAGTCAGTGATGGAGTCACTGTTTGAATCCTGGTCAGTCTGGCTTTCAAGCCTTCCAGTGTGATCCATCACTGTGCCATTCTACTTCTTTGCGGGGCCTGAGGTTCTCTGACAATAGAGTGGGGAAGACATCTTATTCCAGGTGAGCTGAGGTCTGGGCTGCTTGGGCTGTTTTTCTCTGTTGAGGGCTTGTAACGATGGCAGGAAGCCAAACAAATGTCAGTAGAGGTGCATAAACCTCTTCGGTGAGCCCAGTGATTGGAAGATGCCCAGGAATAGAAAGACATAAAAAGTTAGAAATACAGAGATGTTGGGAGATATAAAAAAGTCACTTGGCTATGAAAAATATTTTTTTCTTCTCTTTGAGTTAATCAGACTTTTTCCGTTTAACCCTCCTTCACCCCAAATACCCTTTGATTGTTTTTCCCCCCACAGTTTTCAGATATTCACAAGAGAGCTGTTTTTTTATATAGCTAATGTTCAGATGGCATAGACCTGTTCATATTTAGTAATGAGACCAAGAAGTCCTTAAATATTGGTGAATGGCATTTGTCCATTTGAGGTAAATTATGAATAACTTGAACAAAAATAAAAAAAAATAAGCAAGACTATCATATTTGAATAATGAGGTGCTCTTTTTTTTCCCCAACTGCCAAAACTTTTTAATCTTCGTCAACAATTGTTCTGTCCTCCGTCTTATTTAGGTTGCATCTGTGCGACTCAGCTCAGGAGCCCTGACAAGCGGCATATGAATTCTGTATTCATTAGTGATCTTGATCCAAATGCCTCTGTCCCTGCCACGGGGGCTCAGGTGTGGAAGCTGCTGGCTAATCCCACCAGCTGACATTCAGAGGTTTAATGACTCCATAGGAAGGTGACCACTCGCTGGGAGGGTTGCTGGCGGAACCCACACAGCAGACAATGGAGATCAAGGAGGACTATCAGTGTTGAGCCCAAGCACCTTCCTGTGTGACTTGAACCCTGTTGGCATCAAACAGAGTTTTAAGTAAATGCAAAACTAAAACAAAAAACCACCTGACCTTCGAGAGCTCTCATAAACAATGGTTTTTCTGTCTTGATATTGATGGTGTTTAAGATTGTTTTTCTTGTTGTACCTTAATGGGTGTCAGCTTAATGAGCTGAACTTGACGCACTTTTCCAGATTTTTAGATTTTAAGGTTATGTTTGTCTGGTTGCTACATCTGTTTAGGTATCTTATGTATGTCTGGGGAAAAAAAATATATATAGCTAGAGCCAAAATTCCTTCGTATTACATGGTTTTGAGGATCTCTACTGACGTTTTTTATTTATTGTGATCTCTGGCTTTGAAAAAATACTATTAGAATGTGAGTTCTTTGACTTGTGACATGTCACAGGATGTTTTGACTCCTCTAGTCTAAGAATGTTGGATGCCTTTTTTAAAATAGTAGCTTCATTGAGATAAAACTTAAACATCCATATAACTCAGTTACTTTAAGTGTGCAGTTTAGTGGTTTGTAGTATATTCTCAGAATTGGACAACTATCACCACAGTCAATTTTAGAACATTTTTGTCACTCTCCAAAGAAACCCTGTACCCATTAGCAATCACTCCCCATCTACCCTCAGCCTTCCCAGCCCTGCGCAACAACTAGTCTACCTTTATCTCCATAGACTTGCCTTTTCTAGACATTTCATATATAGGAATCATAACAATACAGTCTTTTGTGACTGACTTCTTTAGCTTACAATATTTTCATAATATTTCATCCATGTGGTAGCATGTATTGTTACTTCATTTCTTTTTATGGTTTAATAATACTCCACTGTGTGGACATACCACATTTTATTTTACCTGTTCATTAGTTGATGGGGATTTGGATTGTTTTCACTCTTTGGCTGTTAGGAATAATGATGCTGTGAGCATTTATTACAAGTTTTTGAGTGGGCATACATTGTCATTTCTCTTGTCAATCACTTGGAGTGGGATAGCCGGATCATATGGTAACTATGTTTAATCTTTTAAGGAGCCATCAGTCTGGTTTCCAAAGTGGCCAGGTCACTAGATAAGCGTTAGATGGTAGTAAGTTGTGTCTTTATTGTTGGATCAAAAAAATGTATTACCTTTCTTCAGTTTTCTTTTAGTTTTTTTTTTTTTTTCTAAGATTTTGTTTGGTTATTTATTTGAGAGAGAAAGCTTGCAGGAGAGTGAGCCGGGGGCGAGCAGAGGGAGAGGGCTAAGCAGACTCCATGCTCAGCTCTATCTCACAACCCTGAGATCATCACCTGAGCCAAAATCAAGAGTCAGACGCTTAACTGACTGAGTCACTGATGCACCCCAGCATTAGTTTTTTTTTTTTTGTTGTTGTTGTTGTTGTTTGTTTTTTTTTTTTTTTAGAGATGTCAGAACCCAAAAATATAACCCTAGGGGCCCAGGGTGGGATTACTCATAAGTAGTGATTTCCAATGGAGTTAAACAGTTAATTTTAGAAATGAACAGATACTGAAGTTGGCATTATGATTCTGTGGGTGATTTGGAAAATTACTTTTAAACCTTTAGAATAGATAATGAGAAGACATAGTTGATGGTTAAAGCTTCTCACCAGACCCGATATTTTGAGTTGTCCTGTTTACAAAATGAGTTTGTTCTCCTGAATTGGAGCTCACTAGTGAGTGAGGTTTGGAGACACAGAAAGGAACTTCTTTTTTATTTTTTTTTAAAGATTTTATTTATTTATTCATCACACACACACACACACACACACACACACACACGGGGGGGGGGGCGGGCAGAGACACAGGCAGAGGTAGAAGCAAGCTCCATACAGGGAGCCTGATGTGGGACTTGATCCCCCGACTCCAGGATCACGCCCCAGGCTGAAGGCAGGTGCTTAACCTTTGAGCCACCCAGGGATCCCCAGAAAGGAACTTCTTGAGTTAGGGTTGTTCCCTTGGAATCTTTTCCTTCTGTGATATTTTAAAAGGTAGATGGACATTTTCTTGGTCTTTCTCCTGATGATTCAAGAGCAAGATTTTGCTCCCTCTGTACAGCGTCTGGAATTTTCACTGCTTCTCTCTCTTTCCGATTATTACTATTATTTTTAAAAAGATTTTATTTATTTATTCTTGAGAGACACTGAGAGAAGGGTGGGGGCGGGGCAGGAGACATAGGCAGAGGGAGAAGCAGGCTCCCTGCAAGGAGCCTGATGCAGGACTCGATCCCAGATCACGCCCTGAGCGAAAGGCAGATGCTCAACCACTGAAGCCACCCAGGTGTCCTCTCCCTCTAAGTCTGTAGGATTTCTTCATCATCCTGATTTAGGAATGGCCGCTTAATGTCCATTTAGCTGAGTCTGTGTGTCCTCATCTCTGTATCTTCAGACCTTTACTTAATGGTGGGGCTGTCGTTTCCACCCTTGCCATTTTATTCTGCCTGTGATACAAGTTGAAGTTCAAAGTGGGGTACTTTGAGGAAGGGGCAAAAGAAATTTTATAAAGTACCTTAGGTCTTCCCATTTAGTTTCAGGAAATAAAAGGGGATTAGATGAGAGGAGGCCCAGAAAGAGGTTTGATTTACCAAAATCTCCAGTGAGCTAGAAATGGATTCCTCTGGGGGCCAGGCCTCTAGAATTCCAGTCAGCAGATCTGAGGGAAGTGACCCTGTGTAAAATTTGAAGTCCTCTAACTCCAGATCTTTGAGGCATGCTGAAAGTACTACAAATGCTACACTGCCATCGTTACTGACTTGGAGAATTCTTTTTTGATTTTTTTTCCCAAAAATCTTTCAGTGCAGTACTTTTTTCACACTATGCCATGTGCCCACTGAATTTCATTTTCTTGTGAAGTCAATATATAATCAATCAGCAGGTACTTATTGGGTACCAGCTGAATGCAAAGCATTACACTATACTTGGTGCTGCGATTCAGAGGTAGTATTGCAGGAGGCCATTCTGTATGATGGTGGAAATTCCTTATACAGCTATGGGCAAAGTAGATTGAAAAGGAGGGATTATTTTACTCTGGTAGATAGGTAATTATTTATGATGCATTTCTTTGGAGCAGGTGTTCCCATTTGAAATGTTTTCACTTTACATATTTCCTATAACTGAGAAAGGCAGGGGGAAATACTCTGTATAGGAGAAATATTTCACAAAGTATATTGCTTTCTGCACCTGTGGCAAGATCCAGCAGGCAAAATTTAACTTCTTTGTGACCAGCAGCTCTTTAATCAGAGAGGGGAAAGAGCTAGATTTCACTGTTGAATAGAAATAAATGTTTGGTGTGACTTTCAACTGTATGGGTAGAATTAAAAGGAAGTTAGTTTTGTTAACATAATATTCTATTCTAATATAATATTCTAGGTAGGGGGATCCCTGGGTGGCTCAGCAGTTTAGCGCCTGCCTTCGGCCTAGGGCCTGATCCTGGAGACCTGGGATGGAGTCCCACATCAGGCTCCCTGCATGGAGCCTGCTTCTCCCTCTGCCTGTGTCTCTGCATGTCTCTCTCTCTCTCTGTCTCTCTCTCTCTCTCTCTCTCATAAATAATTTTTTAAAATCTTAAAAAAATATTCTATGTAATATCAAAGAGAAAATGAACTTCTTTATACATCTCTTACCATGTTGAATGGCCTTTACTAACTTGGGTCTCAGGGACATAATTTAAGACACTAACAATGTCTCCTTTATTTAGGTTGTCTTTTTCTGTTACTCAAGCCAAGACTGGACTGCCATAGCTCCTTGGGAAAAGAAAGAAAAGAAACTCTTTTATTATTCACTGATTTCATTCCATCCCGGAACTCTTATTTTGTAAAAAATTTTGAATTATAACCACTTATTGAACATTGGCTTTCAGGAGAAGAGGGGAACCCCCTGCCCCGAATTTCGCAGTTAGAAGTAAGGCTCTGTGTCAGGGATCCAAAAGGTTGTCTGTGGTTAGAGGCTAGCAGCTCTTAAACAATGGATTTCCACTTTTCTTGTATATTGGTTAGAGAAATATAAGAAATGAAATATAGGACTGAATGTTATTGGATGGTAGCTTAGAATCTTATAAGTTTTGCCTTGGCAGGTAATTTGGCATAAATTGTTAATGTAAATTTGGGTTAGTGGTGAAGACGTTATTTTAGTAAAAAAGATAAACTGCTGATTAATTCAGCATAGAACTCAATTACAAATTGAAAGTGTCTCTGCGGGACTCCCAGACCCTAAAGACAGCAGATGTTGAATTGATACTCCAGCATATTTCACAGTGGTATGAAATATTAACATGGTTTATTATACTTGTATGGTGTGTGATATCAGAAAGGGGGAGGTGGGAGGTGGTGAGCATGTGGGTGTGCAAAGCAGCTATGTTACACATTCGCTAATACACACTCAAGTGTGATTAAGAATTGTAGGAAAGTTTCTTCTTTTTTTTTAATTGAATTAGCTCTGTGGAAAAATTAAGTGTAAAATAACACTTGGGGCTAAATATTTAAACGTGGCACCTGTATACATTTATGTTATATTTTCTGTAAATGAACATAAAATGGTAAACTTTTTTTTTAAAGATTTATTTATTTATTCATGAGAGATACAGAGAGAGAGAGGGGCAGAGACATGGGCAGAGGGAGAAGCAGCCTCCCCACAGGGAGCCCTGTGTGGGACTTGATCCTGGATCCTAGGATCATGCCCTGAGCTGAAGGCAGAAGCTCAACCACTGAGCCACTCAGGTGTCCCAAGAGTGGTAAACTTATATGAGATATTTAAATGTTAAATGGACCACTACTACAATAGAAGGGGAACTTGAGCACTTGATCTGTATGTCAATAATTGTCGGCTTTGGGGATCCCTGGGTGGCGCAGCGGTTTGGCGCCTGCCTTTGGCCCAGGGCGCGATCCTGGAGACCCGGGATCGAGTCCCACGTCGGGCTCCCGGTGCATGGAGCCTGCTTCTCCCTCTGCCTGTGTCTCTGCCTCTCTCCCTCTCTCTGTGTGACTATCATAAATAAATAAAAATTAAAAAAAAAAAGTTTAAAAAAATAATTGTCGGCTTTCATGGGCTGGGAAGTTTTCCTGGGCTGCTGTACTATTTTTACCTTCTGATCTGGAACATATGGTAATTTAATAATGCTCCTGTAATTTGCACAGGCAGAGAAGTTTTGTTTCACAGGTTTCATATATCTGTATCAACTCAAGGGGGAAACGTTGGGAAATACAATGTATCCAAAGCTCTGAATAAATGGAACTACCAATATTTGAAGGGATTAGCAATTTTTAAGAGACATAAGAGTAAAGTTGGCTTAGATGAGAGATTTCAAAGCCATTACTACAATTATGACAGGCTCTTTTTGTTTTTGTTTTTTTTTTTTGCGTCACAGTGTTGATTTTGCTAGCTGAAGTAAAAACTGTTCCAAAAATAGCCAAATGATTATGGTCAGAACAAACATAACCTGGATACTTTCTACTGTTATAAAGGCTTTAAAAAATGGTGCTTTCTCAAAGACATCAAAATTGGCAAAGGCAGAAGGGCAGCAGGCTGAGAAACCAGAAGTTTCTTGGTACCTACATCACCAAAAGAACATCTTTTATATCCCCATTGAAGCATCATGGGAGCCTTTATAAACTATTGAGAGGTGGCGATCATTCAGAGATTGTAAGGGTGGCCTGATGTTCCATTCACCTAAGTTGTACTGATCTCCAGTGGGGTGCCAAGGTCTGTGCCTTGTTGTGAGCCATGGTCCCTTCCTTAGTAACATTTACAAATTAGTGGGGCAGACCGGCCTACAAGCACCTACTGAGAGTGTGGTGTGCAGAGCCTAAGAGTGGTACATCTGTGGGAGGCACAGAGGAAATTGGTGGAGTCCATCTGAGGACTTTGAGATGGCCTCAAAGTGCAAGTGCCTCCTCGCTTAATTTTTTTTTTTTTTTTGTCTTGGGGTTTGAGGGAAGGGGTAGGACAGGAAGGCTGCAGAAAAGGAGAGATCAAGGGGCATCATCACATCATGTACAAAGGTGCAAGGTGGGGGGAGGGGCTCCTCTCTAACTTTTTCTTGGTTGTATAACCCTGGAAGTTTGGACAGCTGAACAAATTTGGAAACAGGAAAATGGAGCTCCAGACGGTGTCCAAAGTTGTCTGGGTGGTCATTTCCTGAGTCAGTGTGGCCTTTTAATTAGCATCTGCTCTTCAGTGTGGGATAAGGCTGAGCTTAGCATCCCTGTCCCTGCGTGTGAATATTTAGTTTAGAAAGCTGCCACGTTCCATTAGAGGTGGTTGTGTTTCGGCAGTGGGTGCAGGAGCTGTGTAGACTTTTCAAATGTCCTTTGAGATTTCCGTTGCAGTGTAATTGGGAGATGCTGGTACTTAGTGTGTTGTGCATGGCGGAATGTGAGCTTACCTCCTGTAATGAGACCCCAGCAGCATACCTCAGGAAGGGAGTTAAAGTTTTAACCTTAACGGATAATGTTACTTGTGGGTTTCTGTGAGGTAATTTATACTCCTCTCCCCTAACCCTGAAATGTTATAGAAACAAAAATAAGAAAATGATATGAAGTTGTGCTAAATTGATATTTTAAAATTCCACCTAGTAGTACAGATTTTGGAAACTTTGCAATGGACAGCATACAGAACACATTCACACCTGGAGTCATTGTCAGCCTGTCATAATGTCAGAATCTAGTTTTTCTAAACTTGGAACTGTGACGATACAAGGATATTGAAAAGATTTAAGGGTACATTAACTTTGGCTCCTTGACAAATAAATACATTGGTTTCTTTTAACTAAGCTAAATTGAATTAGGGTGACAGCAGCAAAAACAGGGCGTGATGGAAAGTGCACGCGTAGTCTTTGAAGAGGTCTGAGCATGAAGATTGATTTTTGCCTCTGGTGTAGCCCCTGTAGCCTCAGTTTATAAAACCTAAAACTCATTCACAACCTGGGTTTGAGCCAGTACTTAAGGGGATTGTTAGTAAATTGCACTCTGGCTTAATAAAGGTTGTTCTCTTATCCACTGACTGCTTCTTGCCCCAAAATGACAGAAGAAAACTAAAGTATACTTGGCTTTCTTGGTCACTTTTAGTTAAGATTTACAATCCACAGATGGCCTCATGGGAAAATTAAGTGGTATCTTTTTTATTGATATACAGGGTGGCCTAAAAACAATTTGACTCATTCTGTTTGCTGAGAGGTTTTATCCACGCAGGGAAATGCAAATATTTGAATGTAGTACTGATGCAGTGAGGTGATAGGCTGTTGGTTCGGGGTTCGATGAGCATACAGTCTGTATTAGAGAAATCCATCAGGATGCTCTTGGTTTTACTGTTAACAAACATGATGAATTGATGGAATGATTGAGCAGCATTATGTAAGCCTTATATTTGCATCTTTGAAGAATTTTAGAGGTTAAACATTTTAAAAAGGTAAACCCCCCCAAAAAAATAAAAATTAAAATTAAAAAAAAAATAAAAAGGTAAACCCATGAGTGGGTTCATCAGTTACACCTAAGGACCAGACAAGCATCATTAGTGATTTTGGAGACTAGTTGTATGGAGGTTCTCTTGTCCTGAGTGAAAAAACAAAACATGGACATGTGAGCCAGACAAAACCTTAGAATCTCAGGCCGTCCAGTTGTTGGCCATGTGCCTTTGGATTAGTCATTTTCCCTCTTTGAGCCTTTGTTACCTTGATTTGTAAAATGGATATACAGGTTGTTCCTGCCTTAACGGGTTATTTAGAATAGTAGGTAGAAGAAGTGGAAGAATGTACGTGGCGCAGTGCCTGTACATAGTAATGTAGGTTCTTTTTCTGCCTTTTAGGATAATATTTCTTTTTTTTTTTTTTCTTTTTTTTTTAATTTTTATTTATTTATGATAGGCACACAGTGAGAGAGAGAAAGGCAGAGACACAGGCAGAGGGAGAAGCAGGCTCCATGCACCGGGAGCCCGATATGGGATTCGATCCTGGGTCTCCAGGATCGCGCCCTGGGCCAAAGGCAGGCGCCAAACCGCTGCGCCACCCAGGGATCCCTAGGATAATATTTCTAATGAAATATAATAAGTGAAAATGTGCCACTTAGTACAGTTCTTATTGGCATGGCAGTAAATTCTGTATGGAATGTGTTCATGTGAACACAGGATTTTACGGCATCATTTTGAATT
Source organism: Nyctereutes procyonoides (assembly GCF_905146905.1). Classification (NCBI taxonomy): domain Eukaryota; kingdom Metazoa; phylum Chordata; class Mammalia; order Carnivora; family Canidae; genus Nyctereutes; species Nyctereutes procyonoides. The sequence goes on from NW_026575020.1 coordinate 40,653,941, forward strand.
TCATTTTTAGTACAGGCGCTACACTCATAATTGATTTGCTTTGAACTAGGGGTTGAGAAAACAGAGTACTGAGTTATGATCAGTTGTCCACTGTGTTGGTAATTCTCCAAGAATTAGCCTTCTGGTAACGGTGTTTGTGAATGGTAGAGAAAGAAGATAATTGGATCAGGCCAGCACCCATCGTGGATTTCTCATATACCGGCACTGTGCTAGCAGTTTCTGCTGTGCGTAGAGTGCGCTTTATTTAATCCTCTTGACCACCCCAGTGCTAGATAGTTTCAGGCCTCTTGTGCAGATGAGGAAATTGGGACTTAAAAATGTTGACTTTACCACCAGGGTCACATAGTTCATAAGTAACAGGACTTAGATCTCCTGGGTCTTCATTCTCTTAAATTCTTTGCTTCTGCTGCCTCCCTCCTCCCCTCATCTCCACCACTGCGGTCATATTGTGGATATATCCATCAGCTCCAGAAGTTTCTTTATGTCCCTTTGGAAGGCTCCCCCCCTTTTTCCCAAGAACCTTACATAACAGAGAGTATCTGAAGGCTGTGTGTGCCCAGAATCCCAGGAAAAAGTGATCAGCCATGGTCTTGTGAAGAAGTGTCTGAGTGGGTAGCTCCATGATCTCCACTCCCCTCTTTCCCCCTCTCCTCCCATCTGCTCTCTGCTTTACTTAGGTCTGTTCACTTCAACTTTCTAATAAGTTTTTTTTTTAATTTAATTTTATTTATTTGTGATAGGCAGAGAGAGGGAGAGAGAGAGAGAGAGAGGCAGAGACACAGGCAGAGGGAGAAGCAGGCTCCATGCACCGGGAGCCCAACGTGGGATTCGATCCTGGGTCTCCAGGATCGTGCCCTGGGCCAAAAGCAGGCGCCAAACCGCTGCGCCACCCAGGGATCCCAACTTTCTAATAAGTTTACTTTACACGTGGCCAAACCCTCACGACCATGATTTTCCCTTAGAACTTCCCTATTCTTTTGGCTCTTGCCCCCCACAGTTAATTGACCCCTTATACTCTTTTTATCACACTCCAGAGGGCAGACAGGCATGGGTTGAGAGCCCCTGCCACCAATGAAATGGCATTTACAAGTTGTCAGATGTCCCCCCCCCCACACACACACACACAACAGCTTTCACTGGTTCTGCCTTTATCTTGTCCATTCTCGGTGATACCTGTTAGGGTGCCTACTGCAGAAGCTTACCAGTGTTTAGAATATATAATTAAGTTAATCATTATCTCCTATCCACCTACCAGAAAAACAGCTGCCAAGAAGTTATAAAGGGCCTTTCTATGATGGCTGAGTTGGTTGAGAGTGGGGTCAGTGCCGGTGATTGACATTGGAAGTCCAGGCGGCATCCTCTACTTCCTATGCCCTGCACTCCCACCTGACCCTCGCTGCTGCCTGGCCACACCAGCCTCCCGGGCCTGTTGATGGTCCTCCTCCCAGCCAGCTGCCACCATCTCGCTGGGAACGTTGTAATCACCTGCTCTCCTCTATCTGCTTTTGGCTTCTCCTCTCTTGCCTCCAGGTTGTAGTTTCATAAAGCACAAACCCAGCTACATCATGCACCAGCTTAAAGTTCTCCACTACCACCGCCTCGCAATGCAGGGCCCTTTATGGCCCATAAGGTTCTCTGGTACTCAACCACGCCTTCCTGTTGTCAGTTTTCCTTCTTCCGTCACTTCCATCCCTTGGCTTGGCCACCATTTACTTATATGTCAGGATTCAGCCTTGTCTTCGTCAGCTGCGCCCTGTGAGCCCTTATACCCCTTTAGTTCTAGCATCAGGCCTGCCTCTTGTCACCTCTCACCGCATTGTGGTGAGCTTTTCTTGTTTCCCTCTTGGACTCCACGCTCTCTGGGGCAAACTCTTTGTTCGAACCGTATTCCCAGTGTTTATTTAGCACAGTGGCTGCAGAGCATGTTCGTATCAGAACATTAGTAGGTGTTTGCTGAACTAAACTGACCTGTACATTTCTTTCAGGGGTTTTGCATCATGTGAAACTTGCCTCGTATGTGGTCTTTAAACTTCCTCAAAGGTGCTCTGTACTTGATGGATCTCCTTCTAGTTCTTTTTAGTCCTCGTGAGGCTGTAGAAGCAGGATCATGCAATGTAACAGTCCCCAGAGTAACCTTCCCACATGTGCCCAGCCCTCGGCAGTACTTTCCATCCCCCCAGATGGGAGTGTGGCTCTTTTTTTTTTTTTTTAATCTTTGTTGTTACCCAAGAAATTCACTTCATTTTTTCCCCTCTGTTTTCATCTCCAGGAATTTATTGGCAGAGTTATCACTAACCGCTGGAGAGACAGAAATATTATGAAGATCTTATTTCTACCTGGGGCAGCTTGGTTTTCATTTGGTGTATTGTTGAGCATACTTCTTACGTTTTATTCAAACCTAGTCTTGTTTTTTTCTCTGATTATATTTGATTCACTGCAGCTTTGGAGATATATATTTGTATACACATATGCTGTGAACGCTGATTTCTTCTTACGAAAAGCAGTATGTTCCTGTCTCTCTTGGTCCTTTTCCTTCTGGAAGCTTAGATGTTCTTCCTCCCATTCGCTGTCTCAAAATCCAGCAAGACCTCTTCCCTACCACCAGCTTTCCTGTGGCAGGATAGGAAGTGGGCTGTGGTGAGGCAAGGCACTACCCCGGCACTGATCCCTGATGCCCACTCCCATAGCTGCGTGCCTTCAGTGTGCCAGCAGCCTTCCTAAGAGCCTCAGGTGCCTCTGCTTACAGGTGGTGATGAAGGCATATGCGCGTCTGGCTTAGGTCTAGCAGATGTGATGGGTGCCCTGGTTCTCTTACACCCTGGTGTCTTCCCTTCTCCCGTAGAACTGGTTCACGGTTCTGATTGTAAAGTCTGTGTGTTGGGGACATTCCCGTCCCTTTGTTCTCTCAACAGCCCCTGGACAGAGGCATTATCCTTGTTGTTCTAACGGGTACCCCGTGGCTCAGCTCAGCTCCATGTCCATCAGTACTCCACCTGTCTCTAGCTTTTCTTTTTCTGTAGTGGCTGTTTCTGGCTCATGGTGGTTCAGCAGCCTCAGACATCTCCTCTCCTGGCCCTGAGTTATAATTAGGCATCCTTTAATCATTTGGGATGGGCTGAGTTGGCAGTGCGTTTTTGGCGATTCCAAAGGGTGAACACCCTTTCCCATCTCTGCTGAAAACCCCTTAGACCACTCCAGCACTTATAGCAGGTTTGTCCTTCCTTATTTGCATCATTCAGATCCTGGGTGCCAGAAAGGCTATGGGGGAAAGAAGTGGCACAGCCCTCTAGATCCTAAAGACGCAGTCTCTACCTCAGTCCCCACTCTGGGCACCCTCAGCACCAACTGTACCTCAGTACACCTAACCATTCCCCAGGGGTTCACACAGGCAGGCCGTGTTTACCCAGACTGCTCAAGCCAGAACCAAAACTCAGACACCTTTGATTTTGTCACACAGCTCAGCCTGAAAAAATGTTAAATTAACCATTTCCACTGTAAAATATGTGGCCACACATGGGATACATTATGTGTGTTACAGAGTGCAGGAAGCATTCTGCTTGTGGGAGGACTGTTTTAAACACTTTTTTGAGCTCTTTAAATATTATTCAACCATCAGCCATAAATGACCCTCCAGGCCGCATCAGTGGTATAGGCAGAACACCAACGTGTCCACAGGCTGCTACAGAACACTTTGTTTAAACCTCTTCTGTGCAGGTGTTTACCTGTCTTGGAGTGCTGTTGCTCCCTGGTGCCCTTTTGGAAACACTCCTTTTGGCATGATCTGTCTCGTAGCTTATTTCATCTTTCAGGTTGGCAAAGTCATGAATGCATTTGAAGTTGTTGTGTCATGTTATCATTTGTTGACATCCACGCCAAGCCACGTGCTAGCTGCCTAGGGTACAGGGATAGAGAGGGGGTGGTTTGGGTCCTCTTGTTAGAGCCCAAACTCTCATCACACCCAGACTTTTAATCCTCTGTGCTGCAGATCATCAGAGCAATCACATTTTTTGCTGTTTTAGATCAAAGTGACAAAAGATAATGCAGGTTTTCCAATATGAATATGGACTGCTTCAGTTCTCAGTGGCTAACATCCTTAGTTTTTAGGAAACTTGTGAACCAAATGGTCCTTGTAGATTTTGCAGCTACTGGGAAAACTGATGGGAGGTGTGAGAGGGTCCCACTGTGATGCCACCCCCATCTCTCTTTCCTTGGAGCAGAGGTAGGAGAGCTACTGTCCCCTGGTTCCTGGCATGCTGGTGGGATAGAAGGCAAAGGGATGCATCTGCAGTGCCCCCAGAGGACAGCACAACCAGGGGAGTTCTGTCCTTCGTGAAAAAGGCTATTTCTTCTTTTTTCAATTCCTTTAATGTCAGTGCCTCAGCTACATATATGACTATTTCCAGCAAATAACCAATTTTTTTTTAATTCTTGAAAAATTTTTAGATAGAGGTCAGTTTGTTTCAGATGACTTGCCATACACACGTGTTTTCACATTCCAAAGCTGTGTATCTAAAATAGTATGTTAGGTTTTCCATTGAATGCATATTTAATGTTTTGTCTGCCTCTGATGTAAGTAAAATGCTGTTTGGAATGCATAACTGAGTGGTGGAGCATAGAGGGTTTATTTAAAGAGTATTAACTTGATACTGAACTGTCCGGGGTGCCCAGTGGCTGGGCACCTACATTTTACTCTGGTGACATTCCCCATCTAAAAATCATTTAAGTGAGAAGAGAAATTCGATTGTAGCTATTGAAAAGAATAATGTACAAAAGTTTCTTTGCAGTACTATTTTGGACCTGCACCATAGTGGATGCCGAGGTAATCTATCAGTTTGTGAGTGTCTACAAAATGCAACTCTCTAGATAACAGGTTTAAAGTAAAGATTTAATACAGTCTCCATCTCCTATGATGTTGCAGTGACAGTTTAAAACTCATTCTCTAAATCTCAGCAGACTTTATAGCTAGCAGTGGGCCAATATAAAGTTTAATAGCATTACAACACATAAATCATCTTTTAAAGATGCTACTAGTAGCTCCAATATTAAATGCAGACAATCGCCTGTGTTATAAATAATTTATCAAACACCATTTCAGATTAGCCTTCCATGCTGAGTTATTTATTTTAGCCTTTTCTGTACGATTCCTAAGGCACTTTTTGAAAGATCCATTACTGGTCAGTTTAATGAACTTGGGGGTCTGTTTTGTCCCCTCAAGCACTTGGGTACAGCTGTGGTGACCATTACATGGCCGACGTGGACCTCTTTGTGCCTTTTACAAGTGCTGCCCATTTGTCATGTAGCGGTAAATGGAGCTGCACATTGGAGTCCAGGGACACATTGCACGATGCAGTGATGGAGACAAACAGATAGCTCTATAAAGTGCTGCTTGTCACAGCTGACTTGTACTACAGTACATCACTCTTATTGTAATCTCATTTAAGAAGCAGGGGTGGCCCGGGGGACTGATATTCCCAGTTAGTTTGGTCTTTGTAGCCATAAAGCAGGAAGTGCTCCTTTTATATTCTCTGAACTTTTAGGGAGTATGCCTTTTGCTTAGATTAATTATTATAGGAACTTCTTCACAGAACTGTGGGCAGATTTGTCAGTGGGTTTGCTTGGATCTTCCTGGCCCGGGGTTTCTGTTACAGGCAGTTCACTACTTCGAGGTGAATTTTGTCTTAGCACTTCCAGGAGCCCTCTGGCTTGCTTTAATAAAGAAGTTACCTTTTATTAAGCAACATCTATGTGCCAGGCACTATAGTAGGTGCTTTCTATACCTTATTTCTAATTCTCACAGCAGTCCTTTGGTAAATCCTGATTTATTGTCACTATACTACAAGGGAGGAGAGTGAATTTGGAGAAAGGAAGTGACTTGCCTAAGGTTGTACAGCAGTAAGTAGGAAATGGGATTCAGACCCGGTCTGCCTCCACATCTTCCTGGTGAACTTTTAATCACCAGGTGGTGGTGTTTTGGTCGAGGGTCTCAAAGTAAAAGCCACTGGGCTGGAGGGCCATTTTTCTGGTAGCCAGGATGAGTCCTGCTGGTCTGTATGCACATTGAATCGATGGCCCCTTGTGACTAGCAGCGTAAATCCATGAGCAGCTGGCCAGGGGAGGACTGCAGCCTGGCAGTGGGCAAGAGCATGGCACCTGGGTCTGATCAGCTGGGGCCACAGGTAGCAGCTGTCCCCGGGTCACCCTGCAGCTTCCAGAAAAGGGAGATGCAATTTCCCTATGAAGAATGAATCCTAAAGGAAGGAACAGTGCTTCCTACATTTATTGTGGGCCAGAGACAGATAAAAATGTGATGTTTTCCCCACCTCTTGCTTTCAGTTGGTGGTTCTTCTCAATGGTTTTCTTAAATATTTGTTAGAACGTGTTAAAGACAAGAGTTGTTTAATTGTGAAACTCCACTCTAAAGAAAACACAGGATGAATATGCTCAGTAGCATATTTGCATATGTGTCTAGAATTCTGAGTGTGGAAATAATGGTGGTAAAAGACTGTGTTTGACATACGAAGCGTTTCTTGGAACATAGTAGGTGTCTCTAAATATTTGTTGAAGACATTGACTAATGAGTAGACAAGAGAGGCTTGGTAAATTTTCACTGTTTGCCTTTTGAGGGTTTTTGGTAGGGGCAGGGGATATGTGAAATAAGACATGGGTTGTTTTTTAAAAAGAGCATGTGCAGGGAAGGGGAGAGGGAAAGAGAGAATCCTAAGCAGGCTCCATGCAAAATGCAGAACCCAATGTGTGCTCATGACCCTGAAATCAAGACTCAAATGCTTACCCAGGTGCCCCAAAACATAGTTTTTTTTTTTTTTTAAGATTTATTTATTTATATGAGAGAGAAAGAGAAAGTGAAAGTGCTAGCCAGGGGAAGAAGGAGGAAAGGGAGAGGGAGAGAGAATCTCGGACAGACTCCCTGCTGAGTGCAGAGCCCATGCTGGGCTTGATGTCATGACTCTGACATCATGACCTGAGCTGAAATCAAGAATTGGATGCTTAGGGATCCCTGGGTGGCGCAGCGGTTTGGCGCCTGCCTTTGGCCCGGGGCGCGATCCCGGAGACCCGGGATTGAATCCCACGTCGGGCTCCCGGTGCATGGAGCCTGCTTCTCGCTCTGCCTGTGTCTCTGCCTCTCTCTCTCTCTCTCTGTGTGACTATCATAAATAAATAAAAATTAAAAAAAAAAAGAATTGGATGCTTAACCAACTGAACCACCCACGTTTCCCAAGATACGTGTTTTTAATATTAATCGCTGCCATGTTACATTGTAGAAAGTGGTGATCTGTGGGCAAGTTGGAAAATACAGTGCTCCCCTGTCCCTGTTACAGAAACAACCATCAGAGGAACTGCCCATTGCCCAAAGACTAATTGGCAACCACCATCCTTCTCTTAAACTTAGGTTCTGAAGATCCTAGGTGATTAGGGAGGGACATACCCTAAATCAGGGACCTGCTGTCCACTGTCCCCAACTCACTAAGAAGCCTCCAGTTGAGACAGGTTTCTTGTGAGCTGGTGTGGTACTGTGGCATTCTGGCTCTGGAGCCCAGTGGACCGGTTTTAATTTACTGTTTACTAACTTGGTGACTTTGGGCAAGTCATTCACTCTCTTAGCTATAGTTTCTGACCATACTAACTTCAGAAGATGGTTGAGGGCAGAGGTAAAAATGATCATCAATATGACTAACTCAGTACTTACGGTAGATGCTCAATAAAATGTCAGGTTCATTCCATTTTATAACATCTTCAATCCTGTGTATATGAAATGCGAGTAGAACTGGAAAAAAAATTGGAGACTTGTGAGATATTCTTCCTTAAGGAATTATCTTCTCTGGAATTGGTGGGGAGGAAAGGAATTTAAAAGGTCTGTCCAATTTTTAAAAGTCCTTTACACTTAAAAGCACATACGATAATTGTATGAATAAACCAAGCTATACAGAATACTTCACATTTTTTTAAGTTTTAAAGTTCATCTATTCACATTTCAGAATATTTGCAACATAGAGGAAGATTCACTTGTGATCTGTGCACTGTCAGCATTCTAGTTATCTATGGGCTCAGTTTCATTGATGGACATTAGGTATGCCGCCTGATATCATGTGTAGATCTCCATTTCCTCAGAGTCTTCCCCCATCCCCATCCTCTGACATACAATGATTTGGGAAATTTAAATCTTCAGTCCTAAGTACTGCCAGCAGGGTTTGTGACATCCAGTAGCCACCAGCAGCAGTAATGAGAAAAAGCCATGATGTTGGCATAGGAAGAAGAGAGGGTGGGTGAGGAGCAAGGGAATAAGGAAGGTGCCCCTACACAGACACAGGCCCACACAAACCTGGAGTCATTTAACAAGAGAAATGGATTGGAATGAGGCTGTGTTTAAGTTACTGGTTGAGTTTTGCTGTCTGTATGGTAGCAGCAGCCATCTCCAAGATGGTTTCTTTGCTTCTACCTGCAGCACTGGCTTTTGGCTTGTTGGGAGCTTCAGCAGAGAATTCTGATGAGAGGATCCTGTTTGGATGAGTTCTCACTGGGCCGTATAATCACAAGAGAATAACCAGCTCCCTTGGTCCAACATTGGTACCACTCAGGAAGTGAAAAAAAACTGGTGGGATAAAGACCAGAATAACCCCCTTGCTCCTACTGCTGGGTTGCTGAGGATCCCACTTCCAAGCAGAGCCTTCTCTATCCTTCTCTGAGTCTGTAGAGGGCACTCATGTCACTGAAATCCCACAGCCAAAAGTCCGCAAATCTGCCCTTTGGTGATCTCAGGCTGGACATTGGTAGGGAGTTAAGTTTCTCAAAGGGTGGTACTTAGATGACCTCTTTAGTTCAGCTTGCATGTTTGTGGAATCTCATGTGCTAGTAGATTGGAAGGTGCAGCACGAATTAGAGTCTCTTCCTTGGGAGAATGGTTTATTTTCTCCTTGCTGCCTAACGACCTTTGTACTTGGTGTTCGCCAGGTCCCACCTTGTTGCTTCCACTACCTGCCTTTGGTTTTACTGCCCTGTTTTGTGCGTGCCTAGTGCATGGCCTTTCAGCCCTCCCTGAAGCTTTGCTGACCCAGTTATCCATTAGCCCTTATCACACCGCATCATAGTTACTCAGAGACTTGTGAGATATTCTGATACCCCTTCCCTGCTTTTTTTTTTTTTTAATTTTTATTTATTTATGATAGTCACAGAGAGAGAGAGAGAGAGAGAGAGAGGCAGAGACACAGGCAGAGGGAGAAGCAGGCTCCATGCACCGGGAGCCCGATGTGGGATTCGATCCTGGGTCTCCAGGATTGCGCCCTGGGCCAAAGGCAGGCGCCAAACCGCTGCGCCACCCAGGGATCCCCACCCCTTCCCTGCTTGGACCTAAACTCCTACAGAGCAGAGACCTTGGGGCCTTACCCATCGCTGTAGCCCTACCTCTTAGCATAGGATCTGACATGTGAAAGGCCTCTTGAAAAAGAAATAAATTAATCTGCTTTTTCACAAGTAACTGTTGGTGACTTAGACTTGCCTTTAAAAGGAGAAGGAGAAGAGAGAATGATTGAAAGAAGTGAATCAGTTCAGTGAACATGGAGGCTCTCTAGTAGAAGGCAGTAGATTCACTTGGGCAAGAGGTCACGCCCTTGGATTTGCCACCATCTTTCTCCCCTGATAATTGACTTTTTCATTATGTAACCTGGAAGCGGTTCTAACCATTGCACATTTTTGATCAGGGGTTAGCAAAATGCAACCTATGGGCCAAGTCTGGCTCTCCACCTGTTTTTGTTAATAAAGTTTTATTGGTACACAAGCCACATACATTTGTTTATATATTGTCTCTGGCTGTTTTGTGCTACTGTGACTGAGTTGAGTAGTTATGACAGAGACAGTATATCTACAAAGCCTAAAATATTTAGTACCTGGCCCTTTACAAGAAAAGTTTACTGACCCCTGCTTTAGATGACAAATTGTTTCCTGTCCGCCCAGGGACCTCAATCAAGCGGTGATTTTCTGATGTGAAGCAGTGTGTTGAAGAAGGGGCACATGCATAAAGGGTTTACCTGGTTCCTGAACTTACTTATAGCTGAGGAACCTTTGGCAGATCGTTCTGGTACTGAGATCCTTTTCTTCATCTATAAAATGGGCATTGAAAACATCTACCTCACTGGTGATTCTGTGCACTGCTTGTGAGAGTACTCTGTGGCTGTTAGAGCAGCCCTTTAGTCTACTGTGGACATAATCGTTCCTATTCTCTTTCTCAGGAAGAGGAAGCCAAGAAGCTGGTAAGTGAAGCCATTGCAGCTGGCGTCTTCAACGACCTGGGGTCTGGAAGTAACATTGATCTCTGTGTCATCAGCAAGAGCAAACTGGACTTCCTCCGCCCATACTCGGTGCCCAACAAGAAGGGGACTAGGTGAGTAAAAGAGATGAGATCCTGCCTGCATCCCCTGCCTTCCATGGCCGCTCCTGATCTCTCCATGGCACTGAGACAGGGTTTTCTTGGTGATTACCCCTGTGACGGAAGTCCAGTGTCCTCAAGCTGAACTTACACACAGACCTTTGAGTCCTTTATGCTTTATGTCCATAATTTGCTTTATGACTTGGGCTGCTGTCAGGTGTACAAAAGTGATTTAACTTGTAAAATGTTGATGGGAGAGGTGGACCAAAGCCTAGGAAAGAGTCCTAGCCTGGGAGTTTCAGGGGAGAGGTTTGAATTGCCTGCTGTTCTTTTCTCTAATCTTAAAGAATCCCCTGAATTCTATATAGAATTCTCTGAAAAGCATTTTTCAGGGAAGCCAGCCCATAGCTTTTCTGAGTGGTCTAAGAGTCCTAAGCAGTTATAAACCATTGGTTAGGAATCCCCAAAAGTTAGCCTAGGGAGCTGCCTGGTGCCTCCTGCCCTCCGGGGAGCCATGCTCTTTGCCCGCGGCACCTGCTCAGCAGGCACTGTGTCTCAGCGGTGCAGCCCAGGCTCTGAGTGGGGGGACAGGGTTCTAGCCCCATTTGCTGAATAGAAGTGGAAGGTTTCCAGCCCTTGTGGCTGGTGTGTGCAGATGAGCTGCTCATTTGCAGTCTCACGTGGTTTGGCCGTCCTCTGGCTCCTGACCTCTTCGCGGGCCTCAGCAGCTCAAGATGTTGCTCTAAGCTCTACTTGAAGCCGCATTCATGTGAATGTAGCACAGCAAGCACATCACCTTCTGGTTTGCCTCCTTTAACTCTCACTGCATATACCCACATTCCAAACCATAGGAGTAATGCCAAGGAAAGAGTGGAACATTGAGATCCTGCACTGCGCTCAGCATTGTGGGAACTCAGTGTGCTCCCAGCAGGGTAGGATTGCTCAGCAGCAAAGAGTTCTGGCTCAAGGGTTGGGGCAGTGTCATTGCCTGACATGGTGGCTTTGGGCCTGTCAGTCTGTTTGTCTCTTAAATGATGGGAGCTAGCATAGGTGATCTGTAAACAACTGTGGCATTTCTGGACTTTGAGCAGGAAAGGAAACCACCTTCCGGGCTTGAGGCTGTATGGGGGGAGCAGACTTTGCCAAGCTCCCAACGTCTCCCAGTGTGTCTCCCAGTATTTGCAAGATGCTGCAAGAGCTGAGAGTTTGGGGAGGGGGAGGTGGTTATACTCCATCCAGACGGAACGGTGTCCTGGGTGAGGATTCTGGGAGCCAGGTTTGAGCCACTGAAAAGTAGTCTTTGTGTAGGACAAGGAACCTGTGCTCAGCAGTGGCACATCTAAATTCTTTGGGATATTTTTACTCATCTGTAAAGGAGACTGTAAACACATAAGAACAGAAACAAAATAACCTTGTTGCTAGTTATAAAAACTCCTGAAATGGTATGAAGGAGGCATAGCCCCTGGCAGGTGTGTGCAACCTGCCCTGTGGACAGAGCCGCTCGCTCCTTGTTGCCTGGGCACCTCGGCGGGGGCCAGGTGGCAGTGGGCCCAGCAGTGACACGCTGGAATCTTATGGTCATCCTTTCTGCCAGTGGCTGACTGGTGGGGGGACGGAGGCATTGCCCGGAGTAGAGGAACCTTTTCCAGAATGGGCAGTTGGGGTGGGAGCAGAGCTGGTGGCCTGGGCAGGCGTGGACTCTCAGTTGGCTCCTGTGCTGCCAACCCTCAGCCATGCTTTGCAGAAGCTTTCCCTGCATGCTGATACCAGGCACCCATAACCCAGGACAGTGAGGAGGCTCCTGTGTGTCTAAGTCTCCCACGGATGCTGCAGTTCAGGTGAGTTGAGCACACAGGAGCCACGTGGGGCTCCGGCTCTGAGAGAACAAGCCACCAAGGCACCAGTCTTGGGGGAAGGAGCCACATCTTCATGCCAGCAGGGGAGGGCTGGGGCACATCTTGAGCAGGTGTTATTGCTCCGATCCTTTGAAGAGAGTGTGGTGGGGACTGAAGGGTTAGCAGAAATGAGGCCAGCCATTCTTCGTTGCATGAGCCCCTGAATTTATGCAGAGCACTGATGTCGCCCACTTTTTTCTGCTTCCTGCTTCCTATTTGAGCAACAGTGCCCATTTAAGGGGATGATGTTCAAGGAGCACGTGGTCATGGCATAGCTTGCTGCCTTCTGTAGTCCTGCCAGATTGACAGGAATAATGTCCCAGCTGGGGAAAGACCAGAGAACAGTTGGATTTGTATTGCTGTTTGATGATACTGTAATTCCTGGCCCCAATGTGAGAATTAGCAGCGCAGATGTGGCTCTTACAGACTGCTTGTGCTCAGAGAAACCATTGTCAAGAGTCACTCTGAGAGTTGTGGGGTGTGACATAGTGGGGACCTACCACGCTGCTGCAAGGAGCAGCTAACACTGCTGGAGGCTCGAGGATGTTGTCGGAGTGACAAGGCCAGAGTCTAGCTGCGGGTCATTTTTATCCTGTTTTTGCTTCCACATATTTTTAGTGTTTCAGGTAACAGTAAGTCATCCTTGTTTCTACACAAGAGAAGGGTGACGACAGCTTAACAAAAGGGTCCACTTTCCGCTGATCCTAAGAGGTGCTTTGGCGGGGGGGGGGGGGGCGTTGAAGCTTGAAGGCAGATGACCAAGTGCTTTTCAGCATCTTCTGGGGAGGGTAAGGTGGAGAAGGAAGTTTGAGACCCCATTAAGTTCCAGGTGCTCTGCATGAACACTGACTGATTGCACACATCCACCAGGCGTCCCTGTTTTGTAGCCCTGGAGTACAGAGGAGAGAGAGCCTTGGGCAGTCGAATCCCCACCAAAGCTACAGAGCTGGGGATCAGGAGAGCTAGGCTCTGGAGTCCAGTCCTGCTTGCTGCCTTGCCTGAGTACTTGTCTCCAGCCCTCTGAGCAGCCCCTCAAAGGGATCCTAACTCTGCCTTTGTTTTTCTCCCATTAGGTTTGGCCGGTACAGATGTGAGAAAGGGACCACCGCAGTCCTCACTGAAAAAGTCACCACCCTGGAAATTGAGGTGTTGGAAGAAACAGTTCAGACAATGGACACTTCGTGAATGGCATCTGTGGATGGATGGTTACTGCTCTACAAGATTGGGGTGGGGGTGGGGGACAGTGGAGGCTCCCCCCTCAGACCTTCATTTGGCAGTGTCTGCTGAATGAGACCCAATAAAACATGAAAACCAGATTGAATGGCTGAGGTATGGAGGTTGTGTGGTTTTTTGGCCACTAATGCTTATTGACCTGGCCCCCCCCCCCTTCAGGCTATTAATCCCTCCCTGGGAATCCATCTGCGTTCACACAGGTGTAAGAGCAACATAACTCTCCTAAAAGCAGGGGAGGGCTTGTCTGTTGTGGAAGTCAGATGAGCCTTTCTGCCCACTCCTTGTGCTAATCTTTTCTCTTTGTTCAGGGTGGTCCCAAGTTTTCTTGTTTTGTTTTAAGGTGAGGGCGGTGTAGCCTTTACCCCAGCAGCCAAATAGGAAAGAAGTAGAGATGTCAGGTCTAAGTAGCAAGGAAAAAGCAGGTTAGGTGGACAGTTTGCTTTGCTGTAGCTGCATAAAACTGGGTGAACTGCACATTCGCCAGTTTTACAGAAGTTGGAGGAACGCTTTGGGGCTGCTTGTAGTAATTAGGATGCAGTCATTTCACAGGCACCCAGGCCTAGTGAATGGGTGAGATTTCATGCCTCCAGAGGGTCCTGGTAGGCAGAGTTGCTCTCATGGTGTCAAAAGTAGATGGTGTGCAGAACGCAAGTTCACCTGTGTCTGAGGTAGATCCTGCCACAGATGGCACAGTAGAGGTTCTAAGAGCTGTAAGCAGAATATGTGCCCATAAAATCGGTGTGGAATCAGAAGAACTTTCAGTAGTAAGTGCCTGGCAGGAGCTGGGGCCTTGACTCTCCCCTAGAGAGAGCATGGCTGGGGAACACCAGAGAGTCCTTACACCATGGTCCCGGGGTGAACCCCCTCTTAGGGCAGCCTCCCTTGTGACAACTTCAAGGAGTGGGGTAGGGGAAACAGTGGGATTATTTAGGGCAGCAGCTTGGCTGACGGTAACCAAAATTATCTGGGGAGCTTACAAAAATTCCAAGATTACACAGAATGTCTGGGGCCTGTGAAATTATGTTTTTAAAGGTGCCTGGGGAAATTGTGCTGCAACACGAAGCTGTTTTAAAGTTATCCGTGAATTATACTCAGTCACAGAAATGACCCCTCTTCCCCCATTTTATTTCCAACATGGAGAACAAGAACAAAGCAGAGGTTGCATCTGAAGAAAATGTCTCAAACCCGACAGGGTTACAGTAGAACAGAGTTCACACATGGAAACAGAGCAGTGGCCCAGCCCAAGTCTTTTGTCCCCAGAGGGGCCTGGGCCCCTGGTCAGCAGGCTGGCTGCAGTCAGAGCACCTGACCAGAACACTGAGTAGGCGGGCATGTCTCTATCTGAGGGCTGAACTGTCACCAAGTCAATGGGTGACAGATACTTAGACCATTTGAGGATTAACTTGAGTAGAAAAGCAAAATATTTCCTTCAGAGCTTGAGTTTTCCTTAAGTTCACATTTATAAATTAGTCTTCACAGTTAATCCTATTTGGGAATAAGAAATAAGTGAACATAGTTCTGGTTTCCTATGTATAATACAGCTGTACGTTAATTCTCGACTTGCATGGTCCATGGACTTCAGTTTTGTGAAGGGGTGAGTGGCTATGATTTTTGGATCATCTACAATGTTCCTGGTTACTTGCGTATTTTATTTTCAATTCTGCCAGCAACGCTGAAGGTAGATACTATTAGTCCCATTTTACAGATGAGGAAACTAAGAAAGGCTGAGAAGAGTCGCCCAGGGTCATGGTAGGTGGCTGCAGAACCAGAACTTACACAGAGAACAGCCTGAGGGCACATTTTATATTTATATGTTTTGTATCCCATGCTTCCTTCCCACAGAGGAGAACGCTTAACACTGATTGTTAAATGAACTGCCAGCATTTCCAGCAGGTGACGGAGTGCCTGACAGGCCTGGGACAGAGCAGGTATTCAGGAGAAGAGGGCTGAGCGGCTGCATGGAAAACACACATGGCTTTCAAAATACTATCTGCCTCTGAAACTCTGTGCCAGATGCTGGGTTCTCCTCATCGTCATTCATCAAGTTATAAACATGGATAAAAATATTAGGAAGATCTCCCTCCACTCTACTTTAAAAAATTATTTCCATTTTATCCTTTACAACAGAGCAAGCACACAGCTTGATTTTTTAGAAAAGATTCTAAGAGCTAAATTGAACTTGCTACTAACCATTTTGAAAGGCTCACTACAAATCACACAGTCTCCTGCAATTCTCCTGTTCTTAGAAACCTTGACAGGTCACTGAAGGAATTATCCTAAAGATTCACATTACAATCCAGATACAAGGGTGTGTGTGTCAGTGGCTCGCCGAACCACCCACCCTTGGTAACAACCCAGCTGAGATTGTCCACAGACAGTTTAAAGAAAGGACTTTCGAATGTGACCACCAGTTAACGTGTGACTGGTGCCCCTCCCCCCAGCTGCTCTGCTTTCAGCGTCTGCGTCAAAGCCGGCCCCCTCAGGAACCTGCCGAACCCTCTGGTCTTAGTTGGTCTAGGCTACCAGGCGGCCACTTTGGAAAGAAGACTCAAGTAAGGCAGAGTGGTGCGGCTCTGATAAGGCCCGCTGCGCCCATGTTCAGGTGCTTGAAGTCCACACGTGCATCTGTTTGGCAACCTGGTGCACATATCCGATGTCCGGTCTCTGGTTGGGGTCAGGGTAGATGCACATACTGACCAGTTCTCGTAACTATAAGGGAGAGAAGGGCAGGCGTTATTTTTAGGGAACCAGCCTTGCGGAGATGGGTTGCCAGCACTTCCCATGCATTAACCCATTTGGCCCTCATGGCGACCCAAAGCGGACACTGGCACTTAGGGCGAGCCATGGGTGTGCAGTCACAGCCACTGGGAGAGCCAGGGCCATTCCCAGGCCTGCCTGGCCCCAGAGGGCCACACTTCGAGACCCTGTATGTTCAGACAATTGTGAACTTCAACTGCCCACGCTAGTGTGTGTGTGTGTGTGTGTGTGTGTGTGTGTGTGTCTGCCTGCCTGCTGTCAGGCATGCAGATACCAAACCAGAGGACAAAACTCAAGGCAAAGGCTTATTGATCATAATAAATGCATTAACATGCAGCAGGGCTGCCGTCTGCCCACCCCCTGGCCTCTTTATTGTGCTCATGAAAGACGGAGCTTTTAATTATACAGACACTGAAGGCTGCCCCTGCCTCCGGGCGGGGGAGGGGCGCCTTGAGCCTCTGATCGCCTCCATTCTTCTGATAGCCAGAGTGCCAATTATTTTAATGGTAATTAAAATAATGACCTTAAAAAGCCAACATCTTAACTTACATCACTGGGCTCACTGCAGTTTTTTTTCCATTTAAATACCTGGTGCTGCAGGGGCCTCATGGCCCTGCGGGGTCAGGGGCAGCAGCAGGGACAAGGGTTGGTCCTCAATAAGAGGGCTTGTGGACTCAGTGCCGTTCTGGCTCCTTCTCGCTCGGGGAGCCTAGGGAGGGTGGAGGGGTCATGCAGGGGGCCCTGAGGCTGCAGGACCTGCTCCATGTTTCACACCTGAGGTGTTGCAGGTTGCAAACCTCTGGGCCCAGCCCGGCATTGGGAGCTTCCCTCCAACCCGCCTACACCTTTTTGGGATTCCACTGCTTTATGAACACTGGGAAGCCCCTGGACAGGCAGCTGCAGCCGAGCCTGCGGCCACTGGAACACTTGCAGTCTGGGGTTGCCCATGATGAGACAATATTTTTAAGAACCTTACAGACCCTTCCAGTATTCAGGGGAAGGCAGCAGTAGTTGGCCTCCGACAAGTTAATGTGCCCAAGAAAAGCAGAGGAAGGTAAAGTCATTGTGAGTCCCAATTACTCAGTGAGCAGACTATGCGGTTGGCAGTAAGAGCATGTTTGAAAACTTCTGAAACCCAGAGAAACAAAAACAAGTGTCTTTTACACCCATTTCTAAGAGGTGATGTGAACTTCAAAAGTGAAGTGTGCTGAGCAACTCCAGTGCTAAGAAGCACCTCTCACTGCCTAACACATAGCCTAGAAATGCTGAACACAACTGGTGAAAGCTGGATGCTCTGGGGAGCACAAGGTCACAAAGTTGGAGTGACTGACTCAGGAGAGAAGGGGGCTGAGGGCTTTACCCAGATTCACTTCATTTCAGCCTCTCTGTAGGGCAGAGATTACAGTTCCCATGTATGGGTAGGAGACAAGCAAAGTTTTGATTTGCTCCAAGTCCAAGCTGCTTCTAAATAGTACAGATTTCCAAATTGAAAAAATGAGAAAAGAAAAACCAAATGCAACTACTAACTTGGTAAATAAATCTATTGACCTTTGTCCTCTGCGAGTCTGCAGAGCCAGTAAGTGTGGCATTAAGTATGAAGGCTGCCAACAGAAAGGGAGCTGATGACCCTTCTGGTTGGCCTGCCTGGACACAGCATTAGAGCTCTTTGGAAGACCTGGTCTCTGCAGCCCAAGCCCCTGGTGGATGAGGGCTGCTCCTTCCAGAGCCTTCAGAGCCTTCAGGATTGGGGACTGTAGCAAGCTACACAGATGGCACCTCAGCCCAACTGAACAACTGGCTATGAAGAGCTGTCAAGAAATAGGATGGCAGGGATCCCTGGGTGGCGCAGTGGTTTGGCGCCTGCCTTTGGCCCAGGGCGCGATCCTGGAGACCCGGGATCGAATCCCACGTAGGGCTCCCAGTGCATGGGAGCCTGCTTCTCCTTCTGCCTATGTCTCTGCCTCTCTCTCTCTCTGTGTGTGATTATCATAAATAAATAAAAATTAAAAAAAAAAAAGAAAGAAATAGGATGGCAGGGACACCTGGGTGCCTCAGCAGTTGAGCACCTGCCTTTGGCTCATGGTGTGATCTCGTGGTCCCAGGATCGAGTCCTGCATTGGACTTCGTGCAAGGAGCCAGCTTCTCCCTCTGCCTCTGCCTCTCTCTGTTTCTTATGAATGAATAAATAAAATCTTAAAAAAAAAAAACAAAAACAGGATGGCACAGTGGCTGGGTGCAGAATCACTGGGTTCAAATCCTGCCTTCACCACCTGTGATTTACATCACCTTGGGCAAGTTACCTTAACCTTAAGTTACTAAGCCTTAAATGGCTCGTAAATGTGAGCCATTATCAGGATACTATGGCCTGTGGTCCTTGCACGGTGGAGAGGTCTCAGAGTCCCCTTCACATCTGCTAGTGTTGCCCCTGACCGAAAGAACGATGATAGTTGGCACAGAGCATTTACCCTGAGCCAGGCCCTTTGTTGCATGTGGTGTCTACTTTAGGTGGCTTTGGGGTAAATGTTCGCCTGGTGCTGAACTGGGCACGTCCGTCACATGTATTATTTAATCCTTACACTGACCTCGGGAGGTCACCTCTAGGTTATCCTCATGTTACAGCTGAGGAGACTGCGACTCAAAAGTTTGGCAACTCCCCCAAGAACAGGGAAGGGAGTATGTAGATATACACACGTCTACACTCTTAGCCATGCTGTATTGTAAACCTGTCATCTGCACATTTTATCCACGAAGGTGAAATATTAGCTCTATATTCAAGAAGATGGAACTGAGGGAGGGACATGAAAAGGCAGCTAGTAGCCGGCATGGACCCAGCGCCAGACCTATCAGCCTGTGTCCAGAGCCCTGGTACCCAAAGTAGAACGTTGAAGGTCAAAGCCCAAGGTGTGGCTTAAGTCCATGACAGCAAGGAGAGCGGTCTGCTTGCCATGGTTTCCTGGGCGTGGACTGGCAGCCAGCGGGGGGTCTGGGGCGAGCCGAGGCCCCACCACCTCCTGGCTCCGTGTCGGGTTCCTGCTGTCTGACACCACAGGGAGCCCGTATCTGGGACCTGCAGCAGTGAGCCTTGCACTCGAGCACCGGAGTTGAGAGCCAAATGGGCAGAAGTGTGCCAATGGGGCCTCACTGGCCAGCTCCTCCTGGTTTCCGTGCCAGTGGGCTGGCCACAGACTGCCGTGGGGGGCCCACCCTGGTGTCTGTGAAACCTCTAGCAAAATTAATCTACTCCCCGCCCTGGCCTGCCCCAAGTGACTTTCCCAGAAATCTTCCTTCCTTTCTCCACCCAATTAAGTGAACCCAAGCTCAACCCCACAGCCGTGGCATTTTGGAAATACCTCCCCTCTCCAGCCACTGCTGGCCACCAGGCTCCCCAGGCCTGGTGGCAGCAAACTCACCTTCTCAGAGTAATGTTCTCCAGGGAGAGGCGGGTAGTCACATTGCTCGATCTTCTGGCAGAGGGAGAAGAGGTTCATTTTATCTCCATAGAAGGGGCTCTGGAGAGCTGCCATCTGTAAGGGGTGGGGGTGGGGGGACGGGTGAGAAACAGGAGTGCGCAGCCTCAGGGTCCAGGGTGAAAGGGACCACTCCTTCCCTGGTCCTTGCTGAGCCTGCCCAGCAGGATTTCCTCAAAACTCTGGGGGAGCTGGGATGCAACAAAGTAGCAGTTTTAACACAATCCTTGTCACAAGCAAGTTAAACAGCACAAGGTTTCAGAGACCAAACTTTAAAGGCCACAAGGAAGGAGAGGGAGATGCAGGCACAGCCCACCTCACGCCCCAGCGCTCAAGGACCGGTCCTGGTGGTGTGCACACAGCAGATGGGGAAACAGGCTCTGCTCGCTGGGATGCGTGCCTGGGCCCAGCAGGCTCTCTCTGGTGCATTGTCTTCTATTTCTAAGAAGCAATTCCAAAGACACCCAGGAGAGGATGTCTAAGTCATACATTTAGGAAATTACCCAAGGACTAGCATTTTGGGGGTGGGGTGGGGAGGTGAGGCATTTCATTTTTGGGTTTCATTCTGGCTGTTTGCATTAGCCCACTACAGAGCTGCTCTCCGAAGGCCTGCAATTCAGGGCAGTGGCCGGTGTCCTGGAGAAGCGAGATGCCCAGACACCATCGGGGAAGGCAGGTGAGTAAGAAGGCCGGCCACCTGGCCAGCCCAGAAGCAGGGGCCCGGGCCCCTGTGTATCTCAGAAGCTCCAGGGTGGGAGGGCAGCCAGCCCCTGGTTCTGCAGCCAGCCACAGCCGGCCCAATTCCCAGTTCTGTATTCTCTTCCTGTGCGTCGGCCTCTGGTTTCTTAGTCCGTAAAATGGGAAAGGCTCCACCTGCAGGGTTGCAGTGAGGCCTCGCTGGCACAGGAAGCACCACAAGCTGGGCTGTCGCCACCCGTGATGAGGCCACTTGGCATGGCTCCACCTTGGGGCCCTGGGAAAGGAGACGACGAGATGGTGGCCCAGTGGGGTCTTCCCCAGTCGGGGAACTACCAGGCTTCCCTTGTCTGGAGGGGACCCGGGCCCCCGCCCCATCACACACAGCGCTACTCGGGGTTCGCGGGAGCTCTGGGGCGGCTGTGTCCAGCAGCCGAGTAGCAGCCCAGCACAGTGCCTGCCGGCCCCATCTGCTGATTAATCCGTAATGGGATTCAAGTACTTCTTGTCACTCCCGCTCACTGTTGCCTGCTGCCAAAAGATGGCCCAATGCCTCCTGCTAATGAAGTGCCGTCGGGTAACTGTGCCTGCCTGTCTGTTTGGCCTTGGTTCCCTTCGAGGAGCCAGGCTGCCAAGGCCACTCCGCACAGACTCTTTGGCCAGGGGTTCTGGGGCTCTGGCTGTGATGGGGCAGTGGGCGACCGCAGCGGGCAGGCCAGCAAACCCCATCTCAAGGCAGGGTGGAGCCCGCGGTGCGGGGTTTATGGGTGCCCACCAGCTTTAGTGCCGCTGTCTGCCCCCAGCCCCTGTGAACAGCTCTGGGGGCCCCAAGAGCAGGGCCTGCCTTCTCTAGGAGGGCCCCCGGGCAGCATCCTTGGGTTTCTGGAAGGCCTTCAGGGACACAGCACAGTGTGGCCCGGAGACTCTGTGGTTTCCTCTGACCCAGGCGTCAGCCCAGACAACTACCTGTGGCCCAGGTGCTTTCAGATGGGCATTCAGGGACAGCCTCAGTGCTCCCCCTCACCTTTCCTCCTATGACCAGGGACTCCAAGCCGTTCGAGGACGAATGGGAAACCCATACTTGCAGGTAGGCTACAGGGAGTGGCCCTGGCACTTGGCAGGGAAGGCCGAGTGCGTGGAGGCCCTGCCCGCTGCGGGTTCCACTGGCCTGACAGGGAGCGGGCTTTACCGGTGTGCAAAACGGCATCACGCAGGAGATGCGTTTGCAATAGTTCAAGTGAGAGCCTCGGGTGCAAAGGGTTAATTGGACAGCTTCAAAAGGACATCTGTTGCCACAGTGGAGAGCAGCTGAGGCTCCAGGGCGGTCACTTGGGGGTGATCTGAGTGCCCTCCGAGTCGTGGCTGGACGATTAAGATGGGTTTTCCTGGAAAGTGTTTCTGTTCAGAGTAGAAGGAACATTTAAAATGCCGGCCCACTAACAGAGGCCCCGGTTTTTTCACGAGTCGGGCCTGGGAGGGAGACTGACTAATCCTTTCAGCAAGCCATTCTGGTCTGCACACACCTTGCCATTTGGGATTCCAAAAGGGCCCCGCAGATGGGTAGGGGGCGAGCCCCAGACCACCATCCCCTTGAAAGCGTTCCTCCCTCCCTCCGGCACGTGCCCATGCTGCCCTCAACGGGGTCCGCAGAGGGATCTGCCCGGGGAGCCCTCCCTCTCCTCGATGACTGCGGCTTCTCCGTCCACCAAGGCAGATTCTGGTGGCAGCAGAGACCCGGCCGTGGGCCTTCCACCCAGATCAGGGCGCCGGGCTGTGATGGAACCTCTGGGGCTGCTTGAGGTGCTGGGATTAGCACGATTACCCCGAATGAGGAGATCCTCGCACCAGCGACCAGACGACCGCCCACCTCTGCCCGGTTGCCGCGGAAGGGGACTGTCTGGGGCCGATCCCGTCTGCCTCGTTCGAACTGCCAAGGGCTGTGGCGCTCAGCGCTGCTCCTCAAATACAGAACTTTTCTTCTCTGGCATTATCGGGATGACACCCAGCCAGGAAAGTGGGAGAGTGTGGGCGCCCGGCCCTGCCAGGAGGGCTCAGGGAAACTGGTGTGTGATCTGAGATGTCAGAGGGAGGAGGGGACTCTGACTTCAGAGGTGACAGCAACTGCTGTTGACTCCTGCCCTGTTGGGGCCTCAGACGGCCGTCCTGCCACCTAGTATCTCCAAAGCCCACCCCAGAGTGAAGGCTGCACCCAGAAGCCAGGCACCAAGGGGTCTGCAGCCCTGCTCCCCCACGAGCCAAAGGGTACCACACCTTTCTCTGGGTAGAGCCAGAATTCCAAACAGGATCCTGTACAAGGGGCGGCCAATCCTTAGTCTGTGTCCCTCACTGCTTTCTTGCTGGGTCCAGTCCCCCAAGGCTGCCGTGAGAAGGTTCCCTGCCGAGGATCCTGGGGCTGGTGCTGGACAAGCTGATTCCCTCAGCTCCATGCTCAGAGCTGAGCTCTCATGTAAATAAAACTGCGGAGCTCGCACACTGGGTGCCCCCATGAGGCGTGCTGGGTAATGAAAACAAAGTCCTGGGCCTTCTGACAGGGCCAAGCTCCAGCATCTCTGCTGGGGGGCGGGCTCCCACCACAGAGGGGGGCGCTGCAGTGGCTGAGGACTCCTCACAACCTGGCCTTCCTCCCCTGGGACTCTGGGCTGGGGCCCACAGCCCCTTCTCCACGGCACTTAGGCCCACCCAAGCATGGAGTCACCAGGGAGAAGGGGACTGCCCGCCCCTCCCCCCCTGGCTCGGGAAGGCCCATGCGTCCTGCCCTGCTTCTGGCCAGGGCCCGTCCACAGGGGGTGGGCTCTGACAGGCAGCCTGGGGACCAGTGCCCATGTTGGCCACTTCCTTGTTATGAGACCCTGGGGAGTCACTCCACCTCCCTGAGTCTGCTTTCTCCCTTATAACAAGGCTGGGACTGGCCTGGTGTGATTCTCTGGGGGCAGTGCTGCTCCCAGCCGCTGAGCCATCTGGCCTGTTTCTCCAGATGGTGACCTCTTCCCGACAGATCCCAGTTGGCACCCACCCTCCGGGGCGCACGAGGCAGGTACAGTGTTTTGTGGCCACTCACTAGCCACCAGTCAACATTAACATCTTTGGGTGAGCTCAGGAGGTTCTTAGTAGACCCCTGGCTGCCCAAGGGATGGGGGTGGGCTGACTAAAGACCCCCAGAGATGCCTGTATCTTCATCCGTGAAGCCTGTGAGCGTGTTATCTTCAATGGTAAAGAGGATTCAGCAGGTGTGATCAAGTTAACAACCCCACGTGGGAGAGAGTGCTGGGTGGTCCAGGTGGGTCCTAAGTGTAATCACAAGTGTCCTTATAAGAGGGAGGCTGAGGCAGAGTGACTACAGAGGAGGAAGGGGTCATGAGCCAAGGAGCACCCGGAACCTCCCCATTTTCCATGGAAAAGGCAAGGAAAGGGATTCTCTCTGGAACCTGCAGAAGGAACCAAACCCTGCCAGCATCTTGCCTTTTGTCCACTAGAACAGATTTTGGACTTGTGGCCCCCAGAACGGTAAGCAAATACTTTTATGTTGTATGAAGCTGTCAGCTCTGTGACAACCTGTTGTAGCAGAGGAAATGAACACGGGGCACTTTCGAGACTTGAGGCTGTGCCGGGGCAGGCCTGTCCACACAGGGCAGGTTTTCTCTGGCTCTATGCTGTCACTTCAGGCCACAGGCCGCCCTGGCTCGGGTGGGCTCCTCCTCAGATGTGGTCTGGAGCAGGCAGGCGTGTGGGTGGGAGCGTCTGGGACGGTTCTTCAGGCCGGTGCTTCGGGGACACACCACAGGCCGAGTAGTGGAAGCTCTGGTCGTGTCTGTGGGATGTTTCCTTCCAATTACCAAACCCTGGGTCCAGATGCATCTCCCTCCCTGTCTGTGGGGGTAGCACCCACTTCCTGCAGGGTCGGGGGACTTGGCGGCCTCACCAGCCTCGCCTGCGAGAGGCCCGAGCCGTCTGGTTTAGGTCAGTGCCACCCATCGCCGAGGACGCCGATGCACGGAGGAAGGACATGGCTGATTCTGAGGACTTCCCACCGCCAGCCCCCACCCTGGCTGCAAGCTGATCGCCCCCACAGGCTGCCAACAGACAGAGCAGCTCAGCCGCACCCCAGCCTGGTGCTCGGGAGCCCAGGCTGTGAGCACTGCCTGCACACCCGCCACGCAGCTTTCGGGACTGCAGCTGGAGACGCGAGGACGGCCCCCCAGAGCCCAGGCAAAGGCTGCACAGGGCCTGGCACAAGTGCAGGGAGCCAGCTGCCGCCCTTGGGCCCCGGGGAGAGGGGTGGCCGCCGCCACACCCTGGCTCGCACTCGGGGCGGCCCGCGGTCTGCTTATGCTCAGAGGCCATCCGGGTTCACACAGACAGGAAGCAGCTTCCTGAAATCCCAAACCAGGGATGGAAAAATAAGAGGGCCAGACCATCTGGACTGGGGACACTATGCACGAGAGCAGGGGTACGAGGTTGAGTTCTCCAGAGATGGAGATGGAGGCCAAGCGGCACTTTGATTTCCCACTGGCCAAAGCAAAAAGGGAAATATGGCAGTCGTGGGCTCCTTGCTGCCAGAGGGGGGTGGCAGATGCCAACCTGTCAGCCCACGCCCAGTCAGCAGCTCATGGCAGCGACGGGGTGGCCACAAGCACCAGTGACCTGCCCGTAATGCCGGAGGGCCTGCTCTGAGCCAGGCTCCGTTCGGGAACTACTGCCGCCAAGCGAGCTAACTACGCGCAGGTGTGCGTACATGTACACACCATGGTTCAAAATAGCCCACCTGGACCCCGGCTCCACTGGAGGCATCTGCTTAGCCCTGCGGAGACTAGGGATGGCAGTCCCCCTCCCTGAGGACTGACACAGGGGTGGACAATGCCCAGTTGGGGTGTGTGTGTGTGTGTGTGTGTGTGTGTGTGTGTGGAATCCCCTCCTCAGACCCCAGCCAGTGCAGGGGGCAGGGCTTGGCTGGTGCACGGCCTGGACTCAGCTCTGTCACTGGCCTGGGCAGCCTGGTGGCCGAGCTGTTCACCCGAAGCCGAGACTGTACTTGGGAGAGATGGCTGTAGGGACCCGGAAGTCAGGGTTCATCCCAGGTGACAGACACAAATACCAGAGGTTCTGTGTGACTCTGGAGGTCTGCCCACCTGGTTTTACTTCATTCTAGGCAAAACCACACCACACAAACCCTTGGGGCTACTCCGACCATGCAGACACCTGGGACATGCTGCAGGCAGGTCTCTTTCCCGTCATCCTTGCTGAGGATCCTTCCGACGGTCCTCTCTTTCTCTTGTTGCTAAAGACCATCCCCCTGCCCAACCACTCTGGACTCCCAAACCCCACACCAGCTAGGCTGTGAGGAGAGATGGGGACAGCAGAAGGATACACAACTCAGCCCTCTTGCACCTGAGGGGGCCAGGAACTGCCCTGTACTCCCTGATCCACTGCAGCCACCAGGTGGATACCACCAGGTGTCCTTTAGGTGAGTATCCCCAGCTACTCCTGTTTGGTGGCCATTAAACAATTCCTCCCACAACAGATGCCCTCTAGGGTCCTGAAAAGCAGGTCTGCTCCCCACCTCTACCGTCAGGGCCTGACTTCCCCCACAAGACCTCCAAAATGACACTGAGAGTCCCTGACACTACTAACCTCTGGGGGGGGGGGGGTGTCCAGCTACAGATGCTACTTGGCTTTCTCTCTAACCACTAGGCCACTTCTTTAAAACAAAATGTCTGCTCTTACCAGCAGGAGAGATGCTGTGAAGCTTAAACCTTACAAAGGATGGGTTTTGACTTGCTCAGTAATGCAGGGAGGGGACCCTACTGCTGAAGACCCCAGCTACAGGCACCCCTACAGTCCTGATGTGGATCAGCAGTGGGCAGCTCATTCCTTACATTTATACCCGAGGACCGTTGAGCTTAATTCCGAGTCAACAGTCCCTGTGCCCCCCAAATGCCCCCGGTGGGCCCCTCAGCACTATCTCGAGCGGTGCCGCCCTGGCAGTTACAAGCTGCATCAGCTTGATCACAAGTCTCTTATCTGCTCCAAACCAGACCCCACATAGGCTCCAGTCAGCTCCAGGGAAAGCAGAAAAATAATCAAGGTTCCAATTTTAAAAGCAAACCATGCTAGGGGTCTCAGGGCCTTGGAGGATTTTTTCAAAGCCTCTCGCATCTGTTCTTTCATTTATCTGGACGGGGATGGTGCAGAATCCCAGAGCCGCCCAGCACTAGGCGGTCCAGGCCAGGGTGCTGGAGGCTGTGGCCACCAGCTCGAAAATACTGGAGGGCTCGGGGTTCCCTCCCCCACTGGCGGCTGCTCCCAGACCTCCAGGGTGGCCGGTCAGAATCTCTTCCTGTCGTCTCCTGCCTGCGCCTGCCAAGACTCAGAAATATTCCTGTCCCGCCATCCAGACGGGCCCCCAGATCTGGAAATGGCCATCTGGTGGCTCCCTTCCACAGCTCAGGGGAGGGGACGTGGTCTTTAGTGGAACCCTGTTGCTGAGCCCGGGAGAGCGCAGACACCCTCTGTGCGAAGTGTATCAGAAGCACGGGCCAGAGCCGACCCCTTCTGTCCCCAAGGCCCCACATGAGGCCTGATGCTGGGGAGCCAGACCCCCTGCCTGTGCCCCCTCCATCACACAGGCAGACACTCAACCCTGTTTTTAGTCTGTTTCCCTCTGCAAGTGGCAGCTGCCAAAGGTGACGTGGCACCCAGTTTGCCACTCCTCTGCCTCTAACAATCTCCTCCAGCCTGACGTCATTAATCAGGCAGACGTTGGGCTGTGTGGGGTGAAGGACAGGACCCAGATGGTGCCAAAGTCATAGGTGGATGTCACACATCCCTGCGTCCCCATATTGAGCCAGGGGTGGGGAGGTGGGGGGTGAGGCTTAAGGCCCTGCCCTGGCTGGCTGGGTCCCTGCCATGCACACCCCGCTGAGTGCCGCTAAGCTGCAAGCCAGACACTCACCTCGTACAGCAAACAGCCCAGAGACCAGATGTCAGACTTGAAGTTGTAGCCGTTCTCATGAATCCTCTCTGGTGACATGTAGTAAGGTGTCCCCACTGAAATACAGGGAGGAGGTGGGTGGGTGCTTATGCTCTGTGCAGGGAAGGCTGTGAGGGGGAGGGGAAGGCGTGGGGGCTGGGGAGATGGGGCCTCGGTCTTCCTCTCCTTCTGTCCGCTGCTCAGTCATAGCTCCCACCCTGGGTAGGGCACTGGGTACAGGGACCTCCCCAGACCTGACAATTGGTCTGGGGGTTGGGCAGCTGGGGATACTTGTCTTTGCCAAGTGTCCAAGGGAGTGGGATATGATGGCCGGGCTCTGGGAAGCAACTGATCAATTGTCCTTTTAGGTGAGTGCTTAAACCCCAGAAGAGTCCAGATAAGTCTCAAGAGTGGGGGGAAAAAACCAACCCCTGGTAACGCTGACCAAGTGCATCACATTGTTAGCTCACCTGTGTTCTTAACAGTCCCCCAATGAGGCAAACCCACTTTACAGATGGGGAAAGGGAGGCTCAGAAATGCGGCAGGGCTGAGGTTCAAACCCAGATCTTTAGGCTCCAGAAAGAGAGCTCTTAGCCTCCGCCCTTGACTGGCACTGATCAACACATCCAGACTTGGGGCTGGCCAAGATTTCTTAAGCCAAGGACAGCAAAGAGCGTAACCAGAGAAGACTGATAATCTGGACTTCATTAAAATTAGGAACTTCAGTTCCCCCAGAAAACCATTCAGAGTCGAGAGGCAAGTCCCAGGCTGGGAGAAAAGTCTCCGTCCATACACCCAACAATGGCCCCATACACAGAATGTATTTTCAGTAAATCATTAAGTCAAAGACAAACAACCCCCTCCCTCAAATTTGCAAATGACTTGAAAGGGCACTTCACAAAGGAGAACATCCAAGTGGCCAATAGGCACATGAAATGATGTTTTTCTCATTCGTCATGGGGCGACCATGATGACAAATTAAAAGCACAGTGAGTTACTACCACCCGCCTTCCTGGGTGGTTAAAGTTAGAAAGGCTGCTATAAACCGAGCTTAGTGATGTGTGCAGCAACGGGAGCCCTCGTGCATTGCCCATGGGGACCGAACAACGTACGCCAGCCTCGGAAAACCATCTACCGTGGAATCTACGATAGCTGCAAATACTGCCGACACCACAGCTGGCAGGTGGCACCCCCCCAGGGAGGTGCCCCAGGAAAATGAGCACTTCTGTCCATCAAGAGACATGATCTTATTCATGAGAGCCAGAAACTGGAAACAAATGCCAACCAACAGTTGAATGGACACATTGATCCTGTGGCATATTCACACAATGGAATAATACACAGCAACAAACAAGAGCCTGCCCAGATACACACTGCAAAATGGATTGATCTCACAGAACGATGCTGAGCGAAAGCAGCCAAGCACAGAAGAGCACATGCTATCTGATTCCATTCTTGTTTTTTTTTTTAGGTTAGTGAGATTTTTTAAGATTTTATTTATTCATTCATGAGATACACAGAGAGAGGGAAAGAGAGGTGGAGACACAGGAGGAGGGAGAAGCAGGCTCCATGCAGGGAGCCCGACGTGGGACTCCATCCCAGGACTCCAGAATCACGCCCTGGGGCAAAGGCAGGTGCTAAACCGCTGAGCCACCCAGGGATCCCCCTGATTCCATTTTTATCAAGAACAAGTTACATATGTATGTCATTATCTGAGATAAAAAAGCAGAGGGAGGGCAGCCCCGGTGGCTGTGAATGGAGGTGGAAAGCCCTGCTCTGGGCCTGAGCACCCTGTGGCAGGATCTCAGGTACCAAAGGGTCCCAGTGCCCTGCCCATGACTGGGTCATGGGGGGCACCTTCTAAGCACCTACTCACTGGGTCCATGACTCTGTCCCATCTTATCACCGTTAACATCATTTTCTTGCAGCCTAAACACCATCTACTTGAGGTACTACCCAAGAGGGACTACCTGA
This sequence comes from Nyctereutes procyonoides, assembly GCF_905146905.1. NCBI lineage: Eukaryota > Metazoa > Chordata > Mammalia > Carnivora > Canidae > Nyctereutes > Nyctereutes procyonoides. Next base: position 40,683,329 of record NW_026575020.1, read on the forward strand.
CTGCTGCTCTATGTGGACACCAACCACCCTCTCTCTGATGGCAATAATCCCCAACAAGGACAGCAACCATCACTTAAATACATGGAGGAAAGATGTGTCATCCTATCGCCTGGCTAACTGCTATTCAGCAGAAAGCTGTCAGGCAGCTTACAGATCCATGTGGGATTCTGTAAACAAACTGCAACTTCAAGTAGAAACCCCTTTGTATATTCTGGTCATGAGAGAGCAAAAGGAATAGGTAAGTAGGAAATGGATGTCTTGTTACATGGAAACCACAGGATGGAACCCAAACAGCTCTCAGACCAGACTGTAACTGACTCAAGCACTCAGGATGCTGTAGAAGGAGGTCAGAGGTTCCATTGTCAGCGAGGGACAGTAGTGTCCATTGCTGGCCACCCTGAACCCCTACCCCTGCCCCTTGGGCTCGCCCTGATGCCTCTTGCCACCCTCAGTCTTGTCCTTTGCTCACTTTAGACCCACCAGGGCCTCTACAGGAGGAAAAGAAAGGTCAGGGAGCACCACTACCCCCTCTCCCTCATGTTCTACCCAACCTTCAACCTTCCTGGGGCTCTTTCTGCTTTTGCCCCAGTTTCCACAGTGCAAGAAAGGCACCCAAAGGTGATGTGGACCTTCTCCTAAGATACAGGGCTGCAGTACCACCCACCCATCCCTCTACCCATCCATCTATCCCTCTATCCATCTGTCCATCCATCCTTCCATCCCCCCATCCCTCTATCCATCCCTCCCTCCATCTGTCCATTCATCCCTCTATCCAACCCTCCATCCATCCACCCCTCTATCCATCTCTCCGTCTGTCCATCCATCCATCCACCCACCCATCATCACCCATCTATTGTCTGCTTATCTACCCATCCATCAGTCTGCCTATCCATCGTGTGTTCATCCACCCATCTGTCCCATCCCTTTATCTGTCCTTCTGCATCCAATGCTAACTGAGCCTTGATGTTGTGCTGGGCCCTCCCAGGAGTGGGCCCATCAGGAAGGAGTGAGTTGCCAGTCCCCGGAAGTGTCTAGAAGGACACAGAGAAAGGCTGGACTGACTGGGAGCTGCAGCTGAATTGCTTGGAGGAGCCTGTTAGAAATCTGGATCTGGCCCACCCTCTAGACCTGTGGGCTCAGAATGTCCAGGGCTGGTGCTAGGACACTGCCTCTCTGGCAAGCTCCCGGGAGACGGTGACATGTGTCATCGTCTGAGGAGCTGGGCAAAGCCTTCCCCACGGACATGCTTTCAGAAGCTCAGACACCTGTGAAACAAAGGAATTTATGAAGCATTAACTGAGGGAGATTTGGCCTGTCCCCACCCCTAGGTACATTCCCCGGTCCCCTGGACCCAATGTGTGAGTCTTAAAGGTGGGGTGCTCAGCTTGTGCCGGGGGAAGCATCTCTTCCTGTTTTGCCATCTATTCCTGGAAATAAGTCTGTAAAACCCGGTTTCCTTACCGACAACAGATATTCAAACATTACGAAGCATAACCCACAACTTGCATAAGTTTTCAAGATAAAATGAGACACTTCAAAGAAATTCCAAGCTTGCAGCAGGCCCTGGAGAATGTATCCCCAAGCCCCAGGGGAGCAAAGATTCTGGAGAAGAGTGGGAGACGCTGACAGGAGGAGGGGCCCCCTGAAGGCCTCACCCAGCTCAGCCCCTAGTCCTGCCCCAAGGGGGCCTGGGGCACTGCGGACAAAGCAGTAGCACAGACTCCGGGAGATGCTCAGGGTCTGAGGCCCCTTCTAGCAGAGGCTGGATCTCATCGGGTCCTTGGACCCGTCAGCTCCCAGCCAGCCCCCACCCTCACTCCCTGCAGTGGGGGATGGAGCTGGCATATGAAACAGGAGCCTAAAAAAATAAATAAAAAAAAAATAAAAATAAATAAAAAAGAAAGAAACAGGAGCCTAACAAACCCCGACCTTCCCCACATCTTTGCCTAGAACTCCCGGATTTCAAACCGGGTGGATATCAGAGGAGGACGTGGGACCTCAAAGCGGAGGCTGATTAAAGAGGCCGCATCCTGGAGATATGCCACTCCTGTCAAAACAAACTTTGCTGCGTCGAGAGATGCTTGCCGTGTTTGAAACATGTTCATTAGATATGAAAAAGGCAGAGATTTCACATGAAGAAGAGGCTGGCATCTGTGGGCTGCACTTCTTCCCCACTGGTGGTTTTGAACATGGCTAGAGAAGCGTGGGGTCCCCACCTGACACCACACACATGCCCCTTGCCACTGCCAGGTGTGCCTGGGAGCTGGGACTCAGGGTGCAATCCTGGCAGCACAGGTGGGCTGCATGCACTTCTGCCACTCAGCTGGAGAGTGCTGAAATTCTCCCTCCCCGCCTCAGTTTCTCCATTGGTGCAACAGAGAGGTTGCGCTTGAGGGTCTCCAGAGTCCTCTCCTCCACCCTCTGGAGCATTGGTTTCCTTCCCTGGAAAATGGGTACATGACAGCCTACCCCACACGCACAGGTGGAAGGGCTATGGGACGGCTCTACAGACCCTCACAGGGGCAGGTGGACCGCAAACAGCAGGGCTGAGGGTGGCAAAGGGAGCAGGGGAAGAACACAGAAGGAGCCAGCACCAGATTCTGGAACCTGAGTGGCTTTCTCTGGGCTGAGCTCTGTGATCTGCATTTTCATCTGTGGTCTGTCCTGTGAAACCGCCAACATCCAGGCAGGCCCCCCATCCTGAGGGTGCTCCCCTCCCCAGCCCCAGCTGTTGCCCCCACCTCACTCGCCTGGACCGCAGGCTGCCTTAGCCCTCCCTGTCTACCCATTCCCACTCTTCCTCCTCCCCTCTGCCTGACTGGCTCCTCATCCCCCAAGGGAGAAAGGCCAGGTCCTCAGCTTAGAATTTGAGGCCTCTGCAGATTGTCCCAGCTCCCCCCAGCACTGGCTCTTTGGGCAGCCACACACACACACACACACACACACACACACACACACACACACATTCCCTACCAGGGTGGCCTGTGTCACCACACATTGGCAGGCCTCCTCAAACCACGGGCCAACCCTACGCTGGGCTACACATAACCCTCAAGGGAAGCCACGCCCTTGAGAAAACACTGTACTTCCATCAGCATGGACTTAATTTCAGATTGTTGACATCTGTACAAATATCTGCCTATTTCCAGTTCCCACGCAGAGGGTCTCCAGCAGTTGTGCACAGCAGGTTACACAATCAGCAACTCTGTGTGACACCCTGTTATCTAAGTGTCAGGCTCCCACCCAAGGTGGCCTGGGAAGGGGGGGTCCCTCTGGTGGGAAAGTGCATGGCCATATCCCACCTTCCCTGCCACATGGCTCTGGCTGGAGCCTCCTGCAGGGCACCTGGACCTCCTTCTATGTTAGGTGACTGGGATAATGCCCACCCCCAGGGAGGCTGCAGCACTAATGGCTATGGTACCTGGGGCATGATTATTAGAGCTGTGCTTGGTTGGTGGTGAGGCCTCTACACGGATTTTCTCCCCAGGCTGTAAATACCAGCGAGCAGGGGCTTTCCTGGGGAGCACCTGGGGCCTGGCACAGGTCCTGCCAAGTGAATGACTGGACACACAGGTGAGTTGTAGCTCGTTTCCTAACCAGGATCCATCTTCATTTGCTGTCCCCTTGAGACCCTCTCCTTCCCTCTCTGGCAGCAGCTCATCTAGGAACAGACTGTGCTCTGAAAATGCCAGGGGTGTGGCAGGCAAGCCAGATGCCCTTCACCAGCCAGGTGTGACCTCCCAGGACCTCCACCAGGTCCGTGCTCAGATCCTGGATCTACCTGCTGGAGCAGGTTTTCTGGGCCAGTCATTTGCCAGCGTCCTGGGCTGCAAGGATGGGCAGGAGTAGGCCCAGGGAGCCTGTCTGCATGGTGCCCCCACTGATGGGATCTCCCAGGGCATGTGGCTGTGAGGACCATGTGCCCACTCGGCAGATGTTCCCCAGGGCCCACCCAGTGCTGAGCGTGGGCATGCTCACAGGAGTGTTCCATCCTCCTTCCCTGCCATCCAGGCAGGCCCCCCAAGCCCTAGGCGGCCCCTGCTGGGAGGGTAGATGGACTTTTCCCCTGAATGGCTGGGCACCCAGAGAGCTCATCAGGACCCAAGCCCACTTCCCAGTGCACTGTGGCTGTGCCCAGAGTGGAGCTGACACCCCGAGGGTTCTAGTCCCTGCTAGCTAGGTGACTTGTGGGGATGGGGTATCCCACCCTCTGAGCCTCAGTGTCCTCATCTGTCACACGGAGACCATAAACCTCGTTGGGATAATTTTTTAAAAAGCAAAATGTTTCTGCAACATCTTCTAAGCCTTGTCTTCTTTGTTAAGTCACCTGTTTGGTGAGGTCGGTAACCACAGAAAACCCAAGTCCTGGGAGGGGCAGATGCAGCCCTAGGGCCCCAGAGGATCCTGGGTTCATCAGGGCCCAATTTAGAGCCTGGGACCCCAGCACTGTGCCTGTCTATACACAGTGGGCCCTCAGGAGACAGTTCTGCCCACCCCTGACCATGCCACCCTGGGCCTGTCTCTGTTCTCCCACCAGTCTGGGGGCCCCCTGAAATCAGGGAAGGCTGCATAATCTCCTCTCTAGTGCCCAGCCCAGGGCCAGAGCAGTCGGCTCTGGGAAGGGAGAAGGAAGAAAGTTATGTCCCGGGGTCAGGCCCGGGGTCGACAGCCTGGGGAAGCCTGTGCGCTCTGACCACAGTACCTGCTGGGGCTGCCCCCGATGGGACCTATTCCCCAGCCCCTGAGAGGTAGCATGAGGCCTTCACGGGCCCTGGGTGCAGGCAGCCTCACTGCCCACCCCTGAGCCCAGCCTGTGGCTGCCCTGTCACTACTGCTGAACAAGCAGGGCCTGCTCTCCCAGCCCTACAATTTGTCTTGCAGCTGCTGCCGTTGCTCGGAGCGAGACACTTGCTTGTAGCTTGTGAGCTGTGTATAGGCAAATCTTTCATTTTTCTTTCATTACACCGGCGTGTACTGTCACTTAATTTTTATGTATGCAATCCTTCCTGACAAATATGATCTGCTGCCTGGTAATTCGTCTGACGCTCATTCTGTTCCGCGCTCTAATTACGGCTCCTATTCCTGACACCAAGGCAGCCACTCTGCCACCGCTGGGTACCGTACCTGTCAGCCCGGCCATGGCATGACTAATGCCCTTTCATGCCAGCCTCGTGTTAGCAAATACAGAGGCATGGAGGGGGCTGGGGAAGGGAGAGGCAGGAGGGGATGGGATTTGCATAAGCCCTGCGGGGGGGGGGGGGGCCGTCAGCGGCCTCAGGAGAGGAGGTGCTTGTCAGGGCAAAGTGGCTGCCATCACAGCATCCCCACGTAGTAGGTGTGCAGAAGCAGTGGATGCATAATTCACGCCCATGCACAGGGTGTGAAGGAGCCCTGACCCCGAGTCCTTTCTGAGTCACAATGCAATGGCAATTAGTTCAATTTTTTGCCCGATCAAATGTGTGCAGAAGACTTAGTCGGTTGTTTGCAGACCTTGCTGTGGAGAGGGGGGCCTTTCTTCTACGTCAGGGAGACTTGGGCCCTGGGTTTCGGCTCTGTGCTGTGCCTGTGGTGGAGCCTGGCCCTGGGTTCCGGGAGTGGTCCTCACCACACCTCCACCCATGGCCTCTCAGCTCGGGGGGTGTCCCCTGGACTTAGGCACAAAGCCCCCCAGGAGGGGTCCTTCCATCCATCACTCAGCCCGGCTGCTGCTCCAAGGCCTCGGGAAGAGCCTGGCCTAGCGAGCAGCCTTTTCCCAAATTCCAATTCCTTCTCATTAATATAATAAGTGCACCAGTCCGAGTCAATAAACTCACACTGTCGAACAAGCCCGCATTTCTAAACTCACACTGTCGGACGAGCCCGTTCCTAATGATGTGATCTTAACCGGCTCTGACGAGAGCGCAGCCTCCTCGGTGGAGGGACGGAGAGGAGGGACCTGGCTGACGGGGACAGTGGCTTGAACTCTTCTTCTCTTTGACAGCTGCCCTGGAATTTCTGGCCTTTGGAAGCTCTTAAACCAAAGAGGAAAACAGCCCCAAACTCACCAACACACTTTGATTCTCCTAAGGGTCTGAAGGGACTGGGGAAGCCAAGGCTTCCTCGCAGCATGGCCAGCTGGGAGCTCTGGAGGGAGAGCCAGCACCACCTTCCAAGGCCCAGCCCTGGTCCTCTGGAGGAAGTGTGGGCTCTGAAGGAGAGGCCTGCATTTGAGTCGTGGCTCTGCCATTCTGTCATTCAGAACAATCACTTGAGCTCCCGGGGTTCCAGATTCCTTGTTCGCACATAGGATCCTATGGACCCTCATGGCTATTGGAGGTGTGAGTAAAGTATCATAAACTCAGGCATTGGCGGGTCCTGCACATCCTTTCAAACCCTGCCCCCCATGCTCAGACACATGTACACTTGTGTGCACACACTCCTACACTCAGGCACATGCACACACACACATTCGCTCACTCTAGTTAGCAGCTCAGAGCTGTCGATTCCCAGTTAGTGCATTTCTCCTGATTGTGTGCTTCACCCCCAGAGCCTCTAAGCCATCGGGACCTGTATGAACAGTGACAGATTCCACCAGGAACGTGTGTCTTCCAGAAAGCACCTCCGCTGTCACCAGAAGCTGCTGTTTGTACTCACAGCATGCCGCAGGCATTTGGAGAGTGCGTGGGGGACATGTGGGCTGGGGCCCCAGACTGGGGCAGGGTCCATGGAGAACAGAGCAGTTTCCAAGGGAGGTGACCAGCCTTCACACAGGGCAGCGAGGCTCAGGAGCACCTTCCCCGGGAGATGCCACCTCTAGGGTGGTGAACGGGCTCCGTAGGAGGATGCCCCTGCCATATCTGAGTCCTTCCCACTCAGCCCTGGCTAAATGTTGATATGCCCCGTTGTGGCACACGGGAGATCCTACTTCTATGGCTCTGCTGGTTTCTATATTCTAAACAAATGCAAACTCTTCATCCTCCACCATTCTATGTGTCACACCCAGTCACGGACCCTGTGTACAGATTCTGTATGGGGGGCATCACTTCAGGTAACCCAAAACCCACACCTGCCTGAGTGTGTTCCCAAGTCCCACCCTCCGGTGCTCCCGAACATCAAAATGTCCACCAAGCTGGGCACCTGGGCCCCCCCGAACCTGCAGTGCCCCTGCAGCACCCCTGTGTGCTCTGCTCCCCCACCTGACAGTTCCTGTTCCCTCCCCCACCTGCTCCCCTGCACTTTGTCACCTCCTCCTAGGTGAGAACCTGGTCCCGCAGCTTCAAAACTGCCTGTCCCAAAAACTAGAAACTAGCTCTGCTGTGCCCCACCAGGAGGACCAGACTGAGTGTGCTGTACCCACGCGAGGGGACACGACACAGCCATGAGAAGGTGGATGGCTGCCTCATACAACTGGATAAAAAGGATCTGGATAAGATGGGCTCTGCCATCCTTTCTTGGAAGGGGCATGGAGCTGTGTGAGGATGCAGGGGACCCCTGTTCAAGCTTCTTAGGGCCTAAGTTTACCCTCCTCTGGGTCACTGTGGTGAAGAGGTAAAGTCTAGAGCTCAGAAGGCACTTTCTCGCATTAATGAACCAAAGGCTCTGTGGGGGGAGACTGTTCTCACCTCCCCACATGGTTACCAGGGCCTCCAGCAGCTGCTGGGATGTGTGGACAGGCCTCCTTACCTAGGGAGTGGGCTGCAGTGGTCTCAGAGCTAAAGAAGCGACCCAGGCCAAGGTCACCAAGCTTCACGACCCCCGTTGCTGTGATGAACACGTTGGCAGGCTTGATGTCTGCAGAGGAAGAAGGAGGCAATTGGCGTGGGGCTAGGAGGTCAGGGCGGGTGGGACAGGAAAGGCAGTGTCCTTAGGGAATCAGAGAGTGGGCATGCGTGAGGCCCTGGCCGAACTCTCTGACTCCCCCAAAGATGGGCAAGATGAGTGATACCCACCGTCTGGGTAACATGTGGTCCAACCTCCTCACGGATATCCCCAGAGCCAGAAAGAGTGGAAGGAATGCTGCATCCTAGGCCCCAGGGGTGCCTGGCCTCCCACCAGCTCTGGGTCCCACTGCCCTGGGAGGGATGGGCACGTACCTCGGTGCATCACCCGGCGAGAGTGCATATGTTCCACGGCACTGCACAGCTGTGCAAAGTACTTCCACACAGTCCTCTCCGGGATGAGCCGCTTCTGCTTCTTAAAGTACTATGGTGGGGAAGACAGACAGGCCTGGGTGACAGGCCACCACATGGTCGTGCCCCTGTCCCGCCCCAGCAGTAACTGGTGCCCGGCATGGGGTGGGTTGTCAGGCTACTGAACAAATAGTACGTTTAGAACAAAGGTTCCACTTCCCATCTGCACTTTAGCCCAAACCACCCTCCATGGTCTCGTCTGCCCCCACCCAGTGTTGACCTCCCCAAGGTGGGAGCAGGCCCAGCCACCAGTGGGCATCCTAGATGGCTTTGCTGAATGGATGCCTGGACTGCATCCTGAAGGCTGTTCTCAGTCACCCTTTCTTGGGCACTTTCTGGACACATGCCCGCCTCCTCCCACAGCCCGATGGGGAGCTCCTTGCAGGACTGAACTGGCATGGAGCATCTCTGCCCCCAGCCCCAGCCCGGCCCAGAACCCAGGCACCCAATGCCTGGTGGTGAAGTCACAGTGGCCCCGCCCCCGGGCACCAGAGAATCTCAGGGCACGTAATGGTTAACAGGCAGCAGGAACCTCAAGGAAATGGCTTGACATTCTTCAATGGGCTCCTCAGTTCCAACTGACATTAATCTACCTCATGGCTTGAAAAAAACGTATATAATGCTTCAGAAAACAAAACCAACCCCCCCAAACCACCCAAGCTGCTCTGTGTGTGCTGTAAATAACCAAAGATCCCAGAACAGGTCTTGGTCCACGTTCCTCCGGGGAGTCTCCCATGTGCCCGGACCAAGGGCAACGAGGACCATGACTCGTGTGCACCAGGAACCCAAGAGCCAGGCTTCCGGCCTCAAAACCACCCTCTTTTCCAGAGTAGCCAGAGGTGAAGCTGTGGGCCCGAGTGTCAGTACAGCCGCTTTGGTGCAGGGATAGACCCAGGAGCCACGCCTGGCCTAGGGAAGGGAGAGTGGAACACAGGACCTGGGGGCACATCTGCCAAGCACCTGCCTCCTGCGGCCACTGTGTTGGGCCTTCAGCAGGGGTGACTGTGCCCATCTCACGGATGAGGAAACCAAGGGCCACTTAGTAGCTGGCAAGGGGTAGGCAAAGCTCTGCCTCGGGCCTTCGGCCTACAAAAGCTGAGCTGTTAACCTAATTAACTTCGAATGACACCAAGAGCCACCAGATGAGGGACTGAGCTCAGAGGTTCAGGAGCTTGCCCAAGGTCATCCAGCTGGAGCGCCAGAGCTGGTACTGGATCTAGGCACCTCCAACAATGGGACAGTCATAGCTGGAAGCCCCTGGCCTGGGAGTAAAGCCATCTATGAGGCTCTCCTGAGGCTCCACTGTGGGAGAGGGACCCCAGCGGTGAGCCGCTCAGGCTACAGCACAGACCGCCAGCAAGGACTCCAGGCTTCCCGGGCTGCCCCAGACTCCATGATGGGCTGGGCTGCAGTGTTATTTACGCTGTGATGTTGGTTTATCCTCATTACAGCTTTTAAGCTCGGCTGTGAATGGTGATTTTCTAAATGTCACGTCCTATAAGCATCGTGTGACATTTAGCAGGAAGGCGCAGAGTCTCTGGTGGGTTTTGGGGTGGCAGCAACTCACGGCTTCACTGTCCATCATAAATAATGTTGGCACCGTGGCGGTGGTGGCACTACTCAGCCTGAGGCTGTAGGCCCCTGGGACACAGGTTTTACTGGTCAGCAGCCTCCAGGCCAGCCCAGTGGGGCAACTATGGTGCAGCCCCAGCAAGGCCCCCAGTTCCCCTCAAAACCCAGAGGCAGCTGAAGAGTTGAAAAGCCCGGGGAGACTGAGCTTCTACCAAGTCCCAGGCACCCGTGTAGTGTGTATTATACATGGGGAAACTGAGGCACAGGGGCCTGCCCAAGGGAGGAAGGGCCAAGCAGGTGTGTCTGACTCCAGGCCCAGGGAGGGTCTCTCTCTTGCCCCACCCTGCTCGCTTGCTGGAGGCAGCACCCAGCCAGGCCCTGCAGGTGAAGGGCCTAGAGCTGCAGCAGAGGGAGGAGGAATAGGGAGAGTTGGGAAGGGGTAAGACCTTGGCAGAGGAGGCACCATGTCAGAAGATGGGGCCTGGAAGCCAGGAGGCTGCCCCAGAAACCCCAGGGGTGAGCGACCGACTTGAACCCTGGCTGGTGTGGGCCACGAGGCAGGAGTGCAGGGAGAAGGGGAGGGGAGCTGGGAGGGGGCCCCACACCCTGGCCAGGGACAAGGAGCCGGACATGCACATGTCTCCCTCCTCTTCTTGACTCGGAAGGAGCCTGCACCTGGTCCTGTGGCTCCTACCGTCCCTAATGCAGCCCCAGGACAGAGGGAGGTTGAGCTTTGTGGGAGAGGGTCACCCCTACCCTGACAGCTGAACCCTGGCCCTGCTCTGTGGACTGAGAGGCTGCAAGGACCTGGGGTCTGCAGGGGCTTTAGGGGGCAGGGCCCTTCCTCTGTCTCCCCTCTGCCTCCTGTCCACTGCCTCCGTCTTTATCCCCCACCCACCCTCTGCTGAGCATCTAGCCTTTCTTCTAGAACACAACACCGATCATTTCTACTCCTCATCCTGAGTCCTAAGAAGCTCCTTGCTGACCTTGGAGCAAGGTCTCAAATCTGGGGGCTGGGCAGTGAGGCCCTGGGTGACCTGACAACCCTGCCTCCCCCTCAACCCCTGCCTCCCCCTTGCCCAGGGCTTTGTGGACTCAACTGTTCATCCCACTGGGCTCCTGCACAAGCTAGTCTGCCACCAGATTGCTGCTCTCAGCAGGTCAGCTCAGGTGTCACCTCCTCCAGGAAGCCTTCCTTGGCTCCCACAGGCCCTGACCTTGGCTTGCTCACACTGGCTGTTGGCTGTCCGTTTACGGGTCTGCCCTCCTGTTAGAAGGTGAGCTCCCTGCAGGCAGCACCCTCGCCTAGGTCTCAGCATAGGGGCTGGCACACAGCGGGTGCTAGATGTGTGCATGCCAGCAATAGAACAACACATGAAGGAGAACAGTGGGGGGGTGGGTAGGAGGAGCGAAGACATGACAGAGCACATCTGTTCCCACCAGGCATCTGTGTGGAGATTAACATCCCTGCAAACACATTAATATGTCAGCGAAAATATAAAAGCAGGTGATAACAGCTCAAGTAATGCCACTTCCCAATGATGCCCCAATTCCTAGGAGCCAAATTTCAGAAGAGCGGGCACTGAGCAATTGCTCCATCCCCAGCGCCTGGTGGGAAAGATGGAGAATCCATGTCTGGCCCCGTTTGCAAGTGTTGCTGGGAGCAAGGTGGGGCTCTGGCATAGCTGGCCTTGCTCAGAAGCAGACAGACTGGGCTAGAGGAGGGAGGCAGCAGGTGCCCACAAGAGCCAGCATCCCAACTGGTCAAGCTGGCAGGGGAGCGGGCTCTTGAAGGAAGAACAGGGAACAGGGCTGAGGGCTAGGGCTTGGGCTTCGGGGTCCCACACAGAGGCTGTGCAGCCTCGGGCAAGTGACTAAACCTCCCTGAGCTTTGCTGAGGATAGTGTGCATTTAGTGAGTGATACATGTGCTCAGCATGGTTGTGGCTCACAGTAGGTGCTCCATCAACAGAGCTGTGC